>NC_133761.1:37193500-37816500 GCF_036562045.2 Rhinolophus sinicus | reverse complement strand
CTAGGTAAGGGCTTTTAAACTAGTGGTTTGTACCAGATTCCCCTGGGAAGCTTTTGCAAAATACCTATGCCTCTCCTCACCCCTAGAGATTATGTTTGATTCAATAGCTCTGAGGTGACCCCCAGGTAATCTGCATTTTTGAAAAGCCTCCTCCCTCCATGATTATTATTCTCATTCCTGTATTAGAACCACTATTATAAAGTTGAAATTTTCCACAGATTATCATGGAACACCTATAAACAGTGTTCTATGTAAAGAGCTGGGGCTACAGCTGAACAAGACACAATGAATGCGTAAATGCCCTTTATAGTTATCATAGGTCTGGTTGAAATTTTAAAGGAAGTAATTCAATACTGAATATGGGATTGAAATATGGAAACTGTTTATATGGGTTACTGGTTTTCTCAGGAATTGTTAACTCATGTCCATATGTCTGCTTTTCTTCCTTTTTCCTTCTTTCTCTCCTTTTTCCTTTCCTTTTTTAAAGCTAGGAGAGTATGTGTTTCCGTAAGACATGAATGATATCTCAAATTTTCATTTATAGTAGAGTTTTTTTTAAAGCTTTGAAAGGCATTATATGAAAAAGAAGTTTTATAGTCAAGTACATTTGGAAAACACTGGATTCAGTCGTCATAGATTCCTTTACCATAAAAAGTATTCTGCATAGTGCCTGGCATATGTTAAAAACTCATGAAATGCTGGGTTGTTTTTTTTTTTTTTTTTTAAGATTTTATTGGGGAAGGGGAACAGGACTTTATTGGGGAACAGTGTGTACTTCCAGGCCTTTTTTCCAAGTTAAGATGTCCTTCCAATCTTAGTTGTGGAGGGTGCCGGTCAGCTTCAAGTTGTTGTCTTTTCAGTCTTAGTTGTGGAGGGCGCCGGCAACCTTGTGGTTGAGAAGACGTGCTCCAACCAACTGAGCCATCTGGGAGCTCAGCGGCAGCTCAGCTCAAGGTGCCATGTTCAATCTTAGTTGCAGGGGGCGCTGCCCACCATCCCTTGCGGGAGTCGAGGAATTGAACTGGCAACCTTGTGGTTGAGAGCCCACTGGCCCATGTGGGAATTGAACCGGCAGCCTTCGGAGTTAGGAGCACAGAGCTCTAACCGCCTGAGCCACCCGGCCGGCCCGAAATGCTGGTTTTTAATTGATAGTTTAATTGAAGAAACTTTCATTCTTTTGACAAATTTTTGAGCTTTGTCAGTATATATGATAATGAGGTTATATTTGGTCTTTAGTCATATTGAAGAGAATATTTTGTATTAAGTACTTTGTAATGAAAAATACTGGATATTTTCATCTAGATTTTCTACTGTTTGTATGAACTTGAATGTTTTCATTTGTTAAGGTAAGGAATAAGGAGGAATATCTCATTTTCTACCTAGAAAGCTTTTCCTCATTTATGTCGTTTAAATTATTATTTTCCCTTTGTACTCCAGGTTGTGGGATTCAAGAACTTAGCATTAATGGACTCATCCTCTAGTCTTTCCAGAAGCCCACCTAGCTACATAGCTCCTTATAGCCGCATTTTGAGATATGCAGTGTCCACTATTCTTTGGCTAGTCATTGGAATTATACAGGTAACAAGAGATTATACTTTTAAGCAACATTGCCTCTCTATAACTGTTTACATACTGATTATCCTCAAACGTTGATTACATTCTGATTTCTGTAGCAGAAAGAAGGTGACAATAAGAGTAATAATAATAATAGCTAATAGTTAATTCTACATAGTGTTATAATCCAGGCACTATGTTAATTAATTGATTGTATATGTTAACTTTCTTAATTTTCAGAGATAGGTTCTATTAGTAGCCTCATTTTACAGATGAGGACCCTGAAGCACAGAAAGGTTAATTAGTTGCCTAAAGTGATACAATTTAGAGATTGGCAGATTTGCAGTTGGAACCCAGGTAATCTGATTTCAGAGGTCACATTCTCATCAATAGTGGGTCTCTGAAGTCTTTCAAAGTCTGCAGTTTTCTAGTCATAGGATGGACTCCCTATTTAGTTTATGTATAACCACAAGATGGCCAAGCTACCTTTATATTTTCTTTTCTTTGGAAGTATAAGTTAACATTCATTTAAACATCACTAAATCTCACTCAAATTGCCAGTACCCCTTCTGAAATTTTCTTTGAAATGTTTATTGAAATAGCTGAAACTAAAAATCTTCTCAGCTTTAGGTCCCATGGCTCTAGCAGAGGATCTTTTCTAGGCTTACTTCCCTTATCTTTTTAAAGCTTAAAAAGAAAAAAATGTATGAAAGGAAGAAAGAAGTAGCAGCTAAAGTACTTAACTCTGATATCTGCTTGTCTTTCTCTTGCTTCCCGACACTCCCATGAATGGAAAGATCCTTTCTGTTTGATTAAAAATTCCTTTAACTTTTAAATAAGCAAATGAAGATGGTACCTCTGGAAAGACCAGGTTAAACTTCTTAGAACATGGTTAAACTTCTTAGAAACAAAGACCAGGTTAAACTTCTGAGAAACAAATATCTGCCTTTAAAAATAGCTTATTTTTAAAGATCTTTTGGAATTGAAATCCCCAAATTCCTACAGAATTGGATCCAGGTGGCATTCTGTGACCTAAGAATATACTCTTATATTTGCATTTATTTTGAATTGATGACACTTATTTAAACTTGAAGTTACGAGAATAGAGCTAATGAGGGATTATTTGACAATCAGAAAAGGAAAAGAAACAAATTTGAATTTGATTTAAGACATGGTCAAGAGTATGGGGTTTGATGTTTATCATCAGTATAATAGAAAATATTTTATTTTGTACATATACCAATGTAAATTTTTGTGAATAGATCAGATTCATTGGATGTAGGGTAATTTAAAGGGATACCCTCTGAAACTTTTCATGTTTGAGTATAATAAGAAAAACCCAAAATAACAATGACTGTAATAAAAGTGAATTTTATCTCACCCATGAGAAAGAGGAGCAGAGGTAGGCAGTGTAGGGCCAGAATGGTGGTTGCTTTCAGACCCAGAAGCCTGTTATTCTCCTCTGCCACTCAGGACTTCCATCTCTAAAGTCACCTCATGGTCCATAATGGCTGATGGAGTTGTGGTGAGGAGCCAGAGGAGAGGAGGTCACCCTCTCTTTAAGATCCATTTCAGAAGTGCCATTCAAGACCTCCTTTGCCAAAACTTGGTCACATGGCCACACCTCACTTGCATTGTCCTCTTTCGGCTGGGCATCAGTGTGCCCAATCAAATAAAGGGTCTGTCACTGAGGAGAAAGAGGAAAAGATTGTTGGGGCAGCAACCAGTGGTCGCAGGCACCACCATCTAACCTCCTCCTTTGTTCCTCACTCTGTTATCATTCTAATAGGAAGGTATTTCTCTCTATGGTCACTTTCTCAGGTTATCAGTATTTATTCCTCAAGAGTTCCCTTAACCTGTTATGGTTCCATAAATTTGTCTGTACAAACTCTTCTTGAGTCTCATGATGTTAGGCTTCATTGTTCACGCCTTTTATTTCCCTAAACCCAGCTTCATCAATTTTTAATTGGTATCCTTTAATTTTTAAACTTTGAATGTTGCTGTTTTTCATGACCTTTAAAGGGATTTAAGAAATACATAGAATATTTAGGAAAATGTTTTAAATAAGCTGCTGTTTTATTTATTCATTCACATATCTGAGTACATTTTATGTGCTGAGCTCAAGAATATGCTGTAACACAAACCAGTTACAAGTTATGACAAGTGCTATGAAAGGCATCAACAGGGAGATGAGAGTAAGTAAATGGAGGTGAGGGGAGTGGAAATTAGAAATGGGGGATGGCAGAGACAGTGGGGATGGCTTTAAATTGTATAGTTAGGAAATGTTGTCTTTCTCTGAAGCACATCTAAGGACTTCAGTGTAAACTTTTCTCTTCTTATTTATAAAATTTCCCTTTGTATATTGTTATTAAATCTAAGAAAACACTTGAAACCATTCCATATGAATATTTAATTCATCTGTAGTTGAAATAGAATACTTGATATACAAGTATGCTTTTTATGTGCTGCTCTGTCAGAGAAGATTAATTTGAAAACAGCAACTTGTCAAATAGCGTTTGGAATTTAGGAGATGGGCAGAATTGCGGAACCAGACATAAATCTGGCCATTAATACAATGGTTTATCCTAAATGTTAAAAGCCCCTTTCTTTCTTCACCCATGTTTGGCCTATCTTGTTTTAATGACACAGAAAAAGTTTTAAAATTCAATATAAGCTCCCTCATTGAATCTTAACACAGTTCCAAAACCTTCTTCTTTTCACAGAAGAATCAAATGGTACGTAGCATTTTATCCCATAGGGACAATTAGAGGCCATTGTGTCCTTGGTTGGAACTTCTTTTGTCTTAAGATACTACACTGCAGCTATAAAAGAAAATTAAATCCTATAAGCTAATAAGCATGAATTTGGCTTAATGTTTCAGATTGTGTTCTTTGCTGTCTTTTATGAGAGATTTATAGAAGATAAAATTCGACAGTTTGTTGATTTATGCTGTATGAGCAATGTAAGTACTTTCTGACTTTATCTTGCAACTGTTATTGTTCCCTTTTTAAAGGTCATGAGTACATTAAGAAAGGCTTTAAAATTGGATTTTTAGTATTGGTATTTTTAAAATTGGTATAATTGTATATTTAGTCTAATTTTCACTGGTTGTCAATTCCAGAGATAGTTATAATGAGCTCCAAATTAATATTCACTATCTTAGTTTTTTCTTTTTTATTTGTAGTTTTTTAATTATAAATTTCTTATGCCACCAAATAGTTTACTCAGCGGAGAGTCCTTGAAAAGTTTTCATATATCAGCCCTATTTCTTCCTTTCTTAGAAAATATCTTCAATCTGGTTTCCATCTACTTTTTAAAAATAACCTCATTATCCTTTACCATCTTATTATCCTCTATATATTTTCCAAGAATTCAACACTCATTATTTTGAAAGAAAGAAACCAATTTTAAGAAAAAAAATTATTGTTTTGCAGATGAGTTGCTAATTGCTCCTTATCCTTATCTTTTTATAGATATCAGTGTTTCTGTTATCCCACAAATGTTTTGGTTATTACATTCATGGTAGATCAGTACACGGGCATGCAGATACTAACATGGAAGAAATGAATCTGAATCTTAAAAGAGAAGCGGTATGAATGAATGTGTTTTACATCTTTTTATTTTTGAGAGACAGGTTCTCTTTTCTTAATCTAGGATTTGCAATAATATTTTTTAAAATCCTCATTGATTACTTTTGAAAATTGCTAGGGTACCAACTCATTGCCGTGAACATTGATAAAGGCAAAGGATCAAATTTCACCCTTCAATTCCTATATGAACTGTATTTCAGAGTATCCAAATAATTCATGAGGGAAAGTTCTTCCTTATAGAAGAAAGTAAAAGGAATTTTAAGTTAGAAAATCACCATTTTGTAATGATTAATGGATTGATGTATATAGGCTACAATCATCAATGGATGCTAAAAGTGAAAGTGGGCAGGGAACTTATAATGAAGGACAGGTTGACATAATCTGAACACACTGGCTCAATCTTACTACAATTAAAATTAAGAAAACTGACATTCTTTACCCCCTGTTATGACAGTAGGAAGTACATAATATCACCCATGAAATATTCTTGTCTAAAAAAATTGAACCTGAATATAATCAAGCCTCTAGATCTTACCACTAATTTACAGGAAATAGAGGGAATACAAATTAATACTAGCAGAAGTGATTAGCCAGATCCAAAATGTAAGATGTCACAGGACAAATGACCCAGTGTCTCCAACAAATCAAAGGCATGAAAATAAAAAAAGGGGTGGTGGAAGAACTCTTAGATAGTAAGAGAGACTTAAGAAACAAAACAAATACAGTATGTGGACTTTGGATCCTGATTCAAACAAACCAAGTATAAAAAAAAAACTTTGGGAAAATCTGGGAAATTTAATGGACTAAATATTAAATTATATTAAAGAAGATTAATCTTGTTAGGTGTGAAAATGGCATTTTTTTTTTTAAGACCTTGTTAGAGATACATGCAGCAGTATTTACAAATGAAATGACATGGTATCTGGAGTTTGTTTTAAAAGAAAAAAGAAAAGTTGAGAGGATAGATGAAATAAAATTGGTGAAATGTTAGTAATTATTGAACTTGGGTGAGGGATTACTTTTTCTCTTGCTATGTACATTAGAAAATTTCCACGAAAAAAATTTAAAAAGAAAAATACCTAAGAGAAAAAACCAAGAGGACTTACTGATAAAAGGACTATAACTATGACTTGAAAGAATTTAATACATGATAACGGCATCTCAGATGATTTACTTAACACATTTAACTGGATCAGTTGATTAAGTGCTAGAAATTACACCTGGATTGAAAAGTGAATGTAAAATAAGAAACTATAAAAACCTAGAAAAGCATATTTCAGATTGGGAGATGATACTCTAATCATAAAGAATAAAAAGCATCAAAAAGGAAATTT
Organism: Rhinolophus sinicus; assembly: GCF_036562045.2. Taxonomy (NCBI): domain Eukaryota; kingdom Metazoa; phylum Chordata; class Mammalia; order Chiroptera; family Rhinolophidae; genus Rhinolophus; species Rhinolophus sinicus. The sequence goes on along the minus strand of NC_133761.1, from coordinate 37,810,022 downwards.
TCATTGATTTTACTTTATTAATATAGAATTATTACTTTGTTAATATATATTTATTTATATACCCAATAGTCATAAATAAGAGACATGGCAAATTAGGGTAAAATTCAGTAAATATGACAGATATTGATGATATTATTGACAGTCATACAAATCGATAAGTAAACACTAAGTTAAAACCTCAATGGAAAAAGGACAAAAAATTTTTAAAAATACACAAATAAGAAATGAGAGCGATAAACATCAAAAAACTGTTTAGCTCATAAACAATCAAAGAAATGAATGTAAAAATAACATTTTTGTCCCTTCAAATTAGCAAACTTTTTTTTTAAAGCTAATACTTTATAGCATCACGGACATGGTGAAATGGGCACCCATAAAACTACTTGTCTCAGGATACATTTTTATTAACCTTCTTGAAAGCATTTGGCAATATATACCAAGTTAAAAGTTTATTATCTTTGACTCAACCAATTCTATGAATCTAACTCAAGAAAATAATTAGCAGTGTGAATAGCTAATTAGGTTCACGATCTTCATCACAGGGGTTATTTATAAGGGCAAAAGCACATGTAAAAAAGAGAATATTAAATAAATTGGTTTACCAGTACAGTAAAAGGTAGACATTAAAAATTATGTTATATAGAATATTTAATGACATGGAGAGTTACTCAGGATATAATATAATGTTAAGTGAAAAAGAAATCGGTATGATCCCAATTTTATGCCGTCTATATGTATATGCCTAGACAAAGGACTAGAGATAAAATACTTTCAAATACCTGTATCTCTGGGTGTTGAGATTATAGATGATTTTTTTTTCTTTTCTTTTTTTGTGCCTTTTCATACTTTATAAATTCTTTGCAGTAGCATGTGTTTAATTGGGGGGTGGGGAAGGAGACACATTTTTTTAAAAAACAGACATTTATTACGTGTAGATTTCCTTTAAGACTGTAGAAAACCAAGTGTTATGTTATGCTTGCAGATTAAGTTTAGACGAAGGAGAATATTAAGCTCTAGAGTAGGCAAATAAAGGCAAGATAATGGAGGCAGGTGGACTTGAGCTGACCTTGAAGCATCAGTGGTAATTGGCAAGGTGGTGGGATAGGACAAAAGTTTATGTTTGTGGTTGTCAGGAGTCAGGCAAGTCATGTCAAGGAGACCTGAAATGGATATCTGATTCATGACATTAACTGTTGGGTCATGTATTGGAATTAAAGAAGTGTCTTACCATTTGCAACAACATGGATGGACCTAGAGAACATTATGTTAAGTGACATAAGTCAGACAGAGAAAGACAAATACCATATGATCTCACTTATATGCAGAATCTAAAGAAAAGAATAAGTGAATGAACTAATCAGAGACAGTTTTGGAAACATGGAGGAAAAACTGAGGGTTGCTAGAGGGGCGGGGGGGTGGGGATAAGGGGAAGGTGAGAGGTTTAGAAAATAGTCGGTAACCACAAGATGGCCACGGGGTTTTGAAAATTAATTTGGGGAACGTACAGAGGGATAGTGGATGGGGGGAGAGGGGTTCACACAGTGTGAGGGATATAAATGATAAACGTCTAAGTTTTGCTTTGTCTTGTGCACCTGAAACTAATAAAAATAATAATAATAATGTAATATTAAAAAAAAAAGAAAAGAAGTGTTTTAAAAGTGTTTAGAAAACAAAAAGGACCATTTGTATTTATAAAAGTAGTTCATTCTAAGACTACTTGGCATGCATTAAAAAGCAATAAAGTTAATCAAAGAAACTTAAGAATATCAATATACAATGAATTTAGTATGGATTATTTAACAAGTTGGACAGTAAAGGAGATGATATAGAGACCTGTAAGGGAGTATAACAAAATAGAACTCAGTAAAATCTAGAGAGTGGGGACCTTGGATAATGTTAAAATCTCTTTGTCTCAAATATAGTTTCAGTAAAATTTCAGTTGGCTTCTGAATTTTGTAATATGTGATACCAACTAAAATAAAAAGTGTTTCATTTTCTTGTTGAAACAGGCGAAATTTTCATAATCTTGATCTTAATTTAAATCCTTTAAATTTTCAGGAAAATTTATGTAGCCAGAGAGGTTTGGTACCCAACACAGAGGGTCAGACTTTTCAGATTGCAATTTCTGACCAGATGAGACAGCACTATGACAGAATTCATGAGACACTAACAAGGGTTGGTATAAAGTAGTTAAGATATATTTTGCCAATATTTCATGTTATTTAAATACCAAGACTGTAAGGCATGTTGCATTTATTTTTGTCTCTTTTTCACATTAGAAAAATGGCCCTGCTAGACTATTGAGTTCATCAGCAAGTACTTTTGAGCAGAGTATAAAAGCATATCATACTATGAATAAATTTCTTGGCTCTTTCATCGATCATGTATGTATGTCAGCGTTTATATTTAAGCTAATCAAATGCAGTTTTTAAAAAATTAACCAGGAATGTGAGTTATTTCTTCAGTCAACCAAGTCAGTGGACTTAGGAAACCCTCCTCCCCTGCTTTTTTTGCTGTCAGAATTAATACTGTGAATTAGGTTGTGAAAGAATAAAATGAGATTTTACATGTCTATTATTAGCTGGTTAGTGATACCTTAAAATATGTCTGTACTGGAATCTTGTTAGCCAGTTACCAAAATATTACTGTATTATTCATTATAGAAATATGCTATAGTTGTATACCTGAAAAACCTGTTCTAAGTTGATTTTCAGTATATCTAGCCCCAAACATTACTAAGGGCATTTAAAACAAAATATTCCTAAAGAGCCCAGTGTAGTACTATAAAGCCCAGTGTAGTAAATTGTCTTTTTGAAGAACAGATTTTCTTTGTGTGCTATTCATTTTTTGTTTTCTCTTCTTGTGATTTTACAAAAATTGGGAAACATTTATTTCACTATTATTTTTGAAATGAATCTGGCTTTTTATATTAGGTTCATAAGGAAATGGACTACTTTATAAAAGATAAATTGCTTCTTGAAAGAATTCTTGGAGTGGAATTCATGGAACCAATGGAAAAAAGCATCTTTTACAATGGTATCCTTCAAATGCCTGTGCTGAACTTGATTACTGTTTTCAAACTTTGAAAAAAAGTGCTTGTAGTTATTAATTTTTCTTTTTCTTTTGTAATTTTATATGAAAACAGAAGAAACATAATGAACTTAGTTAACTTCGTGGAACTATAGTTTTCTGTGTTCCATTTTATTCTCATGTAGCAAGAAACATTTAAACATTGAACAAGAACAACATTTATAATTAATTTTTAAGATTTAATTTTTTATTTTATCCAAATTCTTAAAAATCACAGCTATCTTTGATGGGAATAGTGACTAAACATGGTTTCTTATCACTAAAATGGTACTGTATGTGTCACTTTTAATGTGACTGATAAGCTATTGTATGGCTCGGTAAGAGTGGAAATGATGTAACCAGTGTCCTGGCCTGTATATCACTTACCCATGCGTTATTGAGTGCTACATGTTGTGCCAGTCCTGGAATACACAGAGTAATGGTCTCTCTTGAGCATCTTGTTTAGTAGACTGTGGAAGGTAGGCATGTGAATGGGAGAGTGGAGAGATGCTGGGGGAAATATCTGCACCGGCACAGCTTATAGTGGGTACAGAGAGAAAAGGAGAAAATCTAACCAGACACAGGGTAAAGCCAGAGAGGCAACATGGAGATGTTTGAACTTAAAAACAAGTTGCAGTTATCAAACAGAAGGGTGAAGGGAAGAAGCAGAGACATTGGTGCAGAAGAGAAAAAGGGCATTATGCACTTAGAAACTTCATGATTGAAACCTTGATGAAGTGGGACACAGTGAAATAGAGTGCTTGAAAGAGAAAGAGGGCAGAGACCCAATCCCAAAATCTTTGTCTGATACCCTAAGGAGTTTTACATTATACCATAAAGCAGTTGTTGAAAAAAAGGTTTTTTTTTTTAAATTTTTGTCCCACAAGAGGTGTGCAGCTTGATCCATGGAGGTATGAGAAGAAAATATTAAATGTCTATTTGTATATTGCAATTCCATCATTTTTAATTTATATTTTTAAAGATTTATATATACAGTAATGATAAAATATGCCTATTGTGGGATGTATGCTCAATATTTTATACTAATAGAGATACATGATTAAAACAATTTGGAAACTACTGTTAATGAATATGGATGTCATCAAAAAGTCCTAAGCAGATCTGGTTTGTAAATTGGAAGAATTGCTCTGGCAGTAGTGAATAGGTTAAGGTAAAAACATAGCAATATAGCTTTGAGAGCCTTCTGGTCTTGGATTCAAAATCCAACTTCTAGTGTTGTAAACTTGAGAAAGTTGTTTACACTTTCTGAACTTGAATGTCCTCTCTGTAAAATTAAGCACAACACTCTAAAGGTCGTTGTGTTTATACATGTGTTATCATGTATAAAGAACCTGGTATGTACCAGTACCTGGCATGGGTAGGCGCCCAGTAAAGTGATGTTATTACTGTTTCTAATAATACTATAGTCATAATCTTCATCTTTATATAGAGATGATGAGAATATGAGCTAAGGCAGCAGTAATGGGGATAAAGAGAAGAAAGATTACATTTAATGCCACAGTTGTTAAGGAAAAAAAGACCAGAAGAGGAAAAAATAGTCAAAAACTATCCAGATTTTCAGCTTGTGTGACTATGTGGTTGGTGGTGGTACCTTTAACAACGGGAGTGCAGGTGGAAGACCAGGTTGTGAGGAAAAGCAGATGAATTTAGATGAATTGAATATGTTGTGTCTGAGGTACCTTTGGGACATTTAGGAAGAGATGTCCAATAAGGCATTAAACATAGGAGACTGGATCGTAGGAGAAAGCAAAGGCGTAAGATAAGCTGGAGAGTCTCATCAAATGATGGAGCAATGGCAATGAAAGATCACCCAGGAAGAGCATGTAGAGAGGGCTTGTTTATTTTTTAAAATACGTATACAAGTGTGTGTGTGTGTGTGTGTGTGTGTGTATATATATATATATATATATATATCTCCATATTTTGTATGGATATAGCATAAAGGTCAGAGAATTTTCATAAACTGAAGCTATCCCTATAAACTAGCACCCTGATCAATAAAGAACATTACCAGCATGCCAGAGGTCCCCTTGTATAAAGGAGGAGTTCCTAACTGGGTGTCCATGGGCAGCTTCAGTGGTTCTCTGAACCTCCCTGAAATCGTGTGCAAGATTCATATATGTATACTGTACTTGTTTTTCCCCACTCTGGCGAAAGTGTCTGTAGCTTCTATGAGATCTTAAAAGGGTGTTCACATTCCAAAAACGACAACCCTTTCCATGCGAAGTGAGGAGAGGTCTCAGAGCATAACCTTAGGGTACTATTGGAGAGACAAATTATAGCATACTATGTACTGTTCTAGTCCTTGCTGGTTTTGTTTTGCTTTTTTAACTTACTAGATCTTAGAGAATCTTTCTAAGCGTCTTTAGCCTTTAGTTATATAAACAGAGAAAGGATATTCATTACTTGATCTTTGAAAGGTATTGATGATATACTTACATTACTAGCAATTACAAACCCTTGGTACGAATGTTAAAACTGAATTTTATGAGCAGAGTTCTTTGACTAACCTTTTAGATTAGCAAATTTTAATATCCTTTATTTTTTATAAGCCTTGAAGTATTATAAATAGTAACTAGTTTCTATTATGCTGTTTTTAAATATCCAAGTTTTATCACCAGAAATTTATCACAGGTATATTCTATTTTTAAATGTCTAATTTATATCTTATAAATTGCTTTTTTAAAAAATAGATGAAGGTTATTCTTTCAGCAGTGTTCTGTATTACGGAAACGAAGCCACTCTTCTTATTTATGATCTGCTGTTCTTCTGTGTTGTGGATTTGGCTTGCCAAAATTTTATTTTAGCAGCCTTCCTTACATACCTACAACAAGAGGTAAAGTTTTAATTTTTCCTGGGTTTCTTTCAAAAAAGTATGTTGAAACTAGGCAGATATTTATTTTTGTAGCAGAGAGTAACTGTCAGCTTTTACCAGGAAGTTATAATGGTTTACAATATGATTAACCCTACCACAAAAAAGAAATAACATTTCAACCAACACCACTCTCCTTCAGGGCCAATAAAATATTGGGGTCTTGTGGAGGGTGTTAGTTGCTTGAGCAAACATGAAAGGAATCCAGTAGGAAGGCACTTAAATTGTGTATCTCCTGCATGCCAGATATGAGCAGTAATTAGAGTCGTATTCACCCTCTGCACCAAATGTTAACATAACAAAAAGGCAAGCACTGAAGATCTAGCTCACAGCTAGTTTAATTTAGATATTTTAATTGATGTGCATATTTAATTTTCTTTGTATATATAGATTTTCATCCTGAATTGTTTTAATTTTTTCCCCAGATTTTTAGATTTATCCGTAACACAGTAGGACAGAAGAATTTGGCATCCAAAACATTGGTGGATCAAAGATTTTTGATTTAATTTATTGAATAGATAAAGATAATATAATCATGACCAAAAAAGTCATGATTATCAGGTTAGTTTTTCCATATTTTTTAAAATTTGTAGTACAGATTATTTTATTTGTTTTTAATCTACAGAAAGATTTATTTTTATAACCTGTGGATACATAACTTGCTTTGTGAGTATATAATGTGTGATACAATGGAAACTATTGTTTTCTATTATAGTGTTTAATTCGACAACTCAAATTAGACAACACTGACAATGGGGCAAAAAAAACCTAAATGTTGCTTTCAGCATAACATTTTTTCATGATAAAACAGTCCCCATCATTCGTCTCTGTAGATTATTTTCTCAGCTGGGATTTGCCTACATTTTCTCACGTTGAAAAAATTATTTGATTACAAATTCAAGCCTACTTTTCACTTCAGTATTTTCTTGTTTTATATACTTTATTAAATGTTGAAAGATATTTTCCAGTTTACTTAGAAATTTACAATTGTATATTGCTGACTCAATTTGCCTCATCTTAATTGCTCACCCTGTTTGGCAGTGGACTAATTCACCATTGGATTAATAGGCATCTCAAAAAATGGTACATATTCATTTCTTTGTATATCTGTATTATTAGGTCAATATACTCTTTTCATGAAATGTCGTTTACCTTTATTAAGCTATAATGTGTGATATTTTCCCCAATATAGTTTTTATACTTAATAGATTAAACTTTATAGTTTTTAAATTATTTAACATTGTAAGAGCATTATCAAAGTTTTGCACTTCTATTACTTATATTTAAAGGTTGTAAATAATGAATAAACTAAATTTATGTTACATTGACAAGGTGATTTATTGAAAGCAAACTTAAGCTTAATAAGTTAGTAGGCTTGTATTTTTTTTTAATAAGGAAAAATATTAGGATGCAGAATATACTTAATGTAAATTTTGAGCATATAGCTAATAATTTTTCATTATATCATTTTTCTTCATTATACTCTTTAATAATCCTTTTCATTGTATACCATGTAGTTGAAAGACATTATATATTTTAACACGTTGCGTACGGATCACGAGAATCTTCACGAGGGATTTAAACCCCGCTGTACGCAACATGTTAAGTATAATGATCATTAACCCCCAAACTGACATTTCTTACTGCCTCTATGTAATGCTATGTAAATACTCATATGTAATGCTATGTAAATATTGTTTATATTTTTGAATTAAAAATGTAGAATAAAACATTTGATGTTTCTGTTTCCTGTTTCGTTAATGATCTTTCATGAAATAACACTTAGGAATAGATCACAGCATATGGAGGCAGAGATCCCCAGCCAAAGTTGAATCCTTAACACATTTCCTTGAATCTTGAGGATGACTGAGGAGAAAGAGAGAGGGCTAATAAGTCAGGTATTTCAAACTTCAGTTTCTGAAGGTTCATAGAACAGGAATGCCTTTATAAAAGCTGCAGAGATAAATAAGTATACCAGCATGGATTTTTAAAACCACCTGCATAGAAGCATATGAAAGAAATTCAATTCTTGTTCCACATATAAGAAGTTAATATTAGTGTGAATGTTTTTCAATGGAAATTTCAAACAATAGGATCAGTGGACTCACCTGCTGATAAATAAATTGAAACAGAAAAGACATTTTAAAAAATCATTCTACACTAGTTTTATACGATATTACTTTCTATTTTCATTAGATATGTAAAAATGTGTTCAGCTTTTCATACACTATTGACTCCTTTGTTCACATTGCCTTAATTTAAATTTTATGATTACATGCCTCATTTTCCACTAGATTTATAATTTTTTGTCTATATCTGTAGCACCAACTCACTATACTTTGTATCTTGTATCCCTGATATTACTCATTACTTAGAAACATTTGGTAAGCCTCTTCATCATTTAACTCTAGGTACACCTAGAGGTTCTTTACAAGCTGCTGTGTGCTTTGTATCCTCCTTAGAAATGCATAGGCCCCTAAAATAATTCTACACATCAGCTTCTCTGTTAATGAGATGTTTATATTTGCTTGCTTGTCTCGTACTGCTGTGCTAACGAACTGCATTTTGAGAAGGCTCTGCTGGTTACCTGGATTGAGAAGCATTCAAAATGACCATTAACTCAGTGCTTGCAAACATGAAATATGCATCTTTTTTGTTGTCTGTAAATAAAAGCTGAGGGGAAATAAATGTAAGTCAAGCAGTGTGGCTTAATGAAAATGCTCCAGATTTAGTAGAAACCCTGGATTCAAATTAGAATTTTGCCCCTGCCACTTATTAGCTTTGGAACCTTAAACCAAGTCATTTGGCATTTTTGAGCTTCATTCTGCATCTCTACAATGGAAATAATAGCTTTTGCTTACCACTTGTTAGGATTAATTCCTTAAGGTAGACTTACAACAGTGACTAAACTGTGAACACTAGAATTCTTAATTTTTAGTTTAAATTTCTGCCTCCAAATATATTTTCTGTTTTGCTAGTAAATTAATTCTGTGATACTAAAACTCAGATTACTGATACCAATAGCTGACCAATGAAAATTCTGAGCCTTTTACTTCAGCCTCTCCAGGCTCACCCTTTTAAAAGGGGCCCTGGGAGAAGTCACAGCTGTGGGTGAAAGGAGGCAAGAAGGAGCTGCCATCACACCATGTTGTAGATGTGGTTCATGGTACTGATTAGAAAAAAAAAGGAAGAGAATGGAATATTGTCTTTGGTAGGGAGAGTTTCATTCACTCATTGACTTATTCATTCGCTTATTCACTTATTCTTTCAAACAATACTTCTACCTCTTCCCAATCCCCAGTCCCTCAGAAGGGTCTTACAGTTAGTAGAAGAAACAGATACATTAACCAATAATTATAGCAATCTGAAAAGTGCTACAGCCACCAGGGTGTGATATGGGAATAGCTCTTAACTGCATCTGCGGTCATCAAGGCTTTGGCCTGAGAAAACTGGTACTTGATATAAGATTTGAAGATAAACAAGACAAGTGCAATTAAAGCAATAAATAGCATATGCTCTGAGATAAAGCACATGGCAGTGGGGTATCACAGGTACTTGGAATACAGAATACATGTATTGTTTATGGTTTTTAAAATTTTTTGTATATTATAATGTTTTCACATCTTAATTTTTTTTTTTCTGACTGGGGAGGGACTGCCCTATTGAGACTAGCCAGTTCTTAAAATTAGTGAAGAGCCTTTAATATGCAGACTAACCAATCCAGATCCATACCTGTTCTATCTGGCGCATACACTCCAGGAAGCAATATTCCTCTGCCTTAATCATCTCAGGACCAGGTACCAGGCAAGTAGGGACCAGTCCTATAGCTTAGAGCCTGCTGTAATTATTCAAGACAGCCAGTCCTAAACTGTTCACTCTGTCCTGCTTTGCCTTTTCTGCAAAAATGCAGAAACTACCGCCATGGCCTAGACTCTTCCTTCACTCCTGTCCCTCTGCTTCCTGACCAACACTGGTGCTTCTGCAGGTGATTTTGTGGTGTGGGTACCTGAGTGGCATCGTGCCTCCTGTTTCTAGGGTCTGTGGTTATAATAAAGTTTGTTTCTCTGAGCCTCTCCTGTGTCTCTTTTTGTGGCCCCACTTGACTGCCTCTCACAGAACAGAACAGGACATTTGAGGGTTTAGGAGGAAGATGAGGTTGGAAAAGAAACTATCAAGAAAGGTTTTTACATCAAGTCACAGTATATGGAGAGTTTAAGCTAAGTTTACCAACCTACCTTCAAATAAATACTTCAGCACCCCAAAGAGGGGTGAATGGACAGAGGGGCAAGAGGAATCATCCACAGTCAAATTGCTTTGGAATAATCGATGGTCCATGAATTAGGAGACTGGTGCTCCCCACCAACCGACCCCATTGTCTGGCTGCATTTCCTGTAAGAAGCAGCAAAGAGTAGCAGTTGAGAACACAGAACTTGGACCAGACTGCCAGTGTTCGAGTCCTGGCCCCAATACTTTATAGTAGGGTGACTTGGGGCAAGTCACTTATTTCCCTATGACTAAATTTCCTCATTCGTAAAAGGGAATATAGTACCTACCTCAGAGTTATTGGGAAGATTAAGTGAGCTAATGTGTGTTCAGTGCTTAGAAGAGTGCCTGGCACATAGTAAATACTATGTAAGTGTTAGCTATGTGGTGGTGGTGGTAGTGGTGGTGGTGGTGGTAATAATAGTAAGTCCCATTAATATTAATTCTGAAAGAGACCCATATTTCTCTGGAGCCTCCATTAAGGCTTTGTTGGGAGTGCTAGAAGAAACTAGACAAACTGCCCAATACAAAGCAATCTGTAGACTTAAAAATAACTTGGCTTCTAATTACTATTACAAAACAAACAAAACAAAAACATGGCTGTGGTCCAAGGATAAACAAATGACCACTGGAAAGGAATCTAGAAACAGCTCCATAGGTTTATAGTCACTTGACTTATGACAAGGATGACATGCAATGCAGTGAGAAAAGGGTGGTTTTTCGAGAGTCAATTGAATATCACAATGGAAAAAAATTAATCTCTACCTCTACGTCCTACTTACTTATCATTTTGAGGTACATGGTAGATCTAAATGTGAAAGTTTAAATGATAAAGCTTCTAGAAAATAACATAAGAGAATATATTTGGTGTAGGCTGAGATTTCTTAAACAAGACCCAAAAAAGACCAGCCTTAAGGGAAAATATTGGTTAAGTTGGATTTTACATTAAATTTATACATGTATATTTACATTAAATGTAAAATTTCAATTTACGTTGAAATTTGGAACTGTTCATCAAAAGATACTAGTATAAGAATGAAAAGGCAAACTTCAATTATGAGAAAAAAATATTTAAAAACATCTGACAAAGCACTTCAATCCAGAATAAAGAATTCATCGAATCAGTAAGGAAAAGGTGACAACCCAGTAGAAAAATGGGCAGAAGACTCAAGTATACATCTCAATAGAGGGTTTCCAAATGACCAATAAACACATTGGTGCACGATAAAATCAAGATATGACTAATTACAAAACCACCCAAATGGCTAAAATTTAAAAATTTAAAATACCAAGTGTTGATAAAGATGTGGAACAAATGAACTTTCATACTACAGGTATATAAAGTGTGTGTGGGGGGTTAATCTTAATCTGTAAATTTCAACTGGACGTTTTTGATCTGTTTGATGGAAGCCAGAGCTGACAGCAGATGGCAGTGGAGTGCACACTAAGCTCTTCAGAAGGTTTTAGAGCCATGAGTTCACAGGACTGCAGAGTCCAGAGAACACCGTGCTCTCTCTCCCCTCACTTCACTACCTGTCACCACTCCTCACTTGTATTGTCCTTCCCCTTACTAGAGCATTGAGTGGCTCAGATTATAAAGTGTACTACTCTACATACAGTGCTGAGATTTTTCAGGTCAGTTTTGGGATTGAATACTAAAAATAGAAATATACTTTCATCCAACTCCTAGGGACTGGGTCACAAATAGGTCATGTCTCTGGGAAAAACAAAAAGAGCTAATTAATGATCATGGAATCCCCCTCCCCTCATTTGATGAAATACACACATTACAACTTTTTTAGAAGCAAACCATCATCCAGAGTATGTAATGCCTCTTTTACAAATACAATTTACCCAAATGGGACTTTATATAGCATTTTCTTTATATACCACGGTGCACATTACATCATATGAAGTCTGACAATTATGTTCATGAATTTGCCACTGTGTTACATTGGCAGCACTGTACAAACAGCTTGGTAAGGTTTCATAACCTTGGTATATCAGTGTCTCACAGCTGTGTTCGTGTTGACATGTGGCAGTGTGTCGCTGAGGTGGTCATTATTGTTGTTGCATGTTTTTGTGTGCCAACACAAGAACATCTGAGCTTGAATTAGAGCAATGAACAAACATTAAATTTCTTGTTAAACTTGCAAGAGAGGAAGTGAAATCAGGGACATGTTAGTCCAAGTTTATGGGGATAATGCCGTGAACAAAATGTCAGTGTACCAATGGATTAAGCGTTTTTCTGAGGGGAGAGAATGCATCAGTGATGAAGAGAGGTCAGGGTGGCCAGAAACAAGCAGAACTGATGAAAACATTGCAAAAACTCTTCAAATTGTGGTCAAAATCATCAGCTGATAGTGAGAAGCATAACAGACCAGGTAAACATCGATAGAGAAACAGGAAAATCTTAACAGAAAATCTAGGCATGAGAAAGGTGTGTGCAAAAATGGTTCCCAAGGAGCTCACCAATGAGCAAAAGCAAAGGAGAGTCAAAGTTTGCCGAGACCTTTTGGAGAGGCAAGATGATGTTTTGAGCCATGTTATCATCTGTGATGAAACATCAGTGTACCAATATGACCCTGAAACAAAGCGTCAAAGGGCACAATAGAAGTCGGCCAATGCTGCACAACCAAAAAATTTCGTCAGTCCAACTTAAGAGTCAAAATGATGTTGCTAACCTTTTTTGATATCAGAGGGATTATTCATTATGAATTTGTACCAACTGGACAAACTGTTAACCAAGTTTACTATCTGGAAGTGCTGAAAAGGCTGCATGAAAAGTTAGACAAAAACGACCTGAATTTTTGCCAACAATTCATGGCTCTTGCATCACAACAATGCACTAGCTCACACGTCACTGTCTGTGAGGCAGTTTTTAGCCAGTAAACAAATAACTGTATTGGAATACCCTCCCTACTCACCTGATCTTGCCCCCAATGACTTTTTTCTTTACCCAAATATAAAGGAAATAGTGAAAGGAAGACATTATGATGACATTCAGGATATCAGGGCTAATACAATGACAGTTCTGATGGCCATTCCAGAAAAAGAGTTCCAAAATTGCTTTGGAGGGTGGACTAGGTGCTGGTGTCGCTGCATAGCTTCCCAAGGGGAGTACTTCACAGGTGACCGTAGTGATATTCAGCAATGAGGTATGTAGCTCTTTTCTGGGATGAGTTCACGAATGTAATTGTCAGACCTCATATAAGACATAATATATGGTATGTTAATACTACATGATTTATATATATATATGTGTGTGTGTGTGTGTGTGTGTGTGTGTGTGTATACAACTTTAAACCTTCACCAACGGCAATATACAAGGTGTGATCAAACAATATGGTGAATGTTCAAATAAAAAAATTATCAAAGTAAAAAACACATTGCCGTTAATCCCCCTCAAAATACTCCCCCTCACTTTGAACACACTTATCCCATCATTTTTGCCACTTTCTGAAGCAGTTCTGGAAGTCCTCTTTTGTGAGTGTCTTTAGTTGCACTGTCATGGCTGCCTCTATGTCTCCAATCGGTTCAAAACGTTTACCTTTCACAGTCATTTTGACTTTGGGGAAGAACCAGAAGTTTCACAGTGCCTGATCTGGTGAATAAGGTGGATGAGGACACACTGTAACGTTTTATTTGACAGAAATTGCCATATACCAGAGCGATGTGTGACATGGAGCATTGTCATGATGTAGGATGATTTACGGCACACTTTAAAACACACCTTCTCCCAACACCCAACGAACTGCACTGAACAAGTTGAAACTTGTCACACACTGTTACTAAGGTTACATGCGCCACTTCCCGTATTGAAGATCCCTGTCTTTCTGTTGGATGGCAGAAGGCAGCAGCAGTTACCATATTTTGTGATCACAGCATTGCTTCTGGTATGGCAATTTCAGTCAAATAAAGACATTATAGTGTGTCCTCATCCACCTTATTCACCAGATCTGGCATGGTGTGACTTCTGGCTCTTCCCCAAAGTCTAAATGACTGAAAGGGAAACGTTTTGAATGAATTCAGGACATGGATGCACCCATGACAGTGCAACGAAAGACACTCATGAAAGAGGACTTCCAGAACTGCTTCAGAAAGTGGCAAGAATGATGGGCTAAGTGTGTTCGAAGCGAGGGGCAGTGTTTTGTGGGCAATTAATGGCCCTCAAATTTTTTAAATTTAAACATTCCCATATTTTCTGATTACACCTTGTAGTTTCAAAGACCACAAAGCCCATTTTCTTCCCTTAGGTTTTCTTAGAGATTGTTTCATCATAAGAGTGAGGCTTCCAAGAGTGAGGATTCCATATTAAGCAAGATTACAAGAGATGTTTTTCCATCTGTACCAGTTTGTTCATACATGTGTTTCCTTCCTATTTTTGTTTACATGGTATTTGTACTTTTTAATACTATTATGCTATTACTTCTCTAGTCCATATCTCTTATATTTATTCTTTTACTTGATGGAAACATCAAAAGAGAAAAATAATCACATAAAGTCTTAACTTGACTGAGAGATCTGGACAAGTCTATTATTAGGTCTGGTCGCTAATCAGTCTGATTGCCCTTAATTTGTACCTGTTTCTTTTCCTTTGGGAGAGAATGGTGGAATTTACATATAGTGGTCAAAGTTGCTTTGAACTGCTGCCTCCTCAGACAACTTTCTAGTAACTGTTTGAACTTACAAACAACTTTCTTATACACACCTTCCAATTAAAAATTCATTTTTTGTTTTGACAAATGACATAGCAAAGATAAATTTTTCACTACAGAATTAGTTAATCCCATCATCCCCAACCCAGCTCAGTCACTTTGGACACTTGAGCATAAGCATGAACAGAAAGGGAAGCTCCCTAGTAGCTTGTGGAGCCACTTAAAAATGCTCATCATAAAGAAGAAAATCAGGTGTGTTTTGATCACTTTCTTATCACAATTGTCTGGCATTATACCTGAAACACAATAGTAAATGTTTGAAGGAATGAATGAATGAGTATTCTGGTTGGGGACATTGTCTATTGTAATGAAAAGCCTCTGGTAAGATCTCGTTATGACTGCTTGCTTCTATGGAGCATAATCATTTTGCAACTATTTATCCAGTGCTTACAAATGCTGGGTATTACAGGGGCTTCTACTTTGATGGAGATTATAAATATAAATAAAAAAAAATAGAATAACAGATAAGAGCAAATATAATAAGTATTAGTTTCCTATAACTGCTGTAACAAATTACTACAATTTAGTGGCTTAAAACAACAAAAATTTATTATCTTACATTTCTGGACATGTAAGACTTCTGGCCAAGTCTGAAATGGGTCTCACTGGGCTAAATAAAGTTAGCAGGGCTGTGTTCCTTCTAGAAGCTCAAGAGACTCTGCTTTCTTGCCTTTCCCAGTTTCTAGAGGCCACCTGCATTCCTTGGCTTTTGGTCTGTTTCTCTTTCTTCAATGTTCTCTCTGACTCTGACTGTCCTGTTTCCCTCTTTCACTCATAAGGACTCCTGTGATTTCATTGGGCCCACTGGATAATCTCTATCTCAAGATCCTTAATTTAATCATAACGGCAACATCCCTTTTACTATGTAAGGAAATATATTCACAGGTTCAGGGGATTAGAAGGTGGATGTCTTTGGAGGGCCATTAGTCTACCCACCACAAGCATTAATAAAATCTAAAGAGAAGTTCCAAAATGGCAGAGTAGATAAACATTGTGCTTGCCTCCTCCCATGACCACATTAAAATTACAACTAAATTATAAAACAATCAACCTGGAGAACCATCTGAAGACCAGCTGTACATAAGTTTTATAACTAAAGATATAAAGAAGCCATGTCAAAACTGGTAGGAGGGGTGGAGACATGGAACAGGCTGGTCCCAAATCACTGTGTGGTGGTTGAAAATTGGGAGGGATATCTCAACCATCACAGAAATTACTCCTGGAGGAGCAAGGGACTGCAGCCCCACACCAGGGTCCTTAGCCTGGAGTACTGCGGTTGGGAAGAGAAGCCCTCATAACATCTGGTTGTAAAAAACAGAGAACATTCTGGCCATGTGGGTGGGACAGAAGGCTGGGGGAAACCCAGGTGTCCTCCTAAAGGGTCCACACACAGACTCACTTGTAGGCACTCAGCCTGGACTCCAGTGGAGGTATGGTGACTTGGGAGGTGTCAGAGACATACTGGGAGAGAGTGAGTTGGATAGCGTCAGTGGAAGGCCTGGAGGGACAGTCACCACTTTCCCTATGTGGAGTCTTCCTCCCATGGAGCCAGCAGGTGGGAGCCATCTTTCCTGTGTTGAGCCCTCCTCCAGCACCCATGGCCAAACCTGAATCTGAATGGGTCTGGTGAGCTCCACTGGGACCCTGCCCTACCCAACTTCCCCAATGCCAGAGGCACTTTTCTCTCCTGCCAGCAACCAGCCCTGCCCACAAAACACTCTTTCTTAGAAAACTGTCAGAATCCATGGACCCCAGTGGGAGGCGACTGGCCTCTATGTGCTCTGAGACTTTTGCTGAGTAGTTCCATGCTCAGACTAGCACCAGACAAGAATCTACATTAACTTGTGAACACCACTGTAGGCAAGCAATCTACCAGATACAGATTTTAAAACAATGGTTATAAGGATACTCAAGAAACTTAGTGATAACTTCAACAAAGAGCTAGCAAGCATTGAAAAAAGGACAGAGGGCGGCCGGTTGGCTCCATTGTTAGAGCGCATAGCACCAAGTTCGCAGGTTCGACTCCCACATGGACCAGGGAGAAACAACGGCTTGAGCTTGGAGCTGAGCTGACAGTGGGCGGCTGGTTTGCTCAGTGGTTAGAGCACAGTGCTCATAAAACCAGGGTCGCTGGTTTGAGTCCCACATGGGCCAGTGAGCTGCGCCCTCCACAACTAGCCTGAAAACAACAACTCGACCTGGAGCTGATCTGTGCCCCACAACTAGATTAAAAACAATGACTTTACATGGAGCTGATTGGTCCTGGAAAGACACACTGTTCCCCAATATTCCCCAATAAAAATTAAAAATAAATAAAAATTAAAAAAGGACATAGAAACCATTAAAAAGAACCAATCAGAAGTGAACACAATAACTGAAATGAAGAATGTACTAGAAGGAATAAACAGCAGACTAGATGAAGCAGATTTGGAAGACAGGGTAGCAGAAAACACCCAATCAGAACTGCAAAAAGAAAAAAGAATTTTTAAAAAGGGAGGGTAATTTAAGAGACTTCTGGGACAACATGAAGTATAACAACATGCACATCATAGGGGTACCAGAAGGAGAAGAGAGAAATCAAGGGATTAAGAACCTATTTGAAGAAATAATGACTGAAAACTTTCTTAACCTGGTGAAGGAAATAGACAAGCTCAGGAAGCACAGAGAGTCCCAAACAAGATAAACCCAAACAGGCCCACATCACGACATATTATAATTAAAATGGCAAAAGTTAAAGACAAGAGAATCCTAAAAGCAGCAAGAGAAAGGCAACTAGTAACTCACAAGGGAGCTCCCATAAGATTATCAGCTGATTTCTCAACAGAAACTTTGCAGGCAAGAGGGAATTGACACTAAATATTCAAAGTAATGACAAGTAAGAACCTATAACCAACACTACTCTACCCAGCAAGGGTATCATTTAAAGTTGAATGAGAGATAACAAGCTTCCCAGGTAAGGAAAAGCTAAAGGAGTTCATCACCACTAAACCAGTATTACAAGAAATGTCAAAGGGGCTTCTTCAAGAGGAAAAAGGTGGGGAAAAAATAGGACATAAAAATCAATAATGAAGTGGCAATAACTATATATCTATCAATAATCACTTTAGGTGTAATTGGATTAAATGCCCCAATCACAGGACATAGGGTAGCTGAATGGATAACAAAACAAGACCCATACATATGCTGCCTACAAGTGAATGAGTTGAGATTGAAACACACACACTGAAAGTAAAGGGATGAAAAAAGATATTTCATGTGAATGAAAAAAAAAACAAAAAAAAACACAGCTGGGGTAGTGATACTTATATCAGAAAAAATAGATGTTAGATCAAAGGCCACAAAAAAAGACAAAGAGGGACATTACATAATGATAAAGTGATCAATGCAACAAGAAGCGATAACCCTTATCAATATGTATGCACTAAAAATAGGAACACCTAAGTATATAAAGCAGATATTTACTGGTATAAAGGGAGAGATCAACAATAATACAATCATGGTAAGGGACTTTAACACCACATTGACACCAGTGGGCAGATCTTCCAGACAGAAAATCAACAAGGAGACAGTGGCCTTAAATGACACATTAGACCAGATAGATTTAATTGATATTTTTAGAGCATTTTACCCCAAATCAGCAGAATATACATTTGTTTCAGGTGTACATGGAATATTTTCCAAGATATACCACATGTTAGGCCACAAAAGAAGTCTCAATAAATTTAAAAAGATTGAAATCATATCAATCTTCTCCAACCACAATGGTATGAAACTAGAAAATAATTACAAGAAAAAAAAACTGAAAAACACACAAATATATGGAGGCTAACTAGCATACTACTAAACAATGAATTGGTCAACAATGAAATTAAGGAAGAAATCAAAAGATACCTGAGAGAAATGAAAATAAAAACATGATCCACATCTATGGGACACAGCAAAAGAAGTTCTAAGAGGAAAATTCATACATATACAGGCTTATCTCAAGAAACAAGAAAAATCTTAAATAAACAGTCTAACCCTACACCTAAAGGCAGTAGGAAAGAAAAACAACAAATAAAACCAAAAGTGAGTAGAAGAAAGGAATTAATAAAGATCAGAATGGAAATAAGTGAAATAGTCTCTCTCTCTCTCTCTCTCTCTCTCTCTGTCTCACCCTGTCTCTCTCTGTCTCTGTCTCTCTCTCTCTCTCTCATTGGTGGTATCTCTCTCAAATTTGGTGGTATCACTACCTGATATCAAACTATACTACAAGGCTAGAGTAATCAAAACAGCATAGTACTAGCATAAAAACAGACACATAGCTCAATGGAACAGAATACAGAGCCCAGAAATAAACCCATGCGTATGTAGTAAATCAATCTATTACAAAGGAGGCAAGAATATACAACGGGATAAAGATAGTCTATTCAACAAATGGTGCTGGGAAAACTGGACAGATACATACAAAACAATCAAACTGGACCACCTTCTTACATCATATACAAGAGTGAACTCAAAATGAATTAAACATTGAAATGTAAGACCCAAAACCATAAAAAGAAAACATAGGCAGTAAACTCTCTGACACTGCATTTAGCCATATGTGTGTGTGTGTGTGTGTGTGTATATATATATATATATATATATATATATATATATATATATATATATCTCCTCGGGCAAGGGAAACAAAAGAAAAAATAAACAAATGGAACTATATCAAACTAAAAAGATTTTGCACAGCAAAGAAACCATTAACAAAATATAAGACCCTACTGAACTGGAGAAGAATTCACCAATGATATATCTGATAAGGGGTTAATATCCAAATTTATGAAGAACTCATACAACTCAACACCAAAAAAACAATCCAATTAAAAAAGGGGCAGAGGACCTGAATAGGCATTTCTCCAAAGAGGACATACAGGTAGCCAATAGACATATGAAAAGATGCTCAACACCACTAATCATCAGAGTAATGCAAATTAACCACAATGAGATATCACCTCACACCCATCAGAATGGCTGCCATCAATAAATCAACAAACAGTGTTGGTGGGGATGTTGAGAAAAGGGAACCCTCATGCACTGTTGGTGGCATTGCATATTGGTGCAGCCACTATGAAAAACTGTATGGAGTTTCCTCAAAAAAATGAAAAATAGAACTACCTTATGACTCAGCATTTCCACTCCTGGGTATTTATCCAAAGAAATGCAAAACACTAATTTGAAAAGATATATACACCCTTATGTTCATTACAGCTTTATTTACAATGCAAAGATATGGAAGCAACCTAAGTAAATGATTGGATAAAGAAGTGGTGCATACATACAATGGAACATTACTCAGCCGTAAAAAAGAACGAAATCTTACCATTTGTGAAAACATTGGTGGTGGACCTAGAGGTTATTATGCTAAGTGAAATAAATCAGACAGACAAAAACATACACGATATGATCTCACTTATATGTGGAATCTAAAGAACACAATAAACGAACAAACAACAGAAAGAGACTCAGATACAGAGAACAAACTGATGGTTGCCAGAGAGGAGGGGGTAGGGGAGCTGGGTGAAAGAAGTGAGGGATTAAGAAATACAAGTTGGTAATTACAAAATAGTCACAGGGATGTAATGTATAGCATAGGGAATATAGTCAATAACATTGCAACAACTATGTATAGTGCCAGGTGAGTACTAGACTAACGGGCGGGGGAGTGGATCACAGCATAAATTATATAAATATCTAACCACTATGCTGTATACCTGAAACTAATATAAAATAATACTGAATGTGAACTGTAACTGAAAAAATAATTTTTAAGAAATCTACAAAGTATAAGAATGTAATACCTAAAATAGTTTGGGTAGTCTGGAAAGGCATGTGGAAGAGGTATTTTAGTCAGCCAGTATGATAGGGTGCGAATGAGGGTGAAGATTTTCAGACAGCCGGAACAGCAAGTGCAAAGCCCCTGAGGTGGGAGCAACCTTGTTTACAGAAGCTCTGAATTGGCCATTTGACAGAACTGACCAACAACAGAGAAAGGATTTGCTTAGAGTCAAGCATATAGTTTCAAAGCAAGAAAAAGTAAGTGCTTGATTTCATCTAATTCATGTTTTTGATCTTCCCCACTGCAGCAATCAGAAAAAGATTTTGTTTTGTTTTAGCTAAATGTGCTTCTATTCACTGAATAGTTCTCATTTTCTGGAGCCTCTCTCAAAGCCATTTTTACACAGTTTCAAAGGACCATTATCTAGAAGGGGAAGAGACCAAGCTCAGAACACAAAACCAGAGTCAGCACCCTAATCCTATTTGGGAAAACTCTGCTCCATGCTGGGTGTCAACTATTTTTATTTTTCTGATCATGTTTTCACATTGGCAGTTTTCTTTTGCAGCCACAGTGGTGAGGAGTTGAGGGACAGAACTGATGCAGCAGGAAAAACAGCTGTTAACAGACCAGGGCATTTTTAAAAATAGAGCTCTTTCCCCCATTTTGTCACTTTTCTCAAGTCAGCTGTGATTGGAAATAATCGTAGCCAGAGTTTGCACGGCACTTTGATTCCCAATGTTTTGGTAAATATTTGAGTTTCACTACATGCATCATTTTTAGTTGCCTTGTGTCATATGAGTACAGCGATGCCAGCTACCAAGAGGACCGATAAAATTGACAATTTTCAATGATGCTTCTGTAAGTTACTAGATGATTTAAGCCCTAACCCCTAGAGGGTAAAGTGTTATGAGATTTTATGCAACAGAGTATCTATCCTGGATACTAACCCAATGAGAAAACTCGAGAGCCATTTTTTTTTTTTTTTTTTTGCTGTTGTTGTTCACTCTCTTTGGTTATTATAAAGCTGCAGGAAGAACCCTCATTTAATCCCTTTATTTTGGTTTTCTGTATGGTTAGGATAAAGAGGCAGAGTAGAATTGTAGCTAAGAGCAAAAGATTTTAATTCTAAGAGACTTGGGTCTGAATTCCCCAGTTCTCTATTTCCTTTGTGTGTGATTGTAAGCAAACTCTTCACCTCAATGGGCCTGTTCTTCCTCTGTAAAATAGTATCTGTCTCAAGAGGGTCATTGGAAGGATTGAAGGAGATAATAGCCATAAAATTGTTAGCACAGTGCCTGGATTGGTAAGTGCACAATAAATGTAGTATATCATTGTGACTAAATTACTATTTTGACAACCACAAAACCAATTAATGTGACATGCTTACTTATTGAATGCTTCTGTGGTATACCTGAGGTGAATGTAGATATGGGAATCCAGAGTGTAGATATGGCCCAAAAACAGTGCTTCAGAAAAAGAGCGATAGCTTCAACTAACTGAACAAGCACAATATGGAAACAAACTGGGATGAGGTTGTAATTGAAATTTAAAGCCACATTAATTGAGTATACAAAATAAAGGAGGAAATGACTCTATTACGTGCTGTTCACATCTTATCCATGATATTGTGTCTAGTTCTGAATATACCTCATTCTAAGGGAACTTGATAAACTGGATTTTAATTTGAGGGTAGTGATTAGGATGGTGACGGGTCTAGAGATGTCCCAAGGAGAATAATAGGAGGAAATGGAAAACAGATTAACCAGGACCATGATGGCTTTCTTCAAATATTTTCCCCATGGAATATGGAATTAACATCCATATAACTTCCAAGTAAAGAACTAGGATCAATTAATGGAAGCTATGAAATGGTGGATTTCAGCTCAAGAGAGGGAAGAACTTTCTAATAATTTAGAGCTGCCTAAATAATAGTGGCTCTTTCATTCACATCTTCTTACAGATGCCTTATAGCAATGAGCCTGGGATGCAGAGATGGGTTACATGCCTTCGGGAAAGGATGGATCGTACAGATTCTATGCTCCTTTTCCAGTATGCCACTTGAGTGTTCACACAAAGCCTTCCCAGACAAAATTACAACATCAAAGGAGGATGTCTGTCAGTCCTCTGCGATGATGAGCCTTGAAGACTGAAAAACTAAAGAACCCTTAAAACAAATTTCCTTGCACACAGCATAAACTCCAGGATCAGAGACTAACTGGATCACAAGACTCTTATTTATATGGTTTAACCATTTTGGCAAATATAATTTATTTCACAATGTATGTGCTTAAGTTCATAAAGTAACAAGCCTTGTTATTAGGGTTGTTCTGAGGAGTCCTATAAATAAGAAGTAGTTTAGGACAGAATCTGAAATGGATGGAGATCAAGTGAAAGCTCTGGTACTCATTTCTTCTTCCTCACAAAAGAAACAAGTTAAAAGGTTAGATACATGTCATAGGCAGATGTGGGAAAGTAGTAGAAAGTATACTAGACTGGAAGTCAAAAAGTTTGGGTTTTAGTCCTATCTCTGTTGGTAACTAGACCTTGGCTAAACCAATAATGCTATCTTGTGTTCCATCATTTGTAGTTCCAGAAATTTGTAGGGCTTCTTCTATCTCTAATTCCAAGATCCACAGTTGATAACTTTCTACATGTAAAATGCTGGAGGAAGATAATTAATGTTCATATTGAGCCCACTTGTCCTTGGACAAGTCATTTAACCTAAAATTTAGTTTAATATGTTTTTAAGTGGTAGATAAAAATGTTGAGTGGGTAGGTGTGTAGAATTTACAAGTAGTACATCAGTTTAAAATCAGACAATGTATGTGAAGAAATGTGACATTTGAACACAACCTATACACAAAGCCCTGAGTTACTATCCCCAAATAAATCTACCTATGGAAAAACACTGCTAGCTGCCTACGGAATATCCATTCTCCCCTTCTTCTTTACAACAGAACACTGGTTTTATTTGGAATGGAATGTGCTCAACTTCCATTCAGTAGATTGCCATGTTTCATGGTGGCCAGTGGGAGACAAGCAGAAGTTCATAGATGGAGCTTCTAGAAAGGCTACTGATTTCCTCATAAGAAGGGGTAAACTTAGATGGCACACACTTTTTGCTTTCTCCTCTTACTGCCTGTAATGTTATCATGATGCCTGGAGGCGCAGAAGATATCTTGAGCTCAAGCATGAGGATGCAGAGCAGGAAAATACAAAAGACTGGGTCCTTAATGACTATCTTGAGCAGCTGTGTCCACTGAGCAACTGCTTCCACTTCTTGCTACTGGGAACTATAGATCCCCATTTGTAGATAAGTATCTATTACAGGCAGCCTAATGCAAACCTAATGAAAGGCCCCTAAACAACTACTTCCAAGTCAGCCCACATTAATTGCTAGTATGAATTTCATGTGATACCCTTCAGGATGTCCTACCTCTTAAGAGCACATGTAACCATTTGCAGCCCAATCAATATTCAGTGACACTGTGGAGACTCTTCCTCTTTTACCTTCCTCTCTACTTCTTTTTTCTAAATAAACTATTCAGTGTTTTTCAAGAAAATGCTATCATTATCATTATCACACTCAACAACAACAGGAATAATTGAGTAGCAACTACAAAAACAGGTAGTGAGCATCAGCTATGTTTCTTAAGCAACTTTTGATTAATTGACTGACTTCTGGCAGCATTGCTTAATTCAGGTACATTTAACAGGAGAAAAGAGGCATTAAATCAAACTTTCTTGAGTAATCCATTTAAGGGTTATATTTATTGTCCCAGAAAACTACATTTAAATACTTAGAAAGCAGCAAAATATTATCAAATGTTTAATTTTTATTATAATTAACATTTCATGTTAAGTTTGTTACACTAGTTCCTTTTTTTTTTTTTTTTTTTTTTAAAGATTTTATTGGGGAAGGGGAACAGGACTTTATTGAGGAACAGTGTGTACTTCCAGAACATTTTTTTTTTCCAAGTCAAGTTGTCCTTTCAATCTTAGTTGTGGAGGATGCCATTCAGCTTCAAGTTGTGGTCCTTTCAGTCTTAGTTGTGGAGGGCGCAGCTCAGCTCCAAGTTCAGTTGCCATTGTTAGTTGCAGGGGGCACAGCCCACCATCCCTTGCAGTAGTCGAACTGGCAACCCTGTGGTTGAGAGGACGCACTCCAACCAACTGAGCCATCCGGGAGCTCAGCGGCAGCTCAGCTCAAGGTGCCGTGTTCAATCTTAGTTGCAGGGGGCGCTGTCCACCATCCCTTGCAGGACTCGAGGAATCAAACTGGCAACCTTTGTGGTTAAGAGGATGCCCTCCAACCAACTGAGCCATCCAGGACACAGCTCAGCTCAAGGTGCCATGTTCAATCTTAGTTGCAGGGGCCAGAGCCCACCATCCCTTGCGGGACTCGAGGAATTGAACTGGCAACCTTGTGGTTGAGAGCCCACTGGCCCATGTGGGAATGGAACCGGCAGCCTTCGGAGTTAAGAGCATGGAGCTCTAACCACCTGAGCCACCAGGCTGGCCCTACACTAGTTCTTTTATAACTATTCACTCATGATATTGGAGTCTCTTGTAAAACTGTGTGTATTACATTTATGCCTATTTTATAGAGCTCAAGAATAATTTTACAATTTTAAGTGATTATATAAGTTTATACTTATCTTTGCTTTTAGGACGAGGTTCGTTCTATTTATGGTTTATGTAATAACTAAGTTCTTGGTCAGGTTGCTACTATGTTATAATAATTTTTCTAGAGGGAAAATAGGTTCTATTTTGTAACAATCCACTTTATGATCCAGTTTCCAGGAATGCCTGGGCTCCATTTAAGAACAGACAATAGGCTTTTTTTTCCCCTATAAGGATATAAGGATTTGGCTCCTGGGTCCCTGGTAGACAGGACAAGATGCCTTCTTAGAGCTCTCTCACTCAAGCCTGCCTTCAAATCTGTGAGATTTTCTTTATCTGTTCTATGTCTGTGTATCATTTCCTAGCCATCCCAATTCACATCCTGAGTACTCATGCTTGCTGCAATACCTCAGCTTCTGTTCAGTAGGTTCATTCCTCTGTCTCCCTCTGAATATGCTGGCCATGCCCCTCAAATGCAGCAAGCGCCTTCTCCCTGTGATGGCATAGCAACTAGCTGGATGGCTCCTTAATCCCTCTGTGAGTTTCTATCAGAAATGCAACCACACCAAGCATTCTGTGGGTTTGTTTTTTTCTTTTTTAATTTTCTGAAGATCCAGGGGGTCCTAATCATGGCACAACACCCAACAGCTTCTCCCTCACTTTGTCTCTCTGCTCCTCCCTTTTTTCCTCCTCTCCTCCATCCTAGATTCACACACAGAAACCACACTTCAGCCTCTGTAAACCCAGTTTTTATCCCAGACAGGAATGGCATTTTTCTAACGAAGGCAATATCTCCCTGGGAGGAATTCTTATACCAGTTGCTAAAACAATGTTTTTTCCCATACTGTTTCACTTACAATGATCATACACAAAAGGCATTTGCTCACATATTTTCATGAATAACCAAAGAAAGTTCTGGCCCACAGAACTGTTTTATGACCTTGTACTTTAAACTTTGTTTTTACAAGTGACAATGCAGTAAGAGTACAAAGAGAGAGTTTGGATCTTTTTTCAGCTTGTGGTGGTCATGGAAAGCAACAGAGTAAGTCAGAATAAGAACAGATGCTCAAGACCCAGGCCACATCTGGTATTTACTTCTGTTACAGGCACATGTTAAGTGTTCCGAGTTTTACACACTCCAAATGCGGGAGTTTATGCAGCAACTGATACTACTACTCAGTAATTTAAATGAAAAAAACATAATGACAAGTAAGGGTGTAAATGAAAAAGGGCCACATATTAAACCTGACAAGCTCAGGGAAGGCGACACAGCAGGGCTTGCAAACTCAGAGACCAAAAGTAACCACACAAGATGGTCTGAACATAAAAATTCTTAAGTAAAAGCGGTCATGGTAGTAGTCTTGTCCTAGGCCTGTAGCTTGCTTGACAAATGTCAATGTTTACCTTAAGTGAGCCTGTCTATTGTTTTTGTGCATCTAGGATACCATACCTTTGAAATGTCAGAGTAATCTCCTTATCCAGACTCCTCAGGGCACAACCACCAGCACCAGAGCAGGAGACCACAGAACCTCTCATTTTTATCTTGTTCCCCATACATCATCTCTGTGTGCTATAAATGTTAATTATTAACTATCCTGAATCCCTCAATTTAAAAGAATTATATGTCTCTCCATTTTGCTTTTTATCCGGTCCCAGAGATTTCCCCACTGTGTGCTACTTCTCCCACCCCCTTAATCTACCACCAATGGATTTCATGTAACTCCCCTTACGTCTCCTCCTTTGATTCTAATGTATAAAATAAGCTGCAAAACTGCCATTCTCCAGAGCAGTTTCTCAATCCATTGAGATTTTGCTTTCTGGCAATTGTTGTCAGTTTGGCTTAAAATAAACTCTTACAGACTTTTCTATAGGCTGGACATTCTTTCGTCAACAGGGGAAATGGCCCATGTGGGTGTATCAGGCACTTCTTTGGGCTCCTGTCATGCAGGGTGTCATGCGGGGGTCTCTGGTCCCGCTCCCCACATAAGAACGCAAGATATGGTGAGGCCAAAAAGGAACACCCACAGAGCCATAGATAGGGGAGACATACCACTATAGTCTCGCTGGCGGCCAGGCAAGACGCACGCAGTAGGATCCACATGATCCGCAGTCCGCCATTCACCTTTTTCTGCCTGCCAACCAACCAACCAACCAATCAACGCAGTCCTGGCAGTTACATCAGTAGCCAATTGGCTAACTGGTTACAGGGGATGGCCAACCAATCACAGTTGATAGTCATTCACCACCAGAGCCAGCACCTCCCTACGTGAAGTGGAGAACCTGGATACTGCTCTCTGGGACTCTGTCCCCACAGCTCCCGTAAGTGGAAGGATCTTAGAAGGACCCAGGGGGAGACTGAGGTCCTTGTGGCTGAGAGAATGGCCAGTTTAAGGAGCACTTGAGAGTATGTGGTATTGTTAGGTATAACCAAAGGAATGAGTCGCGGGAGACCAAAATTGGTCTATTAGAACTTATTGGGCGTATTTGAGCTGCAGTAGGTCAGGCTAGAAAAGACCATAACCTTCCCGAGCAAAGAGGGTTATGGAGTTTTATAGGAGGGGGTAAAAGAGGGTGTTCCCCCTTCAATGCTTCAGGGGATTTTCATTGACAAAGGGTTTCAGGGCATGACCAAGCTCTCCAGCTACACACCCTGGCCCCAGGTCGCTGTCCAGACCACCCAGGCCTGCCCAGGCCCTCTGATCACAGGCCCCTAGGAGATAACGCAAAACAGGATCAAGATAAGATGGCTTTTAAGATAAGGTTTCTGCTCTGGCCTAAATGTGGCTTAACAGGTGTGATTGAGCAAGAAGTTAAAATTGAAATAAAACTTGTTAAAAATTTTTGCCAACAATTGGAAAAAGTGATTTCTACTACAGTGGAAATTGTTACCCTCTTTTAAAGAAAACAAATTGAACCAACTAAGGTTAAATTTTTCTAATATAATGAGAATGTGTTTTCTGTTAAGAATTATACATTCAAATGAAAGCCATTTACCAGTCTTCCAACCTTCTGAGAATACCCTGTCCTATAATACCCAGATATGATGAGCTTCCAGCCCTCAATCCATATATTATGAGAAGTCCTGTTTCCTTGAAGTGTTTTCTAGGATTCCTAGTGGGGTATGTGTGCTTATGCTTGTATGTGCATGTGCACATGTACACATGAAGGTGCACATGTGTGTGTGGTGCGTGTCACAGGAGAGGACCAGAGTATGTGGGAAGCCTGTGGGTTTATGTTCTTCAAGTCGCTTCCGAATGGTTCTGCTGAATTCCTGTTTCTCTTCTTGCCTTCTGCAGCTACAGTTCTTGCTCCTACCACCTCACCCCTGTGGGGACACCACCCCCAATCTTCACTCCCCACAGCACTGTTAACATTAGACAATTGTACGTTTAGGCTTTTGCTGAAGGTCTGGAATAACAGAGGAGAGGTACAGAATAGCACAG
Organism: Rhinolophus sinicus; assembly: GCF_036562045.2. NCBI lineage: Eukaryota > Metazoa > Chordata > Mammalia > Chiroptera > Rhinolophidae > Rhinolophus > Rhinolophus sinicus. Next base: position 37,781,201 of record NC_133761.1, on the reverse strand, counting down.
GTTGGAAAACAACTTCAAGTTGGATAACATACCTTGCAGTTCATAGAGTCCTTCAGCTAACTCTCCACTGTGGAGAATTTACATTTTTGTCTTTCCTTTTAGGCCCTAGCTGCTATGTGCTGCTGAGACCTGCTTTCCCCTCTACGTTGGTCCTTCTCCCAGTTATCCTCCTCTTTGAGTCCCCAGGGTTCCTAAACCTTTGTCTTTCCGCCAGTGGTGACTCTCAAACTCTATTCAGAAGAAGGTGAGGCAGAATAGGTAGCCTAGGAAATTGATAACCTCTTCCAGGGTACAACGTGAGGTGCCTCACTGGTTATACAAGTATCAGGTGACTATATCCAGTACCTGCAGCTGGAGAAAAACAAGAACCAGTTTTCATCCAGCTAGGCTGATCCCTATGACTGGGATCCGACCTTCACCTAATTATAATGTCATTATAATTTCATTTACATTGTGGTAACTATGACTCCCATCATGCATCTGACACCATGACAGTACCAGAGGAACCAAATAAGGAAGAAAAAGTGGGAAATGGAGGGTCCCGCACAGGGGGAGTACATGAATGAACCACATCAATGGGACATCACCAATTCCCCACACCAAGGATGACAAATACCCTTGATCATGACTTCCTAAGGGCGACTCATTCTCTGAGTTCACCCATACTTTCTTCAGAAGCGTGTACTTTCATTTTCAATAATTCACTTTCACTTTCCTGCTTCTGTCTTGCTCTTAAATCCTTTCTTGTGTGGAGACAAGAACAAGGTCACCACTGTTCCAGATTGAGTCTACTCTTGTTCATCCCTGTGAGCCTTCGGTGACAAAGGGGCTTGGGGAGAACAATCTGATTGTAAGTTAGGGCTAAAGGTCTTATCTGAACATCTCCTTTGTAAGCACACTGCTTTTACTTAGGTTGTATGTTACTTGGAGTGGGTTGAGGGTTTCTAATGGAGGCTATAGGGAAGAGCTAAAGCCACTTTGATATAGTATAAGGAAGCAAAATTTGCCACCTCCAAAATGTGTCCCTTAGGCATTATTTTATTTTTAAGAAACAAAAGAGTCAGGAAAAATGTTTGACCTTGCCCCAAACTGCCTAAAAAACTTTAACATAGAAAGCCTGGTCCAGGAAGAACTATCACTATAGATAACCATAGTATAATATGAATTAGGTATGGCAGACAGGGAGGAATCTAGAAAGACTCATTTGATCAAAGTCCTTTCTGTGACCTAGTGTCTCTAGATGGCCCAGCAAACATTTGTTTACTAAATATTAACTCTTTTCATATTTTTGTGAGTTGTCTTCCTTCTTTTTGAAGTCCTAGACCCCTATCTCCTTCTTCTAGTCCAGAATGACATATATGCTCATATACCTCGTCTTATCTTACTATCTTTGGAATTTTCATGCTTAGGTGACTTCCCCATGCATGCGTTTTAAAATTTGATTTTCTCCTGTTAATTTGGCTTATGTCATTTTAATTATTCACCCAGCTATAAAAACCAACAGGAGAAGGAAGAATTTCCCTTTCCCCAGAATGGTCTCCCCTCATTTTTATCATGGCAAATTCACAGTCTCTCTACTTTACCTAAAGAACAATTCAGTTCTTTGTCAAAATACCTCTTTCTATAATATGCTTTGCACAGCTCACCTTTTATGACTGTGGGGAGGAGAAACTTTACTTCAGTCTCAAGATTCTTTTGGATGGTCTAATAATCAAATGTTCAGTCTTTGTTTTGTTTTTAGGAAGTTGTCAAGTTTTACCATGAGGAAAAAGAAATCCCTCAAATAATTCACTTTAGTGGATCTTTGGAACAGTAGCTTACCTCCTTCATATGTGGATCAAAAAACTGAAGCCCTAAACAGTTCTATAGTAGCCCCAAGGTCACTGGTAAGCCCCTCAATGGAGAGTTGGAATTAAAGCCTCCTCAGGACAGCCACTGCTGGACTGATAATAGTTTAATAGAGACAGGATATAATATAGGTTGTTTACCTTGCTTATCTGGTGCAACCAGTGTGGCTCATAATTCTTACATACATGATTCATGGGTTATTATGCAAATGACATAGTTATATATGTGTGTTTATAAGAAACATGCAAACTGTAGATAATTTTTATAAGAGTTTATCTGAGCCAAACTGAGAACATATGCCCGGAAGCAAAATCTCAAATGCTTTGCAGAATAACAGCTTTGCAGTTCCTTTTATGCATTTGAAATTAAGGAGGAAACATAAGAAAGATTACCTGAAGGTGGGAGAAAGCAAGGTGGGGATTGGATTACAGGGTAGGTAAAGTTATATTCTCTTGAGGGTGGTTATTTTAAAGCTGTGTTAACTGAGATGCACAGAAACAATGGATAGGGCTTGCTTAAGGCAAAGATAAACCTTTTACTAAAAACATTATATGTCTGGGACAGGACTACCCATCAAGACCTGCCCAGTTAGGAATTTATGATCAGAGTACCCTCTGAAGTTACTTTCCATAGAACCCCTTTTTTTCATCCATACATGCAAAAATATGTACATATACATTAACTTTACAGTAAAACTTATCTGCCAATAGGGATATTTATATTGTATTGTCAAAAGATAAACAGAGCTTCCTTTAGTGTTGCTCAGACTATAATTCAAATTGTTATAGAAAATGAGAATAAAATCTTATGGGCCTTTGAGTCCCATTCAGGCCTCAGCTTTGAGTCTGGGTTTTTTTTCCCACCAAATAGCTGCCTCTGTCTTTTTCACGTTATTAGAATCTTCTGATCCCTAGGACACTGCTCTCTTTCTCTAAAGCACACTTGTGGATGAAAAAGGAGTTGTACCAGAAAGTAACCTCACAGGGTGCTCTGACCATAAATTCCTAACTGTACAGGTCATGGTGGGAAGTCATGTCCCAGGCATATAATGTTTTTAGTAAAAGGTTTACTTTTGCCTGTCCATTGTTTCAGTGCATCTAGGTTAACACATCTTTGAAATGCCTCTTTTCAGACCCCTCCTTCTAATGCATGAATCACTTTTTCAGATTCCCTTTATCTAAAATGTAACCATCCTCAAGGGAGCACATAATCTTAACTATCCTGTCCAATCCCTGCCTGCCTTGCTTTCTCCCACAGCCATGTAATCTTCCTTACATGCCCTCCTTAACCTCAAATCCATAAAAGAAGTTGCAAAGTGCTATTCTGCAGAGCATTTGAGATCCTGCTCTCCAACATATGTCACCAACTTGGCTCAAATAGTCATAAAAATTCTCCATAGCTTTGGATGTTTTTTACATTGACACACTTCTTATATATTTAAATATTTTTTCTGATTATAAAAATAATATACATTCCTTGTAGAAATTCTGGACAATACCGAAAAGCATAAAGAAAATTTAAAACAACTACATGTAATTCCATCACTAGAGATAACCACAGATTGTATTTTGGCATTAGTGTTATTGGTCCAACATCTGTGTGCCTGACACTTTGAAAGGCCAAAACTCAAAATATCAGAATTTGGAGTAAGGAAAGATTTATTGACCTAGAAGTTGCCAACTAAGAATATGGGAGCCTTAGTAGTTCCTCAAATCCATCTAAAGAAAGTACAAGGTTCAGGCTTCTTTTATATCCAGTGGAGTGGACATGGGAGGGGCTGTTTTTATAAAACTCAAGCTGCAAGAAGAATTCCTCTAATGATTAGAAAGTTTATATGCAAGACAAATCAGTCTTAAACAAAATAGAGTCAAAGAGAGACTAAGTATTTCACTCTGTTACATTAGCATGTTTCCCCAAAGACTTTTCTTTGCATTTTAAATAATATATATTTATACTTTTTTCCATAATGGGATTATATGCAGTACATTGTTTTGTAGCCTGCCGAAAACAACAACAACAACAACAAAAAACCCAAAATAACCCCCCCAAAAACCCCCTGCATATTGCCATGTGATTAAATATTCTTTAGAAATTGATTTTAAAGATACCACTTTTTTTTAAGTTTTCTTCTTAAAGAGGTGCATACTAAGACTACCCCCATTTACCAATCCCTTGAATTACTCATGGTGATTTTTGAAGGGTCACTCAAGGTCAAGTCCAAACACTCCTTAACATGGCTTCATAGTCTACACTTGTTTACTTCTTCAGCATCTTTTCTCCTCATTGCTCCATCCACACTCAAACTATAAGCATCAGAGACCCAGATTAAGTTCTTGGTGTCAATTACTTAGTCATTCAACCAGTACGTCCATCTGTTCACCCATCTTTCCTCAAATCTGGCCTTCAAACTTGTTATGGCCTCTTTCTGGAAAGCTCTCCTTTATTTCAGCTGCTTGACTCCTACCTCTTACAGCTGTCAGTTTGGACTTCCCTCCTTAGGAATCTTTTCCTGATACCCCATAATCGGGTAGGCATTTCTTTCCTATATCCCCACAGCATCCCCACTCCCCCTTCATAGCACTGATAGTGGTATCAACTTAGCCTATTTTCTTATCTGCCTCCACAGATAAGAGACTTCTGTTATGAGGGCCATATCTATCTATCTTGTTCACAAAATTGTATCCCCAGCACTGAAAACAATATGTGGCACATATTTCATATTTATTTATTAGCTTATTTTTTATGTTATGTATTTCCCCACAAAAATGAAAGCTCCAGGAATAGAGGCCTTGTCTGTCTTGTTTGCTATTGTATTTAACCCCAGTGCCTAGAATTCTGTTAACATTTTAAAGTGTACCATTCCATATTTTTTCTGTGTTTGTGACTGTATACCGTGTTTCCCCCAAAATAAGACCTAGGCGGACAATCAGCTCTAATGTGTCTTTTGGAGCAAAAATTAATATAAGAACCGGTTTTATTTTACTATAAGACTGGGTCTTATATAATATAATGCAATATAAGACCGGATCTTATAATATAATACAACATTATAATATAATATAATATAATATAATATAATATAATATAATATAATAATATAATATAACATAACATTATAATATAATATAATACAATATAATATAATATAATACAATACAATACCGGGTCTTACATTAATTTTTGCTCCAAAAGATGTATTAGAGCTGATTGTCCAGCTAGGTCTTATTTTCGGGGAAACACGGTATATACAGTATATGACATTTGTGTACTGTTTTTATGGAAATGAGATGAGTATGCACACTTTTTTGTAACCTGCTATTTTTACTCAACTATATATTGTGAATATCATTTCATGTTAGTAAGTAGTGAAAGGTAGCAGAACATGCCACCCCAAAATATATCCCTTTGGTGTATTTATTGATTATTTTGAGCTACAGACACTTGAGAAATAGTAAATGCAAGGAGAGACTTTCTCTGAACTCCCTTTATCTGCCTAAAGACAGATCCTCCAAAAGGACTTCAATTTTCATATATGTCCTCCCTGGGAGTTTCAACCAGGGAGGATTATCATAATCTCCTCTTATCATAGGAGAGGAGATTAGAAGTCTGCACCCAGACAAACTTTGTCACAAACTACGACACCTCCCATCTATTCTTCTAAGGGCCCATTCAACTTTCCTAAAGATCATTTATTCTCACCTAAGAGTTTTTTATATCCTCCCTGCCCCTTTCTATCTAATTCTGAATTCTAAACCACCTCAGGGAGTTATTTATTTTTCCCTGGGTATTTCCCCTGTGTACATGGGATATACATGTTCATAAAATTCTGTTTGTTTTTCTCTTGTTAAGCTGTTGTTTTTTATTGCAGGGGTCTCAGCTAAGAACTTAAAAGGGTAAAAGGAAAATTATTTTTATCCCCTAAAATAGTCTCCTATAATAGTTTGCTCTACCCATCTTCCATTGTTGGACTTTGTAGTTGTTTTCTATTGTAAACCCTTAACTATGTCCTAAGATTTTAGAAGAGCAACAGAGCGTAAGTACAAAAGGGACTTTCAATCTGGTGCACATACACGTGGACACCAGAAGGTGGCGCAAGAGTACACTTTCTTTCTCCACTTGCAGTCATCCTGTGTTCTTGGAACCTGCCCCCTCAGAGGGGATTCAGGGGGATTGGGGAGCAGCTCCTTCCCCGCCTCCTCTCTTCACTCTTCCAGCTTTTTATGTCTTTGATTCTTCTCTGCTCCGCTACCCCATCCAGGTTTGTCTTCCTGTAGCCTCTAGCTCAGATTTTAAGATGTTCAATTCCCTCTGATTTGTACTGTAATAAAGCTGGGGATGGGATAAAAGGAAGTGGATCTGCTGGGACTAACTCCGAAATGATTCAGTCACAAGACCTAAGCCCCAGAAAGGAGTGAATTTGGGTTTCTAACCTTTTGTGTGTCCAGCCTACAATTTTTACAGAACAGTAGACCCAAAGATCCGACTTGTTTTGTAAATGGCACTTCATGCAGTCCACAAGCATTTAATGAGTTTTTAAAAATTTCAAATCTAAATGCTAAGAAGAACCACCATCTATCTAAAGCTTTGCATGTAGCCTTGATCATTTCTTTTGGAGAAACTTCTAGAAGAATAATTTCTGGGTGTAAGCATTTTTAAAGTATGCATTTTTAAGTTGGGTGATACATACTCTTATATCATGTTCCATAAAAGTTGTGCCAAATTACATTCCCACCAATGGTGTCCAATACTCCCAGCATTGGAGATAATCATTTTTCTTTTTTAGTAAGCAACAAGTGGTAGCTCACTGTTGCATTAATTTGTATTCTCTCAAACAAATTTTAATACCTTCAAAGTATATTTTTATGTTTAGTAAAACAATAGAATTTTAGGATTATTGACTATTAATTCTCAGATCACTTGAGACACCAGGGGTTTTAAATGTTTCTTAGAACAATACGCTACAGATACCTAGAGCTGGAAAGAAACAATGATCATCTAGGCTACCTTGTTGTTTACAGATTTAGAAAAAAATTAAGACCCAGTGGTTAAAGAAAATAGTATACAATGAAATCCATGATGGTTGAATCAAACACACAATGATATTATTTTGCAGGTGCAAAATTTGGAAAACTGTTGTATATTTCATCTTAAGCAATTTTTTTTAGCATACTCTTTGCATAAGGTTGTTCAACAACAACAAAAAACCCATCAAAGATAAGACATCTTTCTAGAAATTTATGTATAGTCATGAGGGGTTATTATTAATAAAGTCCTTGGTAAAAAGCAAAGAGTTAACCTTGAAAATGCATAGAATGAAGCTAAATAAATGAAGCTAAATGTTGATGACACAGTTAAATTCATAGAAACCTATCAGCACATAATGGAAGAAAAACCAATTTATAGGTGGGGTGTTTTATATTCTGGTGGGAAAAAACCACACACAACCATATTTTTGTGTACTCTCCACTGATCTGAATCTGATGGTATAAGAGGAGTTTCAGAAAATTAAATTTGCTCTCAGATGCCTCTACATGGTCATAAGAACCTATACAGCATGAACAACCCAAGACTCACAGCCACTTGTTTGGGAAAGAATAGTCTCTTCAATCAACAAGCACTTATTAAGGATTCATTTTAAAGCAGGTGCTGTGAAGGATCCACCAAGATCAAAGACAACATCTCTGTGCCCTGGAAGAGTTTGGTCTAATGGAGGAGAAAGACAAACAAATAACACAAAACTGTGATAAGTAAGATCCATGATTGTGCTATCTGAATTATTGTTTGTCAGTCCCTGGGAGTTGCCAGCTATAGAAAACCTAGAAACAGGAAACAAGCCAGATACCAGAGAGCGTGGATAAGATGAGGAATCACAGTGCTGGCATGGAGCTAAGGTCAGGTATCCATCAAACTTTTGCAGTTGAGCAGCAGAGCTGGAAAGTTGAAGCAAGGGCAAGCCTCAAGGATAAATTTGACATCAAAAGTAGCAAGGGTTGGGAAAGAGGTGGGGCAAGGGAAAGATAAACCTAAAGCAGGAGACCTGGGAAAGCTTGTGAGAAGAGCATTCTGTTACAGTGGGGACTTTCTCCAAGACCTAATGACCAGTCCCAGGGGACATTCTACCTCTGGTCTTAAGGACTGTATTACCCAACCAAGTATCTAACTATAGAGACATACACAAAGCGGTGAGGGGAATCGTCAACTGGGCTTTGTGAGGCTTCATAGGGGAGGTAACAGAGAGTATGGGCTGTGTGAAGGATGGAAGATAGAAAGCAAATAGTGCAGGATGAGGCTGGTAAACCTGTACCTACAGCCAACATGCATCAAGCACTTTCTATTGGAAAAGCAGTATGTGAAGCACTTCACATACACCATCTTACTTAAGCCCCACCAAAACCTTGTGGGATAAGCTCTCTTATTAGCCTGACAGAGCACATTAAGAAACTGAGGTTGAGAGCGGTTATGTAACATATCTAAGGTTTTACACTGGAACATGGGTTCTAACTCCAGAGCTGGATTATTAACTACTAAATTAACTATTAAAGTTTAATTTATAGCACAATTGTAGCTATATTTATTTTATAGTACAATTTTCAACCTGCTAAAAGGTCTGGAATTTCTCTTGTAGGTAGTGGTGAGGACTTGAAGGTCTCAAAGCCAAAGACTGATGCATGTTTGGTGGTGTGGTTAATGTCGTCAGCATAAACTTTAGAATCCCCAAGTTCAAACACCAGCACTATGACTTTTTGAGAATGCCTGATCAAAATAATTTTCTGAGGCCTCAAATTCTCGTTCTAAGCTAATAATAACAATGTCTTCTTGCTGGAATGCTGTAAGACTTAAATACAATAATGTATATGAAGGCAATTTGTTAACTGCCAAGCTAAAATGAATTATGATTTCTACTGTATTTTAGAAAAATCAAGCAATCATGGGGCAGAGCCGTTGGGGACTATTGTAATGGTTCAGATGAAGGAGGATGACAAGGGCCTACACTAAGGCAGTGGCAGTGAAGATGGAGAGGAAGGACACATTTAATGGATAAATAGGACAGTTCACAAACCAGACTAAATGATTGATTGGATCAGGGAAGGGAAAAGAAAGTGGGGGCGGGGGGTCAGGATGATTCAGAGTTTTCTGTTTCATAATCAAGTGGATGGTGATGTCGTTAATGCAGGCACAAGGGTAGGCAGGATAACACATTCTATTTCAGGAATATTGTGAGGAGGTGGCTATGAGACATCCAGCAAGTGGAGATGGTGAAATATGAGTGGGACTGTGAGTGGAGGGCTCAGAAGAGAAGTGTGCAATAGATTCAGATTTGGATACTTGTGGATATTTGTGTAACTAAAACTATGACAGAGTAGATGTAAAGAAATGGTTTGTAACCTTTCAAAGCCAAGGAGCCTTCCCCACTCTCACACAAAAATAAATGCTGAGGCATAAACCAAATTTGCAAAACATATCAAAATAAAGCTTTTCTGGTCAAATCTGAAGTACGGTGCCTGGAACCCATTTCTTGAGACAGTTCCTGAATGGGCTTTACTGAACCCAGTTTGAGAACCACGAAGTTGGAGCAAGAAGAGAAGGAGGAAGTTTAATTGCCATACTGAGTCTGCAAGAAAGTAGCTTACACAGAATCAGATTGGAATTTTCGTTAGGATTTTTTTAAAGCCACTTTGAAACTCTTAAGTTTTTTGGAAGACTCACCCAGTCATATGCAGTACTAATATTTTTTCTGGCCTGTTTTTACAGATGTCTGACAGTGTTAACAATATCCATGCTTGGGCACTGGAAGCCACAGTGCCATTTAAGTAAAGATAGTTGGCTGAGGGCTTAAGTTAATAACTATTTTCAAGTATATGCACATTGGTTTTCTGGTTGTTGTGTGGACATCTGCTGGATCCCTAGCACTGAGATAACTGCACTTGTCACTGTTACTATGAGACTCTTATGTGATCTGTAAAATAGATCAATGTTACTCATCTACTCAAACAATTGTTTAATAAAATTTATCCTAGATGTTTAACATGTCAGCTTTTTAAAAAGTTGAATTGATTGAACTTTTTCTCCTAATTAAATTCATTGAGTCTGCTTATTATTTCAACACTGTTGATCCCAAATTTAATAAAAGCAGTTTGGTTATTAAATCAGAAAGACCTAATCACATGATAAAGAAAGACAATAGAAACAAGGAAATGAGGAGAGCAGAAGAAGACAAAGAGAGAAGAAAGGACAATGGGTGATGTATTAGTAATTACTGTTAAAAACCACCACACACACACACAAAAAAAAACCACTCTAAAGTCTCAGTGATTTAACACAATATAAGTTTATTTCTCACTAACTCAAAGTTCCATGTAGTGGATGTTTATTATTGGCACATGGGTATTTATCTCATGATTTGGCCTCAGTGTCCCCGCTGGATCCTTTGTCATTTGGTTGGTGGTTGGAGTGGAGAACAGAGAGAGATTCTATGGGCCAGCCTGAAGATGAGTGCATCACCTCTGCACATGTTCCATTGGCTAGAACTAGTCATGAGGCTGTGACGATCTGCCTGAAGGACTTGTAGTCTAGTTACGTTCCTCAGGAGAAGGTGGAAGTGGGTGCAGTGACCAGCTAGCCAGTCTCTGCTACAGATGGAATAGAAAGTGTCTATGCTTAGGTTTTATGAAAATAAGGAAAAGTGAATTCCTTACACATAAAAAAATTTCAACCTGATTCTTCTTCTTCTATGGAAGTCTCAATCTAAAGGACTGAAAGAAGTGAATATTGAAAACCCTCAACCGTGCAATAAATATCAGTTAATTCCTAAGCAGGAGTCAATCACAGTATATTCAAAGGCACCAGAGAGAATATTTATCACTTTTATAGGCAAGGTTCAATTTAAAAGCATTACTTTTATAACAGTGTATTGCAAATAATGAAATAAAATGTATTTGAATATGATGAAGCTCATTATTATATAAACCTTTCTTTTACAAACTTCTCATAAAAACTTCACATTCTTACCCCAAAAAAGAATTTTTAAAAAGATAGATATATACCCACTGAGTCATAGAATAATTGGAATTCTGACAGGAAGATAACTGTAAAGCAATTTTTAAAAAAAGAACACCATTCTGCTTTTTTTAACTTCACAAAGTAGGTAAGCGTTTGATGAGTCCAGAGTTTCTAATACAGGGTGTTACGCAATATGCAGCTCAGCTTTGAATACTTTTCTTTGTTCTTGCACACCACGCACATGCCATTTGGTGACATCCTGAGGTTTGGGAGACTATTGGATTAGATCTTCTGAAAAGAAAAGGTTATTCTATATGATGTGTAAGAAAAAGCTTTGATGATTCATAAAATTAAAGCCTTTTAGTTCCTGGCAGGGGTGATTTCCCAGCTAATGTTTTGAAAGGAAAGTGGCTGTATTATAAATTATCCCCTGATAGAACCAAAAACCCCAGCTGGCTCTTTGCAGGCAAGGCCAGCAGCACTAAGCCAATGTTGATTAGACAACTATTAAACAACACAAAGAAGACAAAACATTTTCAGCCTCCAAAAAAAGAAACTGAATGAGTGTCAATAAGTTCGCATGTTATGGAAAGTATAAGGATTATTCCAGCAAATGTTTTCTTGTGAGGAAACATACATAAAGCTTGTGTCCCTAATAATTTGTCTTATACCACTTGTCCATGCCACTGAATTATATCTGATAAGATCATATTTGCCTCAGAAAATAAAAATTTGCATTAGAAAATGTGGTATAATCAACTTTCACTTAGCTGAGAATCCCAGCAGTCTTCCATCCCCTTCTCATCTTCTATTTTCTACCCAGTGTTTTTGCTTTTCCTTTCTGGAGAGAGCACTTGGCATATATGCATTGGCTTGTAATTGGCATCTGAATTTGATAACTTAATGTCATGCAGGGTCTCAGCTCCTGTTCCCTGCACAACAATGCTGATATGGCGAGGCCAAAAAGTAACACCAACGGAGCCATAGATAGGGGCGTCATACCACTATATTCTTGATGGTGGCTGGGTTGGAGACACAGGAAGAAAACATCTACCAATACCCCAATGAGGGGTCTTTCCTACACCCCAGTCTCGCTGGCAGCCGGGCGAGACACAGTGTCGTGCAGGGCGGCCTGTGGGGTCTCTTCTCCCGCTCCCCATATAAGAATGCAGGATAAGGCTAGGCCAAAAAGGAACACACATGGAGCCATAGGTAGGGGAGTCATACCACTGTAGTCTCACTGGAGGCTGGATCCACACGACCTGCAGCCTGCTGTCCACTTCTCTGCCTGCCAACAAACCGACTGACCAACCAACGCAGCTGCAGCAGTTATATCAGTGGCTAATTAGCTAACTGGCTACAGCTGATGGTCAATTAGTCACAGCTGACGGCCATCTACTACCTGAGTCAGCACCTTTCCACATGAGGCTGAGAGCCTGGAAACTGCTCTCTGGGACTCTGTCCCCACACACAGGAAGTAGGATCAACACGATCCTCAATGTAATCTGCTTGCTAACTAGCCGCAATCCGCCCTCCCCTTCTCTGCCAACCAAACAACCAACCCCCTAGTATAGCCACAGCAGTTATATTAGTGGCTAATGGCTAACCGATAACAGTTGATGGCTACCCAGCCACAGCAGATGGCCATCTGATTACAGCTGACGGCCATCCAATAACCCAGCCAGCACCTTTTTTTGTGAGGCAAAGACCATGGAAACTGCTCTCCTGGCTCTGCCCACACTTACTAATTTGTACACAGCTTTAAACTCAAAGGAAAGAAGTTCTTGTTGAGTTTTTCCTTTTTTTAGCATATCAAAGAAAGCTCTGTGTTTTTCTTTTCTTGACCATTATATATACCAGGGGTGCCAAAAAAAATGTATGCACATGACTTGTATTCATCTTTTGTTATTGGTATATGTTGAATATTACAATTTTAATACAGTTTTTTTTTTCTTTCTTAAAATGTGTATACATTTTTTTGGCACCCTCTGTAGGTAGTTCTTTTTATGCTAGAATTCTATCCTAATGTATTTTGATCTTTAACTGTTCCGATTTGATGGCCATTGCAAAGAAAGTGAACTGGTTGTGATTCCATTTATGCATGCAGCTAGGCATTTCACAGAGCTTGTAAGCAGAGCACCTGGCATTCCAGGCAATTATAGGTTGTCCTCTTGTTGAGCACAAACCCTCAACTTAATGATAGCTACATGTTTATTGCTTTTTATCACTTGCTGTTCTTTTTAAGGAAAGAATAAGTTTTAGGCTGAGTCTCCAGCAGGCAGTTTTATCTTGCTGAAACTTAGTAACATTTTATTTTCATTATTTTTGGTTACAGTTCTCATCTATGTATAGCAATTGAAACAGATTTTCCAATTATTAAATGATGTATAGTTTTCTTTTAAAATAAACAGGTTAAATGCTAAAAAGGGAATCATTTTAAAGAAAAATATTGAATGATAGAATGAGGGGTTTATGAGTGAGTCAAGACTGACAAACACAGGTATAATGGGAAGTATACTGGTCTGAGAGCCAGAACATGTAGGTTTCTGTCCTTTGCCTTTAATGAGCTGTATGACATATGGCAAGTCAGTTAATATTTCTGGACCTCAACTGCCTTATCTGTAAAAGGTTGTAATATATCAGTGCTTTTTAACCTTGGCTGCACATTAGAATCCCCTGAGGAGCTTTTAAGACTCTCAGTGCTAGGGTCACATCCTAGACCAATTTCATCAGAATCTCTAGGGGTGGGACCCAGGCATCCGTATTTTGCAAACTCCCAGATGATACAAATGTGAATCTAAAGTTGAAAACCACTGCACTGAATGACTTACAAGGTCTTTATAACTCCAATTTGTATGATTCTAAGATAAAACAATAGGTAATGTAAAAGACTGTAATAAAAAAAATATATCTTTGCATTTCATGTAATTAGTAGAATGAATCAGTGTGGGGACAGAGTCCCAGAGAGCAGTTTCCAGGCTCTCGGCCTCATGGGGGAAGATGATGGCTCAGGTAGTAGATGGTCACCAGCTGTGACTAGTTAGCCATCAGCTGTTACCGGTTAGCCATTAGCCACTGATATAACTGCCGTGGCTAAGCTAGCAGGCGCGGATTGCAGTTAGCAAGTGAGGTTGGTTGGCAGAAAGGTGGACGACAAATTGCAGATCGTGTGGCTCCTGCTTCCTGTGTCTCCAGCCCAGCCACCGGCAAGAATATAGTGGTATGAACTCCCATCCATGGCTCCCTTTGGGGTTCCTTTTCGGCCTCACCATATTCTGTGTCCACCCACCGAGAGCAGGACCAGAGACCCTGCATTATAAGGAGAATCGTCAGTAAATCTTGAATTTTATTATTTAAGTTCTATAATAAAAATCAAAACATTCCTCCATAAGTTTGGTGTTTTAGTTCACCAGGGCTACTAGTTCTCGACAATGCAACATGTGCCAAACATAAAATGCATGGATGTGAAAATTTCAGGTTTGAGGTTTGCTGTCCATTTGCACATAAAACTCTCTGGTTGGCATTGGAAATCTGTATAGCCCCACAACAAAAGCAACAATAAAATCTTTTCCTCCCACCTCTCTTTCCCCCACAAAGGCACTTTCGGAGACATTGTGTTGCTTATGTAAAATTAAAAGACTTTCATTTACATCTACTTGAATTCAGAATAGCAGTAGATTTTCAACAAATGATGCATGCCATTTCATGCAAATAATAAATGTACCTACATTCTGATGCTCTCCCTCCTTGAAGAAATGACCAACGCTGTGATTAACCGAAATAATCAGACATGATTTGAAACCTAAAGAAACCCTTCATTTTGAGAATGACTCTTCTATTAGGTAATTTCTGTGGAAATAAATGTTTTTTTAAAAGCAAAGAAGGGTAAAACCTTGTGACCATCTCTAAATCCAATAAAATCCATTTTAGTTTTTAAAAATAATTGGTAACAGTTAAAGTACGGGGTGGAGGGGGACCCACATCAACACTTTTAAGAAATGTATACTAGACTGTTTCTGAATAGTATCATAGCAACCTAGAAATGTTAAGGGAATTTCCAGTAGAATATACATTAAATGTCAACATCCTAGCATTAGAATCATTGCTGTTTGATTACTTTTATGTTGTATTAATTGACACATGAGAGCTATGTGGACAAAGGTTCAAAGTTCCACTGTAGTGGAAACGTGACACAGCCTTCTCTCCTTCTGCCATCAGCACTGACCACTTGGCACTTTACCCAGCACAGTGGTATCCATGGCCAGATAAGCAGAGGACAGCCACGCAGGGTCTCATGGTTCAGTATAACAAGTACACTGTTTTTCTGTTACTAGTTTCAGACAACGAAAGTTCTTTGTGTGAAGAGTAGTGTTGCCAGTTTGCTCACCCAAATCTACACTTGTCTTGTTCTATCTCTCAGGCACTTCCCCCCCCACCCCACCCACTTTTCTGGTATGAGTTCCAACTCACCCTATGTATGGAGACATGATGGTTTTGTCTTACTTTAATGCCTTATTGTCACTCAAACTCAATATGCCCACAATTGATCATAGCAACTTCCCTGTGGCAATTCCACTCCCAATCACCTCTCCTGCCTGGTTTTTATCCACCACTCTTCTGTTCCCAACCTCTTCCTCATCTCTCTTACTAGAAAGCTTGTGTTGTATTGGACTCTTTCCTCTCGTTACTTCCTCAAGCTCTGCCATCTCTTCTTTCAAAGAGCCTCTACTTCGTTCTTTCTTTTCCATTGCAGGACCTCGCACCCTGTTCTAAGCCTCTGGTTTTGCAGCTTGATAACATGAGAAACATTTAAAAGTCCCCTTTGCCTCAAGATTATCCTCAGCACTCCAGACTGCATTCTGTTACTAGAGAAATCTTCCTAGAACAGCACCTCTACTCAGCCACTCTTGTGTCTAGGGAACTCTCAATGATTCCCTCCTGTCTAATGCACTGAAAAGCATAAAAACGATGGTGATGACAGCGGCAACCACTGCCACTCATTGAGCATTTATTATGTGCCAGAGTGGGACAAACATTTTATACATATAGAATCACAATCATTCAACAGATGTACAGAGTCGGCATTATTGTCTCTATTGTACAGGTAAGGAAACTGAGGATCAGTATGCTTAAATGATTGCCCAAGATCTCACAAATTAAGGCAGTGCAGAGATCAAGTCTAAGTCTAACCCCATGCTATGCATGTTATGCCATGCTGCTTTCAAAAAGCTTACTTGGATTTCCAGTTTTTGTTTTTTTTTATCATGCAAAGATCCTTCTGATCTTACTTCCTACGGCTCTTCAACAGGCACCCTCTACTCAGTTAGGAAGGTCCAGTCTATGTCACTCACTAACTCCCTCCTTCCTATCTTTGCCTAATATAGTTCTCACACCAGGAATAACCTCCTTTCTAACTTCTGTTCATCTAAAGTTATGCATTCTTCAGAGTCCTGATCAAATTCAACCTTGAACATAGACTGCTCAAATCAGTATAGCCCACACTGATATTTCCCTTTTCTGAGATTTACATATAATCAGTATACTCTGTAATCACAGTTTTGTTTCTCTAGTTAAGATGTGAAACTAGAGTAGAATGAAAAGTTATGGAAGTGCTGAGCAGACCCACAGACCTGTGTTTGGATTCCCCTTTCTGTCTGTGGGACCTCAGACATTGTAATTATCTTCTCTGAAGCTGAGTTTCCTCATCTGAAAAGAAGGTAAGGATTTTTATTTGGTAGGTCATTACACAAATTAAATGACATAAAAACATGGGAAGCCGTTTTTGGGGTCCAACACTTGCTGGTCTCAAAATCCTTGTGCGTTTCCTTTCCTCTTTGAGGGCAGGGCTATGACTCATATTTAAAGAACTATCACAAGAGATCAGCAACAGTTCATGTGTTTTCAATTGTATAACAAAATGTTAAATTGTGTGTTTTAACTGGGACTTTGAAATGCAAGAGAAAATATTCCAAGGATCCAGAACCAATTTCAGAACACTAAAATTCTCTCATCTCAAAAGGAGAGTATAGAAAGTGAGAGAAGTTTTGTGAAGTTGATTTGTGATAAGAATGTCTCCAAAGTGAAAGCAGAGAATTGAACAGATAATTGTACATACACGTTCATAGAAACATTACTAAAATAGTCAAAAGGTGAAAGCAACCCTAGTGTCCATTGACTGAACATATAAACAAAATATGGTGTATACATACAACAGAATATTATTCAGCCTTAAAAAGGCAGTTAGAGTTCTAACACATGCTACGACATGGAGGAACTTTGAAGACATTGAACAAAGTGAAATTAGTCACAAAAGGACAAATAATGTATGATTCCATGTATTCATAGAGGCAGAAAATAAGATTCCACTTATTGCCAGGGACTGGGGGAGTGAGGAATGGGGAGTTATTGTTTAATGTGTATGGAATTTTAGTTTGGGAAGATTTAAAGTTCTCTAGGTAGATTGTGGTGATGTTTGCAAGGCAATGTTGATATTCTTTTTAAAATTAAATTTATTGGGGTGATAATGGTTAGTAAAATTACATAGGTTTCAAGTACATATTTCTATAATATTTCATCTATATATCACATTGAGTGCTTACCATCCAGAGTCAGTTTTCCTTCCATTACCATATATTTGGCCCCCGTTATCCTCTTCCACCAACTCCCTTCCCCCTTACCCTCTGGTAACCACTAAACTATTGTCTGTGTCTCTGAGTTTTTGTTTCTTTGTTTGTCTAGTTTGTTTGTTGCCTTCAGTTTTATGTCCCACAAGTTAGTGAAGTCATATGGTTCTTGACTTTTTCTGTCTGACTTATTTCACTTAGCATAATAATCTCCAGATCCATCCATGTTGTCACAAATGGCAGTTTCATTTTCAGTTACGGCAGAGTAGTATTCCATTGTGTATATATATCACATCTTCTTTATTCCATCACATATCGATGGACACTTTGGTTGTTTCCATGCCTTGGCCACTGTAAATATTGCTGCAATGAACATCGGAGCAATACCCTTATATATTTATGGATAAATGTTTTCAGATTTTTGGGGTACATACCAAGGACAGGGATTGCTGGGTCATACAGTAATTCTATTCTTAATTTTTTGAGGAACCACTACACTGTTTTCCATAGTGGCTGTACCAATTTACATTCTCACCAAGAGAATTCTCCACAGCCTCTCCAACACTTGTTATTATTTGTCTTGTTTGTGATAGCCATTCTAACTGGTGTGAGGTGATATCTCATTGCGGTTTTGATTTGCATTTCCCTAATAGCTAGTGAAGGAAAGCATTTTTTCATATATCTGTTTGTACGTCTTGGGAGAAGTGTCTATTCAGGTCATCTGTCCATTTTCTAACTGGATTGTTTGTTTTTTTGTTGTTGAGTTGTATGAGGCAAAATGGTAATGGAAGGAAAACTGACTCTGGATGGTGAGCACTCAATATGATATGTAGATGATATTTGGGATATGAGCCCCTTATCGGAGGTGTTGTTTGAAAATATCTTTTTTCATTCGATTGGTTGCCTCTTTGTTTTGTTGATGGTTTCTTTTGCTGTGCAGAAGCTTTATAGTTTGATATAGTCCCATTCTTTTATTTCAGTTTTTACTTCCCTTGCCTTTGGAGTCAAATTCATAAAATGCTCTTGGAACCCAAGATCCATAAGTTTAGTACCCATGTTTTCTTCTATGCAGTTTATTGTTTCAGATCTTATGGATAGGTCTTTGATCCATGTTGAGTTAATTTTGGTACACTGTTGCAGATAGCAGTCTAGTTTCATTCTTGTCATGTGGGCTTCCAATTTTCCCAGCACCATTTATTAAAGAGGCTTTCTTTTCTCCATTGTATGTTTTTGGCTCTTTTATCAAAACTAATCTGCCCATATATATATGGGTTTATTTCTGGAATTTCAATTACAGTCCATTGGTCTGTGTGTCTGCTTTTCTGCCAATACTATGCTATTTTGATTATTGTCACTTTGTAATACAAGCTGAAGTCAGGGAGTGTGATACCTCCAGCCTTGTCTTTTTTTTTTTTAGGATTCCTTTGGCTATTCGGGGTCTTTTGTGGTTCCATACAAATCTGATGATTTTTTGTTCTATTTCTTTTAAAAATGCCATTGAGATTTTCATGACAATTGCATTAAATCTGTAAATTGCTTTGGGTAATATGGCCATTTTAACTATGTTGATTCTTTCAATGTATGAACACAGAATGTCTTTTCATTTCTTTGTGTCTTCTTCAGTTTCTTTTAAAAATGTCTTATAGTGTTCAGTGTATAGGTCCTTCACATCCTTTGTTAAGTTTATTCCTAGGTATTTTATTCTTTTTGTTGCAATTGCAAAAGAAATTATGTTTTTTCTTTCATCTTTTTTCTTCTGAAATTTCATAGTATTTCATAGTATATAGGAATGCAGTGGATTTTTGTACATTGATTTTGTAGCTGGAAACTTTTCTGTATTTGTTTATTGTTTCTAATAGCTTTTTGGTGAAGTCTTTAGGGTTTTCTATAGAAAGAATCATGTCGTCTGCAAAAAGTGACAATTTAACTTTTTCATTCCCAATTTGGTTGCCTTTTATTTCTTTCTCTTGCCTGATTGCTCTGGCTAGGACTTCTAATACTATGTTGAATAACCGTGGTGGTAGGAGGCAATGCTGTCTTGTTCCTGAATATAAAGCAAAAGGCTTCATTCTTTCACCATTAATTATGATACCAGCTGAGGGTTTGTCATATATGGCCTTCACTATGTTAAGGTATTTTTTTCCATACCTATTTTATTAAATGTTTTAATTATACATGAATGTTATATCTTGTCAAATGCTTTTTCTGCAGCTTTTGATATAATCATGATTTTTTATCTTTTATTTTGTTTATGTGATGTATCACATTGACTGATTTGCGATGTCAGAAACATCCTTATGCCCTTGGGATGAACCCCAGTTGATCGTGATGTATAATCCTTTAAATGTATTGTTGTATTTGATTTGCTAGAATTTTGTTTAGGATTTTTGCATCTCTATTCATCAGACATATTTGTTTGTAGTTTTCTTTTCTGTGTTGTCCTTACAAGATTTGGGTATCAGGGTAATGCTGGCCTCATAAAATGAGTTAGGAAGTATTGCCTCTTCTTCAATTTTTTGGAAGAGTTTGAGGAGGATTGGTATTAGATCCTCTTTGAAGGTTTGGTAGAATTCACTAGTGAAGCCATCTTGTCCTGGACTTTTGCTTTTGGGAAGGTTTTGGATGAGTGATTCAATTTCCTTGCTGTTGAAGTCTATTTAGATTTTCCAGTTCTTTGTGATTCAGTCTAGGAAGGTTATATGTTTCTAAGAACATGTCCATTTCTTCTCGATTATTGAATTTAGTAGCATATAGTCCCTCATAGAATTCTTTTTAAAAATTATCTATTTATTTATTTATTTTTCATAGTATTCTTACATGATCCTTTGTATTTCTGTGGTATCCATGGTAACTTCTCTTTTTTCATTTCTGATTTTGTGTATTTGTGTGTTTTCTCTTTTTACCTTAATGAGTCTAGCCAAGGGTTTGTTAACATTATTAATCTTTTCAAATAATTGGCTTTGTTGCATTAATTTTTTCTATGGTCTTTTTGTTTTCTATTTCATTTAGTTCTGCTCTGATTTTCAGCATTTTCTTCCTTCTGCTAACTTTGAGTTTCATTTGTTCTTCTTTTTCTAGTTCTTTAAGGTGCAATGTCAGGTTTATTTGGCATTTTTCTTGTTTCTTGAGATAGGCCTGTAATGATATAAATTTCCCTCTTATTATTGTTTTCTCTGCATTCCAATAATATTGATAGGCTATATGTTCATTCTCATGTTTCTATGTATCATCCTTTTATTTCTTCTTTGACCTAGTCGTTCTTTAATAGCTTGTTGTTTAATCTCCACATATCTGTAATTTTTCCTACTTTCTTTTTGTAGCTGATATCAAATTTCAAAGCCTTGTGATCAGAGAATATGTTTGGTATGACTGCAATCTTCCTAAAGTTGCTGAGGCTACTTTTATGTCCCAACATATGGTCTATTCTTGAGAATGGTCTATGTACACTAGAAAAGAAATTGTAGTCTAATGTTCTAGGATAAAGTGCTCTATAAATGTCAATTATGTCTATTTGGTCTAATGTGTCATTTAAGACTGATTTTTCCTTACTGACTTTCTGTTTGGATTATCTATCCGTAGCTGTCGATGACGTATTTATGTACCTTATTCTAATTGTGTTTCAGTCAATTTCTCCCTTTAGTTCTGTTAGTAGTTGCTTTGTATACTTTGGTTCTCCCTGATTGGGGGCATATATACACATATATTGATATGTGTTATGTCTTCTTGTTGTATTGTCCCCTTTATCATTATGAAATGTCCACGTTTGTCCCTTGTTACATTTTTTATCCTGAAGTCTGTTTTGTCTGATATAAGTATGAATACATCTGCTTTTCCCTGGATACCATTTGCTTGGAGTGTCAATTTCTACCCTTTCACTTTGAGTCTATATTTGTTCTTGTAGCTAAGATGTGTCTCTTGGAGGCAGCATATAGTTGAGTTTTGTTTTTTGATCCAATCTGCTACACTGTACTATTTTTATTGGTGAGTTCAGTACATTTACTTTTAGGGTGATTATTGGTATATGAGGATTCCCTATAGCCATTCTATCTTTTGTTTTCTGGTAGCTTGGTGTCTCCCTTGTTTCTTTGCCTTTTTGTTCCTGTCTCTTATTTTAGTGTGGTGGTATTCTATGATGTTTCCCTCAGTTTCTTCTTTTTCTTATGTTATGTGTCTCAGTTCTGATTTTTTTCTTTTTGAGTGGTTACTCTTAACTTTATGTAAAAGAAAGTTTCATATATACTGTAGTCTTTTATTCTTCAGCGTGCTTCTTATTTGCATTCCCCTTTGCCGATTCAGACCTTTAATCTCTTCCCTGTTATGTTTTTATTGTCACGAGTTATTTATGCTGTGACTTGATTTCTGAGTTGCAGTAGCAAGTTGTCTTTTTCTTCTCTTTTTCCTTTTCTAATGTTTTTATCTTTTTTACCCTTTATTTTATATTTAAGTGTATAGTGCCCTATTTTGTGTAGGGGTTGCCATTTCCTGCTTCTGTCTGTCTGTTAGTAATCTTGCTCATGGTTTTGTACTCTTGATTTTTTGTTTCATGTCGAACAGCCTCCTTCAGTATTTCCTGTAATGTTGGTTGTGTAGTAGAAAATTCCCTCAGTGTCTGTATGTCTGGAAAAGGTCTTTATTCTGTCTTTATATCTAAAGGATAACTTAGCTGGATATATTATTCTTGGCTGATAATTTCTCTCTTTTAATAGTTTGAATATTTGATTCCACTCCTTTCTGGCTTATAGAGTTTCTGCTGAAAAGTCTGATGATAGTCTAATGGGCTTTCCCTTATAGGTTACTGCTCTTTTTGACCCTCAGTTGCATTGAGACTTTTTTCTTTGTCATTAATTTTTAACAGCTTCAATATAATATGCCCTGGAATAGGCCTGTTGTAATTGAAGTAATTAGGTGTTCTATTTGCTTCTTGGATTTGAGGATCCAGTTCTTTCCACAGGTTTGGGAAGTTCTCATCAACTATTTGTTTGAATAGACTCTCTGTTCCCTTCTCGCTCTCTTCTCCTCTGGTAAACCGGTTATTCTTTTGTTGCTCTTTCTGATGGAGTCAGAATGTTCTCATAGAAGTCTTTCATTTCTCTTAACTCTCAAATCTCTCTCTTTCTCCATCTGTGCCATTTCCAGAATTCTATCTTCAATATCATTAATTCTTTCCTCCATCTTGTCAGCTCTATTACCTAAGCTAGCTATTTCATTCTTAATTTCTTTTATTGAGTTCTTTCTCTCCAGAATTCCCATCTGGTTCTTTTTAAAAATTTCAGTCTTTTTGGTAAAATATTCATTTTGTTCATTTTTTTTCTGAGTTCATTAAACTGCCTACCTGATTGTTCTAACATCTCATTGTGTTTTTTCAGAAATGCAATCTTGAATTCTCTGTCATTTAAGTCACATATTTCCATGTCTTTAAGTTCATTTTCTGGAGATTTCTTATTTTCTTTCTGAGCTGCCTTGATACCTTTGTCATTCATGACAATTAATGAATTGAATTATTATTTCTCTTCCTGGGCATCTACAGGAGTGGCTTCTGTGGCAGGTTGATATGAAGAGGTCTTTCTTTGGATTTCCAGTAGGTGTTGCTGGAATGTGTTATTATCTCTCCCACTGCAGCCTTTTATTTTCTCTCAGGCTGTAACATTTTATTTTCTCTTGCAATGTTCTAGCTTCTCACGTGATTGGAGGTTTCCTGGAAGGTAGGCTTCTCCTTTGTGAGCAGGACACCGCCCCTGTGGAAGAATGTGGTGGGCGATAGATTTCTGAGCTTCTGAAACCCCAATTCTTCCCCGGAAGCCCAATACAGAGCTTGTGTCTCTACAGCTCTGGTTGCCTCTGCAGGGACCCACCCAGATAGGTGGGGGTGGGGTGGGCTGTGAGAAGTGTCTGGTGTTTTTGTGGCTCTAAGCAATGGCGACTCCAGCCCACAGTTATCTCACCTCTATACTTTCTTCCCTGTCACCAGAATTTGCCAAAATATGCATCTGCTGCTTCGGGACTGTCTCCAGTTCTCAGGGCTGTAGATATTCTATTCTTTAACCTGACAGTGCTATAGTTTCTTTGGGAGCCTGCTTCTAACACTTGGGGTGGGGGGAGGATGAGCTCTGGGGGAAGGGAAGTTGGCCAGACTCCGTGTCTTTGTTTTCTCTGTTCTGCCTGGCCATGAGGGCTTAAACCACAGTTCTTACCCTTCTGTATTCGGTCTTTGCCCCAAATGCTGTGTTTAGCCATACTATATTCTGATCCCTCAGGCAGGACTGTGGGCCACATTGAGTGTGCATGCAGCGTGAATTCTTCTCTCTCCTGAGACTGCAGTGAGCTCCAGACTACATTCTGCGACCAGATCTCTGCACTTCCCCTTCCCTCCTCCCTTGCTTGCCTAATTTGCCACCTTCAGGTGATTTGATGCATGGAACTCTCAGATGTGCTTGTGTGTTGCTTAGGTTATCCTTTGTTGATTTATAGCTGTTTAATTTGTTGTAACATCCAAGGGAGATTTCAAGAAGCTCTCTCACACCATTATGTTTGTGACATCACTCAATGTTAATGTTCTTAATGCCTCTGAATTGTATAATTAAAAATGGTTAAAATAGTAAATTTTATGTATATTTTATGTTATGTATGTTTTGCCACAATAAATAAAATACAAAAAGAAGAAGAAGGGGGGGAGGGATGGAAAAGTTATGAGGCCTATCCAAATTTTCAGCCAGTGGCAAGAGGACTGCCAACAGTGAGCAGATTTACAGGATTAATGAGGGACACAAATGAAGTGACAGTTGTCTTTACACCACCTGAGTCCTACTGATTTAAAGCACAGATGACACAAGTAACAGAAAATCCAACTCAAACTGGCTTCAACTATTAAGTGTGTTTACTGGTTTAGATAATTGTTCTAGGTTAGTGGTTCTCAAATTTTAATGAGCATCAGAATCACCTGCAGAGCTTGTTAAAACATAGACTGCTGGATCCACCCCATATTTTCTGATTCAGTAGGTCTGGAATGGAAGCTGAGAAATCACATTTCTAACCCATTGCCATGTGGTGCCAAAACTGCTTTGAGAACAACTGATGTAGGGCTCATGTGTCATCTGTGGCATCGATGTTCTGGCTTTGGCTCTCTACCAGTCTCTTTCTTCTACCCTCCATCTTTTAACTTATCTTCAGGCTGGATTTATCCACAAGAGCTAAAATGTCTACCTGAGTTTGAGGTCTCACATGTGCATACTGTGTGGTCCAGAGCAGGAGAAAGGCCCTTTGCCACAGCTTTCCAGGTACAAGCCTTATTAAATAACTTTAGATCTGACACCCCACTACCAGTTACTCTGGTCAAGGTATAGAATATGTTGGACTGGCTGGGCTGTGGGGAAGTGTGAAGGAGGGAAGTAGATGGTGGAAGTAGTCAACAAACGTCCATAACCCCAGGAGAAATGATGTTCGAGTGGTCCATAACCCCAGGAGAAATGAAGCTTGAGGTGGACTGATGCTTGATCATTCATGCTGTGCTAAAGAATTCGGAGCTGAACCTGAAATCAGTTGGGTATCCATGGAATGATCTAATCAGAAGAGTGTCAGATCAATTTCAGTTCACTAGGGCAAAAGTTTGGAAAATGGACTGGGAAGGAGCAACTCCGAAGTTAGCACGTTGCGTACGGCGGGGTTTAAATCCCTCATACCCCTCTGTTCCGGCAGGTTTTTAAAACAAACTACTTTAAAATGCACTCTTCTCTTTAAAGCGTAAATGCTTCTATGTCATTTATTATTTTTCTATGGAATTTTTTAGGATTTACTCACCTATGATGTTAGTAATCCCTCCTGGTGTGATACTGCAGAAAGCAGCTTCCTTTGTTATTAACGAAACACAAATAATTCAATAAAATGTGCAAAGTAAAAAGAGTCAATAGTAAAAACGAGAATTCTCGTTATCTGTCCTTAACGCATGGCTCAGAAGATTCTTGTGATCCGTACGCAACGTGTTAAGGAGAAAAACAATTCAGGGATGTCCCTCACTACCCCTGACTTGGAACTGCCCTTTGGACACATTAAACTTCCTTGAGCATTCCCCATCCCTGCTACCTTGCTGTTTGTTTGTTTTTGTTGTTGTTGTTGTTTTTTTAGACTTCTCGCCATCTTTCATGCAGTGTACTTTACTTATTTATGTTTATTATTTCTTATTTGTCTGCCCTGTTAGAATATTAGCTCCATGAAGGCAGGGGTCTTTGTCTGTTGGGTTCAATGCTATATCCTAGTGTCTGCCACATAAGAGATGATCAATAAATATTTGTTGAGCAAATGAATTTTGTAGGTGAACTCACCATATTTTCTTCTGTGTCTTTGTCTAAGCTGGTCCTTTGCCTGGGTTCTCTTCTCTGATTCCCACTGTCAGACTTTGCAGATTTAACCAAGGCTTTTCATTGCTGGGATTCTTCCTGATTTCTAGCCATGAGCTACCAGTATCCACTTCTGTGTTCCCTTGGCTTCCATTTGTCACAATGTGTTGAAATTGCTGTTCTCTCCCACCTTTCCCATGAATTGCTGTCTCCTAGAAGGCTGGACAGGGTGGTATTGGTTTCTACATTGCAAGCATATAGCACAGTGCTGATGTGTTAGAGCATCTATATTAATTTGTTGAATCAATAAATTGATGAACAGTTATATAAATGAATAGATATTGCTGTAATAACATTTGTTAAATAAAAAAATAAAAAGCAAGACACAAATGTCTCTGGTAGTTGGTTTCCTATGTACCTATCCCCATCCCTGATAATGGTGAATAAAAAAATAATAAAGCTGGTGTGATTGCTACTTGTCCTATGTTTGTTGGGGTGACAATCACCTGTTCTTTTGAGTTATTAATGGTAAAGCCTCTCTCCACGTTATCATTTGAGAATCTCTGCTATAAGAGTTGAGCTCTTGTGCTTAGCAGCTGTCATAGATTTGACCCAAGGATGAAACCAAATCTGTTCTCTTTGTGGTTGCAGTACTGTAGTTACTATGGAGTCTGGTGACAACCTGACCCAAGTTAGTAAGGACAAGCTTGCAAGCAGCTTCAGTAGCGCCACCCATGCTGGAGACCTGAAGTACAGCCAGGGCAGCCAGGCCTCCTAAGAGTCACTTTGCAGCTCAGTTTATGGTAAAGACTGAACGTAGAACTTTAGTTTCCTCACCCAGCTGTGTTTTCCACTTATCCCTAAGGCTTTATTTCTTTCTTCAGGCTATACTTAGATGGACCATCTGGAAAGGCTAGGTTCCCTGGATCTGTTCTTCTCTCAGAAAATTATCTTTTCCCATAAAATTACAGATTTTTTTTTATGACTCAAAGGAATTTTCAACATCATGTTAACCACAATTCACCACATATGTATTTACATAAAAACACTGAGTTGGGGACTTCATCATGGCAGAGTCATATTGTTAATGATTCTGATGCCAAAAAACCTCTCTGATTTGTGGCCCAATTTTACCCAGAATCCTAACTAATGTCCAGGATGGATTACCAGGAGAGGGCTGATCCTTGCTATGGGATACCATCTGGTCAGGTAACAAAGCAGTCAGTGTCTTCAAAGTCCTGCTCAAAGCCATTCTCCCCCAAGAAGCCTTGCCCATTTACTCCAACCCACTGGGACCCTCTTGTCCCTGAAACCCTAGAGCACTAAGGTAGAGCCAATTATAATGTAAGTCCGATATTTCAGTACTCTCTGCTTCATGAACACACTTTTTCCTTTGTTTCCTGAATTGAATTCTGGGCTCTTTCAGAACAGAAACCATGTTGACATGTATTTATGATCCTCACAGTGTACAACACAGCTCTTGATACAACATAACTGTTAAGTAAATACGTGTGGATTGGTAATCACTGAGAAAGCAAAACCCGATACAGTGCCATGACCTATCTGTGATGAAGCAGTCTTATCATCTTCGCACAAAGACAACATTTTAATATACAGTAGTACATTCAATACTGAAGATGATATGAGACCTCTGAACAACTTCCTCCACTGCTTTCTTTGGTATTCATATATTTTATTCCCCAAATAGTCAGACAATAATTTCTGCTTTATTAAAGATAGTAACATTTTATTATTCAAATTAGTAAACATTTATGGAATGCCTCCAATATGCAAAAAATGGTTTCAGGTAATTTGAGGATACAAAGAGAAATACAAAATAACCTCTGCCCTCAAATAATGTAATCCACCAGAAGAGACAAATACATATGAAGTCCGACACATAAGTTCGTGAACTCATCCTAGAAAAAGTGATACGTACCTCAATGCTGGATATCACTACAGTCAACTTAGAAGTACTTCCCTTGGGAAGCTATGCACTGATGCCAGTGCCTAATCAACCCCTCAAAGCAATTTTGGAATTCTTTTTCTGGAATGGCCATCAAAGCTGTTATCATATTACCCCTGATGTCCTGAATGTCATCAAAATGTCTTCCTTTTAATAGTTCCTCTATCTTCAGGTAAAGAAAGAAGTCATTGGGGGCCAGATCAGATGAGTAGGGAGGGTGTTCCAATACAGTTATTTGTTTACTGGCTAAAAAATCCCTCACAGACAGTACCATGTGGGCTTGTGCATTGTCGTGATGCAAGAGCCATGAATTGTTGGTGAAAAGTTCAGGTCATCTAACTTTTTCATGCAGCCTTTTCAGCACTTCCAAATAGTAAACTTGGTTAACTATTTGTCCAGTTGGTACAAATTCATAATGATAATCTCTTTGATATCAAAAAAGGTTACCAACATCATAGCAACACGTTTACGAACTTAGTTGTCAAACCTCGTACTTAATTAATATAATAAAATGCAGAGTAAGATAAACTCCATGAAAGAAATTGAACAAAAATATATTGGAAGCATAAGAATCATGGGAATATAGAATTCAGGGTTGAAAAGTCTTTAAAAGTCACCTAGTCTAATTCTCCAAAAGCTACTTGAACCCTCTCTACAGTATAATCAAATAACAATCTCTCTAACTTATGTTTGAATAGCTCGAATGATAGGAACTTGTTATCTCTCAGACTCCTAGTTTTAAGCCAAATAAACTGTTTTTTCTACTCCTATTGATGGATACATGAGTAACCACATGTCAATTACTGGGTGCAATCCACTGTTCTCTCCTATATTAATAGTGGGCCCACCTTTCAGTATGTGTCCAATATTTTCACCTTAAGCATGTTTGTCTTAAGCATCTTTGCCATTAACATTTTCATTGCATAACTAATTGACTATAAGGAAATTTCACCATAAAAGATAAAATAATGAAAAATAAAAGAGAAATATTAAAAAGGATATAATGAAACATGAAAAATTAATAATAAAATTAAAAAGAATTTTTTGCAAAAAATTCAAATACATTTTTTTCTTTGAAGTCTTTCATTTAGAGTATTACACTTTTTTTTTTTTTTTGCTTGTTGATTCATCTCCTTGTTCAGCATCACTTTTTCTTTTTTGCTACAATTTCTTTCTTCATTAAGAGAGGTGTCATCTTCCAAATAAAGAATCGATAATATTCTTGAAAACTGTTGTGAACTAGTAGCCATTTCATTTATATTTGCTGTAGCTTGGTAAGCTTTTGCTTTTGACAGGTGGAAGGGATGACTGATCACTGAAGGATTAGCAAACTGACATATGATCATTTCCTTATGTAGTATGCAAACTGGCTTTACATGTCGCTTTGCAGTCTGGCTTTATACATAGTTATCATTCATTATTTTAAGACCACTCCTCACTGTATAGACCATTATGAGGGCTAAGATTTATATATAATATAAAAGTGGGAGTACTTGGAGAACTTTGCCAATGGAGGAAATGAAACCAAACTGACATCTAGCTTAAATACATTAAGTCTGCCAAATGTAAATCAAACTGTCAACTAGTTATTTTATCTTTTATGGCAAAATTGCCTTATGGCCAGTTAGTAGTGTAGTGAAAAATTCTTGAAGTAAAGATGTTTACAGCAAAAATGCTTAACACAAAAATTACACAGAAACCTTTCAGTAATATGTTACATGTCTCTATTCAGGCATACTTCCAACATGTATACACCACTATACATGGTATTATTAAAACAAGTACAAAAACAGAAATAAAAAATGATGAGATTAAAGATGAAATATAAAATACTTTTGAAATGAGCTTACATTTTATTTTATTAAAGTTATCTACTCTTTTCTTTCGTTATAATTATACTGTTATTAATAATGTGTTGAATGCTTAGTTTTTAAATGTCTTAATAATCATAACGGCTTCATAGTATCATAGGCTAATATCTCAAGGCATATGTTACAGCTTGATTTATTGCAAATGATAGTGAATGTAAATTCATATTTCAAATAGTATTTTTCATCATTTCAACTGTGACCAACTTCCAGCCAGATTTGATCATGTTTTCACCTCAATGTAGCTGAAAAAGAGCTTGTTCTCAGGGTTTGAGAAGTGCAACTCTGCCATTTCCTTGGTGTTCACATATTTTTATACCTATTCTTGACAGTAATCATTTTAAGCCACTTATTTATTTTGTTGGGACTATTAGTTACATCAAAATAATACCCACACTGGGTACACCTAATGCACTACACATCATTGAAAGCCAACCAAGAAGTGACGCTTCCTTTATCAACACTCCATGTTACTGAATCCTTTCTCTTTCCTCAGGACACTCTGATTGTGGAGGGACTTGCTTCTGGTACCCCAGTGGATTAACATGTTCACTCTCACTCCATTTGGAGATCACTATGTACAGTGGTCTCTATTTGGTTTGCAGCAAATTTTGAGGGTGAGAAAGTTCTTCCTTCTCTTGAGTTAAAACCTAGTTGTATGACAGAGAGCCAGTCTGCTTGCTGCCCCCTATGGCCTACAGGGCCATGGGCTCTTGCTGCCTTAACTGACTTCCCCAAACAGCTCCTTGTGGTCCTGGTCCTTGGTGTCAGCCTACTGCTTTTAGCTCTCTATGTCTTTAGCATGTCTTTTATGATATATGTATAGATAGAGATATAGAGATATAGTTGTATAGCTATAGAGAGATCTCTATGTCTATCTCTATCTCTCTATCTCTATCTCTATCTCTATCTCTATATCTAGATAAATTGATACATAGATGATAGATCGATGATAGATAGATAACTTCACAGGATTCCTAGGCCTACCTGTTACAAATCATTCCAGATTCCACCATAATCCAGACTGTCAAGGGGGAAAAGTCTATATACGTAAGCAGATAGACATTTAATGATAAGCATAATTCTTGTTTCCTTGTAGAAAATCTGAAACATGGAGAATAACAAAATTTCAACCTTGAAATCATATTTTCACATCTCAGAGATAAACACCAAAATGTTTTGATGTTTCCACTTCCAGATTTTTCTATGCACATAAATTCACAAACATGTACATTTCATTCCAGCCTTCTCTTCCTTTCTTTTTTTTTGATCATTAGGCTTTTCAAATATAGCAAACACATCTATCTGACTTTATGTGATAAAACTACCGTGTTTCCCTGAAAATAAGACCTAGACGGACAATCAGCTCTAATGCATCTTTTGGAGCAAAAAGTAATATAAAACCCAGTATTATGTTACTATAATAGAAGACCCGATCTTATATAGTATAAGACTGGGTCGTATATAAGACCGGGTCTTATGTTAATTTTTGCTCCAAAAGACGCATTAGAGCTGATTGTCCGGCTAGGTCTTATTTTCGGGGAAACACGGTAGATATTAGATGTTGCCTGGACAACAGCAACAAGGTGAAGTTAAAGGTGATACAGAGTTTTCTATCCTACACATTCTTTTCTTCTGCAAGGTACTTTTTGAGTGTGTGTGTGTGTGTGTGTGTGTGTGTGTGTGTGTGTACTAAGGCTTATTGGAGACAATACCTTTGTTTTAAAAAGGATATTGCAGTTCATATAATCCAAACTTCACTCATTATTAGAATTCCTACCCCACTCTCTACTGAAGACATTAAGCTTCTCTCAAATACTTTCAATCTGGGCAGCTTAATGCTTCCCAAGGCAGCCCTTTCTATCCTTTCCTCACTCCCATGTTCTACTTGTTAGGAAGCTTGGACTAAAAATAAATGGCCATGGTGCCTTGGAAGCCCAGGGAGTATCAGGCAATGCTGAAAAAGAAAAATATAATTAGAAATGGTCTGTGAAACGGGATAAAAGGTGATATTTAAAAGCAAGGTTGAAAAAACCTCTGGTAACTAACTGTTGTGGGAAGCAGAGGAATGGAGTATTAGGAAGGGTTTGTTCCATTGGATTTCAAGTAAATTGCAGAATAATAAATAACATTCCTTTTTTTTTAAATTTTATTTTATTAAATTTATTGGGGTGACAATTGTTAGTAAAATTACATAGATTTCAGGTGTACAATTCTGTATTACATCATCTATAAATCCCATTGTGTGTTCATCACCCAGAGTCAGTTCTCCTTCCATCACCATATATTCTATCCCCCTTACCCTCATCTCCCACCCACCACCCTCCGCCCCCCCTTACCCTCTGGCAACCACTAAACTATTGTCTCTGTCTATGAGTTTCTGTTTCTCATTTGTTTGTCTTATTCTTTTGTTGTTTTTGGTTTATATACCACATATCAGTGAAATCACATGGTTCTCTGCTTTTTCTGTCTGACTTATTTCGCTCAGCATTACTCTCTCAAGATCCATCCATGTTGTCACAAATGTTCCTATATCATCTTTTCTTACCGCCGAATAGTATTCCATTGTGTATATATACCACAACTTCTTTATCCATTCATCTATCGAAGGACATTTTGGTTGTTTCCATGTCTTGGCCACCGTAAACAAAGCTGCAATGAACATTGGAGCACACGTGTCTTTATCTCTAAATGTTTTCAGATCTTTTGGGTAGATACCCAGGAGAGGGATTGCTGGGTCATATGGCAATTCTATTCGTAATTTTTGAGAAACCTCCACACTGCCTTCCATAATGGCTGCACCAGTCTGCATTCCCACCAACAGTGTATGAGGGTTCCTTTTCTCCACAGCCTCTCCAACATTTGTTACTATTTGTCTTGTTGATGATAGCCATTCTGACTGGGGTGAGGTGATATCTCATTGTGGTTTTGATTTGCATTTCTCTGATGATTAGTGATGTTGAGCATTTTTCATATGTCTATTTGCCATTTGTATGTCCTCTTTGGAGAAATGTCTCTTCAAGTCCTCTGCCCATTTTTCAATTGGGTTGTTTGTTTTTTGTTGTTGAGTTGCATGAGTTCCTTGTATATTCTGGATACTAGCCCTTATCGGAGGCACTGTTTGCAAAAATCTTCTCCCATTCAGTTGGTGGCCTCTTTATTTTGTCAATGGTTTCTTTTGCTGTGCAGAAGCTTTTAAGTTTCATATAGTCCCATTCGTTTATTTTAGCTTTTACTTCCATTGCCTTTGGAGTCAAGTTCATAAAATGCTCTTTGAACCCAAGGTCCATAAGTTTAGTACCTATGTTTTCTTCTATGCAGTTTATTGTGTCAGGTCTTATGCTTAAGTCTTTGATCCATTTTGAATTAACTTTGGTACATGGTGACAAATAGCAGTCCAGTTTCATTCTTTTGCACGTGGCTATCCAATTCTCCCAGCACCATTTATTGAAGAGGCTGTCTTTGCTCCATTGTATGTTTTTAGCTTCTTTGTCAAAAATTACCTGTCCATATTTATGTGGTTTTATTTCTGGGTTCTCAATTCTATTCCATTGGTCTATGTGTCTGTTTTTCTGCCAATACCATGCTGTTTTGATTATTGTAGCCCTGTAGTACAAGCCAAAGTCAGGAAGTGTGATACTTCCATTATTGTTCTTTATTCTTAAGATTGCTTTGGCTATTCTTGGTCTTTTGTGGTTCCAAACAAATCTGATGATTTTTTATTCTATTTCTTTAAAATATGCCATTGGGATTTTGATGGGGATTGCATTGAATCTGTATATTGCTTTGGGTAATATGGCCATTTTAACTATGTTGATTCTTCCAATCCATGAGCACGGAATGTCTTTCCATTTCTTTGTGTCTTCTTCAATTTCTTTCAAAAATGTCTTATAGTTTTCAGCATATAGGTCTTTCACATCCTTGGTTAAGTTTATTCCTAGGTATTTTATTCTTTTTGCTGCAATTGCAAAAGGAATTGTTTTTGTATTTCTTTTTCTGAGATTTCATTGTTAGTATATAGGAAGGCAATGGACTTATGTGCGTTGATTTTGTAGCCAGCAAATTTACTGTATTTGTTGATTGTTTCTAATAGCTTTTTGGTGGGGTCTTTAGGGTTTTCTATATATAGCATCATGTCATCTGCAAAGAGTTATAATTTAACTTCTTCATTCCCAATTTGGATGCCTTTTATTTCTTTCTCTTGCCTGATTGCTCTGGCAAGGACTTCCAACACTATGTTGAAAAGCAGAGGTGATAGGGGACAGCCCTGTCGTGTTCCTGAACGTAGAGCAAAGGGCTTCAGTTTTCTCCATTAATTATGAGATTAGCAGAGGGCTTGTCATATATGGCCTTTATTATGTTAAGGTATTTTCCTTCTATACCCATTTTATTAAGTGTTTTAATCATAAATGGATGTTGTATCTTGTCAAATGCTTTTTCTGCATCAATTGATATAATCATATGATTTTTGTCCTTTATTTTGTTTATGTGATGTATCACATTGATGGATTTGCGTATGTTGAACCATCCTTGTGCCCCGGGGATGAACCCCACTTGGTCGTGATGAATAATCTTTTTAATGCATTGTTGTATTCGATTTGCTAGAATTTTATTTAGGATTTTTGCATCGGTATTCATTAGAGATATTGGTCTGTAGTTTTCTTTTTATGTGCTGTCCTTACCAGGTTTTGGTATCAGGGTAATGTTGGCCTCATAAAATGAGTTGGAGAGTACTGTCTCCTCCTCTATTTTTTTGGAAGAGTTTGTGCAGGATTGGTATTAGATCCTCTTTGAAGGTTTGGTAGAATTCACTAGTGAAGCCATCTGGTCCCGGACTTTTGCTTTTGGGAAGGTTTTGGATGACTGATTCAATTTCGTTACTGGTGATCGGTCTGTTTAGATTTTCCAGTTCTTCATGGTTCAGCCTTGGAAGGCTATATGTTTCTAAGAACTTGTCCATTTCTTCTAGGTTGTTGAATTTGGTGGCATATAGTCCTTCATAGTATTCTTGGATGATCCTTTGTATTTCTGTGGTGTCCGTGATAACTTCCCTTTTCGTTTCTGATTTTGTTAATCAGTGTCTTCTCTCTGTTTATCTTAGTAAGTCTAGCCAAGGGTTTGTCAATTTTGTTAATCTTTTCAAAGAACCAGCTCTTTGTCACATTAATTTTTCTATTGTCTTTT
Organism: Rhinolophus sinicus; assembly: GCF_036562045.2. Taxonomy (NCBI): domain Eukaryota; kingdom Metazoa; phylum Chordata; class Mammalia; order Chiroptera; family Rhinolophidae; genus Rhinolophus; species Rhinolophus sinicus. The sequence goes on along the minus strand of NC_133761.1, from coordinate 37,746,382 downwards.
TGTTCTCTATTTCATTTAGTTCTGCTCTAATTTTTGTTATTTCCTTTCTTCTGCTGACCTTGGGTTTTACTTGTTCTTCTTTTTCTAGTTCTTTAAGGTGTAACATGAGGTTATTTATTTGGGAGTTTTCTTGTTTCTTGAGATAGGCCTGTAATGAGATAAATTTCCCTCTTAAAACTGCTTTCGCTGCATCCCAAAAATTTTGGTAGGATGTATTTTCATTGTCATTTGTTTCTATGTATCTTTTGATCTCTCCTCTAATTTCTTCTTTGACCCAGTCCTTCTTTAAAAGTATGTTGTTTAATCTCCATGTATTTGTGTTTTTTCCGGCTTTCTTTTTACAGTTGATATCAATTTCAAAGCCTTGTGATCAGAGAATATGCATGGTATGATTTCAATCTTCTTAAATTTGTTGAGACTGATTTTATGTCCCAATATATGGTCTATCCTTGAGAATGTTCCATGTACACTAGAAAAGAATGTAGAGTCTGTTGTTTTAGGATGAAGTGCTCTATAAGTATCAATTATGTCCATTTCATCTAATGTGTCATTTAGGGCTACTATTTCGTTATTTATTTTCTGTTTGGATGATCTATCCATAGCTGTCAATGATGTATTTAAGTCCCCTAGTATAATTGTGTTTTGGTCAATTTCTCCCTTTAGTTCTGTTAGTAGTTGCTTGGTATATTTCGGTGCTCCCTGATTGGGGGCATAAATATTGATGACTGTTATGTCTTCTTGTTGTACAGTCCCCTTCACAATTATGAAATGTCCATCTTTGTCTCTTGTTATCTTTTTCACCTTGAAGTCTGTTTCATCTGGTATCATTATGGCTACACCTGATTTTCTCTGGGTACCATTTGCTTGGAGTGTCAATTTCCACCCTTTCACTTTGAGTCTATGCTTGTCCTTGTAGCTGAGATGTGTCTCTTGGAGACAGCATATGGTTGGGTTTAGTTTTTTGATCCAATCTGCTACTCTGTGCCTTTTTATTGGTGAGTTCAGTCCATTTACATTTAGGGTGATTATTGATATGTGAGGATTTCCTGTCATTCTATCTTTAGTTTTCTGGTAAGGCTGTGTCTCCATTGTTTCTTTGCCTTTTTGTTGTTGTCTATTATTTCTGTGTGGTGGTATTCTACGATGTTTCCCTCTGTTTCTTCTTTTATTTCAGTATATATTTCAATTCTGGATTTATTTTGTGTGGTTACCCTTAAGTTTATGTAAAAGAAAGTTTGATATTTAGAGTATTCCATTTTCTTCAGCACGCTTACTTTCTCCATTCCCATATTCGGTTCAGGCCTTTACTCTCCCCTTTTTGAGTTGTGGTTGCCACAAATTGTCCCTGTTGATGGTGGTCGAATAGCCTCCTTTAGTATTTCTTGTAGTGCAGGTCGTGTATTAGAAAATTCCCTCAGCTTCTGTATGTCTGGAAAGGTCTTTATTCCTCCTTCATATCTAAAGGATATCTTTGCTGGATATATTATTCTTGGCTCATGATTTCTCTCTTTCAATAGTTTGAATATTTGGTTCCACTCCATCCTGGCTTGTAGAGTTTCTGCTGAAAAATCTGATGATAATCTAATGGGCTTTCCTTTGTAAGTTACCGTCTTCTTTTTCCTGGCTGCCTTGAGGATTCTTTCTTTGTCGTTGATTTTAGACAGCTTCAATACAATGTGCCTTGGAGAAGGCCTGTTGGGATTGAGGTAACTAGGTGTTCTATTTGCTTCTTGGATTCGAGGGTCCAGTTCTGTCCACAAATTTGGGAAGTTCTCATCGACAATTTGTTTGAATATATTCTCTGTTCCTTCTCTCTTTCTTCTCCTTCTGGTATGCCCATTATTCTTATATTGCTCTTTCTGATGGAGTCAGAAAGTTCTTGTAAGTTCTTTCATTTCTTTTAAGTCTCAAGTCTCTTTCTTCTTCCATCCGTGTCATTTCCAGGTTTCTATCTTCGATGTCACTGATTCTTTCCTCCATCTGGTCAACTCTACTACCTAAGCTGGTTATTTCATTCTTAATTTCTTCTATTGAGTTCTTAATCTCCAGAAATTCTATTTTTTTTTTTTTCAAATTTCAATCTCTTTCGTAAAATACTCATGCTGTTCTTTGATTGAGTTTCTGAGTTCATTTAACTGCCTATCTGTGTTTTCTTGTATCTCGTTGAGTTTTTTCAGAACTGCCATCTTGAATTCTCTGTCATTTAAGTCACATATTTCTGTATCTTTAACTGCCTTCTCAGGAGATTTTTCACTTTCTTTCTGAGCTATCTTGTTGCCTTGGTTATTCATGGCGATTACTGGTTTACTATTTCTCTTCCTAGACATCTACAGGAGTGACTTCTGCAACAGGTTGATAGGAAGAGGTCTTTCTTTTGTTTTCCAGTACTTGTTGGTAGAATGTTTTATTATTTCTCCAACTGCAATTTATTTTTCTTCTCCCACACGGTAGTGCTGTTTTCTCTGCAGTATTCCCGCTTGTCACACAATGGGGGGATTCCCTGGGAGATGGGCTTCTCCTCTGTTAATAGTTCGTCTAGGTCACAGGGCGCAGTGTCCCAGTGGGTATGCGGAGAGCTTTTGATGTTCCAAAGCTCTTCCAGCTCCTGATTCAGAGCCCGTGTGTTTCAGCAGTTCTGTTTACTCCTGCAGGGATCCGCCCAGATAGGTGGGGTCAGGGGCGGGGTAAGTTGGGAGAGGTGGCCCAGAGCAATGGTGGCGACCACCACCACAGCCGGCCCTGCCTCCACAGCTCCCCCCCCATTTGCCGAAACCAGTTGGGCTGTGAATCTGTGTCTGCTGTCCACAGTTCTCAAAACAGCAAATTCTCTGTTGTTTTGATCTGACACTGCTACTGTTTCGCTTCTAGCACCGGTCAGGTGGGGGCGGGGCGAGCACTGGGAGGGTAGGGAGGGGGCAGCTAGTCTCAGTGCCTAAGGCTTCCGTTCTCTGCTCGGCAGTGCAGGCTTAAACCACCATTTTCAGCCTTTTTCCCTCAGTCTTTTCTCCAAGGTCTCTGCCGTGAGCGTTGGGTTCAGCCGTGCTATATGCTGCCCCCTCAGCCCTGTGGAGCCCTGGCGGAGCCCTAGCAGTCCGAGTCCTTCCCTCTCCCGCAACTGCGGTAGTTCCGGGAAGCAGCGAGCTCGGCGCACTGAGCTAGTTCTGCGTCCTGTGCCCCCGCAGCTCCATCTCCGCGCACTTCTCCCTTTCCTCCTCCCTCTACTCGCGCGAATCTCCCACCTGTAGTTGATTTCAGTCGGTAGTGGGCCTCTTCGTCTTGCCTGTCTGCTGTGCAGGGAGTCCTTTGTGGAGTTTTTGTTGTTCGATTCTTTGTAAATTCCAGGGGAGCTTTACAGAGGCTCACCTCACACCGCCATTTTTCTGGAACATAAGTGACATTTCAATTAGTGGTCTGTCAAGTTTTATTATTGCTTATCTCTTTGTATTTTCGAGAATTGTCCAAGTGTTTTCCTAATCATATCAAGCACGGCCCAGAAATTCTCCTTTATGTCATTGTAACTTCAGTAACCCAACACTGAATATTTTTATTTTTATTTTTTATTGGGTAACAAACAGTAGTGTGTTTTTCCCAACTCATCAGCTCCATCCAAGTCAAGTTGTTGTCCTTTCAATCTTAGTTGTGAAGGGCGCAGCTCAGCTCCAGGTCCAGTCGCCGTTATTAGTTGCAGGGGCACAGCCCACCATCCCTTGTGGGAGTCTAACCAGCAAGCTTGTGGTTGAGAGCCCATGGTCCAACAAACTGAGTCATCCAAGAGCTCAGTGGCAGCTCAGCTCAAGGTGCCATGTTCAATCTTAGTTGCAGGGTTTGCAGCCCACCATCCCTTGTGGGAGTCGAACCAACAACCTTGTGGTTGAGAGCCCATGCTCCAACCAACTGAGCCATCTGGCCACCCGTGAGCTCGGTGGCAGCTCATTGACTTCATTCTAGTTGTGGAGGGCGCAGCTTCCCGGCCCATGCGGGAATCGAACCAGCAGCCCTGTTGCCCAGAGCCTGTGCTCTAACCAACTGAGCCATCCGTCTGTTCCTGGAAATTTTTTAAATGTAGATAATTTTCATGTGGGGCATCCAGAGGGGTCTCTGCTCCCACTCCCCACATAAGATGGCAGGATATGGTGAGGCCAAAAAGGAACACCCATGGAGCCATAGATAGGGGAGTCATACCATTATATTCTCGCTGGCGGCTGGGTTGGAGACACAGGAAGAAGGAGCCATATGATCCACAACCTGCCATCTGCTTTTCTGCCAACGAACCAACCCCTTGCTAACTGCAATCCGCTCTTGCTAGCTCAGCAACCATCTTCTTGCTAGCCCCCATTTTCTGCTAGCATAGCCACAGTAGTTATATTAGTGGCCAATGGCTCACTGGTTACAGCTGTCAGCCAACTAGCCATAGCTGATGGCCATCCAATCACAGTTGATGGCCATTTACTACCTGAGCCAGCATCTTTCTATGTGAGGCCGAGAGCCTGGAAACTGCTCTTTGGGGCTCTGTCCCCACACTCCACCCCTACAGGGTCTCGTCTCACAATCTACGTGACAAGCGTCTTCCGCGACGGGGTCCTGTGCGAGGAACCTGGAGGTGAATACAATATCCTGGACACAGCCAGAGTTTCTCAGGGCACCACCAGTCCTTCTGGGCACAGCCAGACTTCCTGGGCTTCTTAGGGTACCACCAGTCTCCCCGGACACAGCCAGGGTTTCTCGGGGCACTGCCAATCTCTCTGGACTCAGCCAGACTTCCTGGACTGAGCCAGGGCTGTCAGGGCACTGCCACTCTCTCTGGGCTCAGCTAGACTTCCTGGGCTCAGCCAGGGCTCTCAAGGTACTGCCATTCTCTCTGGGCACAGCCAGACTTCCTGGACTCAGCCAGGGCTCTCAGGGCACTGACACTCTCTCTAGGCCTCTCAGGATACCATGCTGGAACAACAGCGGCTCACAGTCAGGTGCTTACATATTCTTGATTGGGGCCAGTCAAGACACAAAAGCAAACATCCGCCAGTTCCACCACATGGTGGTACGTTCCCAAACAGTCAAGTGGTCCATTAAATTAGGGATGGAAGGCAATTCCCCATAGTCCATAGTCATTCGCCAGGGCTGTCCTGGGGGTGAGGGACGACTTTGACCTCACCCTCATCTCCCACGGTGGACTCTGCAAGCGTTTCCTCCTGGGACTACAAGTCTCACATCTGGGCTGCCTCAGCAAGCACTTCCCATCCCACAGGGCCGCAAGGACCTTTGCTTTCTCCGGCCTATGCTGGTTGGGGAACCATCCACATCTTTCCACCCCTCCACAGGATTCCAGCTCTCAGGCAGCTGCTCCTCCTGGTCTTCCTGAGACTGAGTGTTCATACACACAAACTGCTCTACCGCCCTTCAGGGAGCTTTGGCTGGCACCGTACCCTGCTCGCCACGCCATTTGTCATGCAGGGGGTTCTGTGGGGTCTCTGCTCCTGCTCCCCACATAAGAACGCAGGACAGGGTGAGGCCAAAAAGGAACACCCACGGAGCCATAGGTAGGGGAGTCATACTACTATATTCTCGCTGGCGGCTGGGTTGGAGACACAGGAGGCAGGAGCCACACGATCCACAACCTGCTGTCTGTCCACTTGTTTCCACCAAACAACCTCACTTGCTAACTGCAATCCGCTGTTGCTAGTTCAGCCACCATGTTCTTGCTAGCCCCCCTTTTCTGCTAGCATAGCCACAGCAGTTATATTAGTGGCCAATGTCTCACTGGTTACAGCTGACGGCCAACTAGCCACAGCTGATGGCCATCCAATCACAGTTGATGGCCATTTACTACCTGAACCAGCGCCTTTCTATGTGAGGTGGAGAGCCTGGAAACTGCTCTTTGGGCTCTGTCCCCATAATAATTCAAAGTGACAAAAAGTAAACTTAAGTTTCATTGATTTAAAAAATCTGGTTGGAAGTGGAGGACAATGGTAGCACTTATTTAGTATTAACCCAGACTAATACCGCTTTCTAGGCCAGAGCTAGATTGGGAGAAAGAACTTTAAATCTAAGAACTTCAGAAATTGACTAATCTCAGCAAATTTAAAAAATATGATGGAAAGATTGATCAGTTTGCTTAGTTAAAAAATTAAATTCCTGTATAGAAAGTACACAATAAAAATGGAAACAAAAAAGACAAAGAAAATAGTGTTTGGAAAATATGTGACAAAGAAATAGTCCCTACATATTTGTAAAACTTCTAACATTTGATAACAAATGAACAATCAAATAGAAATATGGTTAAAGAATCATACAGGAAGTAGAAATACAAGGAAGAAAAATATTTATCCAATAAAAATGTTTTTAAAAAGATGCGTAACTACACTAATGAAAAGCAAATAAAAATAATAACTATTTATCTATCAGATTGACAAAGATACTATCTTAATTGTCTGAAGTCTAGCTGAACCAGTCCTACAACTAAGGATATACAGAAGAAGCCACACAGAATGAGCTGATCTCACACGTGCGTGAGACCATTAAAATCAGAAGGGATATCTCGGCTGTGGAGATCCACCTGGAGGAACAACAGGTCCCAGCCCCACACTAGGCTTCCCAGCCCAGGGTTCCAGTACCAGGGAGAAAAGTCCCCATAACTTCTGACTGTGAAAACCAGAGGAGATTGTGGCTGAGTGAGATGGAGGGCAGCTGGTGTCCCAGGTGATCCTCTGAAAGGACCCATGCATAGACTTATTCACTGACAGAGCTCATTCTCTCTGAGCTTCAGTGCTGGGGCAGCAGCTGAAAAGGCGCCAGGGACATACTGGGAGTATCTGAGTTATCTGGCATCAGGGTGAGGACTGGAGGGTCAGCTTTCTCCCAGACAGATATGCTAGCAGTCTCCATTGGTTCTTTGTTGGGCCTTCCTCCCAGTGTACAGATGCAGGCAGTCACCATGCCTGACTCTCCATCAACCTGGCTAACACTATTCATTCATCCTGCCCTGGTGATTCCCTGAGACCCTGACCTGCTCAATTTAGGGCACACTCAAGCCACTTCCAGTGGTTTTTCCATAAAACCAGACTATCTTGGCTCATGCTGCAGACATTCCTCAAATCTTTCGAAGGTTCACAAAACCCAAACAACCAGCCTCTGGCTTCAGCATGTCCTGAACCTCTTGCTGAACTGCCTGAAGCCAGGCATTAGCAGCAGCTGGCCTTAATTTGAGGCTTGGCCTCTTGAGGTACCTCCAAGCCGAGTGCAGGTAGTGGCCATTTGTGGATTGTTTTGTGGCTCATGCTGGGTGGCCCTGGGCAGAACACAGGCTGCAGCTGAACTTGGCTTATGCTGGTGCCCTTTCCAGGAGGCCCCAGGGCTTAGCTGGAGATCACCTGACTGTCTCCAAGAATGACATACCCAAAAGACAGATTGGGCAGGCAGCAGAGCCCTGCTAAAGCAAATCCTGCTCTATAGTGTCAGCCCCTGTACAATAGCTCCTCCATTATAGTCATGACCAGGCCTCACAACAAATCAGCTTGAGGTTCCATTCCTCCCACTGACATGGAGACAGCAACTATGGCTCAGCTACAACAGCTGGACACATACAACCCACACAAGGGACATACATGGAGCACCTGGGTTAGGTGACCAGGGAGACTGAGCCACTAGGTCCCACAGGCCAAATGGGAGGGGAGCTGTGGGAACTCTCTCTGGTATTAGGAGCAGCAGAAAATGCCATTTGTTGTCCTCTCCCTCTCCCTTGATCAAAAGGGCAGGAATGATCCAGGTGCTCTAGCCAACTGGCCAAGGATGTCAGAGTATACACCAGGCACCAGGCCCACAATAGCTTTGTGGCTTGTCCCCAACACTCCCCATGGCCCTTGCCTGTACCAATTACAGCTCCAGACTCTGGCTCAGCTTACCCCTGGGACACCTTGCAGGCTGTACCAGCTATAACTTCCAGCCAACCTGACAAGGTGGCCCCAGTAGTTTGCCCCTGTAACTTTACTTGGCCTGTGCCCCCTACAGCTACAGCTCTGGGCCTCAATTTGGCTTGCCACTGGACTCCCTGTGCCTTCAATCAACTGCAACTACAGCTGAAGCCAGCCTGCCAAGGTGACCCCAATGTGTCTTGACCCTGGAACACCCCATGACCTGAGCTGGCTTCAACTACAATCTCAGCCAGCCTGCCAAGTTGGCCTTGGTGAGGTTTACCCCCAGGATTCCCTGTGGCCCATGCTCACTCCAACTCCACCTCCAACTTTCCTGCCAAGGAGACCCAGGTCCTGCTTGCACCCAAATATCCATTGAGCTTACTGCAGCTCCAGCTGTCTTGCCAAAGACACGGGGCAGTCTACAAAGGGGAAACTCCAACACAAAGCCACTCCTCCAAGACAAAGAGAAATTTCTATTTGCTTAATTCATAGAAACAAACACAGAGAGACAGCCAAAATGAAGAGCCAGAGAAACATGTAGAAATATGTTCCAAATAAAAGCCAGGACAAAACCCCAGAAAAAGAACTAAGTGAAACGGAGACAAGTAATCTACCAGATAAAGAGTTTAAAATACTGGTTATAAGGATGCTCAATAAATTCAGGAGAAGAACAGACAAACTCAGTGAGAACTTCAATGAAGAGATAGAAAACAAAGTAAAATCAATCAGAAGTAAAGAATACAGTAACTGAGAAAAAAATACACTAGAGGGAATCAATAACAGATTAATTGATGCAGAAGAATGAGTCTGTAAGCTGGAAGACAAGGTCATGGAAATCACCCAATTGAGATATCAAAAAGAAAAAATAATTTTAAAAAATGAGGATAGCTTAAAGAGACCTCTGGGACAACATCAAGTACACCAACATTCAAATCATAGGGGTCCTAGAAGGAGGTAAGGGGGTAGGGGCGAGAGAGAGAGAGAGACAGAGAAAGAGAGACAGAGAGACAGAGAGACAGACAGAAATTTAAAAAAAAAAAAAAAACTATTTTAAAAATAAAGGCTGAAAAATTCCCCAACCTGTGGTAAGACACAGGCAGCCAAATCTAGGAAGCACAGAAAGTTCCAAACAAGGTGAACCCAAAGATGCCCACAACAAAACACATAATTAAAATGCTGAAAGCTAAAGAAAGACTCCCAAAGCAACAAGAAAACAGCAGCTAGTTATGTACAGGGGGTGCCCCATAAGATTATGAGGTACTTTTTCAGCAGAAATTTTGCAGACCAGAAGGAAATGGCACAATATACTCAAAATAATGAAAGAGGAAACCTGCAACCAAGAGTACTATACCCAGCAAGGTTATCATTCAGAATTGAAGGAGTAATGAAGAATTTCCTGGACAAGCTAAAGCTAAAGGACTTCATCACCATTAAACCATCACTAAAAGAAATGTTAAAGGGACTTCTTCAAGTGAATAAGAAAAGGCAAAAACTATAAATAAGGAAATATAGGAAAGAAAAGAATCTCACTGAAAAAGGTAAACATTGATTAAATGCATTAGATCAACCAATTATAAAGCTAGTATGAAGGTTAAAAGACAAAAATAGTAAAAGCATGTATAAATACAGTAATTGAGAAATACACATATACACAAGATGTAAAATATAATGTTAAAAATATAAACATGGGGGTGGTGGTAAGGAAAAAAACAGTAGTGCCTTTAAGATGCATTTAAACTTAAGTGACCATCAACTTAAAATAGACTGCTCTAAGCATATATGAATCTTATGGTAACCACAAAGAAAAAAAAAACTATAATACAAACAAAAATGTAAAGAAAAAAGAACCCAAACAAATTACTAAAGAAAGTTATCAATGTACAAGAAAAGAAAATAAGAGAAAAAAGGAGCAGAAAAGAACTACAAAATTAACCAGAAAACAATTAATAAAATGACAATAAATACATACCTATACTTAATTACTTTAAATGTAAATGGATTAAATGTTCCAATAAAAAAATGAAATAAAAACCTAGGGTGAGGTCCAAGTGGTGGATTAGGTAAGCACTATGCTTACTGCATCCTAGGATCACACCAAAATTACTAATAAATTATAGAAAAATCAACCTTAAGAATCATCTGAAGACTAGCTGAACAGAAACCCTGTAACTAAGGATATAAACAAGAGGCCATATCGAGACTGGTAAGAGGGGCAGAGACATGAAACAGACTGACCCCAAACCCGCAGATAGTGGTTGAAAACCTGGAAGGACACCTCGGTGGTGCAGGTCTTCCCTGAAGAGAGGGGGTTGCCAGCCCCACACCATGGTCCCCAGCTCAGGGGTCCAGTGCCAGCAAGAGGAGTTCCCATCTGGTAGTGAGAATCAGCAAGAACTCTGCCTGTCCTGGTAAGGTGAAAGGCAGCTGGAAACCCAGATGCCCTCATATAGAACCCGCACACAGACTCACTCACTTCCAAACAATCACCTAGTCTCTGGTGGAGGGGTGGCAACTCGAGAGGTCCACAGGCATGTGGAAAAAGACTGAGTTGTTTGGCTATGGGGCAAGGGCTAGAGGGACAGGAGCCATTATTGTCCTTGTGTGGAGCCTAACACACATATAGTTTATAGGAGGGTGCAATTTTTCCTGAGTTGAGCTCTCCCCAAAAGGGCCAAGTCTGGGACTGCATTGATCTGGTGGGATGCATGTGTGTGCACTGCCTTTGTGAAGCCATGGTCCCCACACCCACCACATAGCTGGCGTTGCATTGCCCAGGACACTCTTGACTGCTGGGATGCTGGCCCCACCTCACAGGCTGCAGAAGACTTTTTGCAGCAGAAGGTCTGCAACAGGCCAGGGAGCATGTTGTGATAGACAGTGACCCAAAACCTGTGCTGCAGCCACTCTTGCGAAGCTCTCGGGAATTTGCGAGCCTGACACAAGTGGTGGCTAGCTGCAGTACTCTCAGTGAGCTGTGTGAAGTGGTCATAAGCCAGGCACTGGCCTAAGAACTGAATCTGTATTAACTTTATAAAAACCATCGACAACATGTCATGATTCCCTGAGACTCTGCTGCACCCAGGTAATTCTGCATCACTGAGGGCACTCTGGATCAACCAACACTGGATAAACCAGCCAGGATCACTCACCTAAGGAGGCTCTTACAATGACTGAGCCTTATGGGCAGCCAGCAGGTGCAATAGGCCTAGGGGACCCTGGGCTTGTACTAAGGTACTTGCCTCCAGCCCAATACTGATGGCTCCTGGACACGGTTCACAGTGAAGTCACCTCCATATGACTCCAAGTCCAGCACAGGCAGCAGCCAAACATATATAGCTTTATAGCTCCTATCAGGGAGCCTCAGATCAGTAATAAGAGGCAAGGCTGAAATTGGCCTGCATGGGTGACCCTGACAAGAGACACCAGAAACAATACACACAGAGGCCTGCTTCAGACCATACCAGAGTACTACCTGGTTAGCCACCCAAGCAACATGCCAAAAAGGGTCTCAACAGGCACAAGAGCCCACAGGGGCGAATCCTTCTATGAGTGGTCATCCTTCACACAACAACTCATACACTGTGGGCATAGCAAGTCCTCACTGTCAGTCATCCTGGGAGTCAATCTCATTGACTGATCCATCAAAAGCAATCAAGGATCAACTACAACAGGAGAAAACACACACCACACAAAGGACACTCTTGGAACACATGCATAGGAAATGAGGGAGACTGTGCCATTGGACTACACAGGACAAAGACAATACAACATCACCCTAGCAAAGACTGAGAGACATAGCAGATCTACCTAATACATAGAAGCAAACACAGAGTGGCAGCTAGAATGAGGAAACAAACAAACAAAAAATGTCCCAAATAAAAGAACAAGAGAAATCTCCAGAAATAGAATGAAATGAAATGGAGGCAACCAACCTAGCAAAGACAGAGTTTAAAATAGTGATTTAAGAATGCTTAAGGAACTTAGTGAGCATGTCACCAAAGAGATAGTGAGCATAAAGAAGGACATAGAAACTATAAAAAAGAACCAGTCAGAAATAACGAGTACAATAACAGAAATAAAGAATACACTAGAAGGAATCAACAGCAGAATAGATGAAGCAGAGGGTCAAATCAATGATTTAGAAGATAAGGGAGATTCCAGAAAAATGGCTGAGTGAGGTGAGCCTCTGTAAAGCTCCCCGGGAATTTACAAAGAATCAAACAACAAAAACTCCACAAAGGACTCCCTGCACAGCAGACAGGCAAGACAAAGAGGCCCACTACCGACTGAAATCACCTACAGGTGGGAGATTCGTGAGAGGAGGGAGGAGGAAAGGGAGAAGTGCACGGAGATGGAGACGGAGCCCCGCGGGTGCAGGACGCAGACCTAGCACAGTGCTCCGATCTCGATGCTTCCCGGAACCACCGCAGCTGCGGGAGAGGGAAGAACTCGGACTGCTAGGGCTCTGCTTATGGCCCATTGGGCTGAGAGGGCAGCATAAACATGGCTGAACCCAACGCTCACGGCAGAGACCTCGGAGAAAAGACTGAGGGAAAAAGGCTGAAAATGGAGGTTTAAGCCCTCATTGCCGAGCAGAGAACGGAGCCCTAGGCACTGAGACTAGCCGCCCCCTCCCTACCCTCCCAGAGCTCACCCCGCCCCCACCTGCCCGGTGATAGAAGCGGAACAGTAGCAGTGTCAGATCAAAACAACAGAAAATTTGCTATTTTGAGAACTGTGGACTGCAGACACAAATTCACAGCACAACTAGTTCCGGAAAAGGGGTGGGAGCTGTGGAAGCAGGACCAGCTGTGGTGATGGTCGCCACCATTGCTCTGGGCCACCTCTCACAACTCACCCTGCCCCTGACCCCACCTATCTGGGCGGATCCCTGCAGGAGTAAACAGAACTGCTGAAACATACGGGCTCTGAATCAGGAGCTGGAAGAGCTTTGGAACATCAAAAGCTCTCCGCATACCCACCGGGACACTGCGCCCTGTGATCTAGACGAACTATTAACAGTGGAGAAGCCCATCTCCCAGGAAATCACCCCATTGTGTGAGAAGCAGGAATAGTGCAGAGAAAACACAGCACTACCATGTGGGAGAAGAAAAATAAGCTGCAGTTGGAGAAAAAAATAAAACATTCTACCAACAAGTACTGGAAAACAAAAAAAAAGACCGCTTCTTATCAACCTATTGCACAAGTCACCCCTGTAGATGTCTAGGAAGAGAAATAGTAAACCAGTAATTGCCATGAATAACCAAGGCAACAAGATAGCTCAGAAAGAAAGTGACAAATCTCCAGAGAAGGCAGTTAAAGATACAGAAATATGTGACTTAAATGACAGAGAATTCAAGATGGCAGTTCTGAAAAAACTCAACGAGATACAAGAAAACACAGATAGGCAGTTAAATGAACTCAGAAACTCAATCAAAGAACAGTATGAGTATTTTACGAAAGAGATTGAAATTTAAAAAAAAACAACAAATAGAATTTCTGGAGATTAAGAACTCAATAGAAGAAATTAAGAATGAAATAACCAGCTTAGGTAGTAGAGTTGACCAGATGGAGGAAAGAATCAGTGACATCGAAGATAGAAACCTGGAAATGACACAATTGGAAAAAGAAAGAGACTTGAGATTAAAAGAAATGAAAGAACTCTACAAGAACTTTCTGACTCCATCAGAAAGAGCAATATAAGAATAATGGGCATACCAGAAGGAGAGAAAAGAGAGAAGGGAACAGAGAATATAGTCAAACAAATTGTCAATGAGAACTTCCCAAACTTGTGGAAAGAACTGGACCCTCGAATCCAAGAAGCAAATAGAACACCTAGTTACCTCAATCCCAACAGGCCTTCTCCAAGGCACATTGTATTGAAGCTGTCTAAAATCAACGACAAAGAAAGAATCCTCAAGGCAACCAGGGAAAAGAAGACGGTAACTTACAAAGGAAAGCCCATTAGATTATCATCAGATTTTTCAGCAGAAACTCTACAAGCCAGGAGGGAGTGGAACCAAATATTCAAACTATTGAAAGAGAAATCATGAGCCAAAAATAATATATCCGGCAAAGATATCCCTTAGATATGAAGGAGGAATAAAGACCTTTCCAGACATACCGAAGTTGAGGGAATTTTCTAATACACGACCTGCACTACAAGAAATACTAAAGGAGGCTATTCGACCACCATCAACAGGGAAAATTTGTGGCAACCACAACTCAAAAAGGGGGAGAGTAAAGGCCTGAACCGGAATATGGGAATGGAGAAAGTAAGCGTGCTGAAGAAAATGGAATACTCTAAATACCAAACTTTCTTTTACATAAACTTAAGGGTAACCACTCAAAAAACTCCAGAACTGAAATATATACTGTAATAAAAGAAGAAACAGAGGGAAACATCATAGAATACCACCACACAGAAACAATAACAACAAAAAGGCAAAGAAACAATGGAGACACACAGCCTTACCAGAAAACTAAAGATAGAATGACAGGATATCCTCACATATCAATAATCACCCTAAATGTAAATGGACTGAACTCACCAGTACAAAGGCACAGAGTAGGAGACTGGATCAAAAAATTAAACCCAACTATATGTTGTCTCCAAGAGACACATCTGAGCTACAAGGACAAGCATAGACTCAAAGTGAAAGGGTGGAAATTGACACTCCAAGCAAATGGTACCCAGAGAAAATCAGGTGTAGCCATAATGATATCAGATGAAACAGACTTCAAGGTGAAAAAGATAACAAGAGACAAAGATGGACATTTCATAACAGTGAACGGGACTGTACAACAAGAAGACATAACAGTCATCAATATTTATGCCCCCAATCAGGGAGCACCAAAATACACCAAGCAACTACTAACAGAACTAAAGGGAGAAATTGACCAAAACACAATTATACTAGGGGACTTAAATACATCATTGACAGCTATGGATAGATCATCCAAACAGAAAATAAATAACGAAATAGTAGCCCTAAATGACACATTAGATGAAATGGACATAATTGACATTTATAGAGCACTTCATCCTAAAACATCAGACTATACATTCTTTTCTAGTGTACATGGAACATTCTCAAGGATAGACCATATATTGGGACATAAAATCAGTCTCAACAAATTTAAGAAGATTGAAATCATACCATGCATATTCTCTGATCACAAGGCTTTGAAATTGGATATCAACTGTAAAAAGAAAGCAGGAAAAACACAAATACATGGAGATTAAACAACATACTTTTAAAGAAGGACTGGGTCAAAGAAGAAATTAGAGGAGAGATCAAAAGATACATAGAAACAAATGACAATGAAAATACATCCTACCAAAATTTTTGGGATGCAGCGAAAGCAGTTTTAAGAGGGAAATTTATCTCATTACAGGCCTATCTCAAG
Source organism: Rhinolophus sinicus (assembly GCF_036562045.2). NCBI lineage: Eukaryota > Metazoa > Chordata > Mammalia > Chiroptera > Rhinolophidae > Rhinolophus > Rhinolophus sinicus. The sequence goes on along the minus strand of NC_133761.1, from coordinate 37,731,065 downwards.
AAACAAGAAAACTCCCAAATAAATAACCTCATGTTACACCTTAAAGAACTAGAAAAAGAAGAACAAGTAAAACCCAAGGTCAGCAGAAGAAAGGAAATAACAAAAATTAGAGCAGAACTAAATGAAATAGAGAACAAAAAGACAATAGAAAAATTAATGTGACAAAGAGCTGGTTCTTTGAAAAGATTAACAAAATTGACAAACCCTTGGCTAGACTTACTAAGATAAAACGAGAGAAGACACTGATTAACAAAATCAGAAACGAAAAAGGGGAAGTTATCACGGACACCACAGAAATACAAAGGATCATCCAAGAATACTATGAAGGACTATATGCCACCAAATTCAACAACCTAGAAGAAATGGACAAGTTCTTAGAAACATATAGCCTTCCAAGGCTGAACCATGAAGAACTGGAAAATCTAAACAGACCGATCACCAGTAACGAAATTGAATCAGTCATCCAAAACCTTCCCAAAAGCAAAAGTCCGGGACCAGATGGCTTCACTAGTGAATTCTACCAAACCTTCAAAGAGGATCTAATACCAATCCTGCTCAAACTCTTCAAAAAATTGAAGAAGAGACAGTACTCCCTAACTCATTTTATGAGGCCAACATTACCCTGATACCAAAACCTGGTAAGGACAGCACAAAAAAAGAAAACTACAGACCAATATCTCTAATGAATACCGATGCAAAAATCCTAAATAAAATTCTAGCAAATCGAATACAACAATGCATTAAAAAGATTATTCATCACGACCAAGTGGGGTTCATCCCCGGGGCACAAGGATGGTTCAACATACGAAAATCCATCAATGTGATACATCACATAAACAAAATAAAGGACAAAAATCATATGATTATATCAATTGATGCAGAAAAAGCATTTGTCAAGATACAACATCCATTTATGATTAAAACACTTAATAAAATGGGTATAGAAGGAAAATACCTTAACATAATAAAGGCCATATATGACAAGCCCTCTGCTAATCTCATAATTAATGGAGAAAAACTGAAGCCCTTTGCTCTACGTTCAGGAACACGACAGGGCTGTCCCCTATCACCTCTGCTTTTCAACATAGTGTTGAACTCCTTGCCAGAGCAATCAGGCAAGAGAAAGAAATAAAAGGCATCCAAATTGGGAATGAAGAAGTTAAATTATCACTCTTCGCAGATGACATGATGCTATATATAGAAAACCCTAAAGACTCCACCAAAAAGCTATTAGAAACAATCAACGAATACAGTAAAGTTGCTGGCTACAAAATCAACGCACAAAAGTCCATTGCCTTCCTATATACTAACAATGAAATCTCAGAAAAAGAAATGAAAAAACAATTCCTTTTGCAATTGCAGCAAAAAGAATAAAATACCTAGGAATAAACTTAACCAAGGATGTGAAAGACCTATATGCTGAAAACTATAAGACATTTTTGAAAGAAATTGAAGAAGACACAAAGAAATGGAAAGACATTCCGTGCTCATGGATTGGAAGAATCAACATAGTTAAAATGGCCATATTACCCAAAGCAATATACAGATTCAATGCAATCCCCATCAAAATCCCAATGGCATATTTTAAAGAAATAGAACAAAAATCATCAGATTTGTTTGGAACCACAAAAGACCCCGAATAGCCAAAGCAATCTTAAGAAAAAGAACAATAATGGAGGTATCACACTTCCTGACTTTGGCTTGTACTACAGGGCTACAATAATCAAAACAGCATGGTATTGGCAGAAAAACAGACACATAGACCAATGGAATAGAATTGAGAACCCAGAAATAAAACCACATAAATATGGACAGATAATTTTTGACAAAGAAGCTAAAACATACAATGGAGCAAAGACAGCCTCTTCAATAAATGGTGCTGGGAGAATTGGATAGCCACGTGCAAAAGAATGAAACTGGACTGCTATTTGTCACCATGTACCAAAGTTAATTCAAAATGGATCAAAGACTTAAGCATAAGACCTGACACAATAAACTGCATAGAAGAAAACATAGGTACTAAACTTATGGACCTTGGGTTCAAAGAGCATTTTATGAACTTGACTCCAAAGGCAATGGAAGTAAAAGCTAAAATAAACGAATGGGACTATATGAAACTTAAAAGCTTCTGCACAGCAAAAGAAACCATTGACAAAATAAAGAGGCCACCAACTGAATGGGAGAAGATTTTTGCAAACAGTGCCTCCGATAAAGGGCTAGTATCCAGAATATACAAGGAACTCATGCAACTCAACAACAAAAAAACAAACAACCCAATTGAAAAATGGGCAGAGGACTTGAAGAGACATTTCTCCGAAGAGGACATACAAATGGCAAATAGACATATGGAAAAATGCTCAACATCACTAATCATCAGAGAAATGCAAATCAAAACCACAATGAGATATCACCTCACCCCAGTCAGAATGGCTATCATCAACAAGACAAATAGTAACAAATGTTGGAGAGGCTGTGGAGAAAAAGGAACCCTCATACACTGTTGGTGGGAATGCAGACTGGTGCAGCCGTTATGGAAGGTAGTGTGGAGGTTCCTCAAAAAATTACGAATAGAATTGCCATATGACCCAGCAATCCCTCTCCTGGGTATCCACCCAAAAAATCTGAAAACATTTAGAGATAAAGACACGTGTGCTCCAATGTTCATTGCAGCTTTGTTTACGGTGGCCAAGACATGGAAACAACCAAAATGTCCTTCGATAGATGAATGGATAAAGAAGTTGTGGTATATATACACAATGGAATACTATTCGGCAGTAAGAAAAGATGATATAGGAACATTTGTGACAACATGGATGGATCTTGAGAGAGTAATGCTGAGCGAAACAAGTCAGACAGAAAAAGCAGAGAACCATGTGATTTCACTGATATGTGGTATATAAACCAAAAACAACAAAAGAACAAGACAAACAAATGAGAAACAGAAACTCATAGACACGGACAATAGTTTAGTGGTTGCCAGAGGGTAAGGGGGGTGGGGGGTGGGAGGTGAGGGTAAGGGGGATCGAATATATGGTGATGGAAGAAGTGACTCTGGGTGATGAACACACAATGGGATTTATAGATGATGTAATACAGAATTGTACACCTGAAATCTATGTAATTTTACTAACAATTGTCACCCCAATAAATTTAATTTAAAAAAAAAAAAAAAAAAAAAAGAAAAAGCAGAGAACCATGTGATTTCACTGATGTGTGGTATAGAAACCAAAAACAAGAAAAGAAGAAGACAAACAAATGAGAAACAGAAACTCATAGACACAGACGATAGTTTAGTGTTTACCAGAGGGTAAGGGGGGTGGGGGGTGGGGGGTGGGAGATGAAGGTAAGGGGGATCAAATATATGGTGATGGAAGGAGAACTGACTCTGGGTGATGAACACACAACGGGATTTATAGATGATATAATACAGAATTATACACCTGAAATATATGTAATTTTACTAACAATTGTCACCCCAATAAATTTAAAAAAACACACCACCGTGGTACTCAAAGCAATCTACAGATTCAATGTACTCCCTATGAAAAAATACCAATGTAGTTTCTCACAGAACTAAAACAAATAATCCTAAATTTTGTATGGAACCACAAAAGACCTCAAATAGCCACAGCAATCTTGAGAAAGATCAAAGTTGAAGGTATCGTACTCCCTGATTTCAAACTATACTACAAAGCTATAGTAATTAAAACAGTATACTACTGGTACAAAAACAGACACATAGATCAGTGGAACAAAATAGAGAGTCCAGAAATAAGCCCATGCTTATATGGTTGACTAATCTATGACAAAAAGAGCGAGAATATACAATGGTTAAATGTATTTTTAAAAAATGGTGTCAGGAAAATTGGGCAGATGTTGCATCCAGCACTACGAGGGTTGTGGGGAGGGAGAAGGGCAGTACAGGGTTAAGAAAAGACAGTAACCATGAATAGAGTGCAAGTGGGGCCAAGGGGCTGCAGCCTCAAGGACTGGTTCCAAATCGGGCCAATGCATAGTTTTTAGTGGTAAACTTCTAAAGAGGTAAAAGATTGTTAATCTCAAGATCTGTGTGTTAGTAGCCTGCTGGCTGTCTTTCTGAAAGTTCCCATTGTGTTCCAGCTTGTACTTTTCCTTCACACACACGCACATTTCCAAGTAATCCATTGAAGGGGAGGGACTGATATAATTCCACCCGGTCTCATTTTGCTGAGACTTCCCCTCAAAGGAGCTTTTCCGATATCTCTCCATCGGGCCTCAATTTGCTGAGGCACTGCCTTGTGAAATCCTGGGAAAAGCATGGGAGAACAAATGGTTTGCCAGCTGTAAGGCAACAGACCACTTTTTTACACTATATACAAAAATAAACTCAAATGGATTAAAGATTTAAATGTAAGACCTGAAACCATAAAACTGCTAGAAGAAATACACACAGTATACTCTTTCACATCTTGTTTTAGCAATATTTTTTTGATATGTCTCGTCAGGCAAAGGCAATAAAAGCAAAACTAAACAAACAGGACTACATTAAACTAAAAACTTTCTGCACAGCAAAAAAACAAAACAAAACAAAAACCCCAACACCATCACAAAGATGAAAGGACGACCTATTGAATAGGGAAAAGTGTTCGTAAATGATATATCTGATAAGGAATTCATATTCAAAATATATAAGGAAGTCCTATAACTCAATATAAAAAAATCCAATTAAAAAATATGCAGAGCACCTGATTAGATATTTCTCCAAAGAGGACATAGATGGCCAGTAGACATGAAAAGTTGCTCAACATCACTAATCATCAGCAAGTTAAAACAACAATGAAATATCACCTCACAACTGTCAGAATGGCTATCATTAGTAAATTAACAAACAAGTGTTGGCAAGCATGTGGAGAGAAGGAAACCCGTGTGCACTGTTGGTGGGATAGTAAATTAGTGCAGCTATCATGGAAAACAGTATGAAGATTCTACAGAAAATTAAAAATAGAACAATAGTATGACCAGCAACTCCACTTCTGTTTATTTATTTGAAGAAAACAAACATATTAATTCAAAAAGATATATGAACTTCTTTGTTCATTGCAGTATTATTCATAATCAAGATATTGAAGCAACCTTGGTGTCCAGTGATAGATAAATGGATAAAGATGTGGTACATCTTTACAATGGACTATTACTCACCCATAAAAAGAAGAAAATCTTGCTATTTGCAACAACATGGACGGATCTAGAGAATATTATGTTAAGCAAAATAAGTCAGACAGTGAAACACAAATACCATATAATTTCACTTACATATGGAATCTAATAAACAAAACAAGTAAACAAAATGAAACAAAAAGAATCTCATGGATACAGAGAACAAACTGATGGTTGACAGAAGTGAGTGTGGAGAAGGGTTGGGTGGAAAAGGAAAAGGGGACTAAGTAGTACAGTTTCCAGTTATAAAATAAATCACAGGGATGTAATATACAGCATAGGGAATGTAGTCAATAATATCGTAATAACTATGTTACAGATGGTTACTAGATTTCTTGTGGTGATTAATAAGGTATATAAATGTTGAGTGATGAGATGTCATCAAAATGGCAGCGTGAGGTGAGCCTCTGGAAATGTCCCCTGGAATTTACAACAAATTAAAAAACTACAACTCCACAAAGGACTCCCTGCACAGCAGACAGGCAAGACGAAGAGGCTGTCTACTGAATACACCTAAAGGTGGGCAACCTGCGCGAGCAGGGGAGGAGGGAAGGGAGAAGTGCGGAGACGGAGCCGCGCAGGCGCAGGACGCAGACCTAGCTCAATGCTCCAAGCTCGCTGCATCCCAGAACTACTGCAGCTGGGGGAGAGGGAAGAACTTGGACTGCTAGGGTTCCATTTATGGCCCACAGGGCTGAGGGGACAGCATATAACACAGCTGAACCCAACGCTCATGGCAGAGACCTCAGAGCAAAGACTGAGGGAAGAAGGCTGAAAATGGTGGTTTAAGCCCTCACTACCACAGAGAACAGAAGCCTTAGGCACTGAGACTAGCTGCCCCTCCTTACCCTCTGAGAGCTTATCTCTCTCACACCTGCCAAGTGCTAGAAGCGGAACAGTAGCAGTGTCAGATCAAAAGAACAGAATATTTGCAGTTCTGAGAACTGTGGTCCGCAGACACAGATTCACAGCTGAACTGGTTCCGGCAAAGAGAAGGGAGCTGTGGAAGCAGGACCGCTGTGGTGGTGGTCGCCACCGTTGCTCTGGGCCAATTGTCACAACTTACCTCGCCTCTGTCCCCAGGTGGATCCCTGCAGGAGTAAACAGAACTGCTGAAACCCACGAGCTCTGAATCTGGTGCAGGAAGAGCTTTGCAACTTCAAAAGCACTCCACATCCCCACACGGATGCAGTGCCCTATGACCCAGGCTAACTATTCACAGAGGAATTCGCCTTCCAGGGAATTCCTACATTGTGTGAGAATCTGGAATAGTGTAGAGAAAACATAACACTACAGTGTGAGAGAGCAAAAAAGGTGCAGTCGGAGAGAAAATAAAACATTCTACCAACAAGTACTGGAAAACAAAAGAAAGTCCTCTTCCTATCAACCTGTTGCAGAATTCACTCCTGTAGATGTCTAGGAAGAGAAATAATAAATCATTAATTGCCATGAATAAACAAGGCAACAAGACAGCTCAGAAAAAGGTGAAAAGTCTCCAGAAAATGAAGTTAAAGACAAGGAAATATGTGACTTAAATGACAGAAAATTCAAGATGGCAGTTTTGAAAAAACTCAACGAGATGCAAGAAAACACAGAAAGGCAGTTTAATGAACTCAGAAACACAATCAAAGAAGAACATGAACATTTTACCAAAGTGATTGAAATTTAAAAAAAGAACCGAATAGAATTTCTGGAGCTTAAGAACTCAATAGAAGAAATTAAGAATGAAATAGCCAGCTTAGGTAGTAGAGTTGACCAGATGGAGGAAAGAATCAGTGACATCGAAGACAGAAAACTGGAAATGACACAGATGGAAGAAGAAAGTGACTTGAGACTTAAAAGAAATGAAAGAACTCTACGAGAACTTTCTGACTCCATCAGAAAGAGCAATATAAGAATAATGGGCTTAGATGATAGGAAATCCTCACATATCAATAATCACCCTAAATGTAAATGGACTGAACTCACCAATAAAATGGCACAGAGTAGCAAATTGGATAAAAAAACTAAACCCAACCATACACTGCCTCCAAGAGATGCATCTCAGCTACAAGGACAAGCATAAACTCAAAGTGAAAGGGTGGAAATTGACTCCAAGCAAATGGTATCCAGAGAAAATCAGGTGTAGCTACACTGATATCAGAAGAAACAGACTTCAGGGTGAAAAAGGTAATAAGAAATGAAAATGGACATTTCATAATGGTAAAGGGGACTATACAACAAGAAGACATAATAGTCATCAATATTTATGCCCCCAATCCGGGAGCACCGAAATACACCAAGCAACTAACAGAACTAAAGGAGGAAATTGACTAAAACACAATTATACTAGGAGACCTAGTTACATCATTGACAGCTATGGATAGATCATCCAAACAGAAAATAAATAATGAAATAGCAGCCCTAAATGACACATTAGGTGAAATGGACATAATTGACATTTATAGAGCACTTCATCCTAAAACATCAGACTACACAATTTTTTCTAGTGTACATGGAACATTCTCAAGGATAGACCATATATTGGGACATAAAATCAGCTTCAGCAAATTTAAGAAGATTGAAATCATACCAAGCATATTCTCTGATGACAAGGCTTTGAAATTGCATATCAACTGCAAAAAGAAACCAGGAAAACCACAAATACATGGAGATTAAACAGCATACTTTTAAAGAACGACTGGGTCAAAGAAGAAATTAAAGGAGAGATCAAAATATACATAGAAACAAATGACAATGAAAATACATCCTACCAAAATTTGGGGGCTGCAGTGAAAGCAGTTTTAAGAGGGAAATTTATATCATTACAGGCCTATCTCAAGAAACAATAAAAATCCAAAATAAATTACTTCACATTACACCTTAAAGAACTAGAAAAAGAAGAACAAATAAAATTGAAGGTCAGCAGAAGAAAGGAAATAAAAATCAGAGCAAAACTAAATGAAATAGAGAAGAAAAAGACAATAGACAAAATTAATGTGACAAAGAGCTGGTTCTTTGAAAAGATTAACAAAATTGACAAACCCTTGGCTAAGCTCACTAAGATAAAAAGAGAGAAGACACTAATAAACAAAATCAGAAATGAAAAAGGAGAAGTTATCACGGATGCCACAAAAATACAAAGGATCATCCAAGAATACTATGGAGGACTATATGCCACCAAATTCAATAACCTAGAAGAAATGGACAAGTTCTTAGAAACATATAGCCTTCCTAGGCTGAACCATAAAGAACTGGAAAATCTAAACAGACCGATCATAGTAAGGAAATTGAAACAATCAGCCAAACCTTCCCAAAAGCAAAAGCCCGGGACCATATGGTTTCACCAGTGAATTCCACCAAACCTTCAAAGAGGATCTAATACCAATCCTGCTCAAACTCTTCAAAAAAATTGAAGAAGAGACAGTACTCCCTAACTCATTTTATGAGGCCAACATTACCCTGGTACCAAAACATGGTAAGGACAACACAAAAAAAGAAAACTACAGACCAATATCTCTGATGAATACAGATGCAAAAATCCTAAACAAAATTCTAGCAAATCGAATGCAACAATGCATTCAAAAGATTATTCATCACGACCAAGTGGGGTTTATCCCAGGGGCACAATGATGGTTCAACATATGCAAATCCATCAATGTGATACATCACATAAACAAAATAAAGGACTGAAATAATGTGATTATATCAATTGATGCAGAAAAAGCATTTGACAAGATACAACATCCATTTATGATTAAAACACTTAATATGAGCCTCCATCTTACAGATGCACGTAATGGATTTTGTCACCAAACTCATACATAGAGCTTCTCTCAGGAGTTTTGACTTTCCTATTTCAGGTTGCACTCATTAAATCTGTGACTGCTAAACTTATTTTCAAAGTTTTCAAAGATCCTGTCTTAGATTTCTGAATGGAATGTGATAGAACTAGCCTGTGTGGTTGTTGGCTTGATGTAGGTGAACACACACGTGTCTTTATTGGGACGATGCAATGTGGAGTCATGGAGTTGACAGCCACCTTTTGAGCATTTATTATGGGCCAGATAATGTGTGAGATGCTTGATACACACTATCTTTTAATCATCACAGTAGCCTTTAAAGGTAATTGGCACAGCTACAGGTGGCCTTTGCTGCTACCTGACTCCATGTTGGTGTGCCACTCATGCCAAACAACAAAAGGTGAGGTTCATGAACCCCAGCCTGAGAGCCAAAATTCAGGTCCCTGGTCACCTCTGCTGCCACTCAGAAACTGCTGTCTGGGTCACTTGCCTATTGTCTCTGGGCTTCAGTTTCCTCTTTTTGCACAGATTATTTTGCTTTGCACTATCTGTTCTCTAGGACTCTTTCATTTTCTCATGTTCTCTGCCTTACCTACATTTAGCATGTCTCAGATTTGATCTTTAGAGCAGCTATAAATTTGAATGAAACAGGTTAATTAGATTAATATGCTTTAATTTAATTTATTTTCCTAATCATCAGTAAATATTTTTAAAACACTTTCTAAATGGAAGGCTCAAGGAGATACATCCTTTGAGAAATATTACAAGGTAAAAATCTGAACTTGGAATGCGCAGATGATCCTCAAGCGCTGACTCACATTATCCAACCTTCTAGCTGGATCCCATCTTCTGGCATGAGCTCTGGGATCCTGCTCCATCACCAGACCCTTTTCTCTTCTATGTCTTCAGTCTTTCCATTTCTCTGGCTCCTTTTGTTGAGCCTGGAAGTGTGATTAAGTCACTTCCATCAACACACACACACACACACACACACACACACACACACACACACACCTCTCAATTTTGTGTATTCCTCTAGCTATCACCTATTGGTTCTTTTTCTCTCTTTCTTGCTACTTAGCTAAAATTCATGAGGGAGTACTCTGCTATCACTCTACCCAATTTCTCACCTCCCTTTCACTTCTTGTCTCTACCATGCATTCACTCATCCATTTGCACTCATTTAACGAACTTTTTTTTTCTATATGCCAAGCATTGTGTTAAGTGCTGTGGATATAAAGATAAAGAGCATGCCTATCTTTAAAACTCACACGGTCTAGGCAAAAGAAACTCAAGTTGTATAGGGTAGTAGTTAAGAGCACAGGCTTAGGAATCCAACTACTTGGCTTTGAATTCTGTCTGTCCTACTTACTAGTTGCAGTTTTTGCAAGTTATTTTACCTCCCTGAGCTTCAGTTTTCTCATCAGAATACTACCTACCACAAAAGTTGTTGCAAGGATCACAAAAGGCCTGGCAGATGGTGAGTATTCAATAATGGTGAGCGGTTTTTGTTTCTATCACATTATTGCAGTGGGACAAAAGCCAAACAGGGGCATGAAACGGTTGCTTTAGAACATACGGGTGTCCTTAACTTAGACCGGGAAAGGAGGTGAAGTCAGGGAAGATTTTCTGGAATGGAAGAATGGCCTAAAATGAGTCTTGAAGATTAATTAGGATTTAGCCTAATTAAAGGGGGGAAGGGAGAAGAGGACAAGGCTAAAGATATTCAGGTAGAGGGCACTGCCAGTGGAAAGGAGATGGGCGTTCACGTGGGTAGTGTGGTTAGGATGTAGAGTGAGGGGGAAATGGACCTGTGGAGATTGGAGAAGAGGACTCTCACAAGCAAAGGCCTGCCCCCTGCCAGAAAGCTTACCTTATACCCAAAGGCAGCAGTGGGGACTTCAGGCAGGCCAGTTACAAACCCTGATTGGCTTCAGGGGAAGATCACTTTGGAAACTGACAAGGGGCAATATTATGGAGGTGGCAGGAAACCAGTGACTGGGGGTGTTGGTGGCTGGGTGTGATGGTTAATTTAATGAGTCAACTTGTCTGCCCAAATATTTGATTAAACAATATTCTGGGCGTGTCTGTGAGGATGTTTCTGGATGAGATTCGCATTAAAATTGATAGACTGAGTTAAGGAGATTGCCCTTCCCAATGTGGTGGGCCTGGCTAGAATAACAAGCTGAGTAACAAAGAATTCTGTCTGCCTGACTGCCTTTGAGCGGAGCCAGGTTTTTTCCTGTCTTTGGACTAGGACTTGGACAAAAATTTAGATAATTGGCTCTCCTGGTTCTTACACCTTTGGACTCAGACTGGACCTGTACCATCAACTCTCCTGGGTCTGGACATCTGAGTCTCCATAATCACATGAGCCAATTCCTTGTAATAAATCTTTTTAAACACACACACGCGCGCACACACACACACAAACACACACTTGGTTTTGTTTCTCTGGAGAACCCTAATATACTGGGGTAGGTCTATAATCCTATAATCTTCATTGGTCTCTGCTTCCAAGCTTCCCTCTTTTCCACTTACTCTTGGTATTTCCAGCCAACTTGTCAGTTTTCTTTCTAACGTGTATCTAGCAGGCCAGGTCCTCCCCTTGATATTCTTGTCTAGTTCCCAGTTACCTATAATTCCTAATTCCAAGCCTGGAGCAAAAGGTTCTTTAAAATCTGTCCCCAGCCTGTTGGTTTAGTCTTTCTCCCTCTGTTTCCCCAGTACCAATATCACCATCCTAACCTCATCATGGTCTTTCATGCATTTGTGGCACTTACACCCACTGTGCCCATCATCTGGAGTGCCCCTTCCCCTTTCTCTCCCTGGCTGGTTAAATGCTAGTTAGCACTTAAGTTCCAGCTCAAGTGTTACCTCCTTGGCAAATCCATCCCTGACTCCCCAAAGGTGTGAAACCTGAGCTCCATTCCATTTTGTACCTGTGTCCATTTTGGCAAGTGTTACAACTTATCATAGTGATTCATGTAGTGTCCATTTCTACTTATTGATAGAGGACTTTTCAAGAGTATAGACCATGACAATTTCAATTTGGATCCCAGGAGCCTAGCATGTAGTAAAGACTCAAATCCCTAAGTGCTGAAATGCTGGGTACGGACAGATATATGAACACACGATAAATGGATGGAAGAGACAGAGAAAGCAGGAGTGACAGTGTAGACCCCACTTACCACAGCTCATTCTGCTCTTTAAATGTCCTGTTAAATGAACATCATGGCCCTCTTTCCCATGAATGGTATAAACTGCATTTCAATAACAGCTAATTATCAACTATGGGATTGTTTTCATAAGTTTTTTTTTTTTAAAGGTTTGTCAGATTTCACCCAATTTCTATTTGGGCTTAAAGAACCTGGGCTAATTTCAGCAACAGCTGTTCTCTCTCCCTTATTATGCTTTTATTTTGTACTGGAGAAATTTCAGGAACTTATTGTGGGGCTTTTAGGACATTCATTCATAGCATTGTTTAACCTAATGTTAACATTTTAGGGAGGGCAGAATTTCTGGAAAATGTTCTCTAATCTTTTGAGTTATAATTAAATACATTTCAGTGTTTTAAAATTCAAGATCTCTAACTTGTGCCAGAATGTGGAAAGACTTTATAGAGGAATTACACTTTTTAACAAAAGTTGGAAAAATACAATGTTCAGTTTAAGGAGTAGGCAAATTTATTGTGGCAACTCACAATTGTAGACCTGGTGAGTTTCTCGTCATAACTCACATAAAGCAAGAGCAGAAAAAGGCCAAGTGTAGGATTTTTAAAACAAAACCATAGCAGGGACAGTTTAGGTTGGTTTAATTATCTTAAAAGGCAACATTAAGACTTTAAAATACTTTTAACATAAAAATAGTTGTCCTTGATGTTTTGCTGCTGAGCAATTGGGGAAATGACTATTTTCACTGTGGCCAGAAGTCTGCCATCTCTCTTCTGACTCATCTTGTATCTGAATTATAGAAGTTTGGGATGCGGAAGAATGTGGAAGCTCCACACTCTCATTACCAGTTAATCCCTGTCAATATGAAGTTGAGCTGCACTTCACAGTGAGTTTTGTGTGACAGTTCAATTCAGAGTGTATTTTCTAGGGCCCTTGATATTTGAAGTAAGAAGTGGTTTTTCATCTCTAACTTTTTTTGGTTACTTTTTAAATAATATACAATATTGTATTAGTTTCAGGTGTACAACATAGCGATTAGATATTTATATAACTTACGAGGTGATCACCCAATAAATCTAGTACCCATCTGACACCATACATATTTATTACAATAATACTAGTTATTACTAGTTATTACAATAGCATATTCCTTATGCTATAGCATATTCCTTATTACTAGTTATTACAATAGCATATTTTCTATGCTATACTTTACATCCCCATGACTACCAGGGTGCCAAATGACTTTTATTTATCTTTTGTTGTTGGTATATATTATTACATTTTTAAAAATTAAATTTTATTGGGGTGACAATAGCTAGTAAAATTACATAGGTTTCAAGTGTACAATTCTATAATAATACATCATCTGTATATTGCATTGTGTGTTCACCACCCAAAGCCAAATCTCCTTCCATCACCAAGTATTTGACCTCTTTACCCTTTCCTTCCCTCCCCACACACCTCTCTTTGCCTCTGGTAACCACTACACTGTTGTCTGTGTCTATGAGTTTTTGGTTGTTTGTCTTGTTTGTTTGTTGCTTTCAGTTTTATATCCCACATATGAGTGAAATCATATGGTTCTTGACTTTTTCCATTTGACCTATTTCGCTTAGCATGATATTCTCAAGATCCATCCATGTTGTCCCAAATGGCAGTGTTTCATCTTTTTTTATGGCTGAGTAGTATCCCGTTGTATATATGTACCACATCTTCTCCATCCAATCATCTGTTGAAGGGTACTTTGGTTGTTTCATGTCTTGACCACTATGAATTGTGCTACAATGAACATAGGGATATATATATATATATATATATATATATATATATATATATATATATATATCTTTATGAACAAATGTTTTCAAATTTTTTAGGTAGATAACAGAAGAGGGATTGCTGGGTCATAAGGTAATTTTATTTTTAATTTTTTGAGGAACCTCCATACTGTTTTCCATAGCAGCTTTACCAATTTTCATTCCCACCAGCAGTATATGAGGGTTCCTTATTCCCCACAACCTCTCCAACATTGTTATTATTACTTGTCTTGTTGATAATATCCATTCTAAAAGGTTCGGGATGGTATCTCATTGTGGGTTTGATTTGCATTTCCCTAGTAGCTAGTGAAGTTGAGTATTTTTTCATGTATCTGTTGGCCATCAGTATGTCTTCTTGGGAGAAGTGTCTGTTCAGGTCCTCTGGCCATTTTCTAATTGGGTTGTTTGTTTTTTTATGTTGTTGAGGTATATGAGTTCTTTATATATTTTGGATATAAGCCCCTTATCAAAGGTGCTTTTGAAAATATCTTCTCGCATTTGGTTGGTTGCCTCTTTTGTTGATGGTTTCTTTTGCTGTGCAGAAGCTTTTTAGTTTTATAATTCCCATTAATTTATTCCTTTGCCTTTGGGGTCAAATTCATAAAATCCTCTTTGAACACAAGGTCCATAAGTTTAGTACCTATGCTTTCTTCTATGCATTTTATTGTTTCAGATCTTATATTTAGGTCTTTGGTTCATTTGTTAATTTTTGTGTATGGTGACAAATTGCAGTCTAGTTTCATTATTTTGCACGTGGCTTTCCAATTTTTCCAGCACCATTTGTTGAAGAGGCTTTCTTTTCTCCATTGTATGTTTTTGGCTCCTTTGTGGAAAATTGTTTGCCCATATATATGTGGGTTTACTTCTGGTTCTCAATTCTGTTCCATTGTTCTGTGTGTTTGTTTTTCTGCCAATACCATCTGTTATGATTATCATCACTTTGTAGTATAATTTAATGTCAGGGAGTGTGAAACCTCTGGTCTTGTGCTTTTGTCTCAGGATTGCTTTAGCTATTTAGGATCTTTTGTAGTTCCATACAAATCTGATTCTTTTGTTTTCTTCCTTTAAAAAATGCCATTGGGCTTTTGATGGAGATTACACTAAATCTGTGCATTGCTTTGGGTGATATGGCCATTTTAATTATGT
Organism: Rhinolophus sinicus; assembly: GCF_036562045.2. Classification (NCBI taxonomy): domain Eukaryota; kingdom Metazoa; phylum Chordata; class Mammalia; order Chiroptera; family Rhinolophidae; genus Rhinolophus; species Rhinolophus sinicus. Next base: position 37,715,951 of record NC_133761.1, on the reverse strand, counting down.
TGATTCTTCCAATCCATGAACATGAAATATCTTTCATTTTTAAATTTTTCTTCAATTTCTTTTAATGATTTTTTTGTAGTTTTCAATGTATAGGTTCTTCACCTCCCTTACTAAGTTTATTCCTAGGTATTGTATTCCTTTTGTTGCAATTGCAAAAATAATTTTTTTTCTTTTCATTTCTTTTCCTGAAATTTCATTGTTAGTATATAAGAATGCAATGGAATTTTGTATATTGATTTTGTATCCTACAATTTTACTGTATTTGTTTATTGTTTCTAATAGGTTTTTTGTTGTTGTTGTTGCAGTCTTTAGATAGTTTTTTTTCAACACCTTATGATATGTTTTTCATTGATATCTTGAACTACTGCAGAAAAATAAATAAACCTGTGAGCTTCTCAAAGCTAGGAGCTATATCTTATGCATTTTTATAGCCCAGAACTTAACAGTATTCCTGGCAGCTATTATTAGAGCTTTTAACAATTCAGGGATATTAACACTTTTTTTTCTTTTTGCAAGTAATGGTATCTTTAGAGTTTTCTATATAAAGAATCATATTGTCTACAAAAAGTGACAATTTGACTTCTTCATTCCGAATTTGGATGCCTTTTATTTCTTTTTCTTGCTTATTGCTCCGGCGAGGACTTTCAGTACTATGTTGAAAACAGTGGTGAGAGTGGGCCTCTTTGTCTTGTACCTGGATGTTGATCATATTACTAATGATGTAATGGGAAGAGCATTAGCCTGGAAATCAGAAAAACTAAATTTTTCAAAAATAACTACAGTACTTAACCTGTTTTGCTCCTTTAACCTATTTTGAGCCATAATTTTCTCATTTTGAATGAGGCGTTTGGTCCAGATAACATTCCAACTTTAGTATTTATGACTCCATGAATAAACTGGTTAGGATAGTGAAGTTCTCTCAGCTCCATCTTCTAATGTCCCTGCATGTTTCCTGAAATATCCTTTAACCACAAGCAAGTCTTTCTGAGCTGGCCAGCTCTGTGTGCAGAAGAGTTCTGCAGAACTGCACAAGAAAAGGCTTTTGTAGGTAATGATTTCCAAATCTAAGGACATATGGTTTAGAAACATTTTTTAGTCCTAGTGGGTACACAGATAACATTTAGATAGTATGTCTCTAAGAGATACTGTTCCATTGTCAGTGAGAGTGGAAGATTGATGCCTGGTTTCATAGTCCTTGAGAGAATTTTGCCATTTTAACTCGGAAACAAAGAAGTTTTCACCCAGGTAAATAAAATTCTCCAGACTAAGTCCAGTTATTGGTAGGTTGCCATAATAGCACAAAAACTATCCCTTGTATGTGTATGGCTTGTTGCCTCCACAAAGCCCTTTGTTATACATTATGCCATTTCACCCCTACAACAATAAGGCAGGAAGGGCAGTTGTGCACTGCTGAAATAAGGAAGCTGATATCCAGACAGGTGGTGTGACTTGCCTGAGGTTACACAGTTTATAAGGGCACGTGTTATGCCAGCGAGAACTGTGGCTGATTATGTAGGGCACCAAGAGACCGTGTTTCCCCGAAAATAAGACCTCGCTGGACTATCAGCTCTAATGCATCTTTTGGAGCAATAATTAATATAGGACCTGGCCTTATTTTACTATAATATAAGACCGGGTCTTATCTATCATAATATAATATTAGACCCGGTCTTATATTAATTATTACCCTAAAAGATGCATTAGAGCTGATAGTCCAGCTAGATCTTATTTTCGGGGAAACACGGTACCTCCTTACACCTGAAAAGCAGCAATTCTGTCTTCCCCACTGCTTTCTTTGGAAACTGGCAAAATATTTCAGCATCTCCATCAGATAAAATTAAGCAAAAAAAAAGTCTTCATAGAAGGATCTACCAGGTTAGCTTCTCAAGCAGGCCTGCTGGATAAATGTAAGGGGTAAGAGGAGGGGAGGCTCTACCCTCATTCTCTATAGAGAGAGCTCATTTACTGATAATCCTTATCAATAAACACTTTTAAAAGGGCTGGCACACTATATACATTCCAATATGCACAAAAAATCACCCATAAGAGTTATATTCAGTTCAAAAGCATTTACAACAATTTATGGATAAATTTCTCTGCTTATTATAAAGAAAAACAGATTTTATTAATTGAATAAATCAAATACAGCAAAAATAAATTCAGGTTCATGAATCAGGAGAAAGATTAATCTTGGTCTGTTCATAATTTTGCTTAGTCAGTTCTGTGGATAGAAGACAATGGCATATGACTTGCCTCTCTCTGATTTTCCTTGCTTTCTTTGTAGCTTCTCAGTCTCACATTCCTGCATGTACCCTGTTCATCCAGGACTCTGTGGTGGAGAGCACAGGATAAAATGTCTTGGGATGTTGGGTGGGCTTGCTTATCACACATAAGGGACTGCAGACATGCAAAGGTGGCTGTTGAGCCTTTGAGAGGCTCGACTAGAGGGCCCCTAGAGGGCCCTTCCAGCTGGAAGGCCAGAGATATCCCTTTCTCTCTCCTGGAAATTGGCTAGCCAAGAGTGCCCAGTATCACCCTTTTCACTGTGTAAGTCCCCCAGATAAAGGGGGAGAAAGATGAAACCCTCAGAGACCCTCATCCTATTTCCTCTTCACGTTGTCACGTGCGGGCCCACAGCCTTGATATGTCTGTTGGGAGAGAGAGCTACGTCAGTTTAACAGTGCTCTTGAGACTTAGGAGGCATGGCAGGCAGTGAGGTTTGGGAGGCAGAATCACTGCCCAGCGGAGCCTGCCAAGGGGCTCCTGTGTGAGGACCCCTGATGGGGCCAGTGCAGAAGTGCCCCAAAGTACACAGAGATGTAGCTCTATAGCCTGTATATCTCTCAACCCATTTAACCAGCTTCCCAAAGGTTAGGATCACTTTATTAAAGCTAGAGAAGAAAGCCCTCACACTGGCTTTTTAAAAATATGGGTTATAGTCTGTCAATCATTGGAAAGCCTGACTTATCAAAATTCAAAGGCATCTGAATAAGAACCTTACAGACAAATTGTGAATGCACCACTATTAACCTCTGGGCAGATTCAAAGAGAATAATGTCCACTTACCAAGGACCGACTCTATACAGAAGCAGCACTTTTCCATTTAACCTCCTCAGCCCTGTGAGGTAGGTGCTATTACTATTCCCACTGCACAGTTGAGGAAATATACTCAGACACTGTAGAATAATTAAGTTTACATAGGTAGCAAAAGGTAGAGACATATGTATACCCAGACTCCTACCTTTAACCACTAAGTAACATTTCCTCTGGTTGGACTAGAAGGACCAGAGCTTCTGACTAAAGAAAAATCTGGAACTTAGAACTAGCTCGTCAGTGTGGCTGAGTGCTGCTTTACTGAGTTCCTTACTAGCTGCCTTCCATCAACACTGACCTATACCCCCACAGACTAGAAATACAATAGGCACCACAGCTTCTCTTTGAGACATTGGGAAATATAGAGGCAAAACTTGGAAAGGAAGAAAGTTAAAATGATTCATGGGTGTGATGTGTGTGTCCGTGTGCACACACACACATGAAGCCTGTGCTATGGACCCACCTCTGTGAACATGAAGAGAGCAGGACCTCTGTGTACTTCAACAACTCCATTGAGTGTTGCCCAGGATAGCCTTGCTGTGCCTCATCATTACCCAGCAGCATCTCTGTACTGTTTAGCAGCCTGTCTAGCTGCTTTTCTGCCTCCCAGCTCTCCTTTCTTTCTCTCCTAACCTCTCTTTCCTCACTGTGCATTAGCTCCCTGTGGCTGGTTTTGTTTGTACTTCCCCAAACTGAATCCCAGTTCCTCTTTCCTGCTCTGCACCAGCTCCTTTGTACAGCTGCTTTGATTTCCTCCTCTGGTCTTTGTAGTAGCTATTGTGCCTGTTCTCTCCTAAGTTATCCAGAGTAGGTGTTAAATGTGGACAGCCTAGACCAGGTCTTCTGCTTTATGCCTCCCTGGAGTCAGCTACAAGCTGGCCCCTGTGATGGGTCCTGAAATGGCAGTGCTTAGCCTCTAAGGTGTGCTCTAAATCCCAGCTCTTTCATTTTGCTAATACTTCACTTCCTGGGACTCAGTTTTGTTATCTGTATGATGGTTACAGTAATCCCTTCCTCAGAGAGTTGGGAGTGGTCAATGAGGTAATAATCTAAAAGTTGCTAGAGGGGCGGGGGGATGGGGATAAGGGGAAGGTGAGAGGTTTTGAAAAATAGTCGGTAACCACAAGATGGTCATGGGGGTTTGAAAATTAATTTGGGGAACGTACAGAGGGATAGTGGATGGGGGGAGGGGGGTTCACACAGTGTGAGGGATATAAATGATAAACGTCTAAGTTTTGCTTTGTCTTGTGCACCTGAAACTAATAAAAAAATAAATAAATAAAATACTTAGTATGTGACAGCTATTGAAAAAGTTCAATCTATTACTAAATATTATCATTATTATATGACTTGTTCTTCACCACTCATGTGACATGGATCTTCTATCATATTCACTTCACCTCCCCAGCATTTCTAGTTTTTAAAAAGCACACACATTATCTCAATAATCTTTACAAACAGGTGTTATTACCCCAATTTATAAGTCAGTAAACAAAGTTATAGACAGGTTATATAACTTACCCAAATTCACACAATTTGGAAGAAAAGCAACTGGGATTAATTAGTTCCATCTTTGACTCGTTCAGGAAACATTTACTGGGTAGTTCTGATGCCACGAATTTGGCTAAGGGCTGAGGAGACCATGGTGATCAGACATGGGGTCGGGGCACACCGTCAAATGGGGAAAGAGGCAGATAAATGGATAATTACAGAATAGTGGGATAAATGGATTCAAATAGGCAGCCAGGTCGCAGGACTCCAGACCTGTGTTTCTGATTGGTGACTCCATTCCCACAGAGCTAAACGTAATGTGAACTAAACTGTGGTCCTGCTGTCCAGCACTATGTGACACATTGGAGGAGAGAAAGAGTAATTCTGACAGTGGAGAGAGAGAACAATCAAGGAGACCAGTAGCTAGTCTTATTAGGGACAGGTTTCAGAAGAAGGGACATAGGTAGAGGTGGGAGGAAATGTGGTAGGATAAACATGAACAAAAGCAGAAGGCTGAAAGACAGCCTTTGAGGGTGGGGGAGGAACACTGATGATAAATGTGGGGCCAGATTATGAGCAACCTATAGTGTCCGGCTGAGGAGCTTATTGTGGAATCAAAAGTAAGCCATTGAAGGGGTAGGTCAAAGCAGGAGCTATTTGGGGTGGCAGCATGCTTGTGGAGGCTGAACAGGAGAAAGGGAAATTATCATCGGCAGGAAGATCAAGAAAGTCTATCATTTTAACCCAGGTTAGTTTCAATTACTATGAAAGATGGTTGTGGCAGAAAACATCTCAGGACTTAGATAAGACATGAGAAGGGAAGCAAAGACAAGAGTGTGGTCGATCAGAGCTCTGCTGCTTTGATTAATTAAGCAAACCCCCAATGGAGGGGTGCAGTTAATCGATCAACTTAAACACAAAGTATTTCTAGACTCAAAACAGGAAGAGCAAGAACATGATTGTAGGTATTACTCTGTCAAAAGAAGGACTGTATCCATGAAAGTAGAACTGCCATTCCAGAAACAATTATAAAAGAAAATAAACACAAGCACAGAGAGGCAGAAGTTGGCAATATTCAGGGGACAGGGTTCTATGAGTCCCCAAATTCAGTTGCCTTATATCTACGTGTAAAATTTTAAAAATAAATAACACAACAAACCCTCAAAAAAAAAGCATGTTAATAGCTCCTTCCCCCAAATAAAAAACAAAGGGTGACCATCTCAAGAAAGGTTGAAGTACTTAAGCAAACAAAGCATTGACAAAGATGGGTTCTGTGTGGATAATTTGGAATCAATAAAAAAAAAAAATTGAGAACCATTACATTACACAGAACCCATAGGCAGAATTCCCTGACTCCCTGAATATAAAAGCAGAGAACAAGACACCAAAGGCTACTCTAAAATCATAAACCCAAAAGGATACATAATCTTCCACAATGATGAGTGTGCCAGTGAAAGTTCTTTAAACTACAAGCAATCACAACCAACTCTGGCCTTGGTCAACCACACACAGAAATAGTGAATGGGAACATATTGGGAAGATGCTGAGTAACTCACAAGAGTGAGGGAAATGCTCAAGAACAGTATGTCAGGCAGCTCTCATGTTCCACCCAAATTTCAACCAGCTAATGCAGGTGCAACCGGACAGCACCTAACTTGGCCTTGTATACCACTCATTTCCTATCCTGGGGATTTTTCAATACTACTCTTAGAGGTTCCCTGCAGGAATTCACTGGGTACTCACAAGTGTGCAAAGCAGAAGTGAAGAGTTAGTACCATGGGGACATATTTGACCAACAGAAAATAGTATTCAATGGATAAATGCCCCTTTTCAGAATAACAGTTCTGAGACCCACTTTGAAAATGTCCTAAATCAAGTCCTTAGCATTAAGTACCAATCACCAGTACTGACGGCCAACTTAGTAACTCATCCTTTCATTATCTTTCCTATGTGTGGGTATATTTTCACAGTACTGTGTGCCTTGATGCCATAAGCCTTTCAACTTACATCATCAACTCTCTTTGCTCTGAATGGATACTCAGATATCTCCTGATTATAATTCTGCTTTGCATGTAGATCCTTCTACAAAAGAACAGAAACCACTGACTGGCCAACATGAGCACCCAATACATTTGGCAAGGGGCAATATATTGAGTGTAGTGGTTAAGAACATGGTTACTGAGTTTGAAACTTTCCATCTGTGTGACCTTGGGCAAATTATTTCAAAGCTCTGCAACTCAATTTCCTTATCTATAAAATGAAAATGAAATAGTACTACATCTCAAAGGGTCATTGCAAAGACTAAATAACATAATGCCCCCAAATAGTCGGTGCTCAATAAATCGTAGCTGTTATTACTACAGATCTCACTGAAAACTGAAAACAGTGGCACAATGGTTATATACCAGTCTCTCATAAGGATGGTAAGTGTGAGTTCTTAGGATGCTATTTCCTTTGGAACTAATAAGATTGAGTTTCTGGACATGTAAAGCTGAGAACCAGATCCTCTGCCATGGTGAATTTGGTTGTTTGCCTGTTTCTCACAAAATATTTGAAACTCCTTGAGAGGAGAGTGCGTGTCTCATTGTTCCAATATTCCACATGCCTATAATGGCACCTGGCACATTGTATGTGCTCAATACATTTTTATAGAATTTATAGCTATGATTTCAATGTTGCCACTGATCTATTTTAGTGTTGTCCAATAGAAAAATGATGTGAGTCACACATATGATTTTAAGTTTTCTAGTTGCCACATTTTAAAAAGTAAAAAGTTAGGTGAAATTATGAGAATATCTTTTATATTGGACTCTTATCTTACACCATACACAAAAATTAACTCAAAATAAAACAACGTAAATGTAAGAGCTACAACTACAAAATATTTAAGAGGAAAAATGGGAGTACATTTTCATGACCTTTCATGGATTAGGTAATGTTTTCTTACATATGCATATATTGCTGAAAAGATGTATTGTGCTTTGGTGAAAAGCACAAGCAACAAAAGAAAAAATAGAGAACACAAAATCAACATACAAAAATCAGTTATCTGAAAAGAAAATTAGGAAAACAATCCCATTTGCAATAGCATCCTACCTGGCCTCCAACAGTGATGCACTGGTCCCCTTCAGCCTTGGAGTGTGCACCACCATTATCTGCCTATGTGTTGCACCCCCTCTTTCCAAACCCAGGTCCTTTCTTACCCACTCAGACTTCTCTGTTCCCCCCATGGAATATGTGGGACTCTGGATCACCTCCATGTCCTGTGCAGGCAGGCCCTCTCACTGCCTGACCATGACACATCACCATTCTGCTCTTCTGCAGCTTCCCTTGGTGAGGTGGGCTCCTCTCAGGGCTCTAAACTGGAAATGAAGCACAAACTCCCTCCGCCTTTGGCTTTCCCTTTACTCTCACTGGGACCTCCATTGTTTCCCCTCTTCCAAAAAATTCAAGCAGTGGCTCCACTGCTCCACTGTAGTCATACCTGTTAGAAGTCTCTCACCTCTCAGTGCTGCTCATGCTTCTGTGTATTTTACTAGTTGAAAAAGAACTCCAACTCTGATGCCATGTTCTGTGTTTTCTCTATAGATCTCTGAGCGGTGCTCTTGAGGCCACTTCTAAACTAGAACAGATACATGGAATCCAATGTGGATGGTTTTCACTTTGGACTTCCTTTCGGTGAGTTTAGGCTGCGATACATTCACCTGGCATGAGTTGGTTGCTGTGTTTTCTTTTGGCATGTGGGATACCTCAGAAAATTCCAAACATGCATAGTTGAACATAATTCTACTGTAATATAAACTACTTGGGTTTTAGCAAAATGCTCCGAGGTAATCTGGATTTGATGTTTTTCTGTTGCTCACCAAACTGAATTAATTTGGCAATAGATTGCAAAAATAAGTGCTTAAAAATAATTAGAAAAGAATGGCAATATATCAAGAACCAGATTTTTAGAAAGACAATCATAGTAATTTATATCTTAGAGTACTTTTTTAACTTTTAAAAAGATTCTTGCATATCCATTACAATAAATCCTTTATTTACTAGAATGAAGTGATTTAATTCACATTTTCCAGTTAAAAAGTCAACTAATAAATCTTAACCAGTACATCACTTAAGGATGTATTTTGCTGCAAATAAGAGAAACCCTGACCCACTTGACTTAAAAAATGAGGAAGTTTCACAAAACAGTGAGCCCAGAGTTGGGCAGTTTCAGGGTTTTAGCAGTTTAGTGATATTACTAAGGATCCAAGTTGTTTACATCTTTCTACTGTGACATTCTCAGAAGGTTGACTTCATTGTCAGCAGCTTCACAGGGTTGCAAGAAGGTGCCACAAGCCCAGACATCCTCTCTTCACACAGCAAGTCTAAAGGCAGCATACCACTCAGCCGTCATCCTTTTTCAAGAACAAGGAAACCCTTTCCTAGGATCACCAGAAGACTTTCACTTATGTCTCTTAGGCCAAAGTCACATCACAAGACTATGAAATTACCATTATTGACTAAGAATAAAAAAAATCTCCTCCTTAGGCTGTTGAGGTGCCCTGTCCTAAGCCCACGAAGGCTAAACAGAATTAGGGTTCTACTAGCAAGGAGAAAGGGGTTGTCTGATGGGTGATCAACCACCAATATCTGCCACAGCCATCCTTCATTTTTTGTTTTAAATGTTTTGCTGATCTTTCTCTCATGTGTGTTTGTCCACATTCCTCCTTTTTTATGATTGGGGGTATTGAAATGTCCCCAGCTTGCTATTCAGAGAACCAATCTTTCATTATACTGGTTTTAGGATGGTCTTATTCATGGATTGTCTTCACTTTGGACTTCCTCTCAGTAATTTTAGGCTACAATACACTCAGCCGGCCATAAGCTGGCTGCTGTGTTTTCTGTTGGCATGGGAGAGAAGAATGGACTGAATTTACATTGGCTTCTGAGAGGTATTTTGGAAGGTACATTTTGGACAAATTACCAACATTCACTTGTTTGGTTATGACTTACCTTTTAATTTTAAAAGAAGAGTGTTAAAAAATATTGCTGGTTATATTGCCAGCCTCCTATTTCAGTTGTTTGGCTACTGGTCACTCTCATTTAATTCCCTAACAACCTAGAGTAAATACTAGAGTCTCTAATTAGGGTCAGAGAGGCGAAAGGTCTCTTGCAAGGCCACCATAGGAAGTTTTAGGCTACCTGGCTGCAGACTTGTCACTAAGTACAGTATGCTGAGGAAAACAGTCTGAAAATGACCCTGGCAGCTCACTCTGATGACAAGTAGCTAGCATGGACCAGAGAGCTCCTCCCAGCAGAAGAACTGCACCTAAGCTCAGCTTTTCATGGGATTGGCAGTGTCCTATAGGAGGACAGTTGCACCCTCTGCACCTTAAGGTTCCCAGGTTCTAAGCAGCTGGCTTTCCCAGCAATTCCTACAAACAGCTGGGCCCCAAATCCAGATTTCCTGAATGAAGCAGCATGAGTATTCCTCCATTGACAAGGTAGCTTTCTTATACTTGCTTTATAGATAAAAGGACAGAGTAAGGGGGTGGGGGAGATATTGTTCCTTTATTGGAATATAAACCCATACTATATTCTTGCAGAGCACCCTCATCTACTTCTTGATGGGACTATGGAAGGCAGGGAACTCGTATCTTCTTTTTCTGTGTGATCTGCCTTATAGGTTTTCCCTTCTCCAGTAAATGCTACCCCTTAATCCAAAGTGGGTAAAGTTGTAGAATTCATTCCCAAACTGATGCACAACCAGTCGTGACCCAGAAAAGACCCAACTTGCACAACAGTCAGACAACTGCTTCTTTTATGTAGGTCGAAGGATATAAGTACCATTTAATTGAATCTATGTGGGAAATTCAGACATGTCAAAAACAAACCACAATGTAAAGTTTTGTTTGGGCCAAGTTTAAAAAGCAGGGCTTGTTAGTAGGGCACATCTCTAATCCGTTCCACAGGTCACAAAAGCCAGAAGCAAGAAATAGTATCAAGGTAACGGTCACCCAAATGTTTCTCTGGCTCCAGCCTTGTTTGCCGTATGGGAATATCACTTCCCTCATATCCTCCAGTTCATCTGGGATGCCTGAGAGAATGTCTTATGTGTGCTTGGGAATAAATCCTCTGTCCTGCCTTGACCTGCTGAGGCTGCAAGTTCCTCATGAATATTCCACCAAAGCAGGGGTCAAAGACCTGGATGCCTGCCCCAGGTTGGTTTCCATTCCCACATCAACTCTAGTCCCACCCACTCCCTTCCCCAGCAGAGGAAACCCAAATGAGAAATATTCCCATCACCCTCTAAATCCCCATGTTTCCCCTAGAAACTTCACTGAAACCCTATTGTGTTATTTTTATTGCAACCTCTTCTCCTTAAGTCTTCGATACAGATCATGGGGGCAGGGTTGGGGCCAACTGATAGACAAGAGCTCTACTGGGGTGTACCCATCCCTATTACTAACTCATTGTCCTTGGACAATCTTGTAACTTTCTCTCTTTTTCCTTAGGATGAATTACCACTTCCCTTAGGTGGTTTTTTTGGTCCTTCCATGCACAGAGGCCTGTAACTATCTCTCTTTCTATTTATTTTCAGAAAAGACTGAATACTAGGGAGATACCAGCCGAAGCTATCAGGATGGGACCCTAGTTTCCAAATAACAAATGGATACATACAGATAACCCCTGTATAACACGGCACTTCTACAACACGGTTTCGCTCTAACACGGTTAGAGAATTGGGGAAAACCCTCGTACAACACAACATCCTAGAACACGGTTTGAGAATTAGAGAAATCCCCGAACAACATGGAATGTAATAAGAGCTTTTAAGAGCAAAAAATATCTCATTCGAAATTAGGGAAACTCCCGAACAACACGGAACGTAATAAGAGCTTAGCAGTGATGACGAAGAAAACATTATTTAATACATATTAATATGTTATACTTTTGGTGAATAATGCTTTAATAAAGATATTTCTCTTAATTACAAAAATATAATGATATGTGTTTTTTTTAATTTTTGGAACCTAACCCCCTTTTTTGTACTAGTTTTGTTTCATATAACACAGATTCGCATAACAGCATTTTTTTAGGAACCTAACAACCGTGTTATACGGGGCTACCTGTACTTCCATTTATGTTGCTGTTCTTTCTATCGAGAGATGGAGTTTTATCACTTCATCTCCTTGCATGTGACCTTGGCCATGCGGTTTGCTTTGGCCAACGACACATTGGTAAATGTGACACAAACAGAGGCTTGAAAAGAGTTTGTGCATTAGGGTCTGCTCTCTTTTGCTGTATTTGGAACTCAGTGGCCAGTGAAAAGCCTGGAGTAGCCTGCTAGATACTGCAGACACATGGTGTAGTTACCTCTGCACCATAGCCAACCACCAGACCCATGAGTGAGGCCACCCATATTCCATCAGCTTCTGGCTGAACTACCAGCTTACTGTAGCCCATGAGTGAGCCCAAGCAGGACCAGCAAAAGAACCACCTAGCTGAGCTTAGTTCAAATTGTCAATACCTAGAATTGTGAACTACTCAGTGATTATTTTTTTAGATCATTAAGCTTTGGCGTTGTTTGTTACACAGCAAAAAATAACTGATTCATTATTAGAAGGGTGGAAGAGGGAATATGGAATTGATGGAATGAGTATCCATAACTGAAGGATAAGATGAGATCTAATGTCTTCAGATACTGACATTCTATGATTTGATGAGATAAATCCCAATGTCTATAACAAGTGCAATACATATAAATTTCTAATTTAAGACCATATCTTCTCTTCTCCTCTGTTTTATATTGTAAATCTCAGAAATACACAACATGTATCTAAATCATAAAGATGAGCAGGGAAAAGAAGGAGGAGCACACTAGAGAGGAGCTAATTGATTATTTATTTAGCAATATCTAAATCAATTTATTTAGCAATCTTCACTCAATCCAGTTAGCAGTATACAATAGGAAAAGTCAAAGGCAATTGAGGCAATCAAAGAATACAATCACAAGAATGTGCAATAACAAAAAGCAAAATTCAATTAAGATTAAACTTCACACACATTAATAACAATGTTATGCCAAGGAAGCTCAACAAACTGTGGGAAAATAACTCTGGAAAGGTTAGGAACCAGCCAAACCTCACAGGACTTTCGGCCTCCAGCGTTGGAAGCCTCGGCCGGGAACTCACCAGGTCCGTGGTTGGAAACTGGAGCATCTCCCAATGCCATTTTCAAGTGCCCAAGAATGCCAGAATGATGATGAAACCCCAAAGAATCTTTCTCCCCTATTGCAAAAATCTCCTCTCACTCAACTGAGGTCGGTCTTATATATATCTTTCCAAAAAATATACCTTAGAGCCAGGCTCTTTGTTCCTGTCTCCCCCTCTGGGAATAGCCAGTTCCGGAGGGTCCGGCAGTCAATGATAAGAAACGAAAATATATTACTTACCTGGCTGAAGGGCTAGTTCATCTGGACAAGCAATATCTACTGTTCTTGCTTGGGACCATCAGCCCAAGGTCTTCCAAAGCCTGGCAACGTGCCTGTCACGTCGTCCTGATATAACTTAGCTACTTCTTCATTTCATCTGCTGATGTGGGCAAAACAGACAGAACAAAGAGGGAATCCTCTCAACCCCTGATTAAGAATTCTTTCAACCCTAAGCTAACCATCACCTCACAGCACAGACAGAACAGCAACCTCATCTCATGTCTCCCCTGCTTGGGAGAATGAGACCAAAGGTGGAATTTATTCAACCCCTGATCACAGCACAGAAATCACCTCACATGCAGGAACAGATAAAAGCTAATAGACAAAAGCTCACATCAACCAATGAAGGCAAATTTTCTTCAACATCTTCCTGACAATAACCATAAAGAAATACAACTATCACCACACCAATCTCATTACTTCCTGGCCATACCTTGTTCTGTTGCTATCCAGGCAGTACTTTCTTGTATTGTGTACTGTTCATAAATGTTTACTTCACATGATTCACATCCCAATCTTGGATAAGAGTTATATGAAAAAAAAAAAGAGTTGAGACTTATGAATGAATTTTTTAAAATTTTTATAAGAGCTTATTTGAGCCAAAACTGATGATAATTACAAGGAAGCAAGATCTCAAATTCTCCCTGAATTAATTTTTTTAAATAAAAAAACATTGAAAACACTTGCAAAGTCACATATGGCCACAAAAGAATGCAGCCACTATAACACTAAAGGACATTACCTCTAGGCTTCTGTCTAGTGCAATGCAATTTTCAACAACTAAGAGAGGCTTTGAAAATAAGAGATAATGATAGAAATGATGACAAACCCACCGCTAAATGAATGGCAGAGAAAGACCAGAATAATAATACAGTGTTTTTACCCAGTGTTGGCAGTAAGTCACCGGGCAGGCTTTCACAATGACAACATTCTAATTAAATTACCAACTAAATAATTTCTGAAAGTCAGGGAAAAAATAGCACTATTTAATTTTGGAGAAGATTCCATTTTACTGAGGTTTTTGCTTTCTGCCCACAAGTCAGAGATTTCCAAAATGGAACACCACCCTGTCCCAGTTTACAGACGGGCATCCATCTTAGGTCACAGAGAGAGAGATGCAGGAGAGAGGCAGATGCATCTTTATATACAGCATACTCATATTGCACTGAGGACGGTGGGCCTTTCAACTCGCTGTTCGGTCCTTTTCCCTTCCCCAGCTTTGACACAGTTTTTTCTTTGAAGAACAGGAACATCAAGAAAGAATATGGATAGTTCTCATTTCCATTTATGCTGCTCCCCGTCTCCTCTGCTTGCAATCCTGAATGGCCTCAAAGGGCCTCCTCCTCCAGCTACACAGAACTGAACCAGCAGGAGGGGTCGGCTGGTTTGAAGGTGCAGCTGCCCTTATTCATTGCAGAACCAGAATGTCCTCTTTCTTATCTTGCCTTTTTTGTTGTTGTTGTTTGCCTGAAGGACAAAGACACAGAGAGTAGTCTTGATTTTTCTCATTAATCTGCTCCAGCTGGTAGCCTATCCAACTTCTGAAAATCACTTGTGATGTGATTTTAATGCAACCATCTCATTTTATGTAATTTTATGAGTAACGGGATTGAAATTCAGTTTAGAAAACTTTTGACCAACCATCATTCAGATAAATAAAAATGAGAACAAAGAAAATAACTGTGATAAGCAAAATAAAACAGCCTGCTATGACAAGAATGTACATGAATCATGTTTTCCAAAGGCTGCATGCATTTCTTCTCTGTTTTGTAATGAGCTGGAACTTTCTCCTCGCCAAGTCTCTCTTTGGCTCCTTAGTTGCCCAAGGATGACTAATGTCTCAACTGAGAAAGGTGGACACACAGATTCTCAGACTCTCAGACAGAAGGGACCTCAGACTTCATTTTGGTTCATCAGCTCCACGGCATCCCCCATAGCTGTTTGGGAATTGGAGAAACAAGGATGGAGAGTGTTATGGACACAATTGTGTCCTCCCAAAAGAGAAGTCAAAGCCCTAACCCCTAGTACCTGTGAACGCAACCTTATTTAAAAATAGGGTCTTTTGCACATGTAATTAAGCTTAAAATGAGGTTGTTAAGGTTGGTCCTAATCCGATATATATGCTGTCGTCACTTAAGGAGAAGAGATACTAGGACAGACACAGGAGGGGGCAACACTATGTAACGACAGAGGAAGAGATTTAACTTCTGCAGCTGCGAGCCAGGGGTCTCCAAGGATTGCTAGCTACCACCAGAAGCAAGGAAGAGGCAAGGAAGAATTCTCTCCTACAGGTTTCAGAGGGAGCACGGGCATGCTGACACCTTGATTTCAACTTCTGGCTTCCAGACCTGTGAGACAGTACATTTCTGTTGTTTTAAGCCACACAGTTTGTTACGGCAGCCCTAGGAAATGAATACAGAGTTTCGGCAGATTGCCCACGATCACACAGCTGTTAATGGCAGAGTAACCACCAAAACATAACCCTTATGAGTCCCACTGTCCATTGTCCTGAGTTTATTCCTCTGAAGTGTCACAACTCAGTTGTGTGCATGTTTTTTTCTTACATCTTTGTCTTTGTGAAAAATAATAAATGAAGCTACTTCAAAATGGAGCCGAAGCGGCCAAGCCAGAGGAACTGCCTTTCATGTCTTATGCCTCAAATCTTTGGAATCTTAAGACAGAGCAGAATAACCTTTGGACTGGGCCTAAGCAAACTTGTGTCCCAAAGATCTGTTTACAAGGATGAAAAGAAAGCAGTTATTATGACTATCGTGCTGATGTTTACCAGGCTGGAAATTAAGAACGTTTTTTAGAATAAACATCACTGTATTATATTATCTGCACCAATAGAAATGCCTTCCTTCTATTGATGTAATTGTCCCCCTTTCCTTTCTCACAAATACCTATTGCCTTTGTCTCCTAATCAGAATATTATTTTGGCTCCTGTCTGAATCATTGCTTCTGGAATAACTATTTTTGATCTCAAATAAATGCATATTGCCTCTCACTTTGAAAAGCCTTTTACTTTTAGGTTAACATTTTCATTCCAGACTTCTATAATAATTTCCCTCACATAGACTTTCCTTGTCTCCCCACTTCTTACGTTGAAAAATTTGAAACCTACAGATACGTTGAAAGAATAATATAATGAACACACATATTCCCTTCACCTAGATTCAGCAATTAACATTTTGCCATGTTTGTTTCTCTCTCCATATGTTTACTTTTGTCTGAAACCATTTGAAAGTTGCAGACATCATGACATTTCACACCCATAAACGTCAGCATGTATCTCCTAAGAACAAAGACATTCTCCTTCATCATAACAATCAAGGATCTTAATATCAATACAAAAGGATTATCTAATAAAAAGACTATATTTAAATTTCACGAGTTTCCCCCCAAATATCCTTTTGATATTTTCTTCCTTCCTCCTCTCCCTTTCCCTCTGCTCTCCTTTCCTTCATTTTTGGACTTAGCACCCCATCACTCAGCTGCCATGTCTCTTAGGCTCTTTTAATTTGGAGCATTCATGCACTTTGTTTTGTTTTTGTCTTTCACAGCATTAATATTTTTGAAGAGTCCAAGCCAACTGCCTGCCTAACAAAATGTCCCACAATCTGGATTTGCCTGCTTTGAGGAAAAAAGTGGACTGGTTAAACATTCTTTAGTAAGAATATTACCAAGGTGATGCTGTGTGATACCCATTGTATCACATCAGGGAGAACATAGTGTCGGTCAATAATCACCATCATTGTTAATGTTTGATTCATTAGTGATGGTGGTATCTACCAGATATCTCCATTGTGAAGGTACCATTTTTCCTGTTGTAATTAATGAATAATCTGCATGGGATATTTGAGAGTAGACTTGTACTTAACTGCTTAATACAGTGCATCCAGAGTTAAAAACAAATGTTGACTTGGTATTAGATATCACTCCATACCTGAAACGCAACACCTAATGTACTTAACTTACCACGTTTTTACAAGGGTTGTGGTGGGGGGCATGGAGAGGAGTGTTAAAACTAACCCTCCTCCTTTACAAACCACCAGCCTACAGAAATCTGAAGGTCATTCTCATGGTTTTACCAGCACATATAATATTATTCAGGTTTTGCTCAGCCAAGATTTTCTGACTCATGAAAATATACATTGAAACTAAAGCAGGCATACCAAAAAAGGTTAAATATACCAAAGAGTAAAACCCTAGGTAGGTAACCCTGATCTTAAAGCACAAAATTACATTAGATAAACCAAAGTTTTCCTTCTCGGCATGTCCATAGCTCAAGTATCATGGATAACTTATAGCTTGTACTGTTACATTGTGTGAGGGTAGTATTTTCCTTCGTGGCTACCATGAAGGACATAACTTGAGAAAGCAGGACAAAAATAGATCTTCAAAGTCATATCAATCATTTTTGAGAGGTAGAAAATACTCGCAGTTTTAATTGGAAGTTACTACTTTTAATTAGTATAACGTGAAAACATACCCCTAGTCTCTGAGTGAATAATGAGCATGGTGATTATGGTTGCATAAGCCACCAAGCCCACCCTCGGGGTGTTCCTATGCCATGAGAGGAGTGGCTCAGCTGTGAATTCCTGTAGGGTGTTTTCTGTATTGTTTTCCCCACTAGATTGTAAGTTCCATGAAAACAAGGAACTTGGTCCTGTTTGATCTCCAGAGTCCAGAACAGTGTCTGGTACACAGTAGGTGTCTGATAATTATTGATTGAATGAATTAATGATGCAAAATAGTGTTCTTCAAGGTTAGGTCAATTCAACATTTCCAAGCAAGTGGTATAACCTCGTGACCCGTCTACCCCCTTTTAATTACAAAATTTGTTGCTTGGAAGTGTGTGAGTGAAGGGGCCTTCTTAAGTTTCTCTAGCTCAACCTCCAACAGCTTAGCTAGTCTTTTCAGGACAGATAGACTTCAAGGCACACCTCTGTGTACCAGATCAGGTCATGAGTCTACCCCTCAAGGCCAAGTATCTATTTCTTTTTTTCGCTAAGCAGGAACCAGGAAGGATTTGTAATATTCCACTATTCCATCATCACTAGTGTCTTATCTCATTCCAATATTTGAATTGCTGAGTTGCTAAAGGTCATGGGGAGAAGAAAGTGTGTGGATTGCTAATAGAATGCATAATTTGCTTACTTAACATGTTTTTCTATACACGATTTTGTCTAGAAATATTTTGATATAAAATTTTGGTTAATTTGCTTAAATATATGACAGTTAATTAAAATAAATGATCCATCTGCCCTATCAACATTAGAGTACTTTTTGTTGTTGTTCATGTGTGTAGATGCTTTAGTTTCAAGGAAGCTGAAAGAATCAATTTGCACAAATGTTCTCTTCAATCAGGACCCCCCAGACTCAAAGATGGTAGACAGTGCATAGTAGAAAAGGACAGAGGGGGCAGGAGAGAGGCTCTCCTCCCAAAAGGAAATAGCAATAATAAAAATTAAAATATAAGAATAGTAGTTTGTGTTATTGCATGCTTATTTGTTTACAATAGTCCTATGGAATAAGCACTGTTAGTCCCATTGTAGAGAGGAGGAAACTGAGGCTTAGCAAGGTAGTGACTTGACAGTAGTAAGGTGTCAAGCAAGGATTTAAACGGAGCATATCTGACCTCAGAGCCCTTACTTTACCATCAAGAGGGATAGCTTCCAAGTACACAGTAGGCTGAGAGCCTGTTATGAGTGTCTGGCAAGTTTTCAAAGAAATCTTTGATCATTTCTTAACGTACTTATGCTGAGAGGAACTCAGAGCAGATAAACTGTGAGATCTCTGTCCCAGTTCAGATAGGGGACTTCCTATACTCTTGTTAAACATCTTTTGATATTATTCAATTATTTTATCATCTCTGTCATTCTCCTTGAATCCCTCTTCAAAGTGAAATATCCTTAAATTTATGGATATAGCTCAACTCCTCAGAGGCATTCATTTGCAAATAGATGAAAAGCTTTGTTACTGTAGATGAGATGAACAAGGGACACTGGGCACAGCCAGCCTTGAGCATGGCCACATTAAAGATTCTATTACCGCTGACCTGCTTAGACTCACAGATCCGATAGCTCAATGTTTCTTTCATCACCTTGAGAAAAACTAGGGGGGAAAAAGCCTGTATATACAAAGGTTCTTATTTTTAAAACTAACACTTAGAAAAAAGTAGAAGGTTTACATTTATCAAGCTTAAGTTTATCTAAACTTTGTAAGATTTTATGGGGCAAAAATCCTTCTAAAACCAGTATTCATGTTGGCAGCAGCAGCTTTCCAAAGCTGCAGCTCAAATTCTGTACCACTGCGGGCACAAGTTTCTCTCTTAGACCCACCTTACCCCCGCCCCCTACTCCTCCAGACACATACAAAAAAAATAATTCAAAACCAGTTTTGAAAAGCAAGCACATATTTTTTCTTTCTCAGAAATTAATTTCCCCTTAATATAGCTGGGGTTAAATTGCTGACAGGCAAATAGCAGGAACTTCTTTACACAGGAGCATCTATCTCTTCCCATCCCATCTCAAATGGCTCCTAACCTTTTGGATTTCAAGGACCCAGGAATGAATGCATGAAAATGCAGACTGATGTGAGGTTGACAAGTTTTATTTTGCAATTAAAGAAAGCAAATTATCATTTGATACATATTATCATTATGACTTCAAAAAGTGACAATGTAACAGAAAAACATGCAAGCACATAATTTCAGTCTAAAGAATTTTTTTTAAATTAAAGTTTATTGGGGTGACAATTGTTAGTAAAGTTACATAGATTTCAGGTGTACAATTCTGTATTACATCATCTGTAAATCCCATTGTGTGTTCACCACCCAGAGTCAGTTCTCCTTCCATCACCATATATTTGATCCCCTTTACCCTCATCTACCACCCCTCTCCCCCCTTACTCTCTGGTAACCACGAAACTATTGTCTGTGTCTATGGGTTTGAATGGATAAAGAAGTTGTGGTGTATATACACAATGGAATGCTATTCAGCAGTAAGAAAAGATGAAATAGGACCATTTGTGACAACATGGATGGATCTTGAGAATATAATGCTTAACAAAATGAGTCAGAAAAAGCAGAGAACCATATGACTTCACTGATATGTGGTATATAAACCAAAAACAACAAAAGAACTTTTTAAATCATAAAGGTAAGCTTATGGGATTGAGTTTATTCACAGAAAAAAAAAAATCACTGCCTTTTTTTGTTTTTCTCACTCTGCCACAGGTCAGTGAAAATTCTATTAGAGACTAGCACTGGTCCTGGGACCAACATTTGGGTACCCCCGATCTAAAAGAAGTCTTTCCTAATATCTCCATATCTTGTCCATCCACCATCAGGCAAAATTAATTCCCTTCTCTTTTCTCCTTATTTTGTGACTACGTATGTTTTATGACACAGTTTCAAAATTATTCCTGTTAGTGTTTATCTAGCAGCTAGGCCACAAGTTCTTAAAGGCACAAAGATTGTGTCTTACCCTTGTATCCATAGCACAAAGCCTAGAACACAGTAAGCGTTCTAAGAGTATTTATCAAATTAATTTGTACATAAGTAAGTAAAATGTAAAGAGAAAGTTCTCTCCCTAGATGAAACTGATAATCTTATTTGCAAACTGTCATACCACATTAGACCCTGAAGGGAGGTCCCAGATATGTAAAGAAAGTTATAAAAACATTCTAATACCACTGGCACACAGCAATGACTTGCAAATTTAAGCCTAAATTGAAATAATGACTGAACACTACTGTTCTAACAATCTTCAGCTAAGAAATTGTTTTTTTAGCCAAGTTGTGTTTAAACATTGATAGTGACACTGATTTATATATACTTCCAATGAAAATGGATTAGTCCTTCTGGAAACGATTTTTAGTATGGTGTGAGGTAGGGATCAAAATACATTTTTTCCATATGTGAGGTGATCATAGATGTGTGATGTTTTTTTATATAAAAGGAAATAAATTCCCTGTTAAATTAGAAAAAAAGAATATGGAATTTCCAGATGCAGAATAGACTGAGAATCATCAGAAGGTAGGATAATAGCTAGCAGCAAATGAGATCCTCTGTGTTCATTTATGCACGTGGTTTATTGATCAGTCATTAATCTGTGATCTGAAGACTGAACACTGAACCAGCAGTTCCCTGAATCTAGGAAAACAACATGTCCTAATTTATTTCCCTGACAAAATTTGGCTACAGTTCAGCTATGCAGTAAAAATATATTCCATAAAAATATCTTCATGGATTTTTCTCATTGACAAAAGGGGGATGAAATCATCTTATGGGGAATGGAATCACCAAAAACTCTTATCGTTTATATTCATACATCTACCTTGAAGCAAAGGACATAAAAAGTGAATGGAATGAAAATTATAATCGTTTCTTCACTACTAAATTCAGAGAATGTAAGCATATATAGTGTTACGTTAGCTATTATTTTAACTTCTTATGGTAGCCAAAAGTTAAATTTATTAAATTACCCAAAAGTTAGTGTTGTCTTAAAGATCAAATTTGTATTTACCTATAGTAGTGCTTAAATAGTTATGAGGCTACACAAAGCTTTATAAATGAAACTGAGGCATGACTGGCAATTGTGAGCATAATCAGAGGAAGAAACTGGAAACCCAGAACAACACTGTTTGCTGGTGCTTATTCACCTAGTCTTCAAGATGAAAGGAATAGAAACAGATCTGGGGGCAGAACTTGAGCATGTCTGAATTCAATGCCTTTGTAAAAGCATCATCATGTAGGCTCATCTATATTATTTACTCATCGTGGTTGGCAGCCTCCAAGATGGACCCCAGCGATCCCCATTACTAGAATTCATACCCTGGTGGAGTTCCTCCCACATTTCGCCAGGGTTGGTTTTGTATGACCAGTAGGATAATACAGAAGTGGTTGCATGTCATTTCTGAGAATAAGGTATAAGACATTGAAGCTTCCATTTTAGTGTCTCTGTTGCTCAGATCACTTGCTTTGAGGAAAATCAGCTCCTGTGTCATGAGAAGCACTACAGAGAGGCCCACGAGGCAAGGAACTGAAATGTTCTGCCAACAGCTATGGCAATGTGCTGGAAACAGGTTCTGCAGCCCCAGGCAATCCTTCAGATGACTGTAGCCTCAGATGCCAGCTTGGCTACAACCTCATCTGATCTGAGCCAGAACCACCCAGCTATACTGCTCCCAGATTCCTGATTCTCAGAAACTGAGTGAGAAAATAAATATTTATTGTTTTAAGATGCTAATTTTGGGGGTGATTTGTTACCCAGTAATAGACAACTAATACACCTACTGTGATCTTGGCTAAGTTAGAGAAATTAATTGAGCCTCTGCTTCCTCATCTATAAAGTGGGGACTAATGTAAATAGAAATACATACTATACTTGTTCTCCTTTGTTCCAGAATTTATGACTACTGTTAGAAATGCATAAAATACAGATCATGTATTAAAAGAGGAGAGGGGACAAAAAAACAAGAGTGGGGATATAAAAAAGAAATGGGACAGAGGTTAAAAACTAATGTATCACACAATCCTATAACTGGGTCACAATTCTGGCTCTGAAACTTTTGGTAACGACTCCAACCTCCCCACACCCATACACACAAACACAGGTATTTATTCATTCCAGAGTCCAAAAACGTAAAAAAGAAAATCCAATTATGTAAGAGCCATATAATTATCCTTAGTACTAACATGGATGAGAATTTCTTTGGGCGCTTCCCTAAAGCAGACACGGAGTGCATCACAGCTGAGGCCTTCACATACGGATACACACAGTGTCTCATATTGTGCAGGCCCGTAATGGGCTCTCACACAACAATACTGCTATTACTACCACCATTTGGGGCCAAGTTTTACCAGTAATGCAGCTCACCTCTAAACCATATTTACCCTTCACAGGCTAATACTCTTGAGTTTTCATCCTCATAAATATTAAAAACAATGAATTTTCAGCCAGGAACTTAATAGAATCAGTTTTGGAAAAGTCCTGGGCATTCCAAATATTTTCCCATATTTCTTCCATCTCAATAAGAAAGAACCTCAGTGGACATAAATGTCCATCTTCATGGTCACCCATGCACAAAGCTTGGGGCCTAGCCACCCAGTCCTGATGTTTTTAGTAATGTCTCTTCCCTCTGTTCCCTCCTTTATATTCTTGATGCCATTGTCTAGCTCTGAGTTTTAACTCTTTACTCACAGATTTAGGTGACAGCCTTGTCTTAGCCAGCTCAGACTGCCGTAACAAAATACCATAGATTGGACGGCGTAAACAAACTACCATTTATTTCTCAGTTTTAGAGGCTGAGAAGTCCAAGAGCACGGTGCTAGCTACTTCTCTTCCCTGGTGAGGGCGCTCTTTCCTGGTTTGCAGATGGCCCCCTTCTCTTAAGTGTCCTCACATGGGGGGGAAAGGAGAAGCAAGTTTCCCGTGTCTCTTCTTATAACAGCAGTAATCCCATCATGAGGACCCTCTCCTCAAGACCTTATCTAAACCTAATCACCTTCCAAAGACCCCACTTCCTAATACCATCAGGTTGGGGTTAGGAGTTCAACATATGAATGTGGGGGGACACAATTCAGTCCATAGCAAGCTCCCAGTCATTCCCAATCCAGCTTGATGTATATGATTGTCAGAACACTTTTTCTCTTCTTTCATAACGATTTAGTTAAGTGTCAACCTGGGTCCAGACTGCAGCAAATCAAGATTCAGCCTTTTGCCCCACCTCTAACTCCTATTCTTTACCCAACATAGCTCCTCAATTCAGGTTTGCTCCCTCTCCTCTCTGGGCCTTTCTATACTGTGAAACCTAGAACGCACCACCACCACCTCTGCCTTTCTGGATTCCAATTCCATACTTTAAAACCAGTTCAATCCCTAGCTCAGAGAATTGAGAGTATCAGAGTTGTAGGGACTTTAAATGTCTCTGTTCAATCCTCAGCCTCACCCAAGCCTCCATTCATCCATACAACATTTATCGGGTACCTCTTAAGCCAAGTAAAATGAATAGGATAGGCTCAGCCCAGAAAGAGGTCATGATTTATACAGGGAGACTGGAATGCAAATGATTACATTTTAGGTACAATGTCCAAGACATGAACAAAGGGCTTTGGGAGCACCTTTTTTGATACTTGTCTAGACTCTTACTTAAACACCTCCAGTAAAAGGAAACTCATTACCTAAAGCAGAGCTCATTCCATTTTCAGAAATCTATAACCACATAAAGTTATCATATTGAGTTTAAATTTAACTTCTACACATTTATTCTAGCATTTTCAAATTCTAGTTTTCAAAGATAAATCTAGCTTTCTTTTCATATGATTGCCATTTAATTATCTGAAGACCTGAAGACCACACCATGAATATCCCCAGCCTTTTTATATGTTCTGATTCTAGGCTCTTCACCCTGCTGGCTGCCTTCCTCTGGCTCCACCGAAAGTTTGGTGGGGATTCACCGAGGCAGAATGGAGAGAGGCTATCACCTCCTTTTGCAACCTAAGATCACATTTTCCTTTCACAGAAAGAACTTATTACATTACTTCTTATAGACAACATAATTTCCAGTGATCCTTTTTTTTCTCTCTCACACACATTAATAATGTGTCCTTCAAAAGCCTGTAGCACAAACTTGATGGCTCATACTGGGGCTTATTGCATACTGTCCTGCATTATCTATTAATTTTAAAAAATTTTTTTATATCTAAGCTCTCTACCTAAACAGAAGGTTCCTTGGGGGTGAAGATACTTTTACTATTCATATTTTCCTTTAATAAGTATATGAATGAGTAAACAAATGTTAAGGGAGAAAAGCACTGTGGTATGCAGAAGAATGCCCCTCCCTAAAAGATGTCCACATCCTGTGACATAATCTCCAGAACGTATGAATTTGCTATGTTATAGGTGGAATTAGGGTTGCTTATCAGCTGATTTCAAAATAAAGAGATTAGCCTGGATACCATAGTGGGTCCAATGTAATCACAAGGGTCCTATAGAAAGGAAGGCAGACGAGATCAGAGTCAAAGAGTGAACTGCTGATGCTCCACTGCTAGGTTTGAATATGGAGAAAGGAGCCATAAGGAAGGAATGAGGGCAGCTTCTTATGCTGGGTTGGACAAGGCAAGAAAACTGATTGTCCCCGGCTGACCTCCAGAACTGTAAAATATGTGTGCTGCTTATAAAGCCACTAAATTTGTGGTACTACAGTAGCCATAGGAGACTTATTGAAGTGCTACCACTTGGTGCTATTTGCCAGCCATAATACGTCATTTTCATTTAATTATTATTAATCCTGACAACACACCTTTGATTTTAAAAAAGCTGAAGCCATTGGGTAAATCTGGAAAGATTACCCAGCTAGTAAGAAGCAGAGCTAGGATTCTAACTCAGGTCTCTTTCCTTCCAATTTATATTCATTTCACAAAGCCATGATGCCTTAAGAAGGGATAAATTCACAACCCAGATATTGTACCTCAGTAATACTCTAAATATTCTGATTAGATTACCAGAGCCCATTGTTCCTAGCAGAAACTGGATACATAATTCAATAGCTACTATTAACATTCCTCTTTAATTTCTGTCTTCTTTCTCTTTGAACGTTTATCTCTCCCATTGATAACTGCTTAAAAATAAAACATTTTAATCTAAACATAACTCTTAGCTCTATACATATTGCTTTGTATCACATAACTATATAATATTAATATTTATAATAAACTTTTACAGCCACAACTGGTTTTCTGGAAAAAACACAACCAACCCCTGCAGCGTTCTGACAAGAGTGGTCATTCAGTGGTGATACTCTGAGCTATGCAAAATTTATTGCTGATCAGACATGATAAGCATGGGCGGAAATTCTGCAATTACAAGGATATAGTTTTCCCTTAAACCCATAATGAAAATGTGAAATTTTCTTTACTTCTTTCTCTAGTTCTTTATCAGAAAGCATTCACCTGTTGCAACAAGCCCTTTTTCATTTGAAGTAAGTTTGTTCATTCCTTATTGAGCACCTATTTTGCATAGTGGTCATTGTAACCTAATGCCTTGATAAATGGTTCTTCTACTTCCTACTTATATAACCCTGGGCAAATTACCTTATTGAGACCATTTCCTCCCCTGTGAAATGGATATAAGGATAACACCTACCTCATGAGTATTATGAGGATATTCTAAGGCAATGCACTTAGATCAGGGGTGCTATAAAGTAAGCAATCACCACCTGTTAGTTCTCACTATATGCCAGGCCATGGGTTTATATTAGTGCATAAAAGAGACATGGTCTCTGCCCTTGACAAGCCTATATACTAGTAGTTAAAATGTAAGGGTAAGCAAAGAATTTTAGTTTTTAAGAAGTGTTCAGGGGCCGGCCCGGTGGCTCAGGCGGTTAGAGCTCCGTGCTCCTGACTCCGAAGGCTGCCGGTTCGATTCCC
This sequence comes from Rhinolophus sinicus, assembly GCF_036562045.2. Taxonomy (NCBI): domain Eukaryota; kingdom Metazoa; phylum Chordata; class Mammalia; order Chiroptera; family Rhinolophidae; genus Rhinolophus; species Rhinolophus sinicus. The sequence continues at coordinate 37,689,456 of NC_133761.1, read as the reverse complement.
ACATGGGCCAGTGGGCTCTCAACCACAAGGTTGCCAGTTCAATTCCTCGAGTCCCGCAAGGGATGGTGGGCAGCGCCCCCTGCAACTAAAATTGAACACGGCACCTTGAGCTGAGCTGCCACTGAGCTCCCGGATGGCTCAGTTGGTTGGAGTGCGTCCTCTCAACCACAAGGTTGCCGGTTCGACTCCCGCAAGGGATGGTGGGCTGTGCCCCCTGCAACTAGCAACGGCAACTGGACCTGGAGCTGAGCTGCGCCCTCCACAACTAAGACTGAAAGAACAACTTGAAGCTGAACAGAACCCTCCACAACTAAGATTGAAAGGACAACAATTTGACCATTGTTCCCCAGTAAAGTCCTGTTCCCCTTCCCCAATAAAATCTTAAAAAAAAAAAAAAAAAAAAAGAAGTGTTCAAATCAGCAGCTATTATTTTTGAGTTCATGGTGTGTGTGTGTGTGTGTGTGGGGGGGGGTGGGTTCTGCTGAAATCTCCAGTTTGGCATGACTTGCTTCAGGGGTGACCATGACCTGGCACTTATTGTAAAAAGTGCTCTAGTCCCACCCCAATGACTCAGTTCCCCTGAAGGCCTTCCACCGTTTACCCTCTGCATTCTGGGGGATCTATCTACAGAATTACACTGAAAAAAAAAATTAACCTTACCAACCTTGCAATACTCCCCAACCCATGCATGTCATCTTTAGCATTTGGAGATACCCCCACTATCAGGGAGTTTTGAAATATGTGCCCTTCTCAGGTCAACAGACCTGCAGTCCTTACTGAAAGCACCTGAACCTCTAGTTAAGCTACTTCAGATACATGCTTTTCATTTTCTTTGTCATGTCAAATTAGTGCACAAAAGCTTCCTGCCTACTAGCCAAGAGACTTGTCCCTAATTTTGCAAGAGAACAAAGCTTAATGTTTTCCCTCTTGAACATACTGTTATCTTATGAATTCTGATGAGACAGATTATTTTAAAATATTAAATGAGACAAATGTGAAAGCACTTATAACAGCCTCTGGCCCACAAGAGATGAGTCAGAATACCTGTTGTTTCTTTCTTATAGATGATTTGCCATTTTCAGTGCAGAGCTCCAAATATGTTAATTTCAAAGAAGGAACTCTCAACCCTGGGATGGTAATCAAACAGGTACCTATCGCTTAGGTACTTCATAATTACTTGCTGATTTCCTATTCAAGACCTGTAAGGAACTAGGAGCTAAAGAGGAGTGCAGTAGGCCAGCCTCTCTTCCCTCTAATTGCTAATTTTGGCAAAGGCCACAATAAGTCACTAACCATCAGGCCAAAGCATCTCAAACCCATATGCAAGTCTATTTTAAGCTTTCTGGCTGAATCTCTGCTGGACCATCTCCATGTTGTCATAGCTAACCTCCAATACCCCCAAGGGTTTTATCACCCACCCACAAGACCACCAGGCCAAACTGGTTAAGCACTTGCTCATTTCCAGGTTTATTCTAGGGCAACAAAATGACTAAGTGTTAAGGGTCTCATTCAGGAACTGTTTTTGCATTTTTGTTATCACAGAAAGCATGTGTGTAGACAAAATAGGTGTTTTTGCACAAAGCTTCCTTTGTACCTTACTATTTTTGAAGCTCCTTCCTCTCTCCTTGCATGCCTTTCTCTATAACAATCCTGGGTTGTTTCAGTGCTTTTCTACACCTTCCAATGTCGAAGTGTTAACAGGTGTTCTGGTGGCTAAAACAGTCTATGGGGTCAGAGCAGCAAACCCAAGAACTTGCCCCAGCCCTGGCCAGATGGCCATGTGATGACAAACAGCACTTTTGAACCAAGCCTAAAGGGTAGCAAAACAGAGCTCCATCTAGAGATAGAAAGCAAGCCAGTCGAGAGGGCAGACGAGGTTGTTAAAGAATCACGCCCTGCCTCACCCCCTAGTGGTATAAGCAGTTCCTTTTCCTCTGCAGAAGGACTGGGACTATTTATATGTTACAGAATCATACAACTTTGCAGCTAAAGAACAAAACTTACACCTCTAAATGCTCTAAATGAGTGTTTCAAAGCTATTACTTTAGAGAGTCTTTATTCTGATTCCAGAAATACCTTGGCATTGCCTTCAATACTCATGACAAATTCTTTTGACTATATTTAGTGGTGACAAATACCAGTTATTTGAGGTGGGTGTTATTTTCAGAAACAGCCAGGTCATTCAGAACTAAGAATCATAAGGTAGAGGAATCAGTCCTATTTTGGTATAAAAACCAAGGTGTTAGTTATACTAAAACAAGTTGGAGTTTCCTGCGCAGATCCAAAACCAATTTGAAAAGATAATTTAAAAAGTGATCTGCATAATGGCAATTATTGGTGTGGAATAAGGTATATGCTACCAAGGTGACAACTTTGAAGAGGTCATTGATGTGGACGCACAGTTGGCCCTCCGTACCCACCAGTTTCACATTCATGGATTCAACCTACCGTGGATTGAAACAGTATTTTCGATCTGCAGGTGGGAATCTGCAGATGCAGAGGACCAACTGTATGCATTGTTCTATGCCATTTTACATAAGGGATTTGAGCATCCTTGGATTTTAGTATCTGCGCAAGCTGGGATGCCTGGAACCAATTCCCCAAGGACACTGAGGGATGACTCTATACATTCTGGAGTCTCATTAATCTATTTGCATGACCATTAGACAATAGACAAGTTTAGTATGAATCTCATTTTTGAATCTATAAGCATAAACTCTTAAAGTAGAAATCCCATTCTTAGCTTTAGTTAACACGTCTGCAGAGTAGGGGCTATGAGGTAGTGACACTCCTTACGTAAAATAAACTGATACATAAACTGATACTGTAAGGTTCTAAGACTCTTACATCTACTAATAATGCAGTAGTATCTAACTGTAGAACAGATTACACTTGGGGGTCTGGGTCTCCTACTCTCTAGAAGTCCTTAATCTAAACAGGTACACTTATCTGGACACACATTTATAATACTAATAATAGTTAATACTTATATAGCCCTTATTACTACCTGCTTTGTACTTGCTTAGCATTATATATATTTATATAAATTCACTTAACGAACCCCTTTTATTACTATTTTTATTCTCTTCTTCCATATGAGACAACAGTAAACTGCAGAGCTGGGATTGGAATCCTGGGAATCTGACTCCAGCTATGCTCTACCAGTATGGTATACCACCATATACTGCCTCAATACTGAGACAAGAGAAAACCAGACACATAAATCAATAGGAAAAAGGACAATGAAGGATACTTACAAATTTATGGAAAAATCATTTGAGAAGTAGGAAGGAGGGGGTAAAATGAGGCAGATAGACCTTTGTAAACTGGGATGAAAGGACCTGTAAACTGGTCACATAGAGTGACTAGAAGAGTTCAATGGGCAGACTGAGGATGGGCAGCCTGAGGATGGGCAAAAAGGCTCTCCTCTAATTTACTTAGAGACAAGAGGCAGCTGGAAAGATCTGGGGGTTATGAAGAGGTGGTTTCTGGCAATGTTTTCTATATAGAAAGTTCTTCCTTTAATACATAAAAATCAGGTAATGTAAGATAAACAAAAACTCCACAATACTATTAACATGGCAGTTTTTATACCCAGCCCACATCACTTCGTGAACTTTATAGATCAGTAAGCAGATATGCTTAATATCCAAGTAAACTCACTGTTTGAAGCTTCTAGAACTCCTTGACAATGACTCAGTTCCTTTAAAGAGGGCCTATGTGTGGAAGGCAAGTGAAGAAGCCCTTAAGATGTCTTCCCTTCAACTACAGAATTCCAATGCCTCCCCAAACCTTGCCTCATCTCACAGAAGTATAAGCTGAGTCTCATAAAGCGGAAACGACTTGGATTCCAGTCCTCTAACTCCACGTCCAGTGCTCTTCTTACTTCTGCAAACTGATTCTACCCTCTTCCTTGTAACCATTCAGGGCAAACCACACAATACTTATTTCAAAGCCCTTCAGAGAACGTGAGCACACACCTACTCTACAGGGTTAAGAATTCTTCATTACAATTTCCTCTGGCTGCAGTTTAGAGCAGCTTCCTCTCCCTGGGACCTCTCCCTGTCCGGAAAAATTACAGAAATCATTCGAGTTAATGCTCCTAAAATCTGCAAAATATAAAAAAGAAAGAGACAACGGATACTCTCGGGATGTCGTGTCTTACATTCCGGGGTTCGGTGGCAGGGAATTTACTTTCCCATTGGGCAGGGTGCTGTTCCCGCAGCCTATTCTACCAAGCTTGAGCCCACCAGCGAGGCGCGGGGAAAGGTCGGCTGCCAGGCCTGCCACGGCCGGTCCCCCGCTGAGGTGCCAGGGATTCGCTGAAGCCCGCCTAGCGGGGAGTGGCGGGTTCCCGGGACCCCACGAACGTGGGGATGCCGAGGCCAGCCCAGGTGTTCCCTCTCTTCCCCAAACGGCCCCGCAGGTCGCGGACATCCAGTACAGAACAGCCCCACCTTACACCGCGCCTCTGGGCGATGTCACGTGAAGCGGGCCAGTGGAACCAATAGGCTGCTCGCGCCGAATGGAAGGGATTGTCTGACCCTCATGACGTCACAAAGCTGGCGGGGCGCGTCCCACTCTTCCGCCCCTGCACACGGGCCACCGCCCGCTCTCTTCCTCCCCGCCCCCTCGCCGATGTGCAGCCAATCGGGAGGCGCGAAGCCCCAGGCCCGAACGCGCGGGCGGGGCAGGGTAGTGGCCAACCAAGGCGGGGACGCGCAGTGGGCCGGCCGGGGGCTGAGGGCCGCGCTCGGGTGAATTGCGCCCGGCTGCGTGGAAGCATTGCCACCGAAGCTGCCTCCACAGCGGGAAGAAGCGGCTCATCCCCTGCCGCGCCGGGATCGTACTCTTTGTTCCCGGCGCCGAACCGCCCTGTCTGAATCCTCCTCCACCCTCCCAGAGTTGTGAGGGGGTGCCGGCGCGTGGGAGAGGCAGCCGCCGACGTGCGGAGGGCGAGCGGCGGCCAGGGCGGAGGAGGGACGAGCCTCGGAGCGCCAGGTGCGTGTGGGCCCGGAGGCGCAGCTCTGGGGGACGCCGCGGGCTCGCGATGGGGACGTCCCCCCTGTGTCCCTGTCAGCGCTGAGGGTGCGGTGGGGGTCCGCGGGAGGGTGAGCTCCCGGTCGTCTCTGCTTGAGGGTACCTGCTTACACACCCAGGTGTCTGGGGTGACCCCACGGGCAGCCCGACGCCGGCCGCCCCCGGTCTGGACTGAAGCCGTCGTCGCGTGGGGCCGGGCGTGGCGGGCAGCGGACGTTGGATGCAGCGCGCCCATGGGCTCGGCGCTCGGGCTGGATGGAGGGGGTGGTCTTGGGGCGCGCTTCTGTTCGTGTCTGGGCCCCCGCCGCCTCGGGCTGTGCCCTGCTTCTCCGGCGGGGTGGGTTGGTTGGTTTGTTTGGTTTCCTTTTTCTCCCCACCCCTTTCTCCCTCCGTCCTGTTCCCCCCTCCCAGCCCAGCCCCAGTCACCGGACTGGAGCGAGACCTCGCCCCTCCTCCGCTCCCGCCTCCCCCGCCGCCGCCTCCTCTAATGAGCATCTGCCTTGCTTTCAATGGGCCGGTGCTGCTGTCGCTGCTGCTGCCCGCGCGGGTTGTGGATGTTGTCGGCTCCGTATTATGATGACAGGAGAATGTGTGTGTGTCCCGGGCCCAGACGAATTGGTAGGTATTCGCTTAAAGACCTGCGTTGGGTATTCAGGAAGGATGGTGACTGATTCTTTGTGTGGATGGTTTTAGGTAGCTTGGCTTGGAACTAAGGCTTCCTGTACTGTGATTGCTTTGATGTCTTGGTGAGTGCAATTTTCAGGTGGGGACAAAGGAAACTAATGAACCAGGTGGTGGCTTGGGGCTACGTGTCTTCGAATGAAGAAACAGGTTTCTTCATTCACGTAGAGATAACAGGAGCTGCGAAATGGCTAGATATTTCCAGAAAATGCTGAAAAAGTCGCAATGTCTTTATGCAGGGTGTTTAATGCAATCGGATTACATAAACTGAGGTTCTGACACATTTAATGACTAGTACAGCATTTTTAAAAATTGACACCCAAAGCTTTGCAGATCTAAAGAGCTGCAAGAGTCAGTGTAGTCACAGCATTTTCTAATTAATTTGTTCCACGGGTTTATTGATGAAGTGGAATTATTTCTTGGCACAGGCTCTGCTGAGCACGTCAGTAAGTACGGGTCTCTTTCCTGTTTTGGGTTGCAGCGCATCTTTTCTTATTAGTTATTGGCAAAATCGGCCAAATCCTCATAGGACGAAGATGCTGCATGTAACATGGCTCAGTCTGGAGCATGGGATAGGAACTTTTCAGTGAAAACGTGGTAAAAAATGACTTGAAAATTTGATACTGCTCCAGTTTACCAACAACTGTACTATTTTGCTGTTCTTTGCCTAATCAAGAGCTTTCTACTTCATTCATTAGGCAAGCTGGTCAATAAAAGTTTTGTTGTCATGGGGTTTTTGTTGTTGAATCACAGAATATTCAGAAAGATACTCAGAGTGTTTGCTCACTTATGGTTTATGAAAACATTTGAAAGTACTTTGACTTCTAAGGGCATATGGTCTGATGGAGAGAATATATCAGTTGTACTGATGAAGGTAGAATGCTCATTCCTTACAGAGCAGGGTTTTCATGAATTTCAGCTTTCCTGAGAATGTCTTTTGAAGGCATGTTTGGAGTTGGGGAATTGGGATTACAGTCTCAGTCCATAAACTAAACTGAATAACTGAGAGATACAGTTGATAAAATTCACTCTCTGCTTTTTTGTTTTCAATGTATGTATTTCAATGAATGTATTATTCAAAGCATTTGCTGCATGAATCATTAGTTCTTTTGTCACAATATTTCATTCATATTGCAGTTAACTACAAAAGCAGAAAAAATTTCAAAACAAAGGCATTTAAAGAAAATGCAGGTTTCCTGGGCTTGTTACTCCTTGATCAGACATCTTACAAGGAAACCTTGTTATGTTATACATCTATCAAACCCCTTCTTCCAGATACACACATAGTACTTTGATTCAAATCTACATTCCATCAGAAACACACACTTTTTTTTTCCCTGTAGGAGTCTTAAATTTTAAAGTAAGCACACATATAAACATATAAAGTTATGGAGAAAATGTCATTTAATTAAGATTGGCATCTGTTTACATTTTTAATAATAGGAAATTTTTATACAAGAGCATGAAATGAGTTAGGTCTGCATGCAAACCTAACAAGATATATGGTTTATGTCTGGAAACCAGTGTCATGTGGCTCAACATTTGAGCACATCTCCTGGCTCAGTAATGTATACTTAACCTTGGATGACTTTCAGGTATTCAGTTTGAAGTACTGTTATTTAAGTAGTTAGTCTTGATAGATTCCTGTCCTGGAATTTCTATTTTTCATTGCTGCATTTCAGAATGCTTATTTAGTTATTGATCTTATTTCCAAAATTCTAATCATTACCTTTTATTACTTAATCTTGCCTTCAATTTTGTAAACAAATCCCTTCTTAAGTAATGCAGTTAAAATAATGGTACTCTTTATTACTTGCAAAGGGGGTTCTGTATAACTGGCTTATGTAGTGCTTATTTCAGAAGCAAACAGAGATCAGTTATTTTTCAGTGTTTGGTTTTCTCTGCTCCCCCACATCCCGCTTATCACTTTTTCTCCAATTACTCTTCAAAAGAGGGTACACAAAAATAATGTAACATATAGCTAATGCTTTATATTTGTAAATGTTATGTTCCTTAATAGTTCCATCATTAGGAAGGAATAGCTGACATAAGATTCAGTTGGTTTTATTTTCCTTATTTCTTTTTTGTTTACTGCATTTATTTCCTTATTTAAAGTATTTGGAAAGCCTGTTTCTTTATTGGCCAGATGAACAGTTTGAGGCAATATCCCAAGAATTCAGGGGAAATATTATTGAGGAAGAAGGAAGATTTTTTTCTTGCATAAAGTATCTGGGTTAATGGTAAACATTCATTAAATTTTCTAGATAAATGCCCAGCAAAATCTTTTCAGTGTCATATACTGAGTGATATGATTTAGTTACATTCATGATTATAATTGTGTACCTTATCCAAACCTTACACTATCAGACTAATATTTCATTATTCTTTATTGCTTCCCAAGGGCAAATAGATACTTTTTTTTCTATTGTAAGAGAAAATATTTTATCTAGTAGTGAATTCTACTTGGGATCCATAGTAGATAATAATATTTCTATACCTTTCCTTTATGGCTGATAAGCAGAAGAAAATACTAGCAAGTAAATTAAATTCCAGAACTGAGACTATTTTATGTTACTAACAAAGTTTTGGAGTTGCTAGAATGCTTAAACGTTTTTTATCATGAAGGACACAGTCAAATTAAACAATGAGTAAATGAAACCTGAATTATATTTCAAAGCCTCACTTCAACAAACACTTATAAAAACATAGAATCCCAGAAGAGGCCTTAGATAGCATCTGTTCTGATGTGTTTACTTTCATTTTAGGAAAGTGAGGCCCTAAGAGGTGAGCCAATTTATACAGGATTAATTTGGCAAGTTGGTGGCAGACCAATATCCCCCTAAGATCTCCAAATTGGTACAGTGGTCTTCAAAGCATTGTTTGCAAGACCATTCACTGAGGTGTAGGAAGGGGTTATTGGAATTTCTCTTCACTCATTGTGTAATTTTTTTGTGTATAATGAACATTATGTTAATACAGTAGTATGTGTGTATAACTTACAAATAGTTGTACAAAAAGTATAACTTACATATACTTGTATTGGAGATGCATCCTAATACTTTTTGGTGATAGCCATGTGTAATTAAATGCTAACAATTGATCACAGGTCTAGAAATAGGATCTTCACAAATGGGAGAAGTTCCTGAGCAATATGGAACATCAAGGGCCTTTTTTAAAAATAGAGAGGGAGAAGGGTGATTGGGCAGGTAGACTGCCATTGCATGATGTTATATAACATTCGTGTTCTTAGCTTTCCCCAGAAAGCTACTACACATTCTTTACAGTTTGTGCTACAAAAAGAAATATGAAGAAAAGAGAAAAATAAAGCTGGACTAAAATTCAGTCCTGTCTCCATAAATGATTGGGAACTGTCCTGAGCAGAATATTCCCTGTAGAAATAGTACATGATATGGGTATAACATATAGTGCCTCCTAGCACAGGGCTTAGCATGTAGTTTCACCTGCTAAATATTTGCTATAAAAAGCAAAGATAAGGTAATCTGAAATAAAACTTTTCTTTGTGTGTACCTGTGTAATTTGCGGTCTAGGAATCCCAGTCAGAAGTTCCAGCCTGCCGCTGTTTTCTGATGCCATGCCAGCACCAACCCAGCTGTTTTTTCCTCTGATCCGTAACTGTGAACTGAGCAGAATCTATGGCACTGCATGTTACTGCCACCACAAAAATCTCTGCTGTTCATCTCCTTACGTTCCTCAGAGTCGCCTGAGATATACACCCCATCCAGCGTATGCTACCTTTTGCAGGCCGAAGGAGAACTGGTGGCAATACACCCAGGGAAGGAGATATGCTTCCACACCACAGAAATTTTATCTCACACCTCCACAAGTCAACAGTATCCTAAAAGCCAATGAATACAGTTTCAAAGTGCCAGAATTTGATGGCAAAAATGTCAGTTCTGTCCTTGGATTTGACAGCAATCAACTACCTGCAAATGCACCCATTGAGGACCGGAGAAGTGCAGCAACCTGCTTGCAGACAAGAGGGATGCTTTTAGGGGTTTTCGATGGCCATGCAGGCTGTGCTTGCTCCCAAGCGGTCAGTGAACGACTCTTTTATTATATTGCTGTTTCTTTGTTACCCCATGAGACTTTGCTAGAGATTGAAAATGCAGTGGAGAGTGGTCGGGCATTGCTACCCATACTCCAATGGCACAAGCACCCCAATGATTATTTCAGTAAGGAGGCATCCAAATTGTACTTCAACAGTTTGAGGACTTACTGGCAAGAGCTTATAGACCTGAACACTGGGGAGTCGGCTGATATTGATGTTAAGGAGGCTCTAATTAATGCTTTCAAGAGGCTTGATAATGACATCTCTTTGGAGGCTCAAGTTGGTGATCCGAATTCTTTCCTCAACTACCTGGTGCTTCGAGTGGCATTTTCTGGGGCAACTGCTTGTGTGGCCCATGTGGATGGTGTTGACCTTCATGTGGCCAATACTGGTGATAGCAGAGCCATGCTGGGTGTGCAGGAAGAGGACGGCTCTTGGTCAGCAGTCACTCTCTCTAATGACCACAATGCTCAAAATGAAAGAGAACTGGAACGACTGAAACTGGAACACCCAAAAAATGAGGCCAAGAGTGTGGTGAAACAGGATCGGCTGCTTGGCTTGCTGATGCCTTTTAGGGCTTTTGGAGATGTAAAGTTCAAATGGAGCATTGACCTTCAAAAGAGAGTGATAGAATCTGGCCCCGACCAGTTGAATGACAATGAATATACCAAGTTTATCCCTCCTAATTATTACACACCTCCTTATCTCACTGCTGAGCCAGAGGTAACTTACCACCGATTAAGGCCACAAGATAAGTTTCTGGTGTTGGCTACTGATGGGTTGTGGGAGACGATGCACAGACAGGATGTGGTTAGGATTGTGGGTGAGTACCTCACAGGCATGCACCGCCAACAGCCAATAGCTGTTGGTGGCTACAAGGTGACACTGGGACAGATGCATGGCCTTTTAACAGAAAGGAGAGCCAAGATGTCCTCGGTATTCGAGGATCAGAATGCAGCAACCCATCTTATTCGCCATGCTGTGGGCAACAACGAGTTTGGGACTGTTGATCACGAGCGTCTCTCCAAAATGCTGAGTCTTCCTGAAGAGCTTGCTCGGATGTACAGAGATGACATTACAATCATTGTCGTTCAGTTCAATTCTCATGTTGTAGGGGCATATCAAAACCAGGAATAATGAGTGGATTATCCTGGCAGTTCTCAAATGAAATAGGATTAAAGGGCAGATAGATTTTTAAAAGATACTAAAATCTAAACATTTCCAGTGGGTCATTGTAAGCATTTACCCATTTGATCTTCTAGCTAGTCAAGAACTCCAACTGACTTGGCAGCAGTGTGGTGGGATCACGAGTCTTGTTCTGTGTGGCTTGGATCTCACAGCACCTGCACTTGAGGCAAGTCAGTTCCTTATTGCAGATGTCTTGTGACATTGGCTTCTTGTATCAGTCTGAGAAAATCAGGATGACCTGGCAAGTAGGATCTTAAATAGGCCAAAAGCAAGGACCTTGCTGGGCATATTCTCTTGGTAAAACGGAAGAAACATTACTGTTCATACCTGCAGGCCCCTTTCATCACTAAGATTTCAATGTACATGAGAACATTTATTTATTGCATGATTTCCTAGATATACAATCTATGCATTGTTTATATAAATTTGTTTTAACCTGAAGTGGTTCCCAGATCCTGTAGTTTAAGCCGTAAATGACCGAGAACCAAGCAATCTGCATTCGTGTTCGTGATTATTTGGAATGCTTTTGAAATGGAAAAACAAACTACTTCTTTCCCTACCCGATTACCTAATGTCATTGAAACGTTTTCTATTTTGCCACACACTTGAACACAATAAAGGTTTTTAGTTTTATCTACTCTTACATTGATGTTAAATAAAGAAAAAATAAATTTTTTAGTTTGTATTAATGAAAAGCTTTATTTAATTTGAAATAAAAAGAAATGTGTTCAACTATTATCATTGATAGCCACCAGCACGTCACTCTTATCGTGTAATTCTCAAAGGCTTGGCATGCTGTAAGTGTGTAGGGTAGACTGCTGCTGGGAAATCATTTCTAATTTTGTAGTGATAATTTTCATCACTTGGCATTTTAAGGATGACATATATAAAATAAATTTATGTATCAATTTGGGGAATAAGGTTTACCATCTGTTGAGACGGGGGAGGAAGTTTTTGTTTTTTCCCTACATAGACAGGTCAATTAAAATATTTGGTTTTAAAATTACTAAATGCTTTAAACATATTGTATGTTATAAGTAGAAATGTTAAGATATGTACATGAGAAATTTTAAAAGATAACTATTTTGCATGCCTGCCACTTAATAGAACACTTAGTAGTATCAAGTGTTATTTGCAGCAGTGTCTATAATTATATGCAGTCCCTTCTAATGCTGTTGTATCAAAGTAAATGAAAATATTCAAATTGGCTTTTTGGGAGCTTATTTGATATGCATCAAATGGCATTTTGTTCCTGTGTTAAATGGTGATCTGTGTACAGCTGTGCATATATTTTCATCACTTATTCTAGCGTCACTATTAAAAGAATGGCTATGACTATGTTTGATATTCATATAAATTTTAATGTAAAACGTGATCAGCTTCCCTTTGTGTAATTAGTTGAGGGTTGTTTCTGTAGCATATGAACTAGATGTTCAAGGACTCCCTCTGGACTATGGACACTACAGCAATTTAGAACTGACTGCAAAACTTGTTCCGGTTGAAAAATAGGCTCAGGAAGATTGTAGCTCAGAACATCAGATAATGTCTGTTTTCTGAGGTTTTCCCCACTACCTTTTTTTTTGGTCAGCTTGGAAATTTTCTTCCAGGCAGCATTTTGGAGGGAAAAAAGGCTGTACTATATATTGATTTCTAAATGTTTTGGCAGAGACTTCTTTTAATGAAATACACGTAAACTGTAGTAGCAATTAAAACCCGTTTTCAGACTACTGTATGAATTTATCTTGAACACCACCACTGAAGAGTTCTATTATATATATATATATATATATATATAAATAAAATAAAGTCTCATCTCTATATAGTACAGTCTATATAAATTTATAGTTTCCTGTGGTCACGATCAACATTAAACCTAATTTTTACAATAGACCTTACTATTATTAACTTGGTCTGCAGTGTGAAAGCCAGCCTACTCTAGAATGAAAATGAAGTGTGGATTTCACATTGTTGAAATGAAAATAATTGGATATTAGAAATCTGAATGTACAATCATCTGAAAGCAGTTGTGATTTCATTGATTGGTTGTCACTGATGTTATATCTAGAATTAGAGTAAAGAATACATGTAAACTTTCATTGTATTTAGCCTTTCTGAAACTTTTTTTATTAAACTTTTAAATATGTGTTAACCCATATTTATATTTAATCAATGGCTCATGATATTTATAATACTCTATTAACTAGTTAAATGGAATGGTGGTATGGTACACAGTACTTGGTAGGAAAACTGTGTTTTATAAAAGATGTATCTGTTTGAAGACATAAGAAAAGTTTATATATAACATAGAGAATGGTCAGAGAAATGCCCACAGTGAATTAAAGCTTCATACCTGCTTTCTGAATGGCCTCTGTTGGTTTTTTAAAAAAATTAAATTTATTAGGGTAACATTGGTTAACAACATGATATAATTTACAGGTATACAAGATTATAGTTGGACATCTGTGTATGTACTCTATTGCGTGCTCACCACCCAAAGTCACATTTCCTTCCTTTATCATATATTTGACCCCCTTTAACCACTTCGCTCCCCCCAAACTCCTATTCTCTTTTGGTAACCACCATTCTGTTGTTTGTATGTGTTGGTTTTTAATAATAGTAAAATTCATTAGATTCTTTCTATGGTGATAGATTATACTTAACTTGAGGATCCAGTAGGTAAATAGTGGTTTTAAAAAAAAAGTGTTATTTTCATTTAATAAAATGCACAGATTTTAAAAATGTCATTTGAAATTTGGTAACCACAACCTCAATAAACATATAAAACTTCCATTATTCCAGAAAATTCTCTCATGCTCCTTTCTAGTTAATCCTTCCCCACACAACTATTGTTCTATCATCATAGATTAGTGTTGCTTGTTCTTGAAATTCATAGAAATCATAATACATATGTATGCTTTTATGACTGACTTGTTCAATTTTTTGAGATTCTTTATGTTGTTGAGTGTTTTCATAGTCTCTTATCAAGTAACATTTCATAGTAAGAACATATGACAATGTATCCATTGTTGATAGGCATTGTTAATCCCCGCCCCCACCAATCCCTTTTAAAGCTAATTTTTAGATTAGCAAGTCTCAGGAAGACTATTTGGTTGAAGTGTAGCTTTAGCTTTAACTTTGCAAATACAGTTACAGGTGAGTTTTATCTTGTATACCTTAAAGATAGGACTTTTTTTTTTTAATGTCCATTAAACAAATGATGAAAATTTTTCATGGTGATAAATTTGGAAGGATTTAGAGTGTGCTCCTTTGCTATTGACCTCTCAGTACCTTTCCCACTCAAGAATTTTGTTGAGTTAATTCCTTAAATGATTGAGCTAATGACTATCCTACAAGAAAAAGGCAAATTATACCTTGGTTTTTTTATGGTCTTGGTTTATCACTCCATCAACTATTGCTTTATGATTAGGGATGAGGAAGGAGATAGCTTGAATGCTGACTGTTAAATTAGGACTGGGATGGCATGACTGACTTGAGTATTTCTGCTTTTATTAAAAAGATTAACATTGCCAAGAATGAGCTTCCCTGTTCTCTAGTCAAACATGCCTGAATATGGATTATTGTTAGCTTTGTCCTTGGGGATAGCAAGAGGGTCTAGGTAACTGTATCCTTAGTCTGTAGGTTAGTATACCTTAATTCTGACATTTTTCATAAATAATAAAACAGTTGCTATTCATTATGGAATTTTTCAGATCTTCAAAAGCTGAGTCCTAGACAAGCTGGGCACCATGTTTCCCTGAAAATAAGACCGGGTCTTCAATTAAGTTTTGCTCCAAAAGATGCATTAGGGCTTATGTTCAGGGGATGTCATCCTGAAAGATCACGCTAGGGTTTATTTTCCGGTTAGGTCTTATTTTCGGGGAAACCCGGTAGATGAAGACATCATAATGGCATGTGAACTGACTTGTTACAGTATGGTCATTTCCTCTGTTCCTTTCAGAATTTTGAAAGCCAAGCTTAATCCTATTAAATCCTGTCTGCCAAGTTCTTATGACAAAATTTATGCCTTGGATTGAATCATAACAATATATAGCATTGTTTTCTAAATAACCCTCAAATTACAAGCCTTCTAAGTGAACATACTAAGAATGATGAAATTCATGCATTTCATGTGCCATAAATTATTATCCAGTGCACATACTTTAAGGACAACACAATTTATGCTCAGTTGTTTAGGTTCATAAAATATGCACATACTTGATTTTAAATTGTTCTAATAATTTTTAACTTTATCTTGTTTATCAAGATTTTCAGTTTTTTAAGAGCAGGGCTCTTGTGTTTTGTTTCTCTCTTTGAGCTAACATAATATTGAATAAAAAATGTTCATTTATTTTACATTGAAGATACGAGTATGTATTCAATTTTTTAAAAACCTAAGTGAACTTTAAGAAATTCTCTCCTTTGTTCATCAGAAGTTAACATCTCAATCCAGATACAGAGAAATAACTTATTCCTGTAGCTATAATTTCATTTTATAGTAAGATTCAATTATTTCTTGAACTAGTTTAAGTTGGTACTTTAATACTTAGTTAATACTTAAAAGAAAAAAAGTGCCAATATACAAATTGTCCCCTTCACAGGCTTAGCCCTCTCAGGGAAATGTCTATGTTTCTTAAGAGAGACCTCAAAGAATTGTCAAGTGAGTATTGTACAGAAGTAAATTCAGGTTCCTCAGTAAAACTGCTAAATGGTCCCCATCCAATCCTTGACATTCCCCTCACCCCACCCCAAATCTAATGCATTGAATGGGAGAAGTGTTCTTGGAGGACCCACCAAGAACTATAGCCATTATTTGGAAGTATCTGGCACGTAGCTCCAGAAAGACTGAGTATTTCATCTTGATTCACCTTACTACTACCCCAAGAGGTGGTGGGGGGAGAACATTTTCCATCTAAGACCCTACCCTAGAATCAGACTTTTCTGCTTTTCTAATCCATACCCAATTCACTGACTTTTCTGTCTGTGGCAGACTCAACTAAACTGCACAACCAAATTTTACTACAGTGCAAGCAGGTTAGTGATCACAGCCTTTCAGAAACCTCAGACCTTGGGTTCTAAGCAACAAACAAGCAGTCAAGAAGAGTCAAAGAACCAAAGATTTTATCCGATTAATCAGTTTGTCTCCTTGAAAGACAGGAACAGTTTGATTGGCTGGCAGTGTTGACTGAGAGGCCAACCTAGCATGAAAGCTGAGATAAATGGGAAACATGAGAAGAGACCTGAGAGGGGCGAAAAAAAGAATAGAGAAGGAAGAGAATGGTGTTGGGCAATCTCAGTAGTGATTAAAGGCAGTAATGGGGCAGGGGAGCATCAGATCCTCTGACACCTTGGACCAGTGACAGGGATGAAAGCAAAGCAGAGGAAAAATAGCAACAAGGTGAATGGTGGTGAGGTAAAGGATTTTTAAAAACTTCAAGCCTTTATGAGATGGTGTATTTTAGGGCAGCAGCAGTTGGAATGCTAGATAGTTTCCATTAGCATGGCCATTTTGTCTTAGCTCATTAGATAAAAGGGAAAAGGAAAGTCTTTGAAACTGACCATACGGAAAGGAATCTGTGGTGCCCAGATGGACAGTTTCTCTAAACAACTTTGCTTAGAAATTATTTTTCCTAAATTAGTATTAGCCATTCTAATACTAACAGTAATCACAACTATTAGGTTGGTACAAAAATAATTGCACTTTAAAGGGTTAAAAATAATTGCAAAAACCGCAGTTACTTCTGCACCAACCTACTATTATTTTCTTAAGCAGATAACTAAGTGCTAGGTCCTGTGGAAAGTACGCTATATACATTTTCTCATTTAACCCTTGTGCTGGCTAGTCTCTGGCCCCTCAACCCCTTCTCGAAGCCAGCTCTGCCCAGCTGTGTGTGCCAGGAAGCCAAACCCTGCAGGCTGCACCTCCCAGGCTCACTTTTCTCCTGACTGCCTGTGGGGACAGAGCCACAGAGAGCAGTTTCCAGGCTCTGGGCCTCGTGTGGGGAAGTGCTGACTGGGGTAGTGAATGACCCTCGACTATGATTGGTTGGCCATCAGCTGTGACCGGTTGGCCAATTGGCTACTGATGTAACTGCGGGGCTGCATTGATTGGTTGGTTGGTTGGCAGGCAGAGAAGTGAATGGCGGACTGCGGATTGTGTGGCTACTACTGCGTGTCTCTTGCCCTGCTGACAGCGAGACTATAGTGGTACAACTCCCCTGTCTATGGCTCCGTGAGTGTTCCTTTTTGGCCTCACCACGTCCTGCGTTCTTATTTGGGGAGCGGGACCAGAGGCCCCGCAGGCCGCCCCGCACGACAGATGGCGCAGCGAGTAGGGTTTCCCCGCGCACGACACTGCCATTTACATTCAACTAGTGAGTAACACCAGCAGGTAACTGGAGGGTGGGATGAGAAAAACACCAGGACATTTTCCCCTCATTGTCTCCATGCTTCAGGCTGCATCTCCAGCCTTCACTGTGCCCCTACACACTATAGTGCCCTGGGGGAGGGGTCCATTCCAGTTCTCAGGGGCTCAGCTAACACTGTTCCTCCCTTTTTCCTTTCATCATTAAGGATGGTAATGGCTTCCTGCTGTTGCTTGTCTTTGGGTGCCTCAACAACCCTGTTTTATTCCCTCATCCTTGCTCCCACCTCTGTAAGTCATCAGTTCATTTGAACATCTGGGTGGAATCAGTTTCCTGACAGGACCTTACCAATGTAATCTTCAAAACAAGCTGAAGTATTATCTCCCCTTTTTTACCTAGCGCACAGAGGCAAGGATACTTGTCCA
Source organism: Rhinolophus sinicus (assembly GCF_036562045.2). Classification (NCBI taxonomy): domain Eukaryota; kingdom Metazoa; phylum Chordata; class Mammalia; order Chiroptera; family Rhinolophidae; genus Rhinolophus; species Rhinolophus sinicus. The sequence continues at coordinate 37,671,691 of NC_133761.1, read as the reverse complement.
GTGTCACACACCAAACAAACCCATATTTGTATATTTCAAAGACCATGTTTAATCACATCACACTACCTGCCCTCTTCATGTAATCAGAATGATCCTTTTGGAACTGAGACCCGAGGACTGTCAAGTGGCCAATAAACAAGTGACCGACCCCTTGAGAAGCAAAGATCCTCAGAAGAAGTTGCAAGGATTGATAGCTTAGTAGTCAAGCACAAAGGGAATGCAGCCGCACACAGATGGATGTAGTGTGCCAAGTGAGGACATAAACAGTATTGTGGTTTTATAGAGTATAACCAGAGGTGTCTAGTTTAGCAGTGCATTGCAATGTCCAGATATCATGTGGGGCGGCCTGCGGGGCCTCTGGTCCCGCTGCCCGCATAAGAAACAGGACATGGTGAGGCCAAAAAGGAACACCCATGGAGCCATAGATAGGGGAGTCATATATACCACTATATTCTCGCTGGTGGCTGGGTTGGAGACACAGGAAGCAGGAGCCACACAGACCGCAACCCGCCGACCAACCTCACTTGCTAACTACAATCTGCCTCTCTGCAATCCACAATCCACAATCTGCGCTTGCCAACCACCATCTGCTGCTAGCTTAGCCACGGCAGTTATATTAGTGACCAATGCCTCACTGGTTACAGCTGACGGCCAAATAGCCACAGCTGATGGCCATCCAATCACAGTTGATGGCCCTTTACTACCCGAGTCAGCATCTTTCCACGTGAGGCCAAGAGCCTGGAAACTGCACTCCTGGCTCTGTCCCCACCATGTGTAAAAAAAAAAAAAATACCCTTAAGTAATTAAGAATGGCTCAGAAATTAAAATAAGCACAAGTTCCAACAATAATCCAGAAAAGAAAGTGATTAACTCCTTCCTGGGTTCCAAAGGCACAAGGCAGGCCCTGGAAAGTCAGGTAATTTTCATTAGCAGGAAGAATGCTTGTGCAGAGATTTGAAAGGTGAAAAGAAGTTTCCTAGACAGAAAAGGACCTGGGAATGACATTCCTGGAAGAAGGAGAACATGTATCAAGGCACAGAAACATGAAACAATACTGTGTGTTTGAAGATCTCTGAGTATCTTTTATATGAGTAGAATATGCACTATGAGGGGGGACCATGGTGGAAGATGAGATAGAAAGAAAGGAACTGCAGGAAAGTCTTCAATAAATACACAGTGACTGCAGCACCGTTGCATCCAGTGTACCTTTATTTGAGAAGGCAAAGACAGGCCAAAATAATCATGGGATGCAAGAGTTGGGAGAGGCAAGGGTAGGAGGGAGAAGTACAAAACAAGGCCAGGCAGAGTCATATCAGTTTCTGAGATCTGGCTTCTAGACACTTGTAGGTGGGAGATTTGACTAATTCTAAATGAAGAAGGACTGATTGGTGGTTAAGCAAGAGAACACCTGTTATTTACATGCTTCCATTAGTAATTCATGTGTCTACAGTCACATTTAGAAGAAACAGGGCTGGTATGTAAACCTAGTATGTTTAGTTCGTTAAACATGGTAACATTTTTATTCCTCTCAGTTCCTTGGTTACCATAGCACACGATCGCTGATCTCTACTCAGGTATGGGGCAACTTGACAACTGAACGTGGGTGACCTAACCAGTCCATCTTTCAAAGTCTTGGACTATTAAACTTCAATTGAATTGCCAGCCACCAGTTGGTTCAGTCCAATCTAGCAAGTTTATATGTATATAAAGTGCTTCTAGGAGTCGTTTTGACTATTATGCTTCCAGAACTTTTGATATGTTTAAAATAAATGTCTAAAATAAAATCAGATTGTATTGTGCATATTGACTTGTAACCTGTTTGTCTGCTTAACAATCTGTGATAAATATCTTTTTAGATGGCCCATGTTCATGAATTGGAAGGATTAATAATATTAAAATGTCCATTTACCCAAAGCGATCTACAGATTAACGCAATCTTTATCAAAATTCCAGTGGTGTTTTTCACAGAAATAGAAAAAACAATCCTAAAATTCATATGGTATCACAAAAGATCCCAAATAGCCAAAACAGTTTTGAGCAAGAAAAAAGCTGGAGGTATCAGATATATATGTATATCTCAAAGCTGTAGTAATAAGAGTATGGTACTGGCACAAAAACACACATACATGAGGTTGGACAATTAGGTTCATGAACTTGTTGCAACGATGTTGCTAACCTTTTTTGATATCAGAGGGATTATTCATTATGAATTTGCACCAACTGGACAAACAGTTAACCAAGTTTACTATTTGGAGGTGCTGAAAAGGCTGTGTGTAAAAATTAGACGACCTGAACTTTTCACCAACTTTTCATGGCTCTTGCATCACGACAATGCACCAGCTCATATGGCACTGCCTGTGAGGGAATTTTTAGCCAGTAAATAAATAACTGTATTGGAGCACCCTCCCTACTCACCTGCTCTGGCCCCCAATGACTTCTTTCTTTACCCAAAGATAAAGGAAATATTGAAGGGAAGACATTTTGATGACATTCAGGACATCAAAGGGTAATATGACTACAGCTCGGATGGCCATTCTAGAAAAAGAGTTCCAAAATTGCTTTGAAGGGTGGGCTAGATACTGGCATCGGTCCATAGCTTCCCAAGGGGAGTATTTCAAAGGTGACTGTAATGATATTCAGCAATGAAGTATGTAGCACTTTTTCTAGGATGAGTTCATGAACTTAATTGTCAGAGTTCGTAGACCGATGGAATACAATAGAGAGCCCAGAAATAAATCTATGCATGTATGGTCAACTGATCTACAACAGGGGTGCCAAGAACACATAATATGGAAAGGATAGGCTCTTCAATAAATGCTGCTGAGAAAATTGGATATTTATATGCATAATAAATGAAGTTGGACCATTATCCCACATCATATACAAAAATCAACTAAAAATGGATTTAAAACTTAAACATAAGACCTGGAGCTATAAACCTAACAGAAGAGGGGAAGCTGGATGGCTCAGTTGGTTAGAGCGCAAGCTCTTAACAACAAGGTTACCATTCAAATTCCCACATGGGATGGTGGGCCATGCCCCCTACAACTAAGATTGAAAACGGCAAATGGACTTGGAGCTGAGCTGCGCCCTCCACAACTAGATTGAAAAATGAAAAAGAAAGAAAAATGACAACTTGATTTGGAGCTGATGGGTCCTGGGAAAACGCACTGTTCCCCAATATTCCCCAATAAAAATGTTTTAAAAATTTGAAAAAAAGAATACCGGGCCCCCATTGTCCTTGTCCCAGCTTGCTTACAGGGCAAGTTCCACTCTGGGAGGGATAAGCCAAGAAGACCATCATGCTGCTCATAAAGCAGGGGTGTCACTTTGAGAGAATTGTGCCAGTATCCACCACCAGTTCTAAGATTTTTCCCACAAGGAGAGGCAGCCCAGAAGAACAGACAGCTCTCCCCAAAGCTGACTTTATTTGAAACAGAGTATGATAAAGTTTATGTCTAAGGGTGCTCTTGGAAGCAATGGCAGTTGTAGTGATAAGAAACGAGGAAGCTGGTAGTTCCATGAGATTAACAAATTAAACCACAAGTCAGCTAGATTACCAGAGAACCAGGGAAAGAGACAGCTAAAAGCAGCCTTCCTGGAGTTGGAGCAAACCTGAAAGACTGGCCTCAAAGTTACTCCTGCAAAGGGGTTTGGAGCAATATATTGTCATGTAGGGTGTCATGCGGGGTCTCTGGTCCCACTCCCCATGTAAGAATGCAGGATATGGTGAGGCCAAAAAGAAACACCCATGGAGCCATAGATAGGGGAGTCATACCACTATATTCTTGCTGGCGGCCTGGGTAGACACACACAGTAGGATCCACATGCAGTAGGACCCACATGATCCTCAGTCCGCCCTTCACTTTTTTCTGCCTGCCAACCAACCATCCAATCAACGCAGTCCTGGAAGTTACATCAGTAGCCAATTTGCTAACCAGTTACAGCTGACAGCCAACCAATCACAGTTGATGGTCATTCACCACCCAAGCCAGCACCTCCCCACGTGAGGCCAAGAGCCTGGAAACTGCTCTTTGGGACTCTGTCCCCACAATATGTACCAGGATATTGTAATAAACAGTAGAGCAACCAACATGCAATTAGTAGATCCTAACAGCTGGATGTGATACCAACGGAGGCAGACAGCTTAACCGAGAGATCAGGGTAAAAGATAGTCAGAGAGCACTGCTAAAATTACTGCCTCCTTAGTGACTGTGTAAATGTCCAAATTGTGCACCTAAAGAACAACTTCAGAGGCTTCACACTATGGGGAAAATAGACTTCCCTAAAATAGCCCAGTCAAGTTACTAAACAAATAAATAAGCAAAGAACAATATCATGCAGCCACAGACAGGTGTAGGGAAGAACCAGTGTCTAGCATTGCTAAAATATATTATTAAAATATCTAGTTTTCCACAAACATTTTCAAGATATACAAAGAAACAAGAAAGTGTGACCCATACCCAGGAGGAAAAAAGCAGGCCACCAAAACTGCCTGTGAGAAGGCTCAGATGTCAGACTTAACAAAGGCTTCAAAATAGTTACCATAAATATGTTAAAAGAACTAAGGAAACCATGCTTAAAGAAGTAAAGGAAGGCATGATGACAATTTCTCATCAAATAGAGACTATCGATAAAGAGACAGAAATTATATATATCACCAAATAGAAATTTTACAGTTGAAATGCACAAAGTAAAAAGAAAAGTTCACTTGAAGGCCTCAACAGTAGATTTAAACTGGTAGAAGTAAGAATGAGAAAACTTGAAGATAGATCAATAAAGATTACACAGTCTGAAGAACAGAGAGAAAAAAGAATGAAGAAAATGACTAGGTACCTCGAGAAATGTGGGACACTATTAAATGTACCAACATATGCACAATGGGAGTACCAGAATGAGAGGACACAAAGGAGAAGAAAAAACATTTGAAGAAAAAATAGCTGAAAACTTTCTGAATTATTTGAAAAATATTAATCTTGAAAAATTAGAATACATTTGGAGGACTCATATCTATAATCAAGACTGTGCAGTATTAGCACATAGATAGACCAATGAAATCTAATTGATAGTCCAGGAATAAACCCTCACATTTATGTTCAAGCGATTTTCAGCAAGGACACCAAGATAATTCAAGTGTTTTCAACAAATGATGTTGCTAAAACTGTATATAGCCACATGCAATACAATGAAATTGGACGCTTTCCTTATGCTATGACTCAACTTGGATCAGAGGCCTAAATGTAAGAGCTAAAACAATAAAACTATTAGAAGAAAATATAAGAGTAAATCTTTGTGACCTTGCATTGTGTTAAGCCTTCTTAGATACAAAGTCCAAAGTAGGATTATATTAAGAGAATAAATTAAATAAATTTGTCGGAACAGTTGAGCAAATTTATGAATAGTCTGACTTCCCATTTAGTGTTACCATCTTAGTTTTTGTGGATAACTTTATTAATTCCTCTCTAGTCCTTATAAAGTTCTTCAATTTCTTCTTCAAGGTTGTGGTAGAGCCATCACTACCCACTATAATGAACAATGCATTTCACTATTTGTATATGGTCTGAAAACCCCTAATTCATCCATATCTTCTAGGTATTCATTAAGAGACTTCCCTGTTTGTAGGCAACTTCATTGAGTGCAATGGTCCACAGGGTTTCTAGCATTGTTTAAATAATTATTTCCCTCTCTCTCTCTGCCTCCTGCCTGGTTTGAAGATTAAGCTTGTCCACATATAAGAGAAATCCAAAATAATAGTGGCTTAAGTAAGAAAGAAGCTTATTTCTCTCATTAAAAAAGTCCAGAAGTAGATAGCACAGGGCTGTTTTGGTGGCTCCAGCCATTTGGGGCCCAGGTTCCTTCTCCCTTTCTGCCATGCCATTCTAGTTCATGCCTTCCATCCTCATGGTGGCTGGAGCTCCATCCACTGCATCCACATTCCAGACAGCAGGAAGGAGGCAGAAGAAAGGAGTTGTTCAAGAAAGTTATCCAGATTTGAAAATAAAGCAAAAGGTGCTTATGTGTCCTGCCAATGTCATACTAGAGCATTGTCAAGTTCCCAAGAGTTATATCATTTGGAGAATGACATACTTTTTGGTAACTGTTGATTAGTGTTCAGACTCTAAAATTAGATGCTAACTTGTAAAACTGCTGACTTACAAATGAATTTTTCTTAGGAAAGATAGTTTTAGTACTTTGATGAACATTTACCTCTTTTGTATCTAACCTAACATTCTTATTTCAGGATTTCATTTTTCCCTACTAAACCAGCTTTGTCAGCTTGTTGGCCCTCTCATGAATGAATCAATCACATTTTGGTATGTGCTTGGATGATGTATGGGAATTACGTAGGTTTTCTATTGTGTTGTTTTGTTGGTTTTTGTTTGTTTTAACATTTATATGTGTCAACACTAGGAAGGACAAAATGGCTTTCTCCTAGCTGAGTCAGCAATCTTCCTACACTTCCCACCTAACATTTCTACTTATATCTCTTTGGCCAGAACTTATGTAGTAATAAGGCCACACGGCTGAAGAATGTAGTCTTTTATCTAAATGCATTGGTCCCCTGATGAAAGGCAGGTTCTCTTACTAAGATAGGGAGGCAGAAATTAGACAGCAGAGAGCAACTGATAGTCTTTGCCTCAAGAACATAGAAATCCTGATTATGCCCCCTTTATTCGGGATTTTTGCCTTTCTCTCTCTTTGCCTTGGCTTCTTTCCAGCAGTCTAAAAGCATACTCTAAGAGCTCCAATAGCTGTAACCCCTTGGTCCGGATTCTTTTTCTAGCTATCATGACAACATTCCTCTTCTTTCTTCATCCACTTTCATCAGAGTTTGGTTCCTCTCACCCTACTAAACCTGCTCTCATAGAGTACTGCTGATCTTCTAACATCAAACTCAAATCAACTACATCTTGCACAAATCAAATGTTCAATAAATAATTACAGAATTATTCCATTTGTTATCTAGTTATTCTTTCTTAGGACAGTGTTATTTCCTATTCTTCTTAATTGTAAAACTAATATTTTAATTTTATTACAGATTAAATAGGTTCTTTTCACCTGTTCATGAAAACCTAATTATCAGACATCACTTTGGTTCTGTGCAAAAATGCATTCTAACTTCCAAAAAATTAACCTAACAAGACACTTTGGAAATTACTTTTTGTAGGCTCAGGTTTTTTAATTCAGTTGTCCCCTCTAGTGCATAGAAAAAAGAAATTGGATGTTTGTTGCTAATAAAAGCGGATTTCACTTAGGTTGTTTCTGCAGCACAACAGAGGCAGTGACAAAATGTTTACCTGGTTAAGTCGTAAGGGAACACGACCCATTTTGAACCTAACAAGGGAAAAACGCCAATAAGATCCTTTGTTTTCCTGTTTTTGAAACTCCCTCTTGATTCTTTATCAAAATATGGATCTAGCTATTTTTAAGTTTAATTTGTCCTAAACCAGAGAACCTAGTGTCCTAAATGTATATATACCTTGCTGTCCATAAGCCTCTTCTGCTTTGCCTGCTATATTTATCACATAGGAGTCCTCTTCAGGGATTTGGGGCTGGGACAGTGGGAACCCAGATGGTTAGAGATTGCAGGCAGGATGTAGTTATGCTTCCATTTCAAATGCTGCCTCATTTTTTCTCTCATGCTTCTTTGAAAAACCAACACACTAATGAGGAACAGTTTCTTAGTGAGTACATCATAGGATATTAAAGGGGTGGTATAGGTTTTAGGGGGACCCCAAAATTTCTACCACCCCTTCCTCCCAGGTTTTGGGGGACATACATGGAGGTAAGATGAAAGCTCAGAACTTGAGTAAATGACCATCATCTGCTATATCTGAAGAGCATCTCTAGCAGGGAGAAGGCAAAACCCCCAGGGAAGAAGTTGGTCAGTTTTTTATTAGCTGGAGTTTGTTTGATTCTGCCAAACTCTAGGTTGCAAATTTGGGACCCATAAGGTAAATATGGCCTTCAGATATTCTGTGTTTGGCTGATACAGTGCTTTTTGTTTATGCTTGGTTTTAAGTTTTAAAATAATATTTAAAAGGAAGATTTCATATAAAAATACAAACTTCTGGCTCCTTGATATTGTATTACTCAGTTGTAGCAATATTTGATTGGACCTGAGTACTTGCTCTTACCTATATAAAGTTTGCCCTCTGTATTTTGTCACAGTCCTCATTTCTTTTTATTAGACACCCAGGTGCTTCCCTCATTTACAATACCTACTGTGCCGCTGTAGGCAGTTGAGTTTAGTATCCCTATTGTAAACAGCGAGAGATTGGGGAAGGAGGCAGAGGTATAAAGGAAGACATCACAGAGAAGGGGAACTTAAGCTGGTCCTTGAAAACTGAGTAGAAATAATCTAGGTATAGTGGAGAAGTAAGTAAGGGCACTCCAGGTAGAACAGACAGACAGAGAAAAGACATAGAGTTATAAAGGTTGTTGGGAAGGATCAAATAGAAACTTCAGAAATGCTAGAGTAATGTTTCTGCCTGACCTTGGATTTCAACAGACTTCAGTTCTAGTCCAGCCTCTACCACATATTGTCTGTGTGACTTTGTATAAATTATATTTCTCTGAGCCTCAGTTTATTCATCTGTATAGTACATATAATAGTAGCTCTACCGTATTATTGTGACTACAGAAAATGGTTGTGTAGATTTTTATATAAAAATATGTACTGAAGTACACTATACATACTAAAAAATGCACTGTCACAAATATGTAGCCAGTGGATTTTAACAAACTGAACATATCCATGTAACCAGCACCAGATCAAGAAACAGAAGATACCAGCACTCCAGGGGTCCCCCTCATGTTCCTATCCAGTCACTGGCTGCCCCTACAGAGTCCCCACTCTCCTGACTTCTAACAGTATAGATTAGTTGTACCTACATTTTTAATTATATAAATGGAATCATATTTGTAGGTAAGATTTTTACCTTGCTTCTGCTCAACATTATGAGATTCACCTATACAGTTTGTAGCTGTAGAATAGATAGATCATTCATTTTCATTGCCAAATAATATACCATTGTACAAATACCCCATCATTTATTTATCCATTCTTGGTTAATGGACAGTTAGGTAATTTTCTGGTTTGGGCTCTAAAAAATAGTGTGCTTTATGAAAATTATAGTATATGTATTTTTGTGAACATATGCTTAAATTTCTGCTGAGTATACACATAGGAGTAGAATTAGAGGGTCAGAGGTTATGCACATGTTAAATTTTATTAGATATTGCCAAATCATTTTCCAACATTGTTGGAACCAGTTTATACATCCAACAACAGTCTATGAGAATTCTGTCTGCTTCACATATTTTTTAATAACTGGTATTTTCGTTTTTGCCATTATATGGGTGTATAGGGGTATCTCATGATGGTTTTAAAGTACATTTCCTTGGATGCTGTCATTCTCTTGATGGGCTTGCTGAAGAAGACCACTGGCCTTGTGGGGTTGGTTGTATGTGAGAGTCCACATGCGAGGCTAAGAATATTGTACACAAATATTCTTGATGTTCTTGAGCAAATCCCTAAAAACGTAGCATATAGAAAGTATACAGAACAGATTACAAATAAGAAGTTGGGTGTGGTTAAAGTGGAACCAGATGTTAAAATATTAGAAGACCAACTTCAGGATGGCCAAACAGAAGAGGTGATTCTTTAGGCTGAAAATGAACTAAGTTTGGCAAGAAAAATTATACAGTGGAAACCACAGGAGGCTTTAGTGGAAGAGCCTCCTGTCAACCAATGGAGATGGCTGATATAATTATCATTAAATGGCTTGTGTGTTGACAGGAAACTGGTGTAATTAAATGTTCTGTTATCAAAAATATTTCCATACTATTGACATCTTATAATTAAGAAAACTGATATAGAACATATTTAGTGGACTTGTTAAAATTGATGATTATGTATAGGGACTTATGAATCAGTTTTTGAAATAATCATTGAATAATCATTCAAATTATTATTTTTTTAAACAGAGGTTGTTGGAAATTTGAAAGTTAATTGGAAAAATTCTTATAGATTTCAATACAGAGGCCATGTTTAAAGGGTGAAATATTTTAGGTAGTATCTTCAACATATTATTTAACTTTTTTTATTCTTAAAAACCCAGAAAAGTTACATTATTATTATTATTATTAATAGTAGTAGTAGTAGTAGTAGTAGTAGTAGTAGCAGCAGCAGTAGTGTTACTTAAACAATAGGTGTTTAAAGTGAAGACGTAAGAGTAAAAACCATCAAATTAGAGTTCATTGTACAGTTGAGGAAATTGATTTGGTGTTTGAAAGATTTCTTGTTTATAGTGGTAGTTAGAAACACTTTTTCTTTTGTCTCATTTAGGGAAGTTTGCTTTCTAGCTCTTAGCCTTTAGTTTTCTTGATTAACCTAACTACATGAGGACAGCAAATTTATGTAAAAGAGGAGATATTAAAAGTTTATAACGTTTATTTGACATATAGATAGACTTATATTCAAAACATTTTAGTGGTATAGTTATAACTTCAAAGTGGAATCACCAAGTAGTTTTCACTAAGTTTCCAATATGAGTGCAACTCACAGAAGATTAGTGCTATTCAAGGAAAGAAGCAGTTGACAAGTTTAAGGTTAAACAAAAATAAAATTACTTTTCATGTGTTCTCATCTTTTCTTTCTAGCCTCTATCATTTCTAAATATTCTGGTAAATTTGGTATAATTTGGTATTCCTTTCCTTCAAAGATAGTACTTTGGTGTGTGTGTGTGTGTGTGTGTGTGTGTGTGTGTGTATTTTGCTATTTCTTGTGGCAAAGCACACATTTTCAGAATGAGAAAAAATTGTATTTTTCTTTTTTCCAGTATATTTCTCCTCATATAGAGCTGTAAATTAAATGCTAAATAAATATTTAAAAATAATAAAGTATATTTCCTTGATGGCTAAGGACAGCAAGCACTTTCTCATATGTTTATTGAGCATTTAGATATTCTCTTTTGGGAAATGTCTGTTAAAATCTTTTGCCCACTTTTTTATTGGATTACCTGTGGTTTTTGTATTGAATTGTATGATATTCAATGTATTTGTGTATAGGTTGCTGTTGGTTATATGTATTGCAAATATTTTGTCCTACTCTGTAGTTACTTTTTCACTTTATTAATGATGTCTTTTGATGAACAGAAGTTCTTAATTTTTTTAAGTTGAAGTTTATTGGGGTGACAATTGTTAGTAAAGTTACATAGATTTCAGGTATACAATTCTGTATTATATCATCTATAAATCACATTGTGTGTTCACCACCCAGAGTCAGTTCTCCTTCCATCACCATATATTTGATCCCCTTTACTCTCATCTACCACCTCCCTCCCCCCTTACCCTCTGGTAACCACTAAACTATTGTCTGTGTCTATGAGTTTTTCTTTCTCATTTGTTTGTCTTGTTCTTTTGTTGTTTTCAGTTTATATACCGCATTTCAGTGAAATCATATGGTTCTCTGCTTTTTCTGTCTGACTTATTTCGCTTAGCATTATACTCTCAAGATCCATCCATGTTGTCACAAATGGTCCTATTTCATCTTTTCTTACCGCCAAATAATATTCCATTGTGTATATATACCACAACTTCTTTATACATTCATCTATCGAAGGACATTTTGGTTGTTTCCATGTCTTGACCAATGTAAAAAAAGCTGCAATAAACATTGAGTACATACATCTTTAGGGATAAGTGTTTTCAGATTTTTTTGGTAGATACCCAACAGAGGGATTGCTGGGTCATATCGTAATTCTATTCTTAATTTTGTGTTTTTTGCTTCTTTTTCAAAAATTATCTGTCCATATTTATGTGGGTTTATTTCTGGGTGCTCAATTCTATTCCATTGGTCTATGTATCTGTTTTTCTGCCAATACCATAATGTTTGGATTACTGTTGTTCTACAGTACAAGCTGAAGTCAGTGAGTGTGATACCTGCAGCATTGTTCTTTTTTCTTATGATTGCTTTGGCTATTCAGGCTCATTTGTGGTTTCATACAAATCTGATAATTTTTTGTTCTATTTCTTTAAAAATGCCATTGGGATTTTGATGGGGATTGCATTAAATCTGTATGTTGTTTTGGGTAATATGACCATTTTAACTATGTTGATTCTTCCAATCCATGAGCACGGAATGTCTTCCCATTTCTTTGTGTCTTCTTCAATTTCTTTTAATAATATCTTATAGTGTTCAGTATATAGGTCTTTCACAATCTTGGTTAAGTTTATGCCTAGGTATTTTATTCTTTTTGTTGCGATAGCAAATGGAATTTATTTTTCTTTTTCTGAGATTTCATAGTTAGTATATAGGAATGCAATGGACTTTTGTACGTTGATTTTGTAGCCGGCAATTTTACTGTATTTGTTTATTGTTTCTAATAGCTTTCTGGTGGACTCCTTAGGATTTTCTATATATAGCATCATGTCATCTACAAAGGATGACAATTTAACTTCTTCATTCCCAATTTGGATGCCTTTTGTTTCTTTCTCTTTCCTGATTGCTTTGGCGAGGACTTCCAACACTATGTTGAAAAGCAGAGGTGATAGGGGACAGCCCTGACATGTTCCTGAACATAGACCAATGGGCTTCAGTTTTTCACCATTAATCATGATAGTAGCTGAGGGTTGTTACATGTGGACTTTATTATGTTAAGGTATTTTCCTTCTATACCCATTTTATTAAGTGTTTTAATCGTAAATGGACGTTGTATCTTGTCAAAAGCTTTTTCTACATCTGACATAATCATATTTTGTTTATGTGGTTTATCACATTGATGGATTTGCTTATGTTAAACCATCCTTGTGCCACTGGGATGAACCCTGCTTGGTCATGATTAATAATCTTTTTAATGCGTTATTGCATTTGATTAGCTAGAATTTTGTTCAGGATATTTGCATCTGTATTCATCAGAGATATTGATCTGTAATTTTCTTTTTTGTGTATTCTCCTTACCAGGTTTTGGTATCAGGGTAATGTTGGCATCATACAATGAGTTAGGGAATATTGTGTCTCCTTCAATTTTTTGGAAGAGTTTGAGTAGGACAGGTATTAGATCTTCCTGGAATGTTTGGTAGAATTCACTAGTGAAGAAATCTGGTCCTGGACTTTTGCTTTTGGGAAGATTTCAAATGACAGATTCAGTTTTCTTACTGGTGATCGCTCTATTTAGATTCTCCAGTTCTTCGTGATTTAGCCTAAGAAGTCTATATGTTCAAGAACATGTCTATTTGTTCTATGTTTTGAATTTGGTGGCAAATAGTCCTCCATAGTATTCTTGGATGATCCTTTGTATTTCTGTGGCATCTGTGATAACTTCCCCTCTTTTATTTCTGATTTTGTTTATTTGTGTCTTTTCTCTTTTTCTTTTAGTGAGTCTAGCCAAGGGTTTGTGAATTTTATTAATCTTTTCAAAGAACCACCTTTTTGTCACATAAAATTTTTCTATTGTCTTTTGGTTCTCTATTTCATTTAGTTCTGCTCTGAATTTTATTACTTCTTTCCTTCTGCTGACTTGGGTTTCATTTTTTTTTTTCTAGTTCTTTAAGGTGTACCATGAGGTTATTTATATGGGATTTTTCTTGTTTCTTGAGATAGGCCTGTAATGAGATAAACTTCCCTCTTAAACTGCTTTCCTGCATCCCAAAAATTTTGTTAGGATGTATTTTCATTCTCATTTGTTTCTATGTATCTTTTTATCTCTTCTCTTATTTCTTCTTTGTCCAGTCGTTCTTTTAATATATTTTGTTTAATCTCCACATATTTCCTGTTTGTCCTGCTTTTTTTTTTGCAGTTGATATCCAATATCCAATTTCAAAGCCTTGTTATCAGACACTATGCTTTCAATCTTCTTAAGTTTGTAGAGGCTAGTTTTATGTCCCAATATATGATCTATCCTTGAGAATGTTCGATGAACACTAGAAAACAATGTATAGTCCGATTTTCTAGGATGAAGTGCTCTATAAATGTCAATTATGTCCATTTCATCTAATGTGTCATACAGGGCTGATATTTCTTTATTTATTTTATATTTGGATGATCTATCCATAGCTGTCAATGATGTATTTAGGTCCCCTACTATAATAGTGTTTTGGTCAATTTCTCCTTTTAGTTCTGTTAGTAGTTGCTTGGTATATTTCTGTGCTCCCTAGAGACATCATCAAAATGGCAGTGTGAGGTGAGCCTTTGTAAATCTCCCCTGGAATTTACAACTAATCGAACAACTATAACTCCACAAAGGACTCCCTGCACAGCAGACAGGCAAGACGAAGAGGCCCACTACTGAATTCACCAAAAGGTGGGCAAATCATGTGAGCGGAGGAGGAGGGAAGGGAGAAGTGTGGACACAGAGCTGCGCGGGCGAGGACACAGACCTAGATCAGTGCTCCGAGCTCGCTGCATCCCAGAACTACCACAGCTGTGGGAGAGGGATGAACTCAGACTGCAATGGCCCGTTTATGGCCCACAGGGCTAAGGGGGAAGCATATAACACGGCTGAACCCAATGCTCATGGCAAAGACCTCGAAGAAAAGACTGCGGGAAGTAGGCTGGAAACGGTGGTTTAAGCCCTCACTGCCGAGCAGAGAATGGAAGCTTTAGGCACTGAGACTAGCTGCCCCACCTACCTTCCCAGAGCTCGCCCTGCCACCACCTGCCCGGTGCTAGAAGTGGAAGAGTAGCAGTGTCAGATCAAAAGAACAGAATATTTGCTGTTATGAGAACTGTGGACCACAGACACAGATTCTCACCCCAACTAGTTCCAGCAAAGGGGAGGAAGCTGTGGAAGCAGGACCGGCTGTGGTGGAGGTCGCCACCATTGCTCTGGGCCACCTCTCAGAACTCACCCAGCCCCTGGCCCCACCTATCTGGGCGGATCCCTGCAGGAGTAAACAGAATTGCTGAAACATATGGGCTCTGAATCTGGTGCAAGAAGAGCTTTGGAACTTCAAAAGCTCTCCACATACCCACACGGACAGTTCACCCTGTGACCCAGGTGAACTATTAACAGAGGAGAAGCCTGTCTCCCAGGGAATCCCCCCATTGTGTGAGAAGCTGGAATAGTGCAGAAAAAACATAGCACTACCGCGTGAGAGAGGAAAACAAGGCTGCAGTTCTGAAAACACTCAACGGGATGCAAGAAAACACAGAACGGCAGTTTAATGAACTCAGAAACACAATCAAAGAACAACATGAGCATTTTAAGAAAGAGATTGAAATTTTAAAAAAGAACCAAATAGAATTTCTGGAGATTAAGAACTCAATAGATGAAATTAAGAATGAAATAGCCACCTTAGGTAGTAGAGTTGACGAGATGGAAGAAAGATCAGTGACATCGAAGATAGAAACCTGGAAATTACATGGATGTAAGAAGAAAGACACTTGAGACTTAAAAGAAATGAAAGAACTCTACAAGAACTTTCTGACTCCACCAGAAAGAGCAATATAAAAATAACAGGCATACCAGAAGGAGAAGAAAGAGAGAAGGAAACAGAATATATTCAAAGTAATTGTCGATAAGAACTTCCCAAACTTGTGGAAAGAACTGGATCCTCAAATCCAAGAAGCAAGTAGAACACCTAATTACCTCAATCCCAACAGTCCTTCTCCAAGGCACATTGTATTTAAGCTGTTTAAAATCAACGACAAAGAAAGAATCCTCAAGGCAGCCAAGGAAAAGAAGATGGTAACCTACAAAGGAAAGCCCATTAGATTATCATCACATTTTTCAGCAGAAACTCTACAAGCCTGGAGGGAGTGGAATCAAACATTCAAATTATTGAAAGAGAGAAATTATGAGCCAGGAATAATATACACAGCAAAGATATCCTCTAGATCTGAAGGAGGAATAAAGACCTTTCCAGATATACAGAAGCTGAGGGAATTTTCTAATACACGTCCTGCATTACAAGAAATACTAAAGGAGGCTATTCGACCACCATCAACAGGGACAATTTGTGGCAACCAAAACATAAAAAGGGGGAGAGTAAAGGCCTGAACCCGAATACAGGAATGGAGAAAGGAAGTGCGCTGAAGAAAATGGAATACTCTAAATATCAAACTTTCTTTTACATAAACTTAAGGGTAACCACTCCAAAAAGAAAAATCCAGAACTGAAATATATACTGTAATAAAAGAAGAAACAGAGGGAAACATCATAGAATACCACCACACAGAAATAATAGACAACAACAAAAAAGCAAACAAATAATGGAGATACAGCCTTACCAGAAAACTAAAGATAGAATGACAGGAAATCCTCATATATCAATAATTACCCTAAATGTAAATGGACTGAACTCACCAATAAAAAGGCACAGAGTAGCAGATTGGATCAAAAAAACTAAAACAACCATCTGCTTCATCCAAGAGACACATCTCAGCTACAAGGACAAGCATAGACTCAAAGTGAAAGGGTGGAAATTGACAATCCAAGCAAATGGTACCCAGAGAAAATCAGGTGTAGCCATAATGGTATCAGATGAAACAGACTTCAGGGTGAAAAAGGTTACAAGAGACAAAGATGGACATTTCATAATGGTAAAGGGGGCTATACAACAATAAGACATAACAGTCATCAATATTTATGCCCCCAATCAGGGAGCACCGAAATATACCAAGCAACTACTAACATAACTAAAGGGAGAAATTGACCAAAACACAGTTATACTAGGACTAGGGGACTTAAATGCATCATTGACAGCTATGGATAGATCATCCAAACAGAAAATAAATAACGAAATAGCAGCCCTAAATGACACATTAGATGAAATGGACATAATTGACATTTATAGAGCACTTCATCCTAAAACATCAGAGTATACATTCTTTACTAGTGTACGTGGAACATTCTCAAGGATAGACCATATATTGGGACATAAAATCAGCCTCAGCAAATTTAAGAAGATTGAAATCATACCAAGCATATTCTCTGATCACAAAGCTTTAAAATTGGATATCAACTGCAAAAGGAAAGCATGAAGATACAGAAATACATTGCGATTAAACAACATACTTTTAAAGAACGACCAGGTCAAAGAAGAAATTAGAGGAGAGATCAAAAGATACATAGAAACAAATGAGAATGAAAATACATCCTACCAAAACTTTTCGGATACAGCGAAAGCAGTTTTAATAATGAAATTTATATCATTACCGGCCTATCTCAAGAAACAAGAAAAATCCCCCAAAAATAACCTCGCATTACACCTTAAAGAACTACAAAAAGAAGAACAAATAAAACCCAAGGTCAGCAGAAGAAAGGAAAGAACAAAAATCAGAGCAGAACTAAATGAAATAGAGAACCAAAAGACAATAGAAAAAATTAATGTGACAAAGTGCTGGTTTTTTGAAAAGATTAACAAAATTGACAAACCCTTGGCTAGACTCACTAAGACTAAAAGAGAGAAGACACTAATTAACATAATCAGAAATGAAAAAGGGAAGTTATCACAGACACCACAGAAATACAAAGGATCATCCAAGAATACTATGAAGGACTATATGCTACCAAATTCAATAACCTAAAGAAATGTACAAGTTCTTAGAAACATATAGCCTTCCTAGGCAGAACCATGAAGACCTGGAAAATCTAAACAGACCAATCACCAGTAACGAAATTGAATCAGTCATCCAAAACCTTCCCTTTGCTTGAATTCTACCAAACCTTGAAAAAGGATCTAATACTAATCCTACTCAAAGTCTTCCAAAATATTGAAGAAGATATATTACTCCCTAACTCGTATTATGAGGCCAACATTACCCTGATACCAAAACCTGGTAAGACAACACAAAAAAAGAAAACTATAGACCAATTTCTCTGAATAATACAGATGCAAAAGTCCTAAACCAAATTCTAGCAAATGGAATACAACAATGCATTAAAAAGATTATTCATCTCGACCAAGAGGGGTTCATCCCCAGGGCACAAGGATGGTTCAACATCCGCAAATCCATCAATGTGATACATCATATAAACAATAAAGGACAAAAATCATATGATTATTTCAATTGATGCAGAAAAGCATTTGACAAGATACAACACCATTTATGATTAAAACACTTAATAAAATACGTATAGAAGGAAAATAACATAAAAAGGACATATATGACAAACACTCAGCTAATCTCATAATTAATGGAGAAAAACTGAAGCCCTTTGCTCTACGTTCAGGAACACGACAGGGCTGTCCCCTATCACCTCTGCTTTTCAACATAGTGTTGGAAGTCCTTGCCATAGCAACCAGGCAAGAGAAAGAAACAAAAGGCATCCAAATTGGGAATGAAGAAGTAAAATTGTCACTATTTGCAGATGACATGATGCTGTATATAGAAAACCCTAAAGACCCAACCAAAAAGCTATTAGAAACAATCAATGAATACAGTAAAGTTGCTGGCTACAAAATCAATGTACAAAAGTCCATTGCATTCCTATATACTAACAATGAAATCTCAGAAAGAGAAATACAAAAAGCAATTCTTTTGCAATTGCAGCAAAAAGAATAAAATACCTAGGAATAAACTTAACCAAGATTGTGAAAGACCTGTATACTGAAAACTATAAGACATTTTTAAAAGAAATTGAAGAAGACACAAAGAAATGGAAAGACATTCCGTGCTCATGGATTGGAAGAATCAACATAGTTAAAATGGTCATATTACCCAAAACAACATACAGATTTAACGCAATCCCCATCAAAATCCCAATGGCATTTTTTAAAGAAATAGAACAAAAAGTCATCAGATTTGTTTGGAACCACAAAAGACCCCGAATAGCCAAAGCAATCTTAAGAAAAAAGAACGATACTGGAGATATCACACTCCCTGACTTTAGCTTGTGCTACAGGGCAACAATATTCAAAACAGCATGGTATTGGCAGAAAAACAGACACGTAGACCAATGGAATAGAATTGAGAACCCAGAAATAAAACCACATAAATATGGACAGATAATTTTTGACAAAGAAGCAAAAAACATACAATGGAGAAAAGACAGCCTCTTTAATAAATGGTGCTGGCAGAATTGGATAGCCACGTGCAAAAGAATGAAACTGGACTGCTATTTGTCACCATGTAGCAAAATTATTCAAAATGGATCAAAGACTTAAGCATAAGACCTGACCCAATAAACTGCATAGAAGAAAACATAGGTACTAAACTTACGGACATTGGGTTCAAAGAGCATTTTATGAATTTGACTCCAAAGGCAAGGGAAGTAAAAGCTAAAATAAACAAATGGGACTATATGAAACTTAAAAGCTTCTGCACAGCAAAAGAATCCATCGACAAAATAAGAGGCAACCAAGTGAATGGGAGAAGACGTTTACAAACAGTGCCTCCTATAAGGGGCTAATATCCAAAATATACAAGGAACTCATGCAACTCAACAACAAAAAAACAAACAACCCAATTGAAAAATGGGCAGACGACCTGAAGAGACATTTCTCCAAAGAGGGCATACAAATGGCCAATAGACAGATGAAAAAATGGTCAACATCACTAATCATCAGAGAAATGCAAATCAAAACCACAATGAGATATCACCTCACCCCAGTCAGAATGGCTATCATCAAGACAAATAGTAACAAGTATTGGAGAGGCTGTGGAGAAAAAGGAACCCTCATACACTGTTGGTGGGAATGCAGACTGGTGCAGCCGTTATGGAAGGCAGTGTGGAGGTTCCAAAAAAAATTACGAATAGAATTGCCATATGACCCAGCAATCCCTCTCCTGGGTATCTACCCAAAAAATCTGAAAACATTTAGAGATAAAGACACGTGTGCTCCAATGTTCATTGCAGCTTTGTTTACAGTGGCCAAGACATGGAAACAACCAAAATGTTCTTCGATAGATGAATGGATAAAGAAGTTTGGTATATATACACAATGGAATACTATTCGGCGGTAAGAAAAGATAATATAGGAGTATTTGTGACAACATGGATGGATCTTGAGAGTGTAATGCTGAGCGAAATAAGTCAGACAGAAAAAGCAGAGAACCATGTGATTTCACTGATATGTGGTATATAAACCAAAACAACAAAAGAACAAGACAAACAAATGAGAAACAAAAACTCATAGACACAGACAATAGTTTAGTGGTTACCAGAGGGTAAGGGGGGTGGGGGGTGGGAGATGAGGGTAAAGGGGATCAAATATATGGTGGTGGAAGGAGAACTGACTCTGGGTGGTGAACACACAATGGGAATTTATAGATGATGTAATACAGAATTGTACACCTGAAATCTATGTAACTTTACTAACAATTGTCACCCTAATAAACTTCAATTTAAAAAAATGAATTTTCTATGGCAAAAAAAAAAATTCTTGTTGTCAGCCGGTTGGCTCAGTTGGTTAGACTGCAGTGCCCATACCACACATGTTGCCGGTTTGATTCCCACATGGGCCAGTGAGCTGCACTCTCCACAATTAGATTGAAAACAGTGACTTGACTTGGAGGTGATGGGGTTGGAAAAATACACTATTCCCCAATATTCCCAAATAAAAATTTTCTTTTTAATTTATTGGAATGCAGCAAAGGCAGTAATAAAAGGATAATTTATATCCTTACCTGCCTTTCTCAAGAAACAAGAGAAACGCTAAGTAAAACCTAATATTACACCTTAAAGAATTACAAAAAGAACAAATGAAACCCAAAGTCAGCAGATGGAAGGAAATACTAAAAATTAGAGCAGAACTAAATGAAATAGAGAAGAAAAAGACAATAGAAAAAAATTAATGCAACAAAGAGCTAGTTATTTGAAAAGATTAATAAAGTTGACAAACCTTTGGCTAGATTAACTAAGGTAAAAAGAGAAAATAAACAAAATCAGAAATGAAAGCGGAGAACATACCACAGATACAGAAATATAAAGGATCATATGAGAACACTAGGAAGAACTATATGCTACTAAATTCAATAGCCTAGAAGAAATGGACTAGTTCTTATAAACACATAGTCTTCTTAAACATGAAGAACTGGAAAACCTAAACGGATGATCAACAGCAAGGAAATTGAATCACTCATCCAAAACCTTCCCAAAAGCAAAAGTTCAGGACCATTGGCTTTACTAGTGAATTCTACCAAACATTCCAAGAGGATCTACCACCTGATCTCCTCAAACTTTTCCAAAAAATTGAAGAAGAGGCATTACTTCCTAACTCATTGTATGAGAGCAGCATTACCCTGATACCCAAACCTTGTAAGGATAACACAAAAAAACAAAATTACAGACAAATATCTCTGATGAATACAGATGCAAAAATCCTAAACAAAATTCTAACAAATCATATACAACAATACATTAAAAATTATTCATCATGACCAAGTGGGGTTCATCCCAGGAGCACAAGGATGTTTCAACATATGCAAATCAATCAATGTGATACATCACATAAACAAAATAAAGGACAAAAATCATATGATTATATCAATTGATGCAGAAAAAGCATTTGAGAAGATACAACATCCATTTATGATTAAAACACTTAATAAAATAGGTATTGAAAAAATACCTTAACATAATAAAGGCCATATATGACAAACCCTCAGCTAATATCATAATTAATGGTGAAAAACTGAAGCCTTTTTCTCTATGTTCAGGAAAAAGGCAGCATTGCCCCTAGCACCACGGTTATTCAAAATAGTATTGGAAGTCCTAGTCAAAGCAATCAGACAAGAGAAAGAAATAAAAGGCATCCAAATTGTGAATGAAGTTAAATGTCACTTTTTGCAGATGACCTGACTTTATATAGAAAACCCTAAAGACTTCACCAAAAAGCTATTAGAAACGCTAAAAAAATACAGTAAATTTTCCAGCTATAAAATCAATGTACATTCCCATTGTATTCTCATATACTAACAACGAAATTTCAGAAGAAGAAATGAAAAAAAAAAGAAAACAAAGAAACAACTCCTTTTGCCGTTGCAACACAAAGAATAAAATAACTAGGCATAAATTTCACCAAGATACTGAAAACTATAAGACATTTTAAAAAGAAATTGAAGAAGATACAAAGAAATGAAAAGACATTCTGTGTTCATGGATTGGAAGAATCAACATAGTTAAAATGGCCATATTGCCCAAAGCAATATACAGATTTAATGCAATCTCTCTCAAAATCTCAATGGCATTTTTTTTTCAAGAAATAGGACAAAAAATCATCAGATTTGTATGAATTCACAAAAGACCCCAAATAGCCAAAGCAATCCTAAGAGAAAAGAACAAGGCTGGAGGTATCACACTGTCTGACATCAGCTTGTACTACAGACAACAATCAAAATAGCATGGTATTGGCAGAAAAGCAGGCACACAGACCAATGGAATAGAATTGAAAACCTAGAAATAAACATAGATATGGGCAGATTATTTTTGATAAAGGAGCGAATAACATACAATGGAGAAAAGACAGCCTCTTCAATAAATGGTGCTGGGAGAATTGGATAGCCACCTGGAAAAGAATGAAACTAGACTGCTATGTGTCACCATATACCAAAATTAACTCAAATGGATAAAAGACCTAACCATAAGACCTGAAACTATAAACTGCATAGAAGAAAGCATAGGTACTAAATTTGTGGCCCTTGGGAAGATTTTACAAATTTGACCTCAAGTGATATGGAAGTAAAAGCTAAAATAAATGAATGGGACTATATCAAACTAAAAGTCTTCTGCACAGCAAAAGAAACCATCAACAAAACAGTCAACCAACTGAATGGGACAAGATATTTGCAAACAACGCCTCTGATAAAGAGATAATATGCAAAATATATAAAGAGCACATACAACTCAATAACAACAAAAAAACCCAGACAATCCAATTAAAAAGTGGGCAGAAGCCCTGAACAGACACTTCTCTCAAGAAGACATACTCTCTGGAAAAATGGCGGAGTGAGGTGAGGCTCTGTAAAGCTCCCCTGGAATTTACAAAGAATCGAACAACAAAAACTCCACAAAGGACTCCCTGCACAGCAGACAGGCAAGACGAAGAGGCCCACTACCGACTGAAATCACCTACAGGTGGGAGATTCATGCGAGTTGGGGGAGGAGGAAACGGAGAAGTGCGCGGAGACAGAGCCGCGCGGGCGCAGGACGCAGACCTCGCTCAGTGCTCCGAGCTCGCTGCTTCCCGGAACTACCGCAGCTGCGAGTGAGGGAAGAACTCGGACTGCTAGGGCTCTGCCAGGGCTCCACAGGGCCGAGGGGACAGCATATAACACGGCTGAACCCAACGCTCACGGCAGAGACCTCGGAGAAAAGACTGAGGGAAAAAGGCTGAAAACGGTGGTTTAAGCCCGCACTGCCGAGCAGAGAACGAGCCTTAGGCACTGAGACTAGCCGCCCCCTCCCTCCTCTCCCAGAGCTCGCCCCGCCCCCACCTGCCCAGTGCTAGAAGCGAAACAGTAGCAGTGTCAGATCAAAACAACAGAAAATTTGCTATTTTGAGAACTGTGGACCGCAGACACAAATTCACAGCACAACTAGTTCCGGCAAAGGGGAGAGACCTGTGGAAGCAGGACCGGCTGTGGTGGTGGTCGCCGCCATTGCTCTGGGCCACCTCTCACAACTCACCCCGCCCCTGACCCCACCTATCTGGGCGGATCCCTGCAGGAGTAAACAGAACTGCTGAAACATACGGGCTCTGAATCAGGAGTTGGAAGAGCTTTGGAACATCAAAAGCTCTCCGCATACCCACCGGGACACTGTGCCCTGTGACCTAGACGAACGATTAACAGAGGAGAAGCCCTTCTCCCATGGAATCCCCCCATTGTGTGAGAAGTTGGAATAGTGCAGAGAAAACATAGCACTACCGGGTCGGAGAAGAAAAATAAGTTGCAGTTGGAGAAATAATAAAACATTCTACCAACAAGAACTGGCAAACAAAAGAAAGACCGCTTCCTATCAACCTGTTGCAGAAGTCACTCCTGTAGATGTCTAGGAAGAGAAATAGTAAACCAGTAATCGCCATGAATAACCAAGGCAACAAGATAGCTCAGGTTGAAAGTAAAAAATCTCCAGAGAAGGCACTTAAAGATACAGAAATATGTGACTTAAATGACAGAGAATTCAAGATTACAGTTCTGAAAAAACTCAACGAGATACAAGAAAGCACAGATAGGCAGTTAAATGAGCTCAGAAACTCAATCAAAGAACAGCATGAGCATTTTACGAAAGAGATTGAAATTTTTAAAAAGAACCAAATAGAATTTCTGGAGATTAAGAACTCAATAGAAGAAATTAAGAATGAAATAACCAGCTTAGGTAGTAGAGTTGACCAGATGGAGCAAAGAATCAGTGACATCGAAGATAGAAACCTGGAAATGACACAGATAGAAGAAGAAAGAGACTTGAGACTTAAAAGAAATAAAAGAACTCTACAGGAACTTTCTGACTCCATCAGAAAGAGCAATATAAGAATAATGGGCATACCAGAAGGAGAAGAAAGAGAGAAGGGAACAGAGAATATATTCAAACAAATTGTCGATGAGAACTTCCCAAATTTGTGGACAGAACTGGACCCTCGAATCCAAGAAGCAAATAGAACACCTAGTTACCTCAATCCCAACAGACCTTCTCCAAGGCACATTGTATTGAAGCTGTCTAAAATCAACGACAAAGAAAGAATCCTCAAGGCAGCCAGGGAAAAGAAGACGGTAACTTACAAAGGAAAGCCCATTAGATTATCATCAGATTTTTCAGCAGAAACTCTACAAGCCAGGAGGCAGTGGAACCAAATATTCAAACTATTGAAAGAGAGAAACCATGAGCCAAGAATAATATATCCAGCAAAGATATCCTTTAGATATGAAGGAGGAATAAAGACCTTTCCAGACATACAGAAGCTGAGGAATTTTCTAATACACGACCTGCACTACAAGAAATACTAAAGGAGGCTATTCGACCACCATCAACAGGGACAATTTGTGGCAACCAAAACTCAAAAAGGGGAGAGTAAAGGCCTGAACGGAATATGGGAATGGAGAAAGTAAGCGTGCTGAAGAAAATGGAATACTCTAAATATCAAACTTTCTTTTACATAAACTTAAGGGTAACCACTCAAAATAAATCCAGAATTGAAATATATACTGAAATAAAAGAAGAAACAGAGGAAACATCATAGAATACCACCACACAGAAATAATAGACAACAACAAAAGGCAAAGAAACAATGGAGACACAGCCTTACCAGAAAACTAAAGATAGAATGACAGGAAATCCTCACATATCAATAATCTCCCTAAATGTAAATGGACTGAACTCACCAATAAAAAGGCACAGAGTAGCAGATTGGATCAAAAAACTAAACCCAACCATATGCTGTCTCCAAGAGACACATCTCAG
Source organism: Rhinolophus sinicus (assembly GCF_036562045.2). Lineage (NCBI taxonomy): Eukaryota > Metazoa > Chordata > Mammalia > Chiroptera > Rhinolophidae > Rhinolophus > Rhinolophus sinicus. Next base: position 37,646,345 of record NC_133761.1, on the reverse strand, counting down.
CTACAAGGACAAGCATAGACTCAAAGTGAAAGGGTGGAAATTGACACTCCAAGCAAATGGTACCCAGAGAAAATCAGGTGTAGCCATAATGATATCAGATGAAACAGACTTCAAGGTGAAAAAGATAACAAGAGACAAAGATGGACATTTCATAATGGTGAATGGGACTGTACAACAAGAAGACATAACAGTCATCAATATTTATGCCCCCAATCAGGGAGCACCAAAATACACCAAGCAACTACTAACAGAACTAAAGGGAGAAATTGACCAAAACACAATTATACTAGGGGACTTAAATACATCATTGACAGCTATGGATAGATCATCCAAACAGAAAATAAATAACGAAATAGTAGCCCTAAATGACACATTAGATGAAATGGACATAATTGACATTTATAGAGCACTTCATCCTAAAACATCAGACTACACATTCTTTTCTAGTGTACATGGAACATTCTCAAGGATAGACCATATATTGGGACATAAAATCAGTCTCAACAAATTTAAGAAGATTGAAATCATACCATGCATATTCTCTGATCACAAGGCTTTGAAATTGGATATCAACTGTAAAAAGAAAGCGGGAAAAACCACAAATACATGGAGATTAAACAATATACTTTTGAAGAAGGACTGGGTCAAAGAAGAAGTTGGAGGAGAGATCAAAAGATACATAGAAGCAAATGAGAATGAAAATACATCCTACCAAAATTTTGGGGATGCAGGAAAAGCAATTTTAAGAGGGAAATTTATCTCATTACAGGCCTATCTCAAGAAACAAGAAAACTCCCAAATAAATAACCTCATGTTACACCTTAAAGAACTAGAAAAAGAAGAACAAGTAAAACTCAAGGTCAGCAGAAGAAAGGAAATAACAAAAATTAGAGCAGAATTAAATGAAAGAGAGAACAAAAAGACAATAGAAAAAATTAATGTGACAAAGAGCTGGTTCTTTGAAAAGATTAACAAAATTGACAAACCCTTGGCTAGACTTACTAAGATAAAAAGAGAGAAGACACTGATTAACAAAATCAGAAACGTAAAAGGGAAGTTATCACGGACACCACAGAAATACAAAGGATCATCCAAGAATACTATGAAGGACTATATGCCACCAAATTCAACAACCTAGAAGAAATGGACAAGTTCTTAGAAACATATAGCCTTCCAAGGCTGAACCATGAAGAACTGGAAAATCTAAACAGACCGATCACCAGAAACGAAATTGAATCAGTCATCCAAAACCTTCCCAAAAGCAAAAGTCCGGGACCAGATGGCTTCACTAGTGAATTCTACCAAACCTTCAAAGAGGATCTAATACCAATTCTGCACAAACTCTTCCAAAAATTGAAGAAGAGACAGTACTCCCTAACTCATTTTATGAGGCCAACATTACCCTGATACCAAAACCTGGTAAGGACAGCACAAAAAAGAAAACTACAGACCAATATCTCTAATGAATACCGATGCAAAAATCCTAAATAAAATTCTAGCAAATCGAATACAACAATGCATTACAAAGATTATTCATCACGACCAAGTGGGGTTCATCCCGGGGCACAAGGATGGTTCAACATACACAAATCCATCAATGTGATACATCACATAAACAAAATAAAGGACAAAAATCATATGATTATATCAATTGATGCAGAAAAAGCATTTGACAAGATACAACATCCATTTATGATTAAAACACTTAATAAAATGGGTATAGAAGGAAAATACCTTAACATAATAAAGGCCATATATGACAAGCCCTCTGCTAATCTCATAATTAATGGAGAAAAACTGAAGCCCTTTGCTCTACGTTCAGGAACACGACAGGGATGTCCCCTATCACCTCTGCTTTTCAACATAGTGTTGGAAGTCCTTGCCAGAGCAATCAGGCAAGAGAAAGAAATAAAAGGCATCCAAATTGGGAATGAAGAAGTTAAATTATCACTCTTTGCAGATGACATGATGCTATATATAGAAAACCCTAAAGACTCCACCAAAAAGCTATTAGAAACAATCAACGAATACAGTAAAGTTGCTGGCTACAAAATCAACGCACAAAAGTCCATTGCCTTCCTATATACTAACAATGAAATCTCAGAAAAAGAAATACAAAAAACAATTCCTTTTGCAATTGCAGCAAAAAGAATAAAATACCTAGGAATAAACTTAACCAAGGATGTGAAAGACCTATATGCTGAAAACTATAAGACATTTTTGAAAGAAATTGAAGAAGACACAAAGAAATGGAAAGACATTCCGTGCTCATGGATTGGAAGAATCAACATAGTTAAAATGGCCATATTACCCAAAGCAATATACAGATTCAATGCAATCCCCATCAAAATCCCAATGGCATATTTTAAAGAAATAGAACAAAAAATCATCAGATTTGTTTGGAACCACAAAAGACCCCGAATAGCCAAAGCAATCTTAAGGAAAAAGAAGAATAATGGAGGTATCACACTTCCTGACTTTGGCTTGTACTACAGGGCTACAATAATCAAAACAGCATGGTATTGGCAGAAAAACAGACACATAGACCAATGGAATAGAATTGAGAACCAGAAATAAAACCACATAAATATGGACAGATAATTTTTGACAAAGAAGCTAAAAACATACAATGGAGCAAAGACAGCCTCTTCAATAAATGGTGCTGGGAGAATTGGACAGCCACGTGCAAAAGAATGAAACTGGACTGCTATTTGTCACCATGTACCAAAGTTAATTCAAAATGGATCAAAGACTTAAGCATAAGACCTGACACAATAAACTGCATAGAAGAAAACATAGGTACTAAACTTATGGACCTTGGGTTCAAAGAGCATTTTATGAACTTGACTCCAAAGGCAATGGAAGTAAAAGCTAAAATAAACGAATGGGACTATATGAAACTTAAAAGCTTCTGCACAGCAAAAGAAACCATTGACAAAATAAAGAGGCCACCAACTGAATGGGAGAAGATTTTTGCAAACAGTGCCTCCGATAAGGGCTAGTATCCAGAATATACAAGGAACTCATGCAACTCAACAACAAAAAAACAAACAACCCAATTAAAAAATGGGCAGAGGACTTGAAGAGACATTTCTCCAAAGAAGACATACAAATGGCAAATAGACATATGAAAAAATGCTCAACATCACTAATCATCAGAGAAATGCAAATCAAAACCACAATGAGATATCACCTCACCCCAGTTAGAATGGCTATCATCAACAAGACAAATAATAGCAAATGTTGGAGAGGCTGTGGAGAAAAAGGAACCCTCATACACTGTTGGTGGGAATGCAGACTGGTGCAGCTGTTTTGGAAGGCAGTGTGAAGGTTCCTCAAAGAATTACGAATAGAATTGTCATATGATCCAGCAATCCCTCTCCTGGGTATCTACCCAAAAAATCTGAAAACATTTAGAGATAAAGATACGTGTGCTCCAATGTTCATTGCAGCTTTATTTACGGTGGCCAAGACATGGAAACAACCAAAATGTCCTTCGATAGATGAATGGATAAAGAAGTTGTGGTATATATACACAATGGAATACTATTCGGCGGTAAGAAAAGATGATATAGGAACATTTGTGACAACATGGATGGATCTTGAGAGAGTAATGCTGAGCGAAACAAGTCAGACAGAAAAAGCAGAGAACCATGTGATTTCACTGATATGTGGTATATAAACCAAAAACAACAAAAGAACAAGACAAACAAATGAGAAACAGAAACTCATAGACACAGACAATAGTTTAGTGGTTGCCAGAGGGTAAGGGGGGGGCGGAGGGTGGGGGGTGGGAGATGAGGGTAAGGGGGATCGAATATATGGTGATGGAAGGAGAACTGAATCTGGGTGATGAACACACAGTGGGATTTATAGATGATGTAATACAGAATTGTACACCTGAAATCTATGTAATTTTACTAACAATTGTCACCCCAATAAATATAAATTTAATAATAAAAAAAAGAAGACATACAAATAGCCAACATATATATGAAAAAATGATGAACTTCACTAGCTATTAGGAAAATGCAAATCAAAACCACAATCAGATATCACCTCACCCCAGTCAGAATGGCTATCATCAACAAGACAAATAATAAGTGTTGGAGAGGCTGTGGAGAAAAAGGAACCCTCATACACTGTTGGTGGGAATGCAGACTGGTGCAGCCGTTATGGAAGGCAGTGTGGAGGTTCCTCAAAAAATTGCGAATAGAATTACCATATGACCCAGCAATCCCTCTCCTGGGTATCTACCAAAAAAATCTGAAAACATTTATCATAAAGAAATATGTACTCCGATGTTCATTGCAGCAATATTTATGGTAGCCAAGGCATGGAAAAAACCAGTGTCCTTTGATAGATGATTGGATAAAGAAGATGTGGTATTTATACACAATGGAATACTAGTCTGCCATAGGAAAATATGAAATGCTGCCATTTGCGACAACATGGATGGATCTTGAGATTATTATGCTAAGCGAAATAAGCCGGTCAGAAAAAGTCTTCACTCATATGTGGGATATAAAACTGAAAACAACAAAGGAACAAAACAAAGAAACAAAAACTCATAGACACAGACAAGAGTTTAGTGGTTACCAGAGGGTAAAGGGGGAGAGGGGATGGTAAGATAGGGTAAAGGGGGGTCAAGTCTATGCTAATGGAAGAACTGACTCTGGATGGTGAGCACACAATGAGATATATAGATGATGTACTATAGAAACGCACACTTGAAACCCATCTAATTTTACTAACCATTGTCACCAAATAAATTTAATTTAAAAAAATTTAAAAATGGTAAAAGAATAAAGAAGAAATTAATCTTTTACAATATGATTTTTCTACCTATAAATGTTATTTGTGTACGTATATTTGATTGATTCACAATGTTGGACATGTAGGTTATTTTTATTTCCTCTTATAATTAATATTGAGATGAATTGCAAATTCTTAATTATTTATGTAGGATAAATCCTAGAAGTGGAATTACTGAGTCAAAGTTTATATTCATTTTTAAATCTTTGTTACATATTCCCAAATTGCTTTCCAAATAGTTACATCAATTAACTATCTTGAAAGCAGCATTTGAGAATGCTTGTTTCCTGCACCTTTACCAACATTAGGTATTGTCATCTCTTAAATACAATTAAAAGAAATAGTGTGTCACCCTCACCTAAAGCAGGTCACTCTCAATTCTCATGTGGATGACATACAACAGCCTTCTGACACTCTCTCCACTACAATCAATTCTCCCTGAGTGGTTCTTCTAACATGTAAATCTGATCATATCACTTCCTTGCTAAACACCCTTTAATATTAGATTGATGCAAAAGTAATTGCGGTTTTTGCAATTATTTTTAACCTTTTAAATAGTTTTCATAGCCCCTAGAATGAACCCTAAACATCCTATAGTTCATAAGGTTCTTCTTTACTGGTTTCACCTATCCCTTCCAGGTCTTCTTTTTCATCTCATCATCCACCTATATGCCCCAGACATACTGAACTCATTTCTATTTTTAAGAGTCATTCACCTTCTCTCTCATCCTCAGTCTCTGTCTCTTCCCCTCATTCTGTCTTCTAGTCTCTGCAAGTTCAACTTCCTCAGATTGGAACAGTCTTTGCCTTTTAATGTAGTTAACTGCCTCCTCTCTTCCATCAGTGTGGAGCACTTGGGCTTTCTCAGATCTGAGGTGCTGAAACTGGTGTTTGGCATTAGGCAACACCACCTCCTAGAGTACCTCTGTGTGCTCTGGGCCAACCAGGTGGCTAACTCCACGAGTGCTTTTGGAACTTAACTGTGATGGAGTATTCAGAGATCCTGATGCCAGACATATCCCAATTATCTCTTTAAATATTGCTTCTGCCCCATTTTTCCCCTCTCTTCTTCTGGAACTTCAAAATATCCTATTAGACCTTTTCACTGGATCCATTGAGTCTCTTATTCTTTCTTTTGTATTTTCCATCTCTTTATTTCTCTGCTGCATTCTAATAGTTTCTTCTCTCCCATCTTCCAGTTTGCCAATTCTCTCTTCAGCCATGTATAACTTGCTAGTAAACCCTTTTACTGAGATATTTTTTTTTTATTTCATTTTTAATTGTAGAATTTTTATTTGGTTCTCTTCTACTCTGCTCTGTTTCTTTTAAAATGTAATCTCCAGGTGCCTACTAAAAATTTTAAGCCTGTGTTTTATTTCTATAAACATCATAAGTATAGTTGTTTTATAATTTGCATATGATAATTCCAATAGTTAGATCGTTCGTTGTATATCTACTTTTGCTTTTTTTAAACTATAGTATCTGGTTTCTCAGTGTCTGCTTTCTGAGGATGTCTGGTTATCTTTCACTACGCGCCGATCACTGTACTTGCAAAGTTGTTTTTAATAATAATATGAGGTCTACAATGAGGACATGTTCATTCTGAGAGCATTTTCATTTATTTTTGTTCTGTGCCTAGTCAAGGACTCCATCTAAGTTCAAGTTTTGAGTTCTCCTCAACCACCTATGTGTGGTAAAACTAGGCTGCAGGTCTCTGTGAGGGTTTTTTCTGGTTTACCTTATCCTGAGCCTATGGCCCTTTGGGGCCCCTGATTAAAGAGGGGATGTCTTAACACAGGATGTGTTTTGATGGGCTCTGGGTTTCGACTTTTGACTTCTGAACCTGGGAATCTGTTGGACTCAGTTTTCAACTGTTTCTTTTGCATCAACAAATACTCTTAGGACAAAGGCATTTGAGTGTTGAGCTTACCTCTCTGGGTTCTTATCTTCTATCCAAATTTTGAAAGTCGCTTTGTGGAAGTGAACTAAGGTAGAATAAAAACACAAAAATACCTTAAAATGCTACAAACATTCCATCTAAGAAGAAGTCTTGAACATTTTAGATTATGGTCTAGGTATTTAAAATAGGTTGTGAAATGGTACTGGGAAAAGAAAGCATTATGTGGCTGGCATAAGACAAGCACCCTCACTTGCCTTGCCACGACTCATTCAGCACTGAGCAGGTCACTTAACCTTCCTGTGCTCCGGCTTCTCTCTCAGGAAGCAGTGATTATTTCAAAATTCGTTTTACATTTTATCTATTTACATAACTTTGAAACTATAAAAATTAAGATGGTACAGTCCTTACTCTTGAGTACATCAGGGAAGACACACAGCTCAACAAATAATTACAATGCAGCATGATAATTGCTATGGGACAAGGACAAGATGAGCAAGTAACAGAACTAGGAGAAAATGGTAGAGGTATTCATTAACTAATCAATCAATTCAAACTGCTACACGCAAGTACTATGTCAGATGTTGGATAATCACTTACCCTGAGAATAATAAAAAGCTGTGGAAAGAAATGTGGTGGAAACTCTAGGCCACAGAAACTCAGGACTTCCCCATTTCTGCCCCCTGTGATGTCACCACCTCTCTCAGGAAGACTTCCATGACTCCTGGGTGCTATGATCCCAGAGCACCTGGTACATCTGTGATATGCTCCTTATCATACTGTATTGTAATTGTTTTTTACTTTTTGCAAGCCTTTTTAGACCAGGACTTTGCCCAGGTGCCTGGCACTTAAAAGGAATTCAGGAATTATTTGTAGAAGAAATCAATGCACAAATGTCTGAGGTAGGTTTCGCTAGTCCCATTTTCAGAGCACTTCTGAGACTTGCCCAAAGTCAGCCACAAAACAGGGAACAGAATTGAGATTCAAATGCAGGCCTACCAAGTCCTAGTCCAGTGCTCTTTCTAGTATTTTGTAAGGCCTGACATAAGCCTGGCTCTTTGGAAAGGTGTAAGGGAAACATGCCCTTCAGATGGAGTATCACTGCCTACGTTAATAATTAGAGAAAAATCTGGAAGAAAACACACTAATAGGAAATCATGGTTGTCTCTAGGGAGATGGAAAGTAGTGGGGGATCTTGAACCATACCTATAATTTTTTTTTTTTAACAAAGAGAATGTATTCATGTATTACTTATCTAGTCAAAAATTAAATGTAAAAAATGAGCACTATCCAAGGATTTTCTGTACCACATTCTCTACTTAATGAATTTTCCATTCAAGGATTTGGACTGAGCATTGATGTTTTCCTTTGCTGCTTATTCAGAAAAGAAAACAACCAAAATACTTTGGTCCCAAGTTTTTAAATGTTCGCCATTACACTCAGTACTAAAACTAATTGAATTGAGAAGATAGACTATAGCAAGTGAAATGTGACAGTGACCAGAGTACTTAATTTGTTGGTTTCTTTTCACTTATGACTCTTTGTTATGGACAATTTGTCTTGAATATTTTTTCTTTTTTTGTGTTTATTTCTAGTCATGAAGCATCTGGTCTGTATAATTAAGGGGAGCTGAAAAATATTATTAGCCAAACATGCAGGAAGTAGATAGCAGGTTGTCTTTATGACAGAAATGTAGCCCCAGACCATATTCCTTCTTGGATAAATACATTATTCATGGACTTGTATAGGATTGTAAACACTGAATTCTCCATTCCCTAAGAACATTCCTGTATTGCTCCATGTGGTGGTTGATCTGTTTAAAAACCCACCTGCACAAGTTGCTTCTCGCCCCTCAGCCCCAATCCTGATTCTGGATGCATGTATAAAACTCCATACTTGTTGGCTTAGAAATGCCCTTAGTGGATGTATATGAGGATGGCTTAAAGTCTAGTTCAAAAGTAAATGCCATTTGGATCCATATAAAGAAAAATGCCAGAGGAAGAAATCAAAGCAACAAAAGCAGCAACTTCTAGATAACCATGAAACCCCAACGCGTGTACACCATACCATTTTCTAGAAAAGATGGGGTGGCAATGTGAATACACATATACAGACTTCGGTGCCCTTTGAACAAGCTCTATGTTCAGATGCCACAGTTGAGTATTCATACTAGGGACAGACTGATTACATGTTATGGGACATAATTGGTATTATCATTATGATGTCATAATAGACAAAGGCTGTTATAACCATAAGGCTATGGACAGTTTCATATGTAAGGACATATGTGGAGCCTGAAGTGTGAAGGATTTCTAAGTCATTCTGTTTATACAATTCCTTGGATGTGCTTTGTCTAATGGTGAATAAAGCTGATCTGAAACAACAACAAAACACAAACCAAATGCCCCCAGCAGGCCTGACTGTAATCTGTGGCTGGAAATATGGTCCTTGAAAGAGCAACAATCCACATTTCATTACTCCAGTTGCTGAGTAAAATACTGGGAAAGCACAGGGCCTCTGGAGCCGAAGCATCTGTGTTCAAAGCTGAGACGTTGCTCTCCCTTACATGTAACTTTGGGAAAGTTGCTCAACCTCTCTGTCCCTGGTTTACTCACTTTATGATGCCATGATGCCTGTTACATAAGGTGATGAGGATTAAATGAGTTACTGTGACTAAGGAACTTAGGAGGGGGCTATGCACATGCAGTCTGAGTAACTGATAACTATTACCGTTCATTTTCACTGCCTTTGCTCCCTTATTCCTCATCCCCCTAGATCCCCAGGTGTGTCTCACATTTGCTCACAAACAAGTAGCATCTGTCATGGTCTCTTGGTTCTCCTGTGGCCCTGCTCACAGAGCTAGGTGACAGTATATTTTCACAACCACCAGGTCTCACCATCATGCAGCAATGGATTTCCCTCGGGATGAGTGCTTGCTTGGCACCATCCTCTCTCCTCTGGCTCCCATGGTACTACCTGGCCTATGTGAACCTGGCCCTCTCCGTGAGTAGGTGGTTTAGGAGATGTCCCTTGATCTGTGCTGTGCCAAGCAGTACCTGTCCTCTGTGAATCTGAAACTTAGATCAAATAGACTCAGAGTTTGTCTGTTTTGCAGCTACAACATGCTAATAAGAAGGTTTTGTGAGTGTATGCAACGGCCACATTCCCAGACACTCCTTCTTCAACTTCTGAGTCAGCTCCTGCTTTTTGAGAGCTGGAAGGTGGGTGCCTGTCCCATTCAGAGCACCTTTCTTCATTTCTATCACCTCACTAATGTGAGGATTAGTGCCTCAAAGCACAAATTCTCTGCCCCTCCCTTTAGTAGGCAGGCTAAATAGCCGGTCCGATGATTCTTCCCAAGCTGGAATTAGGTGTTTTGCTTACAAAGCTGAAGCAGGCAGAAGAGTTATCATCTGGAGAGGAATGGAGAACATCTGTAAAATGAGTAGATCTCCTGTTTTCCATGACATCGGGTATTTAAAAATGTCACAGATGGCTTCACTAGAGGATTACGGACAATGTGCAGAGATCCAGACACATCTGTTTATTTGTTACCTCTTCTCTTGAGTGCCACAATTGCAGGAATAGTTGGGAGACAAAATGATATAAAGAAAAAAACATTGGCTTTGAGGGCCAGGCAAACTCAGTTTCAAAAGCCCTAGCATGTGTTCTTGTGATCACAAGGCATTTAGCTAACTTCTCTATTATCAGTTCCCTTGTCCGTAAAATCAAGATAACAATAAAATACACATGATCTCATTCAGGACTCCTTAAGTTGCAATTGATAGAAACCCAACTTGACCTTACTTAATCCAAAAACAGAGACTCTATTAGGTCATATAATCCAGCCAAGGAAAGGCCTGGCCTAAGAACCGGCTGGATTCAAGGACTGGATCACCACCAGGACTCTCTGTCAGGTTTTCCTCTTTCGTTACTTCTGAAAATTGGTTTCATTCTCTCCTTCTAAAGATAGGTGGCAATTGATGGCATGGAATATGTTCTAGACTCGGATCTTTCCAGATAGAGATTTTGTTCTTTGAGCTTCCACTGACGACTTTTCTGGAGACTTTGATTCCTCAGCCAAGGACCTCTGCCTACTTTGGACCAATCATGGGGCCAATGAGAGGAGGAACTATACTTGGCCAAGCCTAGGTTGTGGGATAGCCTTATGGTTAGGTGGTGGCATAGTGGGGCTTTTGAGCAAATCACTAAGAGCTGTCCCAATGGGTCTACTTCCTCACAGTATCTTTGTGATTTGAAGGAAGTCACCTAATACAGCACTTGCTTCTGGAATATTCCCTTTGCTGACAGGTCTCCTGGAAGACACTTTGGAGAAAATGTGGGCTATTTGGCCTTTTTGTTCCCCTGATACTTCAGAATCATTCTGTCTAGCTTGGAACTTCACAATCCTTTCCACGTGTCTTCTTGACTCGCTGCTTCTGCAGATGGCCCCACTACTAGGCCTAAAGTCATGCCAGCACCATTGGTATTTCCATGGCCCTCACAACCTGACACTGCTTCTACTGCAGCCGCATGGCTCTCCTCTGTGCCCTCTTTTCCATTCCCAGGATCATCACTGTGGTCTGTTACCTCACAACCTCCTAAGCAGGAGAAAGCTCTGATCTTGTCACTGCCCTGGTTCAAAGTAACAGTGACTGACTATTACCTCCCGAATGAGGGAAAGACTCCACAGCTTGGCAGTCAAGGACTGCCATGATATAATCACAAGCAATTTCTAAGCCACCCTTGAAGGTACTGGGTATTCAGATCTTGCTACTGCAAAACAAACAAACAGGAGAAAACTTGTGAGGACCAGTGTAAAGAAACGAACAAGAAGGAGTGGGGCTGACTGCTGGCAGGTTGCTAGGCAACTATGCAGCGATGAAAGCAACCTGTGCTGAGGCAGATGATGCCAGAAACCAATGAAAACTGCTGCATTCTTTGATTTATATTTTAGTTGGAAAGACCCACCAATTTAGGGTGATATCTGATGGAATTTTGTGAAGGCATTTACCTCTCATACTTAATATGTTCGGGCTCAAGAAAATTTTCCCTCTTTGGTGATAAAAAAACCTACAAACTACTATTGTTTTTATTGGGGTACGTGTGGGGGGCAGTTGGTTGGTATAAAGTGGGAGAGAATTTCTAAGTAGCAAAAAAGAAGAACAAAATGAAAGTCTTATTATTCTGCTTTTCAAAACTAGTTGCCATTATTTCATAATAGCTTCCCAGAAACTTTGTTTATGTGTATTTATAAAGAAAGAAATGCTTAACTCAGGCCTAGAAATTCAAATGAAAAACATGCCACTCTCAGGTCTGAGATGCTGTTTTTGGACTATGAGGCTAAAAGGCCATACTTGCCGGCATCCTTCTGTCTCAAGACTATCTTTTCAATCTCCTAAAAAAGAAAATTTATATACATTCGCACACGTGTGCACATGTATATGTACATACAAACGTGTATGTGTGTACATATATTTAATAAATATTTGAAGCTGTTCGGAGTTTTTATTTACTAAGCTGTTTTTTAAAAGTTACAATGAATAATTATTGTCAACAGCCATCCATTTATTCTTAGAATTGCTTGCTAACACTCCTGGCACCTAAGCATAATTAATATGGAGAGGAGTACAGGAGATGCAATGCAGGGGTGGCTGATAATCCAATTTCTGCTTGTCATCGCCTTGGCCCAGCTCAGCTACCAGGCAGATGAAGGCTGAGGACAGCGACAAGTGAGGCTTCAGATTTGGCATCTGTGCATCAGATGACTCATGAGTCAAAACCAGAATTTTTAAGCACTGCTCGGGCTGAAAAGTCCCAGTTTCCCTGTGCTTCACATCCTGTTCTGTTTTCATGGAAAAGAACATTAAAATACACACACACACACACATACACATACACATACACATACACATACACATACACATACACATACCTATACATACCGATTTCCCTGGCTGACTTTTCTTTTCTTTCTGGTTCTAAGAAGTTTCTCTCTCACTCTCAAAAGCCTGCAGTTAATTTAGCATTTGAAAGTTTGTTTCTAAAACAAACTCATGAATGCTGCATAGCCATGTTTGGTTTTGCTGTTCTCTTGAAATCCCCTTCTGGTTTTTGTTAATATTAAGAACAAAAGAGAGAGAGAGAGAGAGAGAGAGAGAGAGAGAGAGAGAGAGATGGGGGCAGGGGGAGGGATTTTCCAATATGTTTCCAAAACAGCCACTGCTAGACAAATATCAGAAAGGCAAGATATTCTCATATTGTAGTAATAGTTTTCCAGGCACCAAGAAACAAGTCATGTTGCAATAACTAAGATTGCACAACATAATCATTGCTTTTTTCTCTTAGAGAAGCCAGAATTCTTCAAGCACTCTTAAAGACTGTAAGTTTTTCTGTGCCCTTAGAGATTGTCAAATTTCAGTCTTCATGAGATGCATGTCAATATTTCTAGAGGAGAAAAAGTGCCATATGAGTTTAAATGGCAAGCTTATGATCACCAAGAAAGGAAAACTATACATATTACAGGTGTGATCACTGCTTTGTACCGTGTGCCTAGACTAGTATGCTTACCTACTCATTCATTCATTCATTCACTCCATATTTATAATCAGCAGTGAACATGACAAACAGAATTTCTCTTCTAATGGACTTTACAGGCTGTTGTGGGAGATGATGGAAGAATGCAGACAGACGTTGAATAAGTACTTACAAGTGCACTTAGTTTTACAGAGAATGGGTGGTGCTTTATGTAATAGAACTAACCTAGTCTGAGAGTGTGTGGAAGATTGCTGCAAAGATGATCACCAGCTTTTCCTTCTAACCCTCTAAGTATTTGCCACTCCAAGAGATGGAGTCTATTTTTCCTCCTTTTAATCAGGGATGGTCCTGTGATTTGCTTTGATTGGTACAATGTAGCAGAAGGGACATCATGTGACTGTCAAGCATAGTCCTTAAAGTGCTTTTCAGTTTCATTTTCACCCTCTTGGAAGCCAAACACCATGTATAGAAGTCCAGGTGGAGAAATCTCATGGGGAAACAGTGGGACCCAAGTGGCCATCCCAGCTGAGGTGCCAGACATGTGAGTAAGCCATCTTGGATTCTGCAGCCTCAGCCAAGCTAGTTTAGCCGATGCTGCATGGAGCAGAAATGAACTGTCCTCAGTAAACTCAACTCCATCACATATTCATGAACAAATAAATGGTGTTGTTTTAAGCCCCTACATCTTAAAGAAGTTTGTTATGCAGCAATAAATAACCGAAACAGAGGATCAAGGAGGCTTTCTGAAGAAAGTTCTATTTTAGCGAAGATCTGAAGAGTGGGTAGAATTAAACCTTTCAGGAAGGGGCTGGTGTTCCAGGCAGATGGAGCAGCATGTGAAAATCCAAAGGCTGGAGAAGCATGGCGTGGTCCAGAACCAGAAGAAGCCCAGTAAGTCTGGATGTAAGAAAGCTAGGGAAGAGTAGTGAGTGTGGAGGATGGGAGGTAGACAAGGACCAGACCATGCAAGGCTTGTAAGTAAGAAAAGAATATACGTAGTGTGATCAAACAGTAGGGTGAATGCTGCTGCTGAGTGCCATCCAACGGAAAGGCAGGATCGTCAACACAGGAAGTGGCATGTTGAACCTTAGTGTGTGACAAGTTACAACTTATTCAGTGCAGTCAGTCAGGTGTGACCTACGTTTGAGAGAAGGTGTGTTTTAAAGTGTGCTGTAAATTATCCTCCACTATGACAACGCTCCATGTCACAAATTGCTTCTGGTACAGCAATTTCTGTCAAATAAAAACATTATGGTGTGTCCTCATCCACCTTATTCACCAGATCTGGCACCTGCGACTTCTGGCTCTTCCCCAAAGTCAAAATAACCATGAAAGGTAAACATTTTGAATCAATTCAGGACATCTAGGCAGCCACAACAGCACAACTAAAGACACTCACAAAACAGGACTTCCAGAACTGCTTCAGAAAGTGGCAAGAATGATGGAATAAGGGATAAATGTGTTCGAAGTGAGGGGGAGTATTTTGAGGGGGATTAATAGCAATGTGTTTTTTGCAGTAATAATTTTTTTTTTAATTTAAACATTCACCATAGTTTTTAATTACACCTCAAACCTGATCCTTCCCTTCATCCTACATGGTTAGCTTAGCAAAAATGAAAATAAGATCTTTGCCCAGAGGGGAAAATTACATCCCATAGGTCCTGCTAGCTTTAACACAAAGACACATCACTGATTACAAGGTATGATGAGAAACAGAAGATTCATTTATCCAAGGAATATTTGTTGAGCAGCAGTCACCTTTATCATGGGGGAAAAAACTCACAGTACTTGCTTACTAAACATGAGTCAGTGACATGCACACAAGAACACCACATTTCCGAGGTCCACACACCTGCCAAAATCCAAAGGGGCCTTAGTGTCAGGCAAGCCTGTGCCACTTCAGGAAAGTCACTTAATTTCACTAAGCTTCATCTGTAATATTGCAATAATAACACTCCCTCTATAGGATTATTGGGAGTCTTAAATGAGAAAATGTATGTAAAGTACTTAATGAAATAAATACATGAGTTGCTCAAAAAATGATAACAAATTAAAAGAGAAAATATACAGATACAGTTCAGAGCAAGATATGACAAATCTAGCTCACAGCAGAAGTGGAATTCAACCATTTAAGACAAGAGAAAAGTGCCATTCTTTTGCCTTCCTTATTGTATTTATCAGGAAATCTATTTCTGTCAGTGGATGTGGACTATCCTGGAAAAACAACAACAACAACAACAGTTTGTGTTGTTAACAAAGCCTTTTTCTGGATCCATCTCTATTCTCAATGACATGATAGGTAATCAACAACACATCCTTTGAGACTGTTTGCTACAGTGATGTTCAAATGTGCAACAAGGAATATAAGTGAATGATAGTTGTTCCAGGCATGGTGTATACATAAAGTCATTTAACCTCCCAAACAATCCCCAGTAATAGGTTTTAATCTTCTCATTTTGCAGATGAGGAAAATGAGAGTCAAAGAAGTAACTGACTTCCCTGTCACTAGGTCCCACAACCAGAAAGTGCCAGACCCAAATTCAGCTCCAGGTGTGCCTGACTCCAAATCTTATGCTCTTTGCCACAGGCCAAGCCAACTTTCCACATACCTGAGTTTAGATGCAGTGTCATTTCTGAAGGAAGTCATCCCAATTAAAGAGTTATGGGACTTCACAAGGGGCCTGTACTGTCCCTTTCAGGACAACCCTAAGTTAGTGTATGTTTTAAAAGCAAGTAATATATCAAAGTAGATGAACCCAAGGGAAGTGGATTATTTCTTGGGAGAAGCAGCACAGTGAGGCAGTATTGTGAATTTACTAGAAACTCCTCAAGAAAAAGCCAAAATGGGATCTTACAGCAATGACCATCTTCTTGTTGTCTGCTTATTTTTAAACTTATTAATCTATTTAAAACCTGTCAAATTGCTTGGGAGTCAATAGAGATTATCACTAAAGGCCATTTTAGCTCCAGGATTCTATTATCTTACAAATTCTGCCATATTAGATTGCTTTGGAAAGATGGAAATATCTATGAGCAGAGCTCCGATTCCTTTAATCTTGGGTACAGACTCACAGATATCTAAGAATGAGACTCTCTAACACAGTACAAGCTGAATGACTTCTTCCAAGGAAGAAAAAAATTATTAAATTTTGTTTTGTGAGACAACCAAGATGGTGTAGTAGGTAAACACTGTGTTTACCTTCTCTCACAGCCACATCAAAATTACAACTTATCTACAAATCAGCCATAACTGACAATTGCCTAAAATCAAGCTGAACTGAAGCCTTTCAACTAAGGATGTGCAAAAGGAGCCATCTCCAGACTGGTAGGAATGTCAGAGACAAGGAACGGGCTGGTCCCACACCCATGTGTGAGCATTAAAAATTGGGAGGGTATTTCAGTTGTGGGGGCCCCCATCCCCTAAAGGAGTGAGAGGTACCCACCCCACCCAAGCCCAGGGTTCTAGTGCTGGGGAGAGAAGTCCCCATAATTTTTGGTTGTGAAAAACAGTGGAGATTGTGACTGAGTGAGACAGTGCGACTGCACTCACAGGTGCTCCTCTTAAACAGACTGCCTGTGGACTTACTCACCAGTGGAATCACTGGCTCTGAGCTTCAGTGCTGGGCAGCAGCTGGAAAGGTGGCAGGGACAAATGGTGGGGAATTGAGTTGTCTGGCTTGGGACGGGGGCTTGAGAGGCGGCTTTCTCCTGGATGGGGGAGCTGGTGGAGACCATTGTTTCTTTGTTGAGCCCTCCGCCTTCCTGACATATGAACACAGGTTGCCGCCATTTTGGAGTCTCCGCTGTTCGTCGCTATGCTGTCGTGATTTGAGACTTGGCCCCACCCAACTTTCAGGCACACCCAGGATACTCTCAGTGTCTTTCTCATGCAGACCACCTGCCTTGGCTCAAGCTGCACTTTTCCTAGGGTCTCTCAAAGGTTCGCGGAACCCAGACAAGCAGCATCTGGCTCGAGCGTGTCCTGTACCTCTGGCTGAGCAGCCCTAAGCCGGCAGCTGGCCTGGGATCATGGCTTGGCTTCTCAAAGGCTCTTCCAAGCACAACACGGGTGGCAAACATCTGCGGATCTCTTTCTGGCTCCTACTAGGTGGCCCTGGGTGGGGCACAAGCTGTAGCTGAAGTAGACCTACAGCAGATCCCCTCCAAGGTGGTTCTGGGGCTGGGGCCCCCAGTGGTCAGCTTCAAAATGAGCTGGAACATCACCTAGCTGTCTCCAAGTATGATACACCCAAGGAGCAGACTGGGCAGGCACCAGAGTCCTGCTGAGGCAGATCCTGCTATGTAAGATCAGCCCCTGCACAACAACCTTTACACTGTAGCCAAGGTCAGTCCTTACAACCAGTGAGCCAAAGAGTCAGTCCCTTATATTAATGTGCAATTATCAGTCAAGGCTCAACTACAAGAGGAGGGCACACACAGCCCACACAAGGGATGCACCTGGAGAGTGTCACTCGGGTGACCACAAAGACTGCACTACTGAAGCCCACAGCAAAGCTACTACATAAGACTGGAAGACATAGCAGCCCTACCTAATACATAGAAACAAACACACGGAGGTAGCCAAAATGGGGAGACAAAGAAACATGCCCCGAATGAAAGAACAGAACAAAACTCCATAAAAAGAAGTAAGTGAAACGGAGATAAGCACTGTATCAGATGCAGAGTTCCAAACACTGGTTATAAAAATGCTCAATGATCTCATAAAAATGGAGATGGAAACCATGAAAAAGAACCAGTCAGGATAGAGACGTCATCAAAATGGCAGCGTGAGGTGAGCCTCTGTAAAGCTCCCCTGGAATTTACAACTAATTAAACAACAATAACTCCACAAAGGACTCGCTGCACAGCAGACAGGCAAGACGAAGAGGCCCACTACTAAATTCACCTGAAGGTGGGCGAATCGCACGAGCGGGGAGGAGGAAAGGGAGAAGTACGGAGATGTGTGGGGAGCCATGGTTACAGGAAACTCTGAGCTTTGCAGAATGGCTCGGTTTATGCTACCTGTTTCCTCCCCCTGAGGCAATTGTCTCTGCCTGCACCTGGGGGGAGCTTGAGCTTGTAAGCTGCTGAGGAATTTGGTGGGAGCGGCCAGTTCCCGGACACAGAAGGCTGATGCCTATCAGGGCAATTGATAAGATAATTACTTGTGAGAGTTTCAGTGAATGTTGTATCCTCTATGTGAAAGCTAAAGAATTTACATTTGTTATGTTAATACATACTTGCACGTGCTCAAGCTGCTTATATGGGTGCAGTAAAATAAACTTAGTGTCTTCAGGATCACTGAAGTCCGCGATCGCCATCATATGTGAGAGTGTCTTTTATTCATTCCCACTCCCCCATTCGGGAACCCATCGACTCGTGGCGGCTGGCCCGTCACACTTGGCGCCCAACGTGGGGCACGAATACGGGGGTAACAGTGAGGAACACCGCGTAAAAAGGGCCCCGGCTCGTATAAGAGCTTATCAATGGATGCACGGTGAGTGAGACACGATCCCCTCGGTCGAATGAATGTGTAAATGATTGATAGTTCCACGACTTTTTGTCACGGAGCTTGATTGGGCCCCAATCCAGAAGGGCACCTGATTGTTTCTTTGTTTGAAAGAAGGACCGAGTTAGGAAAAAGAATGGGTCACGCCAGCAGCAAGGACCTGTACGTTAGAGGACTTAAAAAATTGCTTGCCGCCCGTGGCAGTCGGGTGAGCAGAGAACAGTTAGATAAGTTTTTAGAATTTGTAAAAGAAGTTTGCCCGTGGTTTCCAGAAGAAGGCACTGTCAGTCTGGGAACCTGACAGAAAGTGGGAAAACAATTAAAGGATTTTTACACTGTCCACGGGCCTCAGCAGGTTCCGATTGAAACATTCGGGTTATGGACTTTGATCAAAGACTGCTTAGATCTCAGGCGTAAGGGTTGCAAATTAGAGAAAGTGAAACAAGCTGGCGATGAGGAGGGAGGGGGCGCAAAGTTGTTAGAGGGAGTTCTTAAGGTTAATAAAGAGCCTGTTTATCAGGAAACTCTGGTCGAGCACCGGGAAGATTTAAAACCTCAGGATCAGGAAAAATTAGAAGATGAGGCAGCCAAATATGATAGGGACAAAAACCCTCCTTTAGTGGCTGTGGCTCGGGAGGACGAGCAACTTGCAGATACTGCACTTTCTCTTGCAGATCAAATAAAAAAGATTCAGGGACAGTTGATAGAACTTAAAGTTGCTGTAGACGGAGGAAATTGTCCTCGGGGTAAAGATCCCCCCATAGTTGATCCCTCTGCACCACCTCCTGAGGAGTCCTGTAGGTGGGGACCTCCACTGCAGTCCCCGGTTTGGGACATGCCTGCAGAGCCTTCGCCAAGTTATGTTAAGCCAGGATCGGACTCTGTTGTACTATCCCCTCTTCAAATAGCTTGTGAAGAGGCTCACAAGCAAGGGGAATCTACAGAGCAGTTTGGCATATATCCTATTTTTAAAAAATATGATCAGACAGGACATAGAGTTAGGGATTGGAGGCCTTTCCAGTGGAAGCAGATAAAAAAATTGAAAGAGGCTTGTGTGCAGTATGGACCTATTGCCCCTTTCACCATGGCAATTTTGGATGTACTGTCTACTGAAGCCACCCCTCCAGAGGATTGAAAGCTTATTGCTCATGCTTGCCTTTCGGGAGGCGATCATCTCTTATGGAGATCTGAGTTTTATGAAAACTGCAAAAAAAAAGCTAATCAAAACAATTTGAGGCAAGTTCCCATCACTTTTGAGATGTTGGCCGGTGAAGGCATTTATGCTGAAATAAAAAACCAAATGGGCTTTGCGGCAGGAGCTTATGCTCAGACTTCTGCCTCTGCAAAGGAAGCCTGGCGTATGCTACCAGACATTTCCCGCAAAGAGGACATGTATTTAAGATAAGGCAGGGAGCGGATGAGCCTTTTCAAGAATTTGTGTCTCGCCTCAATACAGCCGCGGGGCGGATTTTTGGGCCATCGGCTGTTACTCAGTCTTTTATAATGCAGCTTGCTTATGAAAATGCTAATTCTGCATGCCAAGCTGCTATTAGACCGTTTAAAAAAAAGAGAACATTGTCTGACTATATTCGTTTGTGTTCTGACGTAGGATCCTCTTTTACCCAAGGCATAGCCATAGCGGCAGCTATTCAGGGAAAGCCTATAAAAAAAGTATTGTATCAACAGGCAAGACTCAATTCAGGGAGTCGCCCTGGAATTCACCCATTTTTGTAATTAAAAAAAGATCGGGGAAATGGAGATTGTTACAGGATTTAAAAAAAGTAAATAAAACTATGGAAGTTATGGGTGCTCTCCAGCCAGGATTACCTCATCCTTCTGCTATTCCAAAGGATACTTATAAAATAGTGCTAGGTCTAAAAAATTGCTTTTATAATATACCACTCCATCCCCAAGATTGTAAGAGATTTGCTTTTAGTATTCCTAGTTCAAATTTTCAGAAACCTATGAAAAGATATCAATGGCAAGTTCTCCCCCAAGGTATGGCTAATAGCCCCACTTTATGTCAAAAGTTTGTTAGTAAAGCAATTGATAACACCAGAAAACAGTTTCCTTCTGTGTATATCATTCATTATATGGATGACATCTTATTGGCTTGTAAGAAAGAAGGAATGTTGTTAGCTTGCTTTACAGATATAAAAAAGAACCTTCTAGCCTCAGGTCTTATTATTGCACCTGAGAAAGTACAGAGAAGTGAGCCTTATTCTTACTTGGGATTTCAGTTGTTTGCTCAGTATTTCACTCCACAAAAAATAGAGCTTAAAAAAGATCATCTTAAATCTCTTAATGATTTTCAAAAACTGTTGGGAGATATTAATTGGCTGCGCCCTTCTTTGGGACTAACTACTGGAGATCTTAAACCACTGTTTGAAATTTTAAAAAGAAATTCTGATCCGACCTCGCCCAGGTCTCTTACTGAGCCTGCACGGAAGGCTCTTTCTAAGGTTGAGGAAGCCATTCAGCAACAACATGTTTCTTTTTTAGATTATTCTAAACCTCTATATGTGTATGTTTTAGACACCAAACATACACCCACAACAGTGTTGTGGCAAGAAGGGCCACTTAGATGGATACACCTCCATGTGGCTGCTCAAAAGAATCTTACACCTTATTATGAATTTGTGGCCAGTTTAATTCAGGAGAGCCACTTGGAAGCTCAAAAATATTATGGAAAGGAGCCAAATTCTATTGTTATTCCTTTTACAAAAGCACAGATTCAAGGCCTGATGCAGTTTACTAACAGTTTTCCTGTTGCATTGGCTAATTTTGTGGAAACTTTAGATAATCATTATCCTAAGCATAAATTGCTTCAATTTTTTCAACGTCATGATCCAATCTTCCCTTCTATAGTGTCACATGCTCCTCTTCCTGCTGTACCTAATGTTTTTACTGATGGATCTAGCAATGGTGTAGCTGTCTATGCACTCAATAAAAAGGTTATCAAAAGAGTGCAGACACCTCCAGCCTCAGCTCAAATAGTTGAGCTTCGAGCAGTTCATATGGTATTGCTTGATTTTGCTTCCCAGTCTTTTAATTTATTTTCTGATAGCCATTATGTGGTCCGTGCTATCCAAAATTTAAAAACAGTACCTTTTATTAGTACCAGTAATCCTGTTATCCAGGATTTGTTTTTTCAGATACAACAGGTCATTCAGCTGCGCTGTAAAAAATTTTATATTGGCCATATTAGAACTCATTCTAATCTTCCAGGCCCTTTGGCCTCAGAAAATCAAATTGCAGACACTGCTACTCAGCTCATTGCCTTAACTCGAATAAAAAAAACACAAAAGGCTCATAGCCTCCACCATCAAAATAGTCAGAGCCTAAGATTGCAGTATAAAATTACCAAAAAAACAGCACGTCAAATAGTAAAACAGTGTCCAGATTGTTCACATCTTCTGCCTGTGCCTCATTACGGAGTCAACCCCCGAGGCTTACGTCCTAATGACTTATGGCAAATGGATGTGACTCATATACCTAAATTTAAAAAGTTAAAATATGTTCATGTCTCCATCGATACGTTCTCCTGATTCGTTGCGGCTTCCGTTCAAACAGGAGAAGCCACATCACATATAATTAGACATTGCCTTGCTGCATTTGCCATGATTAAAACTCCTAAAAAACTTAAAACAGATAATGGCTCAGGTTATACCAGCAAAAAATTTGCTCTATTTTGCCAGCAATTTTCGATCAATCATGTTACTGGCATTCCTTACAATCCCCAAGGACAAGGGATTGTTGAGCGTACTCATGGTACATTAAAAGTTAATTTGCAAAAAATAAAAAAGGGGGAGTTATATCCCCTGACGCCTCATAATTATTTGTCTCATTCTCTCTTTATTCAAAATTTTTTGACCTTGGATGCCCATGGCAAGAGTGCTACAGAGCGCTTTTGGCATCCTTCTACTGCCCCTCAGGCTTTGGTCAAATGGAAAAACCCACTTACGGGCTCTTGGCAAGGCCCAGATCCAGTCCTCATATGGGGACGAAGACATGTATGTGTTTTTCCACAGGATGCAGAAGGCCCTCGGTGGCTGCCAGAAAGATTGGTGCGACATGTGGACCCTCAGCCCATTGATGATGCTACTGATGCTTTGCCAAGCGGAACCTGACCAGACGTATTGGGCCTATGTACCTGATCCACCAATCCTCCACCCCGCTGTGTGGGACGGTCCTGAGATTCCAGTCTATGTTAATGATACTCAGGCCTTAGGATTGCCCTCTGATGGACACATAAAACAACAACTAGACAAGAATTTCACTTATAATGGTATAGGAACAGGTTTGCCTATTTGTATTGCAAATAATAGGTCAACATCTGGGTGCTTGCGTAGTTCTCCTGTCACTATGCACATTAATGACTCTTTAGTTGGATGGACTGTTCGTCTTAATATGCTAGGTGATTGGTCAGGAGGACGCAGAATAAATCTGCCCATCCCTCCATCACATCCATCTTGCAATAAAAGATTGAAATTAAATATTGAGACTGTCCCATGGAGAGACTGTCCTGGCAATGATCCTGTTCATTATGACATTCCTGGAACAGGCAGATACATCATTAACTGGTCAAGAAGTAACCAGTCAGGATGGGCCCGAGAACTGATTTCTGGATTTTGGACTTCTGATACACAATATCAGCAAAATTCATTATGGAGACTTATGGGAGTAATAGGTGAAGTTGTTCAAATAGTTGAGTTCTGTAAATCAGGCACTCCCTGCAGTCATGTGAGTGTCTTGAAAGATGGGACTAGAGATTGGACTACTGTTGCTAAGACTGTTAATATAACTGCTTGTGTTCCTTCTCCTTATGCACTGTTGATTGGAAATGTTAATGTACACTTTATAGGAAATCAATTTAGTGTATCCTGTAGTAATTGTTCTTTAACAAATTGTATTTCTTGGGTACCATTAGGAACTCATGTTATGATACTTAAACAACCATCTTTTGTTATGCTTCCTGTTAATATTTCTGGACCTTGGTATGCTGAAAGAAGTTTGCAGGTTTTTAAAGAAATTGAGTATGCTTTGAGTAGGCCAAAGCGGTTTATTGGGCTTCTGTGTCTGTTTGGTTCTGTGCCTACTCCCCATCCTCATTAGATGTTTCATCAGCAGGATGTTAGACTTACGAGCTGACATCCATCAGCTTGAGCTTAAGGCAAGTCTTAAGACTCTCACCCCTGTGCATTTATGAGGGACGGGTTAGTCAACGACGGGTAAATACTTGGGAGCCGCTTCAACACCTAAGACAGGGCTTGTATGATAAAATATAAGTACCAAAGATGGGTAAGTTGAGGCAGGCGTCCTGGGATGCCTAAGACAGACGCCGTCACCTCACCATCCTGACTGGATGGATTTTGTTCATATAAAATAAAAAAGGGGGAGATGTGGGGAGCCATGGTTACAGGAAACTCTGAGCTTTGCAGAATGGCTCGATTTATGCTACCTGTTTCCTCCCCCTGAGGCAATTGTCTCTGCCTGCACCTGGGGGGAGCTTGAGCTTGTAAGCTGCTGAGGAATTTGGTGGGAGCGGCCAGTTCCCGGACACAGAAGGCTGATGCCTATCAGGGCAATTGATAAGATAATTACTTGTGAGAGTTTCGGTGAATATTGTATCCTCTATGTGAAAGCTAAAGAATTTACATTTGTTATGTTAATACATACTTGCACGTGCTCAAGCTGCTTATATGGGTGCAGTAAAATAAACTTAGTGTCTTCAGGATCACTGAAGTCCGCGATCGCCATCATATGTGAGAGTGTCTTTTATTCATTCCCACTCCCCCATTCGGGAACCCATCGACTCGTGGCGGCTGGCCCGTTACAGAGATGGAGTTGCGTGGGCGCAGGACACAGACTGAGCTCAGTGCTCTGAGCTCCCTGCATCCCAGAACTACCGCAGCTGCAGGAGAGGGAAGAACTCTGACTGCTAGGGCTCAGCTTATGGCCCACAGAGCTGAGGGGGCAGCATATAACACGGCTGAACCGAACGCTCAGAGCAGAGACCTCGGAGAAAAGACTGAGGGAAGAAGGCTGAAAACGGTGGTTTAAGCCCTCACTGCCGAGCAGAGAACGGAAGCCTTAGGCATTGAGACTAGCCACCCCCTCCCTACCCTCCCAGAGCTCACCCCACCACCACCTGCCCGGTGCTAGAAACAGAACAGTAGCAGTGTCAGATCAAAAGAACAGAATATTTGCTGTTCTGAGAACTGTGGACCACAGAAACAGATTCGCTGCCCAGCTAGTTTCGGCAAAGGGGAAGGAGCTATGGAAGCAGGACCGGCTGTGGTGGTGGTCACCGCCAATGCTCTGCGCCACCTCTCACAATTCACCCAGCCCCTGGCCTCACCTATCTGGTCAGATCTGAGCAGGAGTATATAGAACTGCTGAAACACAATGGCTCTGAATCTGGTGCAAGAAGAGCTTTGGAACTTCAAATGCTCTCCGCATACCTACACAGACACTTCACCCTGTGACCCAGGCGAACTATTAACAGAGGAGAAGCCTGTCTCCCAGGGAATACCCCCATTGTGTAAGAAGCTGTAATAGTGCAGAGAAAACATAGCACTACCATGTGAGAGAAAAAAAAAGACTGCAGTCGGAGAGAAAATAAAACATTCTACCAACAAGTACTGGAAAACAAAAGAAACACCTCTTCCTATTAACCTGTTGCAGAAGCCACTCCGGTAGATGTCTAGGAAGACAAATACTAAATCAGTAATTGCCATGAATAACCAAGGCAACAAGACAGCTCAGAAAGAAAGTGAAAAGTCTCCAGAAAAGGAACTTAAAGATATGGAAATATGTGACTTAAATGAAGATAATTCAAGATTACAGTTCTGAAAAAACTCAACAAGATGCAAGAAAACACAGAAAGGCAGTTTAATGAATTCAGAAACACAATCAAAGAACATAATGAGCATTTTATGAAAGAGATTGAAATTTTAAAAAAGAACCAAATAGAATTTCTGGAGATTAAAAACTCAATAGAAGAAATTAAGAATGAAATAACCAGTTTAGGTAGTACAGTTGACCAGATGGAGGAAAGAATCAGTGACATCGAAGACAGAAACCTGAAATTGACATGGATGGAAGAAAAAAGAGACTTGAGACTTAAAAGAAATGAAAGAACTCTACAAGAACTTTCTGACTCCACCAGAAAGAGCAATATAAGAATAATGGGCATACCAGAAGGAGAAGAAAGGGAGAAGGGAAGAGAGACTATATTCAAACAAATTGTCAATGAGAACTTCCCAAACTTGTGGACAGAACTGGATCCTCGAATCCAAGAAGCAAATAGAACACCAAATTACCTCAATCCCAACAGGCCTTCTCCAAGGCACATTGTATTGAAGCTGTCTAAAGTCAACGACAAAGAAAGAATCCTCAAGGCAGCCAGGAAAAAGAAGACAGTAACCTACAAAGGAAAGCCCATTAGATTAGCATCAGATTTTTTAGCAGAAACTCTACAAGCCAGGAGGGAGTGGAACCAAATATTCAAACTATTGTAAGAGAGAAATTATGAGCCAAGAAAAATATATCCAGCAAAGATATCCTTTAGATATAAAGGAGGAATAAAGACCTTTCCAGACATACCGAAGCTGAGGGAATTTTCTAATACATGACCTGCACTACAAGAAATACTAAAGGAGGCTATTCGACCACCATCAACAGGGACAATTTGTGGCAACCGAAACATAAAAAGGGGGAGAGTAAAGACCTGAACCGGAATATGAGAATGGAGAAAGTAAGCGTGCTGAAGAAAATAGAATACTCTAAATATCAAACTTTCTTTTACATAAACTTAAGGGTAACCACTCAAAAAAAATCCAGAACTGAAATATATACTGTAATAAAAGAAGAAACAGAGGGAAACATCATAGAATACCACCACACAAAAGTAATAAATAACAACAAAAAGGAAAAGAAACAGCCTTACCAGAAAACTAAAGATAGAATGACAGTAAATCCTCACATATCAATAATCACCCTAAATGTAAATGGACTGAACTCACCAATAAAAAGGAACAGCAAAGCAGATTGGATCAAAAAACTAAACCCAACCATATACTGGCTCCAAGAGACACATCTCAGCTACAAGGACAAGCATAGACTCAAAGTGAAAAGGTGGAAATTGACACTCCAAGCAAATGGTACCCAGAGAAAATCAGGTGTAGCCATAATGATATCAGATGAAACAGACTTCAGGGTGAAAAAGGGAACAAGAGACAAAGATGGACATTTCATAATGATAAAGGGGACTATACAACAAGAAGACATAACAGTTATCAATATTTATGCCCCCAATCAGGGAACACCGAAATATACCAAGGAACTACTAACATAACTAAAGGGAGAAATTGACCAATACACAATTACAATAGGGGACCTAAATACATCATTGACAGCTATGGATATATCATCCAAACAGAAAAAATAATGAAATAGCAGCCCTAAATGACACATTAGATGAAATGGACATAATTGACATTTATAGAGCACTTCATCCTAAAACATCAGACTATACATTCTTTTCTAGTGTACATGGAACATTCTCAAGGATAGACCTAAAATTAGCCTCAGCAAATTTAACAAGATTGAAATCATATCAAGCATATTCTCTGATAACAAGACTTTGAAATTGGATATCAACTACAAAAAGAAAGCAGGAAAAAACACAAATACATGGAGATTAAATAACATACTTTTAAAGAACGACTGGGTCAAAGAAGAAATTAGAGGAGAGATCAAAAGATACATAGAAACAAATGACAATGAAAATACATCCTACCAAAATTTTTGAGATAGAGCGAAAGCAGTTTTAAGAGGGAAATTTATATCATTACAGGCCTAACTCAAGAAGCAAGAAAAATCCCAAATAAATAACCTCATGTTACACCTTAAAGAACTAGAAAAAGAAGAACAAGTGAAACCCAAGGTCAGCAGAAGAAAGGAAAGAACAAAAATCAGAGCAGAACTAAATGAAATAGAGAACAAAAAGACAATAGACAAAATTAATGTGACAAAGTGCTGGTTCTTTGAAAAGATTAACAAAATTGACCAACCCTTGGCTAGACTCACTAAGATAAAAAAAAGAGAAGACACTAATTAACAAAATCAGAAATGAAAAAGGGGAAGTTATCACGGACACCACAGAAATACAAAGGATCATCCAAGAATACTATGAAGGACTATATGCCACCAAATTCAATAACCTAGAAGAAATGGACAAGTTCTTAGAAACATATAGCCTTCCTAGGCTGAACCATGAAGAACTGGAAAATCTAAACAGACCAATCACCAGTAACGAAATTGAATCAGTCATCCAAAACCTTCCCAAAAGCAAAAGTCCGGGACCAGATGGCTTCACTAGTGAATTCTACCAAACCTTCAAAGAGGATCTAATACCAATCCTACTCAAACTCTTCCAAAAAATTGAAGAGACAGTACTCCCTAACTCATTTTATGAGGCCAACATTACCCTGATACCAAAACCTGGTAAGGACAACACAAAAAAAGAATACTACAGACTAATATCTCTGATGAATACAGATGCAAAAATCCTAAACAAAATTCTAGCAAATTGAATACAACAATGCATTAAAAAGATTATTCATCACGACCAAGTGGAGTTCATCCCCGTGGCACAAGGATGGTTCAACATCCGCAAATCCATCAATGTGATACATCACATAAACACCATAAAGGACAAAAATCATATGATTATATCAATTGATGCAGGAAAAGCATTTGACAAGATACAACATCCATTTATGATGAAAACACTTAATAAAATACGTATAGAAGGAAAATACCTTAATATAATAAAGGCCACATATGACAAGCCCTCATCTAATCTCATAATTAATGGTGAAAAACTGAAGCCCTTTGCTCTACATTCAGGAACATGACAGGGCTGTCCCCTATCACCTCTGCTTTTCAACATAGTGTTGGAAGTCCTTGCCAGAGCTATCAGACAAGAGAAAGAAATGAAAGGCATCCAAATTGGGAATGAAGAAGTTAAATTGTCACTATTTGCAGATGACATGATGCTATATATAGAAAACCCTAAAGACTCCACCAAAAAGTTATTAGAAACAATCAACGAATACAGTAAAGTTGCTGGCTACAAAATCAACGTACAAAAGTCCATTGCATTCCTATAAGTAACAAGGAAATCTCAGGAAAAGGAATACAAAGAACAATTCCTTTTGCAATTGCAGCAAAAAGAATAAAATACCTAGGAATAAACTTAACCAAGGATGTGAAGGACCTATATGCTGAAAACTGTAAGACATTTTTAAAGAAATTAAAGAAGACACAGACATATGGAAAGATACTCTGTGCTCATGGATTGGAAGAATCAACATAGTTAAAATGGCCATATTACCCAAAGCAATATACAGATTTAATGCAATCCCCATCAAAATCCCAATGGTGTTTCTTAAAGAAATAGAACAAAAAAGCATCAGATTTGTTTGGAACCACAAAAGACCCCGAATACCAAAGCAATCTTAAGAAAAAAGAACAATAATGGAGGTATCACACTCCCTGACTTTAGCTTGTACTACAGGGCTACAATCATCAAAATATCATGGTATTGGCAGAAAAACAGACACATAGACCAATGGAATAGAATTGAGAACCCAGAAATAAAACCACATAAATATGGACAGATGATTTTTGACAAAGAAGCTAAAAACATACAATGGAGCAAAGACAGCCTCTTCAATAAATGGTGCTGGGAGAATTGGATAGCCACATGCAAAAGAATGAAACTGGACTACTATTTGTCACCATGTACCAAAGTTAATTCAAAATGGATCAAAGACTTAAGCATAAGACCTGACACATTAAACTGCATAGAAGAAAACATAGGTATTAAACTTATGGACCTTGGGTTCAAAGAGCATTTTATGAACTTGACTCCAAAGGCAATGGAAGTAAAAGCTGAATTAAACAAATGGGAGTATATGAAATTTAAAAGCTTCTGCACAGCAAAAGGAACCATGGAGAAAATAAAGAGGCAACCAACAGAATGGAAGAAGATTTTTGCAAACAGTGCCTCCGATAAGGGGCTAATACTCAAAATATACAAGGAACTCATGAAACTCAACAACAAAAAAACAAACAACCCAATTGAAAAATGGGCAGAGGACTTGAGACATTTCTCCAAAGAGGACATACAAATGGCAAATAGACATATGAAAAAATGCTCAACATCATTAATCATCAGAGAAATGCAAATAAAAGCCACAATGAGATATCACCTCACCCCAATCAGAATGGCTATCATCAACAAGACAAATAGTAACAAGTGTTGGTGAGTCTGTGGAGTAAAAGGAACCCTCATACACTGTTGGTGGGAATGCAGACTGGTGCAGCCGTTATGGAAGGCAGTGTGGAGGTTCCTCAAAAAATTTTGAATAGAATTACCGTATGACCTAGCAATCCCTCTCCTGGGTATCTACCCAAAAAATCTGAAAACATTTATCCGTAAAGACACGTGTGCTTCAATGTTCATTGCAGCTTTGTTTACGATGGACAAGACATGGAAACAACCAAAATATCCTTAGATAGATGAATGGATGAAGAATTTGTGGTATGTATACCTAATGGAATACTATTCAGTGGTAAGAAAAGATGATATAGGAACATTTGTGACAACATGGATGGATCTTGAGAGTATAATGCTAAGCGAAATAAGTCAGACAAAAAAAAGCAGAGAACCATATGATTTCACTGATATGTGGTATATAAACCAAAAAGAACAAAAGAACAAGACAAACAAATGAGAAACAAAACTCATAGACAAAGACAATAGTTGAGTGGTTATCATAGGGTAATGGGGGTGGGGGGCGGGAGATGAGGGTAAGGGGGATCAAATATATGGTGATGGAAGGAGAACTAACTCTGGGTGGTGAACACACAATGGGATTTATAGTTGATGTAACACAGAATTGTACACCTGAAATCTATGTAATTTTACTAGCAATCGTCACTCCGATAAATTAAAAGAAAAAAATAATAACCAGTCAGAACTAAAGGATACAATAATGGAAACGAAGAATATGTGACAGGGAATCAGCAGTAGATTAAATGAAGCAGAGGACCAGCAATGTAGAAGGTAAGGTAGCAGAAAACACCCAACCAGAACAGCAAAAAAGAAAAAAGAATCCAAAAAACTGAGGAAAGTATAAGGGGCATCTGGGACAATATCAAGCATACCAACATTTGCATTATTGGGGTACCAGAAGGAGAAGGGAGAGAGCAATGAATTGAAAACCTATTTGAAGAAATAATGACAGAAAACTTCCTTAGCCTGGTGAAGGAAATGGACATACAAGCCCAGGAAGCACAGAGAGTCCCAAACAAGATAAACCCAAAGAGGTCCACACCAAGACACATCATAATTAAAATGCCAAAGTTTAAATACAAAGAGAGAATCTTAAAAGCAGCTTTAGAAAAGCCATTAATTACCAACAAGAGGACCCCCATAAGACTGTCATCTGATTTCTCAACAGAAACTTTGCAGGCAAGTAGGGAGTGGCAGGAAAAGCAACGACCTACAACCAAAATTGCTCTACCCAGCAAGGCTGTCATTTAGAATTGAAGGACAGATAAAGAGCTTCCCAGACAAGAAAAAGCTGAAGGAGTTCATCACCACCAAACCAGTATTACAAGGACCCTTAGCAGGGACTTCTTTAAGATGGGAGGGGAGTTAAGGATGGGTAAAAGGGGAAGGGATTAAGAACAAACTGGGTGTTATACAGTAGTCATGGGGATGTAAGTTATAGCATAAGGAATATGGTCAACAATATTGTAATAACTAGGTATGGTGCCAGATAGGTGCTAGATCTATCAGGGTGATAGATGGGAATGGGGTTTAGGGCAGGGTAAAAAAGGTGAAGTCATTAAGAAATATAAATTGATAGTTAATACAGTGTGGGGAATATAGTCAACAATGTTATAAAGATCATGTTAGATGCCAGATGGTCACTGGACTTATCAGGGGGATCATGTCATAGACTGTGTAGATGCCTGACCAATGCACTATACACCTGAAGAGCTGGAGTAGAATAATCTTGAATGTCAACTATAACTGAATATATAGTATATATAGTCACAGGATGTGGAGAACAACATAGGGAAGGTAGTCGATGGTATTGTAATAGCTGTATAAGATGTCAGACGGGTAGTAGCTTGGGGCAGTGGGTTATCACTTTATGAAGGGTTTAAATGTCTAACTATTATGTTGCTTTGTACACCTAAAACAAATTAAAAATTTTTTTTCTGTTTTGTGCCAGGAAACTTGTTAGGAATTTCCCTTATGTTATCAAGCCTAAATCTGGCAACCCAGTCTATCAAGGCTAAATTTGGCCTGAAAGCAGTTAAGAAAAATTCCATCTTTATCACTGGTACCTGTTTGTTGTGGAATAGCAGTGGCTGAGGTGGGTAGATATCCATTCATCCGTGCTTCAAAATACTTGATTAGCTTGATATGTGATATGCAGAGCAAAAACTGGAAGAATTACAAAAAAGAGCTCGGTAAACAGCAAAGAGTACATTTCAGTGCTTTGGTAAGACATGCCAGAAAAAACCCAGAAAAGAAGGGAATATCCAGCCTTCATTGGGGGTGAAGGGCGGTACGAATGGGCTTTACCCAGAAATATGGGTAAAGCCAAGAGAAAGAACAACAACAGATGCTACAAGAAGCAGATAAAAGAGGTGACAAAAGTAATAGGCATGATAATGGCTATCAGGAGCCTGAACCACATAAACATCAGGCCACTTCTTTGACATGAATAGGAAATAATGGTACCAACAGTTTCCTTTCTGAATACTAAGGACAAATATGAAATTATATTGTCTGCAATGCAAGGGTTAGCCACACAAAATTTAGTCCTAAAATTAACCCTGAAGTCTAAAGGCTTTTAAAGGAAAGGAACAAAAAGAACCAGAGTCTCTGGAATGCTAATTTGATAGGAGATGACAGTTGCCTGAAGTAGTCAATAGATGGAGCTGGGGGATTGCTAACTCCTTTGATTTCAGCAGGAATCAGGGCATTTGCACAGAAAACAAGGCTTCCTGCCGGCAGCAGAAATCAGTGCCATCACTTACATGCTAATCAAATATATACACACATGCCACAGACGACCCTGTTTGTGTGGTGGGAAAAATATGATTCCAATCCAAGTAAGACGTGGGCAGCTGATGGCACAGTGATGTGTGTGGATCCTGCCAAGACTCTGACGCAGCCCAGAACAAAGCTAGCCCCTTTTCTACCTTCAGTACCTGGGGAGGATCTGTGTTACCATAGGCTGAACCTCAAAGAGTACCCGCTTTGGAAAATACAGGAAATCTGTCCCTTATGTTTTATTTAATTTGTTTACTTATATTAGTCTCACTTATAACTGATCTCATCTGTCCAGAATCGGCATTTTCTCTCACAAAGATATGTCTGTAAATGGAAAGAAAGATCAGCTAGAAAGGTCCCCATTGTGTTGCCTGATGTAATTGAAATGAACTAGGGACTTGGAGAACCAGCCTAAAATCAGTTGCAGAGCTATGCTCCTGGGGAGAGGAGGGACAGCAACTCCTCCCTGGTGGGCAGTCCCCCTGGCGGCATGACAGGGTTTAAGCTCCATGAAGGCAGATTTTACTTCTCATTTTATCCATTCTATCCCTGACATAGTTTCCGGCACATAGCTGGTGCTCTACATTGTACTGTTGACTGAATGAATGAAAAAATGAATGAATAAAAGCCATTGTGGCTTTGGAAGCCCAATAGGAAGACTTTGAGCTAAACAGATCTATATTTAAACTCTGGCTCTTAAATTCTGTCACTGATAATGTACTGGGCCAGTTATTTAACCTCCTCTTGACCATTAGTTCTTCAACAATAATAAGCTGTATTCATCACTATATTCTCAGTGTCTGAAAAATAATAGGTGTTCAATAAATATTTTATGTAAATGAGACTCTATGCCTCAGTTTACTTATCTGTCGAAGAGGTATCATAATATCTATCTAGTGAGATTAACTGCTATGAAGATTAAATGAGATACTGTATTTAAAGTTCCTGGCACATAAGAAGTTGAATAAATACATGGTAACTATTATTTTTGTTGGCAAACATTGCAACTGCCCTCTGTCACTGTACTCTAGGTAATCCTCAAATATGAACCTGAGACATGACACTATGGACTTCTCCAAGGACTTTGTAGCAGCTCTTTGTATTCTGCCTGCCCTCTTTTACTCACCCTCCAAGTATCTGGGTTTGTACTCAGACACTGAGGGGTGTCTGATTGGGAGGCCTTGATCAGAGATCATTAAAAGGACTGTTTTCATTAAAAGGACTCAAGTTTTACATTTTATAGAAGTTAAATATGAATCTCTTTCCTTTCAAATTCTAATAATTAGTTGCAAATATGTGAGCACTATTTCCCATGAATTTGTCTTCTGAAATATATATGAAGGAATGTCACCTTAGGAAATACTTTTCTCAAAAAAATACGAAAAGTTGTGTCATATAATTTGAAACAATTTGGAGCATGATTGATTCTTGGATAGGTGAGGGGCTCTTCCTTTCTGAAATATATTTCTTAAATTTCATACATATTTACTTGTTTGTAAGCTTTGACATACACAGGATCTAGAAAGCAAAACTGCCTTAAGATGAATTCAGCTGTGATTGACTTGATTGTTTGAATGATTTAACAGCTGTATAATTTGCAAAGTGAAGTTATAATCACATACTTTTTATTCAGAATAACACTGTCACAAATTCAATTTCTTCACTCTTGTTTCTGAAGATATGTTTTAAAGAAATCGGCAATAGGACAATCCCTTCTGTTAGAATAAATGTGACAGGCAGCAGTGTATATCTGGAAAGGTTGGAATTAATTTTAATGCTGAACTTCATTAGTTCATTCATTCATTTATCAAAAAAAGAAAAAGAAAGAAAAGAAAAAATCATCATATATGCCAAGCATTGCTATCTAGACATAGATGATGGTGAATAAAACTTGTGGTTCCTGCCCTTGTGGAACTTAAAGACTAGTGGTTTTACTCACTGTATGTCCTTAGGCAAGTTATAGTACTTCTCTGAGTTTTCTTTTTAACTGTAAATTATGTAATAATGGATACTAAAATACTGAAATGAATGAATACTAAAATACTAAAATGCATTTTCACAATACTGGGTGAAAATTGAAGCAGCATAAAGTATCTGATTCATGACAGATGGTCAGTAAATGCTGTTGTTTGTCCGATTGCATTAAATCAAGTTCAGCAGCAGAGGGCAGTAGAATCCCTTATGACCGGTGTAGTCTTAAAATCCCACAATTTGGCTTTTACCCTCAAAAACTTCTAGAAGGAAATACAGGAAGTAAGTTTGCAGACATTAGCTTTAGTAATATTTTTACTGATATATCCCCTTTGGCAAGAGAAGTAAGAGAAAAAATAAACATATGGGACTACATCAAACTAAAAAGATTTTTTCACAGCAAAGGAAACCATCAATAAAACAAAAAGGCATCCTACTGAATAGCAGAAGATATTTATTAATGATACATATGATAAGGGGTTAATATCCAAAATTTATAAAAGACTCAGTCAACTCAATACCCAAAATGCAAACAACCCAATTAAAAAATGGGCAGAGGGCATGAAGAGACATTTTTCTAAAGAGGACATACAGATGGCAAACAGACATATGAAAAAATGCTCAACATCACTAATCATTAGAGAAATGCAAGTAAAAACACAGTGAGATACCACCTCACACCTGTCAGAATGGCTATCATCAATAAATCAACAAACAACAAATGCTGGCGAGGATGTGGAGAAAAGGGATCCCTCGTGCACTGTCGGTGGGATTGCAGATTGGTGCAGCCACTATGGAAATCAATATGGAGGTATCTCAAAAAGCTGGAAATGGAACTACCTTATGACCCAGCAATTGCACTCTTGGGTATCTATCCAGAGAAATCCAAAACCCTAATTTGAAAAAATTTATGCACCTCTGTGTTTATTGCAGCACTATACACAATAGCCAAGACATGGAAACAAACAAAATGCCCATCGGTAGATGACTGGATTAAGAAGCTGTGGTATATTTATACAATGAAGTATTACTCAGCCATAAAGAAGAATGAAATCTTACCATTTGCAATGATATGGATGGACCTAGAGAACGTTATGCTAAGTGAAATAGACAGAGAAAGATAAATACCATATGATCTCACTTATACAGGTATCCCCTGTATAACATAGTTGTTAGGTTCCTAAAAAATGCCATGTTATGCGAATCTGTGTTATATGAAACAAAGAACTAGCACAGAAAAGAGGGTTAGATTCCAAAAATTAAAAAAACATACTATTACATTTCTATAATTAAGAGAAATATCTTTATTAAAGCAATTTTCACCAAAAATATAACATATTAATATGTATTAAATAATATTTTCTTCATCATCACTACTAAGCACCGTTAACCGAGGACGTTTTCTTTTTGACAAGATATCTTCATCCTCTGAATTTAATACTCCATAAATAAAATGGATTTAAAATTCTAATAAATTTTAAAATTCTGCAGTCAAATCTGATATTACATCCATGCTCGAATGCAAAATTTCAAATGAGATATCTTTTGCTCTTAAAAGTTTTAATTATGTTCTGTGTTATTTGGTGATTTCCCTAATTTCAAATGAGACATTTTTTTGCTCTTAAAAGCTCTTATTGGGCTGGGCTGGTGGCTCAGGTGGTTGGAACACTGTGCTCCTGATGCCGAGGTCGCCGGTTCAATTCCCACATGGGCCAGTGAACTGCATCCTCTACAGCTAAGATTGTGAACAACAGTTCTCCCTGGAGCTGGGCTGCCATGAGCAGTAGGAGGTCTGCGTGAGCTGCTGTGGGCTGCCATGAGTGGCTGTTGCAGTGTGAGCAGCCTGCAGCCCTCGTGAGCTGACAGCAGCCGGTGAGAGCTGCCGTGAGCTGCTGTGAGCAGCCTACCAATGACTGGTGACCGACTGCCTCAGCCGGGGGCAGCACAAGGCTCATAATACCAGCATTGGCCAGGGAGCTGTGTCCCACGTAACTAGACTGACAAACAACGGCTTGAACCGGAGTGGGGTGGGGGAAGGCGGAAGAAGGGAAAAAAAAAAGCTCTTATTACACTCCATGTTGTCTGGGGAATTTCTCTAATTCTCAAACCATGTTAGAGTGAAACCGTGTTCTAGGATGCAATGTTGTGCGAGGGTTTCCCCCAACTCTTGAACTGTGTTACAGCAAAATATTCTTATTTTACTATAATATAAGACCAGGTCTTATTTACATCATATAATATAACACTGGGTCTTATATTACTTTTTGCTCCAAAAGACGCATTAGAGCTGATTGTCCGACTAGGTCTTATTTTCAGGGAAACATGGTATATATGATGTCAGAAGGATAGTAGATTGGGGAAGGGGGGTTATCACTTTGTGAGGGGTATAAATATCTAACTATTACATTGTTTTGTACACCTGAATACTAATTGACAAAACAAAACAAAACACTACCCACTGAAACGGCTCTCATAGACCTCCCGTAACTGGAGATCAGTGGGCTTTCCTTAGGCGTCATCCTCTTCTAGCCCTTGGCAGAACACTTTGCGAATCATGGCCTCTCACTTGAATTTTCCCTCTCTTGGCTTCCCTAATTCTATGCTCTCTCTCCAGGTGCTCTTTCTACTTTCCAGCTCCTTTCTCTTCCTCCTCCCCCCTACCCTATTTATGAGTACCATCTCAGTTCACAAGGCACCCACATCTTGGTCGGCCCTGACTGTTCTGTGCTCCAGTCACATATGCCCAACACCTCCAGCTGAACAATTCTAGAACTGACTCTATCATATTCTCCTCAATGAGGCTTCCTCCTCTTACTTTTCTATTTCTATTTATGAAGTCACTTAAGCTCTCAGACACCCTGATTGGAAAACCTGGAATCTTTTTGGACTACCCCTGTCCCTCAGTTCCCACATCCAAATAATGACCACATGTTGTTGATTTGGCCAAATCTCCTGACCCCATCCTCTCCTTCTCCTTTCCATCACCCTGTGCAACCTCACACACCTCTTATTCAGACTACAGTAACAGCCTCCTAACAGGGCCCTGCTCTGTCTTTCTCCAGCCCATCTTGCTTCCATTTTGGTTATTATTACTAGACTCAACTCAACTCTGATCACCTTGCTTCATTGTTCAAAAACCATTAATGACTCCCAAAGAATACAAAGTCATGTCCAATTTCCTCAGTCTAATCCCTCAGCAACTCTTCACAGTCTGACTTTAGCTGACATTTTTCTGTCTTATCTCTTTGGCAACCTCTAGTCTCCTCCTCAAACTCCTGTAATTTACAGTCCAGTGGGGGAGCTCAATACTAATCAATCATCACAGGAGCACACATCTATGAATTATGACAAAGATTCTGAATGGCAGAAGAGGATGCTTTCAGATCATAAAACTGAGAGCCTGGTCTGGAGTTGACAAAAGGTTGGAGCTGACATGAACCAAGGGGATAGTGTATGGATGTGTGCAGCTGGAGAGGTGGCAGGGCTATCCATTCAGGGCTTTAGGGAGGCCCTATATGGATTTTGTTCTTTCTCCTAAGAGCAATGGAAAGCTATTGGATGGTTTAAAATGTAATGAGTGGGATCGCAATCCATTTTTAAAAGATGATCCTGTGGTAGGTAAGCTCCTTGATAAGGAGGACTTTGCCTTTAGTTTTTGGTGATCTTCAGAGTGTTTGGAATAGCATCGTCTAAGACTAGCACTCCTCAAGGAGCTGTAAATGAATATCTGGACAAAAGGAATGAAAGCAAATGTAAAAGAAGAAGAGAAGTTGAAAGAAAGAAGGGGAAATAAGGAGAGCCAGTTAGATTGACTGTAGAGAGGTGAAATCCATTTGCTATTCAAGGTGTATGTGTAAAACAGTGAGATACTTTCACACAAACATTCTAAGTGTGGGCTGCCATTTCACAGCTGTCACAAGTGGGTAGAAACCCTGCTGGAATTTGGCTTTGGGATTGCCTTCAGAGGCTGCTTATCAATTACACACCTCAGATCTCATTACTTTACTCTCAAACTTTGTACAAAGTTGGTCTAATTTTTTGCGTGTTTCCCCCATACCTATATGTTCTTTTTATATGCCTCTCTATATTGTTTTCTTGGATTATAAATTATATGCCTATTTATATTGTTTATTTGGATTGTAAACTTCTAGAAGAAAGAGACCAGATCTTTTAAATAAACTTTAATAGGAAAGGCAGATGTTATGGAGCTGAATGCCCCATTGGGATTTCTGTTTACTATGAAAGTGGAAGGGGGGTGGAATGAGGGATTGAAGAGTTGAAAGGAAGACTAGGATGAGGGCAAGAAAAGGAGGCTTCTGCTTTTCTTCTTTCTTCTTTATCTAGTACACAGGATGTTGAACTACTTGAAACAATATATACTAACCTAGAGAAATAGCTTTCCTGTGAAGAATATGGTTCCAGTGGTTTAAGCATGGGTTCTAGAGTGCCTGCCTGGGTTTAAATTCAGACTGCATTACTTACTAGCTGAGGGGCCTTGGGCAAGTGACTTAACTTCTCTGTGCCTCGGGTTTTTTTGTCTGCAAAATGGGCTGGTCGTATTACCTATCATATAGTTGTTCACAGATTAAATGTGGAAGACTTTCCTGAGGAGCACTAATATTTTTAATATTACTGTTCATAAGCAAGCACATAATATTTGTGCTTCTTCCAGTTTTAAGATACTTTGTTCCAAAAGATTTGAAATTGCAATTATGAAGTTTGATGTACATTATTTATTACTCTTCTACAGACTTTATTCTGATGGTCCACAGAACTGTAATTAGCATCATGCAAATATTTTGGTTAGGACTGAAAGCTGCCTCCAACATTTAGTACAAAGAACAAAATGTAAGAGTTCTCACGTGAATGTGAGAGCTCTGTGAGTAAATCCCCTAACAAGTGAGAGATTTTGAATAAACAGTAATTTTGTAGTAAAAACCTAAGTAATAGCTACAGGAAGTATTGAAACAAACAGAGATGAAGGGTTTGTGTAAATGCCGGATATAACCTGGTGGAATAATTTATTATCTGGAACAACTGAAGTACCAACACTGTGTATCATCTGTATAGGCAATTTAGAGAATGAAAATACTTCTATGTCATCTTGGGACATTTATTGCCACAGTGTTTGTTTACTTTTCAAAAGTAGGTATGATATTAGCCAGCTGTGGTTTACTAGTTTGGTGTGTAATAATAGTAAAACATATGTATATTTATTTAATATTCTCAGAATTTCCAGTTATTTTCTAGCCTGAGTGTGGCAGCAATTTTCCATTTCCTCATTATTTTTATTCAGCAGCAATTTTTGAAAGGATTTTAGCACTTAAAGTAAATGGTGAGAAAACAAAGAACTTGAGAGAGAGGGAAAGAGTAGGCAAATGGACGAGAGGAGAAAACAGTAACATTAAGGGCCAATAAGTATAACAATTAAGTAAAAATCTTGTATCTGTCTATATTGTGAATTTTAGGTCAAATCTTTCCTTATTAAAAGTTCACCCAATAACACCAAGGTTGCTGATTTGATCCCCGCATGGGCCTCTGTGAGCTGTGCCCTCCTTAAAATAATAATAATAATAATAATAATAATAATAATAATAATAATTCACCCAAGAAGGTATCAAGATGACCTCTGGCCGGAGACTGAATCATCTTTGCATGACATCAACATGACCCACTTGTGCAGGCCCTTGGAGAGTAGAGCAGAATCTCCATTCCAGACCAAGAGGACAGCCTGGGAACCTTTTCAACCCACGTGTGTAGGATCTGGACATGGAAAAAGAAGATACAATCTTCCTCCCTAAAAAGTTCATTCTGGTTATTCATCCTCTTAGAATTGGGAAGATCATAATCTGCCTCTTTCTAATTTCTGTTTATAGAAATGCATTTGTCAGAGTCCAACAGAGAATGAACAGTATGAAGAACGGAGAGGGTATCCAATGCAGGAGGGTCAGAAAAATCCCCCAAATGAGGAAATTGTAAGTAGATTTGTTACATAGCTCCCTTTTTTAAAGAACCTGCTCCATGTATGTGTCCCTGCTTTTGTACAGCTCTGAAGGAAATGCCCCCTAACCTGATGTATGCAGTCACCAAGAATTCAAACAGGAAGAAATGGATGATCCTTCCATATTGCCCCAATTAGTCCTCAAGATTGTCTTTTTATTTTTTAACTTGACAATGGTAGCTCTTAATAAATTTTTATAGAAAAATAAGTAAGTAAATGAACAGTTTCCATTTTTCCTTTGTTTGTGGTGGAGTAGAATGGTAAAACATATTTGTGAATGTAAAACTATATAATACTATATTTCTCCTGAGGTAAGCAGTATGATAGGGTTTTATTTTTGTACCATTTTAGAAATGGGTAAAAACAAGATTCAGAGATTTAAGAGATTCCCTGAATAGTTAGAACTTCCTATTCTCAGCCCACTGCTCCACATTGTAAATAACCCCACATTTGAAGTTTTGCCTGAAATTGCTTGATTCATAGAGAAGAAACCTTATGCCCACCAGGGATAAGAGATATGAAGAAGAAGAAAAAATATCATTACTCTTCTCTGTCTTAGTTCAGTTTTCCCGGTTCAAAGCCAGAGTCTGGTAGTCCAGGTGAAAGGGATGTGTGAGACCAAACCTATTCCCTCTGAGCACTCAACAAATTAATTGAAGGGTATTTGCACTGAGTTTTCATCACACCAAGCAGGAACCATTACCAC
This sequence comes from Rhinolophus sinicus, assembly GCF_036562045.2. Classification (NCBI taxonomy): domain Eukaryota; kingdom Metazoa; phylum Chordata; class Mammalia; order Chiroptera; family Rhinolophidae; genus Rhinolophus; species Rhinolophus sinicus. The sequence goes on along the minus strand of NC_133761.1, from coordinate 37,604,760 downwards.
ACACCAGGTTGGGAGGAAAAGTGAGTTTGATTTATTCACTGTTTACAGCAATGAAAACAAGTTGAGTGAAACTAAGGCAGACTTATAGTTTGTTTATTGGGTTCTTCGCAGGATGTGGTGCCTGTCATATTTACTCAGCTCTTATTACTGAAATTGTACCAAAGTTTAGACAGTACAGGATGTTTTTAATTTTTTCCCCAAAGTAATAAACGTTACACATTCTTAGGTATCAGTTTATTTGAATAGCAGATTTCAGATAAAAGTACAAGAGAAACTCCAGGCAACTTGTTTTTCAATGAAAAGAAAATTGTAATTAGCAATAGATAAAATTAACCAAGGCTGTTTTTAAAAATCTCTTTTTGTTTGGTAATTTGTAGTTTCATTATAATATGTCTGAGGGTGAGTTTATTGTTATTTATCTTATTTACAAATGGCTGCACTTCTTGAATTTGAAAATTCATATAGTTCAATTTAGTAAAATTCTCAGCTGTTATCTATTCAAATATTCTCTTTCCTTTACTTTCTCTGCTTTTGTCTTTCTGCAACTCTTATTAGACTTATGCGGGACATTTAATTTTGTCCTCCATGTCTCTTAATGTTTTTGTATTTTTCATTTCTTCATCTTCCTTGACTCACTGAGTTTGGATGATTTCCTCAGGTCAATCTTCCAGTTCACTCTCTTTTTTCCTGTGACTTATCTGTTGTTAACATGTCTACTTAAATATATATTCTATAGTTTTAAAATTTTGAAATAATTTTTATTTTAAAATAATTTTAGAATTATATGAAGTTGAAAAAATAGTACAGAGAGTTCATGCATACCCATCATTTTGTTTGCCCCAAGGATGATTTATTAAATAACTAGAGTCCATTACTGAAGCCAAGAAATTGATTGGCACAATACTATCAACTAGACTACAGATTTTGTAAGTTTTTGCATGTATGCATATTTAATATCTGTATGTAAAATTCTATTCCATTTTATGACAAGTATAGATTCATATAACTAACACTACAATTAACATACAGAATTGTTCCATCACCACAAAGGCACTCCCTCATGCTGCCTTTATAATCACACCCTCCTTCTCCTTTCTTTGAACCCTGGACAACCATTGTCTGTTCTCCATATCTCTAATTTTCTCATTTTGAGAATTTTATATAAATGAACCTGTATAATTTGTAACCTTTTGAGATTAGCTTTTATCCCCACTGAGTATAATGCCTTTAAGATCCATCCAAATTGTTGTGTGTATAAATACTTTATTTAGAGATGTCTTTATTTATTCTATTAATAGATACAAGTACCTTGTTAAATGTGACAGGAAAATATATTTTTCCTTCAACGAATTTTAGCTTTTATTGTCATGTTTATTTCTATGAGTTCTATTTGGTTCTATTTTCAAGTTCTGCCTGATCATTTTTTCAGAAATTCTTGTACTTTTTCCTTAAGATCTTTAAAAAATATATTTAATCCTTTAAATTCTTTTTTATAGTTTTTAATTCAAGATTTATAGTATTTAAAGTTCTAGTTCTGTCTCCTGTACTGTTTGCTGACTCTTTTTCATAGTATAGTCAACTTGCCTTTATTGGAATTTAATCTTTGGAAATGTCTACGGAGGCCATGGCTAAGGGGATTTTCTTCACAAGAGGTTTTTGCATTTGCTTTTGTAAGGTACACCAGGAGCATCGCCAACTAAGCATGTATTTTTATGCTATGATCTCAACTTAAAGTTTCCAAGGTCTTGTCCATGGCATGAATTTAAACACAAGATAGTTATGTGGCTATAAATCCTCAGGGACATCTTATTTTTTTATACCCTATGCAAAGCTAATAGATGGTTAAAAAAAATTGTTTTTTTAATTTTGTACTGCTTCATTCTGGCTTCACGTTGTGGTTTCAGTTCTAACTTCCTGTCTCTAAAGATTAAGATTTTATTTCCCATTCCTATACAGGGATTACTATCCAAACTCCTTCCCTGCAGCAGCTGAAGTTTCAGCACTCATGTTCACTTCACTGGTTTTCATATGCCTCATTATTTTTGGTGGCTGGGGATTTCTCTTTATTGTGAGCCCATCTCTTCATTTAAAAATTATATTTCATTTGAAAATAATATACTTATAAATATTTGCTATATTTTATCTAACAATCCTGTGTTTTGTAGTGGAAGAGTTTTCAAACTATCTAAATGAGTATTTTTCCCATTAGCTATTCATATGAACATTACAAAAACTTATACTGACTCCTTTAGTTAAACAATGTCAGTGTTTATAATGCAGATATAAGGCTCTGCATAACCTTGGAAATAAATATGCTTTGAGAGTGCAATTACAAGGTTCTAGCTCTCAACTCAGATGTCATATCTGCAGAGAGGACTTCCTTGACCGACTCCCATCCAAAGTCACTTCCTACCCCTTGTTTTAGTTTAGTTTCTTCAAAGCATTCACACTTTCTTATTTTTTTTTATTCTTAAGATATATTTATTCTATGTCTCCACCCCACTGGAATATAAATTCCACAAGATTGAGCACCAGATCAGAGCAGAGGGAAAGAAACTAAGGTTACTCATCTAAAGAGTCACCAGGATATTGGTGATGTGGACACATGGAGTGTCACCAGATGGCCAGAGTAAGTGATTATCTGCATAGGTTCTGGGGGAAAAAATGACTGAGGTCAAGAATTTGGCAGAGTTTCTCTAGCTCTGGCCCAGATTGAAGAGATTTGGTCTGGGGCATATAGTACAAGGATTATTTACCACAATCCCTACAGCCTGAATGAAAAGGCCACTGGGAGTATCCCTTTGATCTGATTTAAACAGCAGGCAATCATATCACTAGAAGTGTGGTTGTCCAGATAGTCTGCATAGTGAACATGGGTTTTGAGCTCTGAAAAGGACTGCCCCTCCTTGTAATTAGTGAACTGTCCTTCTGGTTTATACATAAGTTTCCTACAAACTTTGTAAGCAGATTAGTCCCAAGCAGCCCCAGTGCAACATCAAGTTCAGTGTCAGTCAGTTTTGGTTAGGGCAACAAACCAGCCTCCAAGACTTGTGCTTCCTCAGGGCTCATTAATAGGCTGGCAGCACTAGATGACCCAGAAGGTTTTTAAAAATATTAATACCTGGTCCCAACCCCAGCCTTTCGTGATTCAGAACAGGAATGGGGTGAGGAAAAAGAGGATGAAATCTGTATTTTCAACAAGCTCCTTCGATGATTCTTATGCAGCAGATTTGGGAAACACTGTGGTAGATCATTTTATTTTTCATCCATGCTTTTTAACTGAAATGTGCATCTTTTTTTCCTCCTTCTTTCCCCTCCTTCCCAAAATAATGACTCTGATTACAGAGGACTTAACTGACTTTGATGCAATCTCCAGTACTGTAAGCTTAATGAACCTATGCATAATTACATTTTGAAATAAGAGCTTGTTAATGCAAATAAATCTCTGCAGTGTTAGGTCTTTTTATCCTTTAGAGCAAGGAGAAGGTGAGATTCAGTTCCAATGCCCTTTCACCCATGCTTCTGCACCACTCTCCCACATCTGGTGTCTCTTTCCTATCCACCCAAGGCTATAAAAATGTATGTAGCTATCAGACAACAGCTACCTCTTTGCATGATTTCAGTTGACCCTGGAAATTTCCATCAGAGACATAGAATTTTATTCAGGTTCCCATGCTTCTTCCAGCAACTATCTCTGCAGTACGCATCTACTTTAGAAGGTGGAGAAGCAACCAAATTTATTATATGGATCTTAGAGTGCTAGGATTCTGGATTCCTGTTATTTTGGTGGGGAAGAAGAGAGAGGGAATTTTGAGATATTGCCCTCCACTAAGTATTATTCAACTGGGAAAAAGAAAAAGAATTAATGGGATGGAAGGACTTAACAAGTAATCAAATATGGCTTTCATGCAAGAAACTGAGTACTTTTTAGAACGGCTGCTTTGGACAATACTTTTTTTTCTCCAAATTAATCTACTTCCTGGAATTCACATACTGATAGGGTTTAATTTTATCTTGAAATAGGCAAAGTGGAAAGACTTAAAGAGAAGTATAAATTACTGATAATCCATGGGACCCGAGATCTCTTTCCCCAGGACCAGTACTAGGATTAGAAAGTACAATTCTCATTATTTAATCTCGTTACCTTTTATTTGAAGATGGTAGCAACCCCTGGGCTGCAGAGTCCAATTCCATTGATCCAGTTCTTTAATTTTATTTAACAAATATTGGTTGATTGCCAAATTTGTACAAAGAATTTCTGAGGGTGAAGACTATAGATTTCACGAGAGTTAGGATTATCTTGTGAGTATATTTATTCAAGGACCTTTAGGATGAAGTCTAGGAACTGACCTGAGAACTTACATCACCTAAAGTCATATGGATTTGATTACCAAATCAATATGTCTTGGGCATCTTGCAGGATTTACAATGGTACTCCTATGCCTTGTGATGGATCAGTGACAAGTATTTTCTCTCAATGTCTCTGATAAAATTGTGGAGGCCACAATGTAATGAATTGTGGAAGTATTGTATCGTTCCTCACAGATAACCTTGTATACAACTGAAAGAGGCTCAAGTGATACAAGCCCAGGAACTGCAGAGAGTTCCAACCAAGATGAACCCAAATAGGCCCACACCAAGACACACCATAGTTAAAATGGCAAAGGTTAAAGACAAAGAAACATCCTAAAAGCAGTGAGACAGACAGCAATTTACTTACAAGGGTGCTCCCATAAGACTATAAGCTGACTTTTCTATAGAAACTTTGCAGGCCAGAAGGGAGTGGCAGGAGGTATTCAAAGTGATGAAAAACAAGGGTCTACAACCAAGATTGCTTTCTCCAGCAAGGCTATCATTTAAAATTGAAAGAGAGATAAAGAGCTTCTCAGAAAAGAGTAAGCTAAAGGAATTCATTACCACCAAGCAGGCATTGCAGGAAATGTTAAAAGGGCTTCTTTTCACAGAGGAAAGATGAAAACAATCTAACTAATAAAGACCAGAAATACAAATAACAAAACGACAATAACTACATACCTGTCAATAATCACTTTTAATGTAAATGGATTAAATGCTCCCATCAAAAGACACACATAGGCTGAAAGTGAAGGTTTGGAGTAAGATATTTCCTGTAAATGGCAGTGAGAAAAAAGCTGAGGTAGCAATACATATACCTGACAAAATAGACTTTAAAATGAAGAATATATTAAAAGACAAAGATGAGCACTACATAATAATAAAGGGATCGTTCCAACAAGAGGCTATAACCCTAGTAAACATCTATGCACCCAACATAGAGCACCTAAATATATAAAACAGATATTGACTGCCATAAAGACAGAGATAAACAGTAACACTATCATACTAGGGGACTTCAACACACCTCTGACAACAAGGGACAGGTCTTCCGGACAGGAAATAAATATGGAAAGAGCAGTCTTATATGATACATTGGACAAGTTGGATTTAATCGATATTTTCAGATCATTTCACCCCAAAGCTGCAGAATACACATTCTTCTCAAGTGCACATGGAACATTTTCCAAGATAGACCACATGCTAGGCCACAAAACAAGTCTCAAAAAATTTAGGAAAATTGAAATCATACCAAGTGTCTTCTCTAACCACATTTCTATGAAATTAGAAATCAATGGCATGAAAAAATTGGAAGACACACAAATACATGGAGGCTGAATAACATGTTACTAAACAATGAATGGGTCAACAGTGAAATCAAGGAAGAAACCAAAAGATATCTTGAGACAAATGAAAATGAAAACAGGATGACCCAAAATCTATGGGATGCAGCAAAAGCAGTCCTAAGAGGGAAATTCATAGCAATGCAGGCCTATTTAAAGAAATAAGCAAAATCACAAATCAACAGGTTATCCTACATTTAAGAGATCTGGAAAAACACAACAAAATAAGCCCAAAGGGAGTACAAGGAAGGAGATAATAAGATCAGAGAGGAAATAAATAAAATAGAGAACAAAAAGCAATACAAAAGATCAATGACTCCAAGAGCTTGGTTTTCAAGAAGATGAACAAAATCGACAAACCTTTAGCCAGAATCATCAAGAAAAAGAGAGAGAGGATCCAATATAATAAAATCAGAAATCAAAGAGGAGAAGTGACAACAGCCACCACAGATATACAAGAAATTTTAAGAAATTACTATGAGCAACTATATGCCAACAAATTAGACAATATGGAAGAAATGGACAATTTTCTAGAAGCATACAACCTTCCAAGGCTAACTCAAGAAGAAAAGGAAAACCTGAGTAGACTGATTACCACCAGGGAAATTGAATCAGTAATCAACAAGCTCCCAACAAACAAAAGCCCTGGGCCAGATGGCATTACAGGGGAATTTTACAAAATATTCAAAAAAGAATTATCACCTTCTCTCCTCAAACTATTCCAAAAAATCTAGAAGGAGGGAAGGCTCCCAAACACGTTTTATGAGGCCACTATCATCCTGATCCCAAAGTCAGATAAAGACATTACAAAAAAAGGAACTACAGGCCGATATCCCTAATGAACATAGAGGCAAAAATCCTCAACAAAATATTAGCAAACAGAATTCAGCAATATATTAAAAAGATCATACACCATAATCAAGTGGGATTCATTCCTGGTATGCAAGGGTGGTTCTACATCCGCAAATCAATTAATGTGATACACCACATTAACAAAATGAAAAATAAAAATCATATGGTCATATCAATAGATGCAGAAAAAGCATTTGACAAAATCCAGCAGCACTTATGATAAAAACTCTTAAGAAAGTGGGAATAGAGGGACCATATCTCAACATAGTAAAGGCCATATCTGATAAACCCACAGCTAAATCATACTCAATGGGGAAAAGCTAAAACCATTCCCCTTAAGATCAGGAACAAGGCAAGGTTGCCCACTTTCTCCACTTCTATTCAACATAGTTCTGGAAGTCTAGCCACAGCAATCAAACAAGAAAAAGAAATAAAAGGCATCCAAATTATCATTACATGCAGATGACACCATATTATATTAGAGCACCCCAAAGACTCCACAAAAAATATTAGAACTGATAAATGAATTTAGTAAAGTACAAGATACAAAATTAATATTCAGAAATCAGTTGCATTTGTATATACCAATAATAAAATGTGAGATGGAGTAATTAAGAAAACAGTTCCATTTACAATTGCTTCAAAGACTGTAAAATACCTAGGAATAAATTTAACCAAAGAAATAAAAGACCTGTACTCAGAAAATTATAAGACACTGATGAGAGAAATTAAAGAAGTAACAATTAGATGGAAACTAATACCATGCTCATGATTAGGAAGAACTACTATCGTTAAAATGTCCATACTGCCTAAGGAAATATACAGAGTCAACGCAATTCCTATGAAACTATCAAGGACATTTTTCACAGAAATAGAACATATAATCCTAAAATTTATATGGAACCACAAAAGACCCCGGAGAGCCACAGCCATCTTAATAAGAACAAAGTGGGAGGTATCACAATACCTGATATCAAATTATACTACAAGGCTACAGTAATCAAAACAGTGTGGAACTGGCATAAAAACAGACACATAGATCAATAGAACAGAATAGAGATCCCAGAAATAAATCCATGCCTATATGGTCATTTAATCTACGACAATGGAAGCAAGAATTTACATTGGGGTAAACAGTCTATTCAATAAATGGTGCTGGGAAAAATGAACAGCCACATGCAAAAAATTGAAGCTGGACCACCTCCTTACACCATATACAAAAATAAATTCAAAATGGCTTAAAGGCTTAAATGTAAGATCTGAAACCATAAAATTAATATAGGAAGAAAGTTTACAGACATTACCTGGAGTAAGATTTTTACTGATACATCCCCTTGGGCAAGGGAAGTGAGAGAAAAAATAAACATATGGGATTACATCAAACTGAAAAGTTTTTTCACAGCTAAAGAAACCATCAATAAAACAAAAAGGGAGCCTACTGAATGGGAGAAGATATTTGTCAATCATATATCTGATAAGGGGTTAATATCCAAAATTTATATTTAAAAAAGCCTTATTCAACTCAACACCAAAAAAACAAACAATCCAATTTAAAAACGGGCAGAGGACACGAAGAGACATTTTTCTAAAGAGGACACACAGATGGCAAACAGATATATGAAGAAATGCTCAACCTCACTAATCATTAGAGAAATACAGATAAAAACCAAAATGAGATACCACTTCACTCCAGTCAGAATGACTATCATCAATAAATCAACAAAAACAAGTGCTTGCGAGGATGTGGAGAAAAGGGAACCCTTGTGCACTGTTGGTGGGACTGCAGGTTGGTACAGTGTTTCAATAAGTATTATCGATTGTTGTGCACAGACTTAATTTCAAGGCTTGATACGCAAGACACACCACCACAAGCTGGGACGGAGGAGTTAAAGAGTTTTATTAAAAAATGAAAGTAAATAAGACAAGATAGAGATTAGGGGAATATATCATTATACCACTAAGAAGCAAGGAGGCAATTCATCATACCACCAGGGCCCAGTCAATTAGAGTCGCAGAAACAGCACTGGCCCTTTATCAGCACCAGCGAAATATCTTGCAGCAGCAGAAGCAGCCCTGGGAACAACCATGCCTGCCTTTGTTCTTCTGGGGTTTTAAGGACTTCACTAACAACAGTGGCAAAGAGCCAATAAGCATACGTGTCAGCAACACAAGGAACTGGTCCAGGATCTGGCTAGGAGCTGGGACCAGTCCTTGGTACGAGATTAGATGTGCTGGAGCCTGCGAAGGTCAGGCTCCCCATCCTGTACTTTTCTTGGTTGTTGGGAGAGTAGCCAGTCCCCCCAAGGACAAGCACGTATCCAAGTCACTGTGAAAGTTTACATCCCCAATGTCCCCAGGCAGACCTTCATATATTCTATCCCTTACATGCAGCCATGGTGAAAAACCATATGGAGGTATCTCAAAAAATTGAAAATAGAACTACCTTATGATCCAGCAATTGCACTCTTGGATATCTATCCAGAGAATTCCAAAATGCTAATTCAAAAAAATCTATGCACCCCTGTGTTTATTGCAGCGCTATCCACAATAGCCAAGGCATGGAAACAACCAAAATGCCCATCAGTAGATGACTGGATTAAGAAACTGTGGTACATTTATACAATGGAGTATTATGCAGCCATAAAGAAGAATGGAATCTTACAATTTTCAACAATATGGATGGACCTAGAGAACATTATGTTAAGTGAAATAAGTCAGACAAAGACAAATACCATATGACCTCACTTATATGTGGAATCTAAAGAATAGAATAAATGAACGAACTAATCAGAAACAGTCTCAGAGACATAGAGGAAAAACTGAGGGTTGCTAGATGGGAGGTGGGATAAGGGAGAAAGTGAGGGGATTAGAAAGCACAATCGGTAACCACAAGGTTGTCACGGGAATACGAAAGTCAATTTGAGAATATAATCAATAATGTTGTAAAGATTTTGTAGGTTATTATATGGTCACTCTTCTTATTAGGGAGACCACCTCAGGGATGATGTAGATACCTGATCACTGCACTGTATACCTGAAGTTGAAGCTGAATAATAATGAATGTCAACTATAATTATATATATATATATATATATATATATATATATATATATATATATATATAGTCACAAGAAGTGGAGTACAGCATAAGGAATAGAGACAGTGGAAATGTAATGGCTCTATGCAATGTCAGAGGGGTAATAGATTTGGGGAGGAGGCTTATCACTTTGTGAGAGGTATAAATGATAAATGTCTAACTATTACAGTGTTTTGTACACATGAAACTAATAAATAAATATAAATAAAAAGAAAGAAAGAGGGTCATGTGAGCCTTAGAAAAACTTTCACCTATGAGGCATTTGTGACCAAGGACTTATGTGCACAGACGGGCCATCTAACTTGAAGCTGGCAACAGATTTTTCAAGTGTTCTGTTGAACTGGCACATTTCAAGGAAGACCAAATATGTATTCAGATATGGCACCAATAATTTTTTATTTTCAAAAAAAATAGAATTTAAATGGCTCATTAACCAGAGTGTAGAATGGAGTTGTGATGAAGGTAGTATTTCTGTTTTCCTCTTAACTTCAAAACTTCATGAACAAATTCATAATTATCCATACTTGGCACTGCATTAGACATATTACAAATATGGATATCTATATATCTATTTCTTTTTAGCAATAGTCTCTGACCTCTAACGTATCTTAGTATGGCAGATATATGAAACAAGAGTATCTACAAAAATTTTACAAATGCAAGTGACTACATAGCAATATATAATTTTTGCTCCAAAAGATGCATTAGAGCTTAAGTTCAGGGGATGTCATCCTGAAAAATCATGCTAGGGCTTATTTTCCAGTTAGGTCTTATTTTCGGGGAAACATGGTAAGAGTGGTATTCAAGGTCATAACAACCATATGACCAGGACACATGTCAGTCCAATCACATACTGGTGTGTACACGTTTAGGTATTATCCTGGAATATATGGACACCAGATGCTACCATGTGTGGAGATCAAGCTGAAAGGATGCAATGTTCTGGGTGCCTCAAAGTAGTCTTTTTGGAAAGAATGGGATTTGAATTGTGTGGTGCATAAGAGAATATGTTTTGGCAAAGTGCTGAACAAAGGCTATTTCAAACAAGAAGTGGGTACAGAGGGAGATTAAAGGGTGGGCAACCAGGATATTACACTAAGGCATTACTGGAATATAAGGAACTGTCGAAATTTTTATTTATTTGCTCTCCTCTCAGAGAAAGAACTACATATGTTAGGAAGGAATAGCTTTTGTAAGTTGCTTAGCGTGGTGGGGAGAGGAGTAAGGGCCTTGTAAGCACGTCCATTGTTAGTTACGGCCGGAGGCATAACTTGTGGGAGACCAAAATTGGTCTATCAGAATTTATTTGGCGTGTTTGTGCGGCAGGAGGTCAGGATAGAAAAGACCATAACGTCTCCGAGCAAAGAGGGGTACGGAATTTTATAGGAGCGGGTAAATGAGGCTGTTCCCCTTAAATGCTTCAGGGGGTTTTCATTGACAAAGGGTTTCAGGGCATGACCAAGCCCTCCAGCTCCACACTCTGACCCCAGGTCGCTGTCCTGACCACCCAAGCCCTTCCAGGCCCATTGATCACAGGCCCTTAGGAGATAAAGCAAGACAGGATCAAGACAAGATGGCTTTTAAGATAAGGTTTCTGCTACTGGCCTAAATATGGCTTCACATCCATGTTTAAATATGAATAGCTGGTCTTTGAACTTCCTGGTTAGCTGCAGGTCCTTTATTTTGCCGATTGGGCACTGTCTCTAGTGGTCCTCCTCTCTGTCCCTCATCCCCACCCCCAACCCCATTCCAGAGCTTAATCACCTTAAATAAATGTTGAACAAATGTCTAAAGAATATTGGTGTGAATATGAGAGCCTGTCCAGAGGGCCACATGTCTCAAACTGGCCAATGTGTGTGAGTTCAGACAGTATGTGGGGGAGCAGGAAGGTTATCTGTGGTAGAGAAAACTATTTACAATGGAGAGAGATAGTGGGCATCATGACTTGCTAGAGAGAGCACGATATTTGCAATCAAAATACCTATACTCCAATCCCAACTCTGCCACTAACTACCCATATAATTTGAGTAAGTCAAGAATATGGATGGTTTTTTTATTCATCTTAATGTAACTAGAGTTTAGCACACAGCTTGGAGACACTGAATAAATATTTGTTGATTATATGAGCGTATGAATGAAGAAGTAAATGACTGCTCAAAATTTCAGTTTCTTCATCTGCAAGACAGGGATAAAGATAACACCTTGCAATAAGGTTCCTTCCTTCCCTCCCTCCCTCCCTTCCTAGATTGAGAGAATGCATATTGTTGAAAGCAAACTGACATCTTGGGACGCTTAACCATGGAGATGGGACGCTTAATGGAGGAGACGCTTAACTCCTCCGACTGTGGGTGGAGTTGGGCTCCTTGCTGACTCTCTAGTCTTAACGTCCCGTTGAACTCAGTGGTAACCTCTGGGGGAAGGGAGGTCAACATAGGAGGGAGCCATGTTGGGCTCAGCCCCTCTTTTTTTCCAAGCCACGGAGGACTGCCTTCCTTGTGTGCAGGCATGTGTGCCTTCTCTTGACAATTCCGTTTTCTTTTTTTCTTCCCTAATAAACCGTTTTTCTTTTTTTTCTTTGGTGGATTATCTGGAGAATTATTTTAGCAGACGACATTAGTGGCACTTAACCTGGGTCCACAGAAGGACAGAACTCTGAGGGGTTTCTGACTGGTGAGCAAAAATATGGCGCCTGAGCTGTTTTGGCTTGATCTTTGCTCCCAGGCTTAGAAGCCTTGGATGAGTCCTCGCCTGGGCACGAACTAATGGGTTTTACATCTGGCGTTCTCCAGGTTTGATCGGGAATTGTTTTAAATTTTTGCTGCTGTTGTTTGTTTGTTGCTATGCGAGTGTGTGAATGCCTTAAGGCTTGTTTTTTGTTTATGAGCTCCCGGTGCACTGGCTTGATTTCTTTGGGAAACAAGCCATTCTTTGAGTTGAAAAACTGGCCCTTGCCTACACCTTCTGGGGTAAGAGGTATTTCTACTGAAATTGGCCCATGAGCCAGTCCTAGATGACGGTGTCTCAGTGGGAAAGTGAACTGTGTCGCCTAGTTCAGCAGGTAATCGTTAGCTCCTTGTGAGTGGGTTATTCGCCTGGAACTGGCTTTTCAGCCTTCGGTCTAGTTCTCAGTGATCAGACTGTTCTGGAAGGTGAGAGTGAGGTGAGCTGAGGGACCCATGAGTTATTTGAATTGTGAGTTGTTTTGGGCCCAGAGTTAAAAAAAAATGGGATCTCTGATGGTCTAAGCTCTTTCTAATTCTCAAATTGACCCAGCTGCTGGGTCACTGGCCGAGTATAAGCTTGAAACCTGCAGAGAACTTTCGTGCAGATATTTAACTAAATGGGCAGATCTAACTATGGATGATTATAAATGTTAGTGGCCACGTTGGGGAACTTTTGATATTCCCAAACTTAAATTTCTGAAAATTAGGTTGTGTAATAACAGCACTGAAATTAAAAAGGAAGAATGGAACGCCTATCTTGAGTGGTATATTGAGGCTTTCAAACAATGCTATGAACCTAAAATTGCCCATTTACAAAATAGAATCTACGAGTTAACATGGGCTGATAAAAATAAAAAATAAAATAAAAAAATCGCACCAGAAACACATTTTTCCTCCTCTGAACCGCCTTGTCCTTCCCTTACACCTCTATTGTCTCAAACTCCAACTCCTATGCCATCTTGCTCCTCCTTGCTGTCTGCTTGGCCTTGAACTCAGCCCCCAGTGGCACCTTCTCCTGAATCTTTTTTCTCCTTCCTCCCCATTTAAGATTAAACCCTCTGGAGATCCTAATATACCCAACGTCTCCTATGTCCCCTGGACCAAAGCTGAGTTATGAGCTATAGTAAAGAAATTTCCTAAGGTAACTGAGGATTCTGATGAGTTTGCTAAATAATTTGATATTATTATTCAAACTTACCAGCCCAGATTTTCTGATTTATATCAGCTAATTAATATGTTGGTTGGTGAAGTCCAAGCCAAACATTGGATGAAAATTGCTGGATGGGAACATCCTGAAGGGGATTCAGAAAAACAAACCCCCGATTATTGGGAGGAAGTCAGGGAAATTGCTAGGAAATTACATTGAGCAATTCCCGAGGCTCTTCCAAAGGCTGTCAATTAGGGCAAAATTCAGGATTGCTCACAAAGGCCTGATGAATCTGTTAAAGACTATTATGAAAGATTCAAGGTCGTTTTTAAGGAAAATTCCCATTTTCCTTTGGATGCTGGCCACAGATGGACAGGTTTTAATTCTTTGTTTGTCGATGGACTGAATGATGACCTTTCCCTCCTGTTAAGAGATGCAGGATGGGATGGTGAAAAATGCTTACCCTAGACTTGGTAGATTTGGCAGATGAGCTTTCTCGTACCCTAGGTGGGCTGCCTAGAAATAAGATTGCCAAGACATTTGATTTTCAATGGAGACAAATGGGAGGTTCTGTGGGAAACCAGAGAGCTCCAAGTTTTTGCCATTACTGCAAGGAGCAAGGACACAGGAGAAGGAATTGCCATAAGTTTAAGCATACAAGACGCTGTCTGCCTTCTGACCAATCTCTTTCAGGCCGCCCTAAATCCCTGTGATGGGGCTCCGAGAAACTACAGGTTTGTTTTTTTCTCCAGTTCTTCCCCTTAAACACCTTGGAAAGATTTCTCTTCAGATTGGGGAGGAAACTGTTTCTGTTCTTATTGACACCGGTGCTACACTCTCGGTGCTCAACCCCACTGTTATAAACAGAACCCCGCCTCAGAGTAATAAGTCATTTCCCATAGTGGGGATTTTGAATAAACCTCAACAGGTTCATGAATCCAAACCTATTCCCTTTTGTCTAGGTCCGTTAAGAGATGAACATTGTTTTCTCCTTAGTTCTTCTGCCCCTTACCTATTTATTAGTCAGGAACTTCCTAGAGAAGTATGCTGGATTTTCTTCCTTCTGAGACTGAGGAAACTCCTCACGGCTGCCTGACATTAACAGATCACCTCCTGACTCCCCATGATGATCTACAGAAATCTCTTGGTAAAGCTGATTTCGCATGGCTTACTGATGGTTCTTACTGAAGAAACAACACTGGTAAGTACTGTGCTGGTTATGCTGTTGTGACTCCTTCTGAACTCATCAAGGCAGCACCTTTGCCTCTGGCCACTTCAGCACAGCAGGCTGAATTTTATGCCCTCACTTGAGCTTGTATTTTAGCAAAAGACAAAGCTGTCAACATCTATACCCACAGCAAATATTCCTTTGAGGTGGCTCATGAGTTTGGAATGCTATGGAAGCAATACGGTTTCCTTACCTGCAATGGAGATAAAATTAAAAACGGTCCATATGTGCCGAAATTATTGGTCATTATACTTTTACCTGACGGTTTGGCCATTATTAAGATTCCAGGGCATTCTAAGCTTGACTCCTTGGAAGCCAAAGGGAATCACCTGGCTGACATTTTTGCAAAAAATGCTGCCCTTAAAAGCATCAGCAGTAGTCAGGTCTCTGTCATAGTCCAGAGAGAAAGTTCTCCAGCTGGTGACTTAGAAAAACTGGCCAGAGAAGCCCAACAATCAGCTTCTGGAAAAAAAAAAACACAAAAAAACATAACTGGAAATCCAACAATTGTTGGTTTAATAAGGAGAAAAGACTTTGGTTTGAACCAAATAACAGCCCAGTCCTACCAGAAAGTCTAAAATTCCTACTTTCAACACTGTACATGGTCAACTGACAAAATGGTAGCTTTCATGCACCAATATTGGTGAGGAAATATTAATAAGACTGCAAAAAGTGTCTACCTCAGGTGTCCCACCTGCCCTAAGTATAACTCAGGGAAACCTATTCACACTACCCCTGGACATTTTAAGTTGCCAAATGGACCATTCGATGTCTGGCAACCAGACTTCATACAGCTTCCCCCATATCATGGATACAAGTATGTTTTAGTCATAATATGTATGTTTTCCCACTGGACTGAAGCATTTCCTTGCAGACAAGCTAATGCGTCTTCAGTAACCAAAGTGCTGTTAGAAAAGATTATTCCTACTTGGGGAACTCCTCTTGAACTCCACAGTGATCGAGGAACCCATTTCACTGGTCAGGTGCTAAAGTAAGCCTGTGCTCTTTGACCAGTCCTACAACATTTTCACTGTGCTTACCAGTCTTCAGGATTGGTTGAACGCACTAATGATATTATTAAGACTTAATTGACAAAATTTATAGAAACTCTTCATGTACCTTAGCCAAAAGCATTGCTATTAGTCCTTTTAAATCTCAGATCTACTCCTTTTGGGATTCATAAACTCTCACCTTTTGAGATAATCACAGGATGTCCTATGCATCTGGTCCCTGCCTCTCTTGACCCACAGCTGGTAAAAGGAGACATACTTGAGTATTGTAAAGGCTTAATTAACTCTATCCACAGAAAGCATGCCTTAGTCAAACAATCATTTCACCATACACTTTAGGGAGGTGAAAGACTAAAAATTCATGCTTTACAACCTGGAGATTTTGTTTATTGGAAAAGACACCTCAAAAAGGATTCCTTCCAGCCACACTGGAAGGGCCCTTACCAAATACTGTTAACTAACCCCTGTGCTGCTAAACTACAGGGAATAGACTCTTGGATACATGTGTCACACCTAAAAAAGGCACCAAACCCTGACTGGAAAAGCACACAGTCGGATGACCTGAAACTAAAACTGTCAAGAGTTAAAGCAGGTGACTGCTAAAGAACTTGAGTTCCCAGTCTATGCCTGCCACATAAGCTAAGTTGCTATGTTCTAATTCTATTTTAACTTTGATCTGTTTAAGCTCTGTTTCTGATGCCGGTCGACATTGGACGCCAGCTGTTTCCCGATACATGCACTCTTCCCCATGATGTAAGAGATGACATCCAAAAGAGACGCGTCTGACATCGAGGTACTGGAGGCTGAACAGACATTGAGGGACAAAGGCTGGAGACTAGAAACTCTGAGACTAAAAGACCTGACTGTTGATCAATGATACTTTTCAGAGAAAAGATCTTGATCAAGAAAGTAAACTGACACCTTGGTACGCTTAACCATGGAGATGGAAGGACTGTGGGTGCAGTTGGGCCCCTTGCTGACTCTCTAGTCTTAACTTTCTGTTGTACTCTGTGGTAGCCTCCGGAGGGAGGGAGGTCAATATAGGAGGGAGCCATGTTGGGCTCAGCCCCTCCCTTTTTCTGGGCCAGGGAAGACTGCTCTCTGTGTGTGCAGGTGCACCTGCCTTCTCTTGACGGTTCCATTTTCTTTTTTTCTTCCTGGAAAAACCGTTTTCTTTTGGTGGATTATCTGGAGAATTATCTTAGCAGATGATATTATGTATGTAAGTGCTATGGAAACCATAAAGAATCCTCAAATCTCCAGTTGTTTTATAGGCAGCTTAGTTAGAGTTTGCCCATGGTTCAGATTGAATGTGTATCTGAGTTGATAGGGACTGTAGAGTTCTGCAACCCCTGCTTTGAAATCAGAGTTCAAAGGACATGTGCCCTACATCTCCAAGCTAGAGAGCACTGAATTTGAAACCATGACCCATACTTTACTAGTTTATGGCAAAATGGGCAAAACAAAAGTGTTGTCATATATTTTTAAATAAATCTACCTCTATGCAAATTTGAGGGCTATCCATTTTTTCCCCCCTGAGATTATGTTCTTTCTTACTTTGCTGCCAAAAAATTCTTTTGAAAATGAAATTAGGGCAGTAGTAGAGATATATTTATTTCGAATGTCCTTGTCTAGCAAATAATAAGATGGCAGTTCTATATCACTCCTTCAATATTTGTTTGGAATTTTATTCACCCATAAAACCCCCAAGTTCAGCAACTGCTACCCCAAGAGAGTTTTGGATGGACACACAGGAATTTGGTGTCATTGCTTCAGTGCCATTTTCTCATCCTTCAACCTACTAAAGTTTGACAGTCTTACAAAGAGTTAGAAATTATTTCAGTAGAAATAAAACATGTAAAGCCTTATTGGAGTGTTGTTCTTATGAAACAGTGAGCTACACTTTTTTTTTTTTTTTTTTTGGTTTTTCTTGACATCTCTTATTACCAAAATAAATGGCTAAGAAGTCTACACTTAAACCAAATGGAAGCAACAGCTTAAACATGAAGAGATTAAATTGTTTATGACAACTTAATGGCTGGTTTAATTGACTGTGCAAAATGAGATGCCAGTTTTAACTTGACTACATTGGCATTTTTCATCTCTGTCTTTTCCAAGATAACTTATAAAAGGCTGGTTTAACCAGATTGGGTAGGTTTTGACCAGATAGGTATCAATAACATTTTGACTTTTATGTATATCTGCGTCAGTCCACAAATCAAGATTGAGGCATATAAGACGCCGTTAAGAATTTGCAGTTGGAGTTACCCTTTATTATTCTTAATAGTTTTTGATTCAGTTTAGTGTGTGGTAGATATTTGCATCATCCTCAGATCACTTGTCCTCAAGTCATTTTTAGACCGTTTCATTTTTTCCAGCTCTTTTGGCTCCTGATTCTCCTTTATGATAGTTTGTCTTTTCATGTGGATTGTGATTTTTGATCATGAGCTCATTCCTGGAAAAGGTTTTTTTCCTCCTAAGGAAGTTCTATGAACCTGGGGCTGTAATATAGAGCAGTTTGACATTTATATCTACTGAAGCCCTAAAGTTTTCAATGTTCCTTTACTACTTCTTATATTAATTTCTTAGCGCAGGGTTCTGGTACCACATACTTATGGATTCTGATGAACATGGTCACAGACCTGGATTTTCAATTTTCCTTAACC
The DNA here is from genome assembly GCF_036562045.2 of Rhinolophus sinicus. Taxonomy (NCBI): domain Eukaryota; kingdom Metazoa; phylum Chordata; class Mammalia; order Chiroptera; family Rhinolophidae; genus Rhinolophus; species Rhinolophus sinicus. The sequence continues at coordinate 37,586,341 of NC_133761.1, read as the reverse complement.
AAATTTTGCCTACTTGAAACACGAGACAGACAACAAGCCAAAACATTTTTTGGGCAACCCTGTGAATTTTCACGTTATTTTTATATGTCCTTTTGTCACCATTGAGCTACCATTGATTGAGTGCTTTTTATGTGTCAGATCTTTTGCAGACACCATTCTATAAAGGCCTACTCTATACACTGAGTCAATATCAGTGGGCTCTACCCATTTCTTGTACCTCTTCTTATCAAAACATGGAGGGCATTTTTACTTTAGGGCATTATAAGCATAAAAAAAGGATTTGAACTTATATTTTGGATTTAATATATGTAGCATAACAGCATATTTATTTACAAATGGTACATAGTATGGCCCTAATGTTAACATCCATTCATTCCCTACCAGGATGTAGGGGAAACCCATAGTCTAGAGTAACTGGAATCAAATCATGTATCATACTATTAGTGTTCAGATCATCTTTTTATTTTTTTGTCCTAGTCTATCTCTGGCCCTATTCCCATGATCAGTGCTGCTCCACCTAGATCTACTTCAGACTAATTTTAGCATCTGGGTGTAAGTATGTGATTTGCAGAGCTTTTAAAAGTTTTTCTCAAGGTAATTGCTCAAAATTTAGGTACTAAAATATGTTAAATGACATCAATTTCCAAACTTACCATTCTTCTTCATAGTCCTTGCCTTTGTATGTGGAATTCCTCTGCCTGGAATGCCACCTTAACCTTCCTGTCTGACAAATTCCTATATGTTTTTCCAGATCCAGTTCAAATTCAGAGACTCCTTTGTTATGCCCACCTTTAGCCTCCCAGTGAATCCATTCTTTCTCCATGCTTCCAAAGTACCTTCTGCATAATTGTAACTGGATCACATTTATTTGCACATATGTGTATTTTTCCCATTAAATATAAGCCACCTTGAAAGAAGGGAGTGTACTTATCATTTCTGTATCTTTAGTAAGCAAGAGTTCCTGACACATAACAGGTAATCAAGAAATGATTGGGGAGTGAATGAATGAAGCTTAAAGGCTTTTTACTTGATCAACTATATTTCTATTCTTAAGTAATTTCTCTCCTTTCTGCTATTATACAAATATGTTTGATGCAGGAAATAGTACAGAAGTATTTATTCTACCACGTCAATGCTAATGACTTTTACAAAATGTCAATGAATGCCTTCCACAAAATTATCTTCTGAAACTGTAGTGGAGAGGGTTTTATAGAATTTGTCAATCTGGATGAAGATCTCAATTTGGCTGTTTAACAGTCTAATGCTCATGACTCATAGGTAAACTCATAAAAACTCATGTGATCCCAGCCAAAGGCAGGAGCAACAGAAATCCATGACATACCTTATTAAAAGCCTCTGGGTTATACATGTTATTCCTGGAAGCACTGGACCCTAACTGCACTTCCAGCTTATAAATACCTCATCACTTTGAAAGTGTTTACAGTTCTAAGACCAAGCCATTGCACACAGCTCTCCAGCTTTCCAGGACATGTGGCACAGCTGGAAAGCTGTCAAAATAGCAGAATGATGGCCTGGAACTCTGCCACCCAAACATTCGGGTCATGCAGACGTACTCATAGAAATAGATGGCTAGACATGAAAGAAAATATTGCTTTTGACTTTTGCTTTATAAATTCAGCAAGTTGGGCAAAGCAGCAAAAGTTAGGTTCTGTCTGGATCACTCTCAGCAAACCCGGGGTTTTGCAGTTCTGCACTGCTTCCCATGGCTCTATTGCTTTTCCAAAATGATGCCATCTTTCATCCTGATCAAATAAAGGGAATAAATGCTGATTTGGCAGCAATTCTTGCCTGTAAGAATATGAATCAGGGCTCCATGTTTTTCTTACATTTATCTTTGTTTGGGATTATTGAATGCTGAATCCATGCCTTGGCCACTCATCCCTCCACTGTCCTATCTTTTCTTAATAAGAAGACAGTGAAAAGTAGATGGGTTATGAGTAATGTTGTTAATAATATGGGCCTTGCTACGTTGTTTTCTCTCTTTTTTTACAGTTTGATCTTATATACCCAGTCATTAGGTACAATTATAAACTGGTTGCTCGAAGGGGCATATGCAATTTTGCTCTCAGATTGTTCTCTCACCTCTGATGGAGTGCTTCCTGGATAGGGAACTAACTCTTGAGAAAAGTAACACAACCTATGTGATATTGTTGGTTTTGGAGGCAAGATATCTAGATATAAGTCTTGATGCTGTTATTTACTGTTTTATGTTCTCGTCCTCTCTAAAACTAAGTTATCTAATTTGTGAAAATGGGGATAATAAAGTGTTTGGTTCAGGCTGAAGATCAGCTAGGATAGCATTGATACCATGTCAGCAACAAGCAAGGTAGAGCTGGGATGCTGCCCAAACCAATCACCCCCTGAAGTGACTCAAGTAAGAAGCCAAGGGCAAACTAATATGCATGTGAGGAGCAGAGAGGTGATGGGGCTGAAATGTCCCATCAGGCTGGGAGGTGGGGCAGGGAACAAGGAGATCCCTTTCTCAGTGGCTGCTTAGGAAGCAGGAGGCAATAATGAACAGGTGTTGAGATGATGGCTCACATTTTGGACCTGCCATTTACTATTTGTGTGACTGCTGGCAAGTTATTTAATGTTTTTAAATCCCATTTTTTTCACCTGTGAATTGGAAGAATAAAACCTATTTGTGGAGTTGCTGGAAAGCTTAAAATAATGGAGTTAATGCCTGGCAAGCATTTAGCAATAGACTTGATTTTAAGCATGTAGCAAATGCTTAAAAATGGTAGCTTAAAGCAAACAAGTAGCTGGAAGGCAGCATAGCCCAGGAAAATCTGTTCATACCTGGTAGAATCCCTGTCCATAACAGGACAGATGAGAAGGGGACAGGCTCTCCCTTTGCGACAGGTATTGGTAAGAGCCAAAAAGTACAACTGTGGCACTGGAGTGCAGGATCAGGCTCTGCTCTGAAGGCAGCCATGCTATTGGATAGAATTAAGGATTGGGTATTAGGCTTCATCTGGGAATCCTGGGAGACCTGTGGCTCTCATCCTACATGAGAGGGTACCCAGGACTTTGCAAAGGACAGTATCAAGTGGGGTGGACCTATTGGAGGCTCTATTATGCATCCCCCAGCTCTCATGATGAACTTTAGGTTTAAGCCTATAGGTGGGACTACTGCTGAACGCAGCTTTCAAGAGCTGACTTAGATCTTGGGGGAAAAAGAAGATAGCTGACACTTGCCTAGTTGCTCACAGGTGCATTGACTGAAAAATACTGCCTGAGCTCCTTCACGTGGCATATAAAGCTCTTTATGACCTGGCCCCTCCTTATCTCTTTGGCTGCCCGTACTTTAAGCTTTAACAATATTCTCATTAATACAATGCTGATTTATGCCTCTGCATCATTGTTCTTCCCAAACCTTCACCCTGAAATGCTCTTCCTTCATTTCTTCATTTGGCCAACTTTCAACATTCTCCAAGGGTTAGCAAGAGGAATTGCCTCCTCCAGGATGCCTTCCCTGAGTCCCACGGGGTAAAAACAGCAATCATTTATTGAACACTTTACTGAATACCAGGCAAATGTCATATGCATTCTTATTTTATGTCATGTAATACTTCAACAACTCTGAGGAAACAGCCTCAAAAATGTTGAGTGGCTTTCTCATGGTCTACCCTAATATCTAGGATATGCTGAAGCCTTGATTTTAAAATAGATTTTCATAAACCTAGTTAATGGTCTCTAGTCAATACAATATTCTGTCTCCCTACCATGGGCCTTCTTTTAATTCTTCCACAAACCCCTTTGCAATTTCTCTCTAACCATGTGAAATGGAAATTATTTGCTTCTATGTTAGTCTCCACTAATAGATAGAAAATCTTCCAGGACAAGAGTTCTCTGTACCCAGTTCTAAGTGTCATGTCTGACACAGAGTGATCATTCAGTAAAGGCTAAAGCTATATAAAATGATTCGAAATGAGTGAAACTTATATTTAAATGGTGATGGAAAAAACAACAACATGGATTTGGAGAAGCTTCTTATTCAGCATGGAACAAGTAATCATTAATAAGCAAGGTAATTCAATGGGACAAAAGAAAATATTTAAGGTAAATGGTGCTGGAATAACTGGATAAATGTATGGAAAAAAAAAAAAAAAAGCCTTAACTCTGACCTCATACCATTCACAAAAGTTAATTCAGCATGGATCATAGATAGTCCTGAACATAAAAGCTGAAAATATAAAACATCTAGAAGGAAACCTAAGAGAATATTTTTGTTTCTATGTGTTAAGCAAAAATTTCTTAGGATAAAAACAAGCACTAAGTATAAAAGAAAAAAGTTGTATTGGACTTCATAAAAATTAGCCATTTCTGCTCATCAAAAGATACCTTTCAAAAAATGAAAAGATTAACTCCACACTGAGGGAAATATTCACAATATGCATTTACTGATAAAGGACTTGTATCCAGATAATATAAATAATTCCTATAATTCAATAATAAAAAAGACTAACAACCCCACCAAAAATGGACAAAAGACCAGAAACTTCATAAAATAATATATGTGAAAGGCTAATAAGCACAGGAAAGATGATCAAGTTCATTGAACAAATTCAAATTAAAAACATAATGACCACTTCACATCCAGGAGAATGGCTAAAATGGAAAAAAAAACACAAAACTGCTAATACAAAATGTTAGCAAGAATATGGAGCAAGGAACTGGAACTCTCATACATTGCTGACACAGCCATTTTGGAAAATTATTTGTCATTTCTTATAAATTTAAATATTTACCTACATTACGATTTAGAAATTGCACTCCTAGGTATTTCCCCAAGATAAATAAAAACAAAAGTCCATAAAACTACTTGTTTATTGAATCTTTATTTGTTATAGCCCCAACTGAAAACAACCCAAACGACCATCAACAGGAGAATGGATAAACATCCATTTAGTGGAATACTACCCAATAGCAGAAAAAAACAAGGTACCAATACATGCAACAACATGGAGAAATCTCAAAAACATTATGCTGACAGAAAGAAGCCAGTCATTAAAGAGTACATTCTATATGATTGTATATGTATGCAATTCTGGTAGAGGCAAAACTAATCATGGTTGTAGAAATTAAAATAGTGGTTGCTATTGTTGACTGGTTTGGGCTGAGAAAAGGCATGAAGAAACTTCCTGCAGTGATAGAAATGTTCTCTATCTTGATTCGGCAGAGGATACACAGGTATATGTATTTGTCAAAACTCAGAACCACATGCTTAAAATCTATTTTTAAAAAGAGTATTAGTTCAAAAGAAGAAATGGAACCACTGTGCTCTGTTCAGACCACACTTGAAATATTATGTTCAGTTTTGAATACATCTTAAAAACAGTAACTCAAACTATGTTTAGTCAGGGTTACCAGAATGAAGAAGAAGCTGGAAGCCACAATGCAGTGAGAAAGGAAAGGAATGGGGGAGATACAGGCTGCAGAGAAGACAAGGAGGGAGTATTGTCCTATTTAATCACTGGGAGGGCAGGTGTGTGGTAGAATGCCTACATTTATTTATTGAATCTAGAGGGCATAACCAGGACCAGCGGATAAAGATTACAAAAGAGGAAGATTTTTCTAGACACCAGGAAATGAAACTGCAGAGAAAAGCAAACCTTGGATAGTCATCGGGAAACTAAGGATAGAGCCTAGACAAGAAGTAGTAAAGGCCTGGACCTCACACTGCTATGAGGACTTGAAGGGAGAGTGGATTTGAGAAATGGCAGGAAGTAGAGTTGAGAAGTGCCGTGTGCGTGTTTGGGACATACAACGGACAGCAGTGAACTAAGAATGACACTCATATTTTGCCTAAGAAGACTCCATTGATTTTAGTTTGTGTCATAGGATCTTATGAATCATGAAATTGTTTTTATTTTTTTAATTTTATCTTTTTTATAAATTTTATTGGGGAACAGTGTGTTTCTCCAGTTCTTATCCAAGTCGTTGTCCTTCAATCTAGTTGTGGAGGGCGTATCTCAGCTCCACGTCCAGTCGCCTTTTTCAATCTTTAGTTGCAGGGGGCGCAGCCCATCATCCCATGCAGCAATTGAACCGGCAACCTTGTTGTTGAGAGCTCACGCTCTAACCAACTGAGCCATTAGGCCACCCCATGAAATTGTTTTTAAAATGTTAGGCCTTAAAATTGTGCAACTGTGTCTGACTAAGCAATTAAAATGGATTTTAAAGAAAATGTGACTGAGTCACAGCTATTGAAGACAAGAACCAGGAGCCACACCACTCACCTGTTTAAACTTTCAAGGTAACAAAATAAGTTGTGGCCAGTCAATCCTCCTCGTACCACTCTATTTCAGTGTCCTGAACTTATCCCCACCTGATATTTTTATCATTTCTTTTGTATTTTATAATGTCTGTTTCTGTCCACTAGAACATAATCTTGAGAGCAAGGAGTTTGTGCTCTTATTCACTGCTACGTGCCCAGCTCCTAGACTATTCTAGTCACAAGAAGGTGCTCAGTCAATAACTAAGGGAAGAATGGAGGTTTAAGGCAGAGCTTATTTGGTGATGGCTTACCAGTTGGTAGGTATGAAAAGGAATTGCAGAAACACATAATAGAATATGCCAGCCATTCACAGAACCTGTGCAAGCATTTCTGATGTTTCCTTAAGTCTGACACTTTCCTAATACCCTTGTGATAACATACACCTTGTGCAGGGCAGGTCCCCTTAGCCTAACTTCCTGCTCAAGCTGCTACTGCTCAGGCAGGTTCCAGACAGCGTTGTATGCAGATTGCCACTGCAAGAGTATTTCTCTCCTTTCCTGCCTGGGGCTTCTCTGATGCCAGTTGGTGAGACGCCCCAGGACCCTGCTGGGCTTTCACAAGTGTGCAATTCAGAAATATGATCATTACAGGACCACCTTTGATCACAGGGAGATGGGAGTTAATGGACAAATGCTTCCCCCTCAGGTAACAGGTCCAGCGGTTCTGAAATGATGAATTGCTGGAGGCTCCTCAGAAAGTACAGACAAAATCGAGCAGCAGTCACCCCATAGAAAGGGCCAAATCGATAAAGCATCCATATTATGTTGGCTTTCCTCTTCCTGGGTTTCTACGAGGTGTGATTAAACAATATGGTGAATGTTTAAATTAAAAAAAAAAAATTATTATAGTAAAAGACACATTGCCATTAATCCCCGTCAAGATACTCCCCCTTGCTTCAAATACACTTATCCCATTGTTCTTGCCACTTTCTGAGCTGTTCTAGAAGTCCTCTGTCAGGAGTGTCTTTAGTTGCACTGTCGTGGCTGCCTCAATGTCCTGAATCGATTCAAAACATTTACCTTTCATGGTCATTTTGACTTTGGGGAAGAACCAGAAGTTCCACGGTGCCGGATGCAGTGAATAAGGTGGATGAGGACACACTGTAATGTTATTATTTGACAAAAATTGCTGTACTAGAAGTGATGTGTGACATGGAGCCTTTCTGTTGTGATTACAAAATATGGTGAATGCTACTGCTGAGTGCCATCCAACAGAAAGGCAGGGATCTTCAATTTGGGAAACAGCACATCGAATCTTAGTAACATTGTGTGACAAGTTTCAGCTGTTCAGTGTAGTCAGTTGGGTGTGAGCTATGGTTGAGGGAAGGTGTGTTTTATTTATTTATTTATTTATTTATATTTTTTTATTAGTTTCAGGTATACAAAACAATGTAATAGTCAGACATTTATCACTTATATCCCATTTACAGTTATAACCACCCTCCCACCAACCACTACCCCTCTGACATCGCATATAGCCATTACATTTCCATTGTCTCTATTCCTAATACTGTACTCCATACACACACACACACACACACACACACACACACACACACACACACATATAAAATTGTAAAATTGTAGTTGACATTATTGTTCAGCGTCAGCTTCAGGTGTATGGTAAAGTGATCAGGCATCTACATCATCCCTGAGGTGGTCTCCATAATGAGACAAGTGTCCATCGGATACCCTACAAAATCTTCACAACATCATCGATTACATTCCCCAAATTGACTTTTGTATCCCCGTGGCCATATTGTGGTTACCAATTGTGCTTTATAATCAATCCCCTCACCTTCCCCCTATCCCCACCCCCCCATCTAGCAACCCGCAGTTTTTCCTCTATGTCTAGGAGACTGTTTCTGATTAGTTCATTCATTTATTCTTTTCTTTAGATTCCACATATAAGTGAGATCATATGATATTTGTCTTTCTCTGACATATTTCACTTAGCATAATGTTCTATGGGTCCATCCATATTGTTGAAGATGGTAAGATTCCATTCTTCTTTACAGCTGCGTAATATTCCATTGTATAAATGTACTACAGTTTTTTAATCTAGTCATCTACTGATGGGCATTTCAGTTGTTCCCATGTCTTGGCTATTGTGTATAGTGCTGCAATAAACGTCGAGGTGCATAAATGTTTTTGAATTAGAGTTTTGGATTTCTCTGGATAGATACCCAGGAGTGGAATTGCTGGGTCATAAGGTAGTTCCATTTTCAGTTTTTTGAGATATCTCCATACTGATTTCCATAGTGGCTGCACTAATCTGCAATCCCACCAACAGTGCACAAGGGTTCCCTTTTCTCCACATCCTCGCCAGCACTTGTTGTTTGTTGCTTTATTGATGATAGCCATTTTGACTGGGGTGAGGTGGTATCTCATGGTAGTTTTTATTTGCACTTCTCTAATGATTAGTGAAGTTGAGCATTTTTTCATATGTCTGTTTGCCATCTGTATGTCCTCTTTACAAAAATGTCTCTTCATGTCCTCTGCCCAATTTTTAATTGGATTGTCTGTTTTTTTTGGTGTTGAGTTGAGTATTTTTTATAAATTTTGGATATTAACCACTTATTGGATATATGATTGGCAAATATCTTTTCCCATTCAGCAGGATCCCTTTTTGTTTTATTGATGGTTTCCTTTGCTGTGAAAAGCTTTTTAGTTTGATGTAATCCCACATGTTTATTTTTTCTCTTACTTCCCTTGCGCGAAGGGATATATCATGTAAAAATCTTACTCTGGGTAATGTCTGTGAAGTTTCTTCCTATATTTTCTTCTAGGAATTTTATGGTTTCAGATCTTATATTTAAGTCTTTAAGCCATTTTGAATTTATTTTTGTATATGGTGTAAGGAGGTGGTCCAGCTTCATTTTTTTGCATGTGTCTGGCCAGATTTCCCAGCACCATTTATTGAATAGACTGTCTTTATCCCACTGTAAATTCTTGCTTCCATTGTTGTAGATTAAATGACCATATAGGCATGGATTTATTTCTAAGCTCTCTATTCTGTTCCATTGATCTATGTGTCTGTTTTTATGCCAGTACAAGCTGTTTTGATTACTGTAGCCTTGTAGTATAATATAATGTCAGGTATCGTTATACCTCCCACTTTGTTCTTATTTCTCAAGATTGCCGAGGCTATCTGGGGTCTTTCATGGTTCCATATAAATTTTAGGATTATATGGTCTATGTCTGAGAAAAATGTCCTTGGTAGTTTGGTAGGAATTGCATTGAAACTGTATATTGCCTTAGACATTTTAACAATATTAATATTTCCTATCCATGAACATGGTATGTGTTGCCATATATTTGCCTCTTCTTTAATTTCACTCAGCACTGTCTTATAATTTCTGAGTCAGATCTTTTACTTCTTTGGTTAAATTTATTCCTAGGTATTTTATAGACTTTGAAGCAATTGCAAATGGTATTGTTTTCTTAATTTCTCTTTCTGATATATTATTATTGATATATACAAATGCAACTGATTTCTAAATATTAATTTTGTATCCTGCTACTTTATTAAATTCATTTATCAGTTCTAATAGTTTTTTTGTGGAGTTTTTAGGGTTCTCTATATATAATATCATGTCACCTGCATATAATGACAATTTTACTTCCTCCTTGACAATTTGGATGCCTTCTGCTTCTTTTTCTTGTCTGATTGCTGTGGCTAGAACTTCCAGCACTATGTTGAATAGAAGTGGTGAAAGTGGGCAAACTTCCCTTGTTCCTGATATTAAGGGGAATGGTTTTAGCTTTTCCCCATTGAGTATGATGTTAGGTGTGGGTTTATCATATATGGCCTTTATTACGATGAGATATAGTCCCTCTATTCCCACTTTCTTAAGAGTTTTATCATAAATGGCTGCTGGATTTGTCAAATGCTTTTTCTGCATCTATTGATATGATCAATGATTTTTATTTTTCATTTTGTTAATGTGATGTATCACATTAATTGATTTGCAGATGTTGAACCACCCTTGCATACCAGGAATGAATCCTACTTGATCATGGTGTATGATCTTTTTAATGTATTGCTGAATTTCGTTTGCTAATATTTTGTTGAGGATTTTTTGCATCTGTGTTCATTAGAGATATCAGCCTGTAGTTTTCTTTTTTTGTAATGTCTTTGTCTGATTTGGGGATCAGGGTGACAGTGGCCATGTAAAAGTGTTTGGGAGCCTTCCTTCCTTCTGGATTTTTTGGAAGAGCTTGAGGAGAATAGGTGATAATTGTTTTTTGAATGTTTTGTAAAATTCCCCTGTTAAGCCATTTAGACCAGGGCATTTGTTTTTGGGAGCTTGTTGATTACTGATTCAATTTCACTGGTGGTAATGTCCATTCAGGTTTTCCGTTTCTTCTTGAGTTAGCCTTGGAAGGTTGTATGGTTCTAGAAAATTGTCCATTTCTTCCAGATTGTCTGATTTGTTGGCATATAGTTGCTCATAGTAATTTCTTAATTTTTTTTGGTATTTCTGTGGTGTCTGTTGTCACTTCTCCTCTTTGATTTCTGATTTTATTAATTTGGGTCCTCTCTTTTTCTTGATGATTCTGGCTAAAGGTTTGTCAATTTTGTTCATCTTCTCTAAAAACCAGCTCTTGGATTCATTTGTCTTTTTGTTTGTTTGTTTTTTGTCTCTATTTCATTTATTTCTGCTCTGATCTTTATTATCTCTTCCTTGTACTCCCTTGGGGCTTATTTTGCTGATCTTTCCTAGATCCCTTAAGTGTAATCATAAACGGTTGATTTGTGATTTTTCTTGTTTCTTTAGGTAGGCCTGCATTGCTATGAATTTCCATCTTAGGACTCCTTTCACTGCATCCCATAGATTTTGTGTCATCGTGTTTTCATTTTTGTTTGTTTCAAGATATCTCTTGATTTCTTCCTTGATTTCATTGTTGACCCATTCATTATTTAGTAACATGTTATTCAGCCTCCATGAATTGGTGTGTCTTCCAGTTTTTTCCCTGTAATTGATTTCTAATTTCAGAGCACTGTGGTCAGAGAAGACAATTGGTATGATTTCAATTTTCTTAAATATTTCAAGACTTGTTTTGTGGTCTAACATGTGGTCTTTCTTGGAAAATGTTCCATGTGCTCTTGAGAAGAACATATATTCTGCAGCCTTGGGGTGAAATGCTCTGAAAATATCGATTAAATCCAGCTTGTCCAATGTGTGATTAACACCGCTCTTTCCATATTTATTTTCCATCTAGAAGTCCTGCCGCTTGTTTTTGAGGTATGTTGAAGTCCCCTACTATGATAGTGTTACTGTTGATCTCTGTCTTTATGTCAGTCAATATCTGTTTTATATATTTAGGTGCTCCTATGTTGGGTGCATAGATGTTTACTAGGGTTATGTCCTCTTGTTGGATTGATCCCTTTATTATTATGTAGAGCCCACCTTTGTTTTATATATTCTTCATTTGAAAGTCTATTTTTTCAGATATGAGTATTGCTACTCCAGGATTTTTCTCATTTCCATTTGCATGAAATATCTTACTCCAACCCTTCACTTTCAGCCTGTGTGTGTCTTTTGATCTGAAGTGAGTATCTTGTATACAGAATACACAAGGGACTTGCTTTCTTACCCACTCAGCCATCCTATGTCTTTTTATTGGAGCATTTAATCCATTTACATTTAAAATGATTATTGATAGGTACATAGTTAGTGCCATTTTTTTATTTGTAGTTAGATTGTTTTCATCTTTCTTCTGCTTACAGAAGCCCTTTTAATATTTCCTGCAATGCTGGCTTCTTGGTAATAAGTTCTTTTAGCTTATTCTTTTCTGGGAAGCTCTTTATATCTCCTTCAATTTTAAACAATAACCTTGCTGGATAAAACAATCTAGGTTGTAGTCCTTTGCTTTTCATCACTTTGAGTATCTCCTGCCACTCCTTCCTGGCCTGCAACATTTCTGTAGAAAAGTCATTTGATAGTCTTATAGGAATTCCCTTGCATGTAACCCTCTGTTTTTCTCTTGCTGCTTTTAGGATTCTCTCTTTGTCTTTAACCTTTGCCATTTTAACTATAATGTGTCTTGGTGTGGACCTGTTTGGGTTTACCCTGGTTGGAACTCTCTGGACCTCTGGGCTTGTATGTCAGTTTTCCTTCAGGTTAGGGAAGTTTTCGGTATTACTACTTCAAATATGTTTATGGTTCCTTGCTGTCTCTCTTCACCTTCTGGTATTCCTATGATGCGCAAGTTGTTGCGCTTGATGTTATCCCAGAGGTCTCTTAAACCATTTTCACTGTTTTTTATTCTTTTTTCTTTTTGTTGTTCCGTTTGGGTCATCTCTACTAACTTGTCTTCTAAGTCGCTGATCCGATCCTCTGCCTCATCTAACCTGCTGGTAATTCCTTCAAGAGTGTTCTTTATTTCAGTTATTGTATTGTTTAGTTCTATCTGGTTGTTCATTATGATTTCTCTATCCTTCTTTATGTCATCACTAAGATCCTTAAACATTCTTATCATTGGTGTTCTAAACTCTGTCTCCAATACCTTGGTTACCTCTATCTCATTTTGTTCCAATTCTGGAGGTTTCTTCTCTTCTTTTATTTGGGACGTTTCTTTGTTTCCCTACTCTCGCTGACTCTCTGTGTTTGCTTCGATGTATTAGATAGATCCCTTAGGGTTCTTGTTTTTTGTTGGGTGATCTTATGTAATACGTGTCCTTTATATTTGACTTGCACCACTTCCCTGTTCTCCTGTGCGTGTGCTCCAAAGGTGACCCTTGTGTTGTGTATATTGTCCTGTTAAAGTTGAGCTTTAATTGCTTTTGGCTTGTCAGTAGGTGGGATTGACTCCTAGGCTGACTAGTTGTGAGACTTGGCTCTGCCCACAGTGGATGATCTGCTGCATGAGGGTTGACTGCTCAAATGAGGCTTGGCCCCTATGGGCTCTTGTGCCTGTAGAGAATCTCCTCTGGGTGTGTCACTTGTAGGTCAAACCCAGTAATACTCTGGTTTGGTCTGGAGCTGGCCTCTGGGTGTGTTGAATCTTGTGCCTCTTGAGCTGGGCCCTGGTGTAGGGCAATTTCAGAACAAAGCAAATCAGTAAGCACAACAACAAAGAAAAAAACAAATACACTCACATGTAAAAACAGCCGATAACCCACACTCAAGACAGGCAAAAAATACCAAAAATACAAAAACAAAACAAAACAACACAGAAAAAGCAGAACCAGTCTTGGCTTAAGCCCACCAAGTCATCTCTAGGTTGTCCTCTGGTGTACCTAAGACTCCTCTGTGTGTTGTGCAGGCAGAGCTGGCCACCTGGTGCCCAGAGTGACCGTGGGACTGCAGTTCTAGATAAGTGGGGCTATGGGGTCTGGATGGTAGTTTTTACAAAGTCAGTGCAGTTTCTGCTATTGCCTGCACACTGAGAATAACACAGTCAGCCCTGTGCCCAGGTCTCCTGAGTCTTAGGGCACTTCTTCTGTGTGTGTCTATGTGTGTGTATGGGTATGTGGATAGTGTGAGATTTCTGAGCTGCTGAAAGCCCAGAGCTGCCTCTGCCACCTGCTGCTGACTCCTGGGAGTGACTCTGCAGTTGTTATTGCCCTGCTCTAGGCAGGCCAGAAAAGGTGGGTGCTGGGGATAGAGGAGTCTTCTCTCTCCTAGTCCAGCAGTGTCATACTCTTCCCAGCCTCTTCCCTGGGTCACAGCAGCTGCAAACCAGGTCCTCCCAGATCCTGAGCACTACTGCTCCTCTGTAATCTGGCGCTACTCAGTTCAGGGGCCAGCTTGAGTCTCTGGAAGGGTGGGGGTAGGATTAGGAGAGTGGTGGGAGGGCCCAGGTATGGTGTTTGTGTCCTTTGTCCAACCTAGGGCCTAGCTGGAGGTCTCAGCTGAGGATACTGCCTCAAACGCTGGATATGCTGCTCTCTCGGCATGAGAGTTCAGCTGTGGGATGCAGGGAAAGAGCCCACCTCCTGGCTTTTGTGGTCTCTGTTCTGTCCTGGGTCCCCCTATGTCTCCGCAGCCACGGATGTGGGCCACGTGTCCACTCCATTCCCTTCCCTCTTGCCTTGCTCACCCAGTTTGCCCACCTTCAAGTAACCCTCTTATGAGTCTCTTAGCTGTTCTGTGTGATGAGCAGAGGGTCCTTGGATGGGCTACAGATGTTCAATTTGTGGTAAGTTCCAGAGGATAACTCAAGATCACCTCTCTGCCACCATTCCTATGACGTCACTGGGAAGGTGTGTTTTAAAGTGTGCCATAAATTATCCCTCATCATGACAATGTTCCGCATCACACATCACTTCAGGTATACAGCTATCTCTGTCAAATAAAAACATTACAGTGTGTCCTCTTCCACCTTATTCACCAGATCTGGCACTGCTTGACTTCTGGCTCTTCCCCAAATCAAAATGCCTCAGGATATGGAGGCAGCCACGACAGCACAACTAAAGACACTTACGAAAGGACTTCCAGAACTGCTTCAGAAAGTGGCAAGAACGATGAGATAAGTGTGTTCGAAGTGAGGGAAGGTATTTTGAGGAGGATTAATGGCAATGTGTCTTTCACTGTAATATATTTTCAATTTAAACATTCACTATATTGTTTGATCATTGTCGTGCAGGGTGTCACGCGGGGCGGCCTGCGGGGTCTCAGCTCTCACTCCCCACATAAGAATGCAGGATATGGTGAGGCCAAAACGGAACACCCATGGAGCCATAGGTAGGGAAGTTATACCACTATATTCTTGCTGGCAGCTGGGTTGGATACACAGGAAGCAGGAGCCACACTGTCCGCAACCCGCCGTCCTAACTGCAATCCGCACTTTCCAGCCACCATCTTCTTGCTAGCCCCCATTTTTCTGCTACCGTAGCCACGGCAGTTATATTAGTGGCCAATGGCTCACTGGTTACAGCTGATGGCCAACTAGCCACAGCTGATGGCCATCCAATCACAGTTGAGCACCTTTCCACGTGAGGCCGAGAGCCTGGAAATTGTACTCCTGGCTCTGTCCCCACACTCCACCCTTACAGGGTCTCGCCTCACAATCTACACGACAAGTGTCTTCTGCGAGGGGCCCTGTGCGAGGAGCCTGGAGGTGAATGCAATATCCTGGACACAGCTAGGCTCTCTGGGCACAGCCAGGGTTTCTCAGGGCACCACCAGTCCTTCTGGGCATAGCCAGACTTCCTGGGCTTCTTAGGGTACCACCAGTCTCCCCAAGCACAGCCAGGGCCTCTCAGGGCACTGCCACTCTCTCTGGGCACAGCCAGACTTCCTGGGCTCAGCCAGGGCTCTCAGGACACTGCCACTCTCTCTGGGCACAGCCAGACTTCCTGGGCTCAGCCAGGGCTCTCAGGGCACTGCCACTCTCTCTGGGCACAGCCAGACTTCCTGAACTCAGCCAGGGCTCTCAGGACACTGCCACTCTCTCTGGGCACAGTCAGACTTCCTGGACACAGCCAGGGCCTCTCAGGGCACTGCCACTCTCTCTGGGCACAGCCAGACTTCCTGGACTCAGCCAGGGCTCTCAGGGCACTGCCACTCTCTCTGGGTCTCTCAGGGTACTGTGCTGGAAGAACAGCGACTCACAGTCAACGTGCTTACATATTCTCGATGGTGGCCGGTCAAGACACAAAAGCAAACACCCGCCAGTTCCACTACATGGTGGTAATTTCCCAAACAGTCAAGCGGTCCATTAAATTAGGGATAGGAGGCAATTCCCCACAGTCCATAGTCATTCGCCAGGGCTGTCCTGGGGGTGAGGGACGACCTTGACCTCACCCTCATCTCCCACGGAGGACTCAGCAAGTGTTTCCTCCTGGGACAAGTCCCGCATCCAGGCTGCCTCAGCAAGCACTTCCCAGCCCACAGGGCCGCAACGACCTTTGCTTTCTCTGGCCTATGCTGGTTGGGGAACCGTCCACGTCTTCCCACCCCTCCACGGGGGTCCAGCTCTCCGGCAGCTGCTCCTCCTGGCCTTCTTCAGACTCACGCACAAACTGCTCCACCGCACTTCAGAGAGCTTTGGCCGGCACCGTACCCTGCTCGCTGCACCATTTGTCATGTGTGGCGGCCTGCGGGGTTTCAGCTCCCGCTCCCTGCACAAGAACGCAGGACATGGTGAGGCCAAAAAGGAACACCCATAGAGGTAATTTTCATTACCTTGAATCTGGAAGTGCTTTCTCATTCTTGAAAAATCACCTGTATACAATTTAGAAGATTCTGCCAACAAGTAGGACTCATTAAAATCCTCTCACACCCTTTAACTCTCTGGTCCCTTGAAGTTGCTGAGGCAAGCTGGATGAGCATGTGGCCCTCATAGAAAGCCAGAGTCCCAGGGACCTCACCAACTACTGACTAATGGGTAATAGCTAACCCTCCCTGAGAAGAACAGTTGAGGGCAGGAGCCATCATCAAATGTGAAGGATGAGTGCAAATCTGGTGTGGCAGCTGACTGGAAGCTAATTGATAGCTAGACAAGTCGGTGGCATGGAGATTTCTCAACTTCCAGCTCCACACACCTGTAGCAACTCAAGGAGATCTTTGGTGAGGGAGGCAGAGAGGCCCTGGGGCTAGAGATGGACAGACAGTCACCAGCAAAATTTCTTCCTCTCTGATGGGATCTGTATCTCATCCCCTGGCTATTTTTTTGTTCTTTTTATTGAGGTAAAATTCACATAACATAAAAGTAACTATTTTAAAGTTTATAATTCAGTGGCATTTAGTACATTCACATATTGTGCAACCATCACCTTTATTTAGTTCCAAAACATTTTCATGTCCGTAAAAGGAACTCTTGTACCCATTAAGCAGTCAACCCCCATTATCCCACCCTTTTCTCAGCCCCTAACTACCACTCATCTGCTTTCTGTCTCTATGGAGTTACCCATTCTGGATGTTTCATATAAAATGGAATCATATAATATGTGACCTTTTTTTCTGGCTTCTTTCACATAGCATAATGTTTTCAAGGTTCATCCATATGGTGGCATGTATAGTGCTTTATTCCTTTTTAAAGCTACATAATATCCCATTGTGTGTCTGTGTGTGTAATTTTGTTTATGTTTCAGTTGATAGACATTTGGGTTGTTTCCACCTTTTGGCTATTGTGAATGGTACTGCTATGATCGCTCATATACAAGTACGTGTTTGAGTCCCTGTGTTCAATTCTATGGGTATGTAACTAGGAGTGGAATTGTTGCCTATCCATTGTTATGTGTGCTCTTTTTACCAACATGCCTGTTTGAGCCCCAGTGACTCTATCTGCCAACTGGCTTCCAGAGAAAATCAATAACCACTTTAAGTTAAAGATCTGTAAAAGGATTTAAGATGATCACTTAAATATATCCCATTTGGCCAAAGTTAAGGAAGTTGGCTGCTGGGAATGCGAGAGGGAGCTGGCTTAAGTGCTTCCCGCCTCCCTTTTCTTTACAACAAAGATCTTGGCCATATTGTGAACTTACTCATATGGGCTAGATGAATTTGCCCGTGGGTGAGCCATGTATGTGTACAAGTATGAGCATGAATGCTGGCTTTAGGTAAATCTATGAAATGATTTCAAAAGAGCAAGCCAGCAATGTCTTTGTACCCTTATTTTTGTATTCCCTTGTGGGAAGTCTTTCAGCTGGATGACTGGTTATTTATATTGGTTGCCATGTAAGCATTATCTAGGACAAATTTTGAAAAGTACAAAAACAGGAAAAAGTAGAAATGATTTGATACTAACCAAGTTTAAGGTCAAGTCTCTGAATTAAAACACACTACCTGTACTGTAATAATCTGGTAGAAAGCTTTCTGTTTTGCTCTGTGTGCATGCCCTGTAGACTGAATTTGGAAACATCTCACTGTGGCAGTTTTAAGACATTAAGTCACCCTTGGCTTTGATTAGTACTAATTCTAAGAAATGGATACTGTTTTAAACAACAAATGTCCTAGAGTTCTCTTTTGGCAAACTGTTCTATTTTGGAAAGTTAAGCATGTGCCTGAGTATGTATGTTAGTGGAAAAAGAATCTGTGGTCAAGATCAAGACAAGAAATACTAAATCAAAGCAATATGTATAATGACATACAATATGCTGATAATGTTTGCTGGCAGTCAGGAGTCTTTGCTCACTCTTTAACCTTTTAATTCAATTTAAGAACTGTTACTTGTGATGTGTGCAAAGGTGTCCAAGTGCCTATGCAAGAGTGGTGTCTCACTTTCTTGGCTGCAGTGTGCCAGATGCTATGAACCCTCAAAACTCCCTCCCCTCCTGTCTCAGACTCAGATTCCACTGTGGAGGTCACCGACAGTGGAACAATTAAACAGAGGTGGAATCTCTGAGGTATTACGTTTCTCTCCCTAAATCTTGATGGGAACCTTGCACAGGCCCTGCTTTAGTGTTTTTTTCTTTTTTTCAGACTCGCAAGGTCAACAGGAAAAACCCTTTGGGCGCCGGCTTGCTATTTTGATTTTTAACTCCCATTTTCATCAATCTGATGAAGTGTTTTAACTGTGATGACTTTCATAAGAAAGTTGAATTTGCATCATGGGATTTCATGCATATTTTTGAAATTTATACAGAAGTAAAACTGCAAGGAGACATCTAGAATTTCAGTATTTTAGAAAAAATATTAGCAAGTGTTCCTAGAAAAACTCCAAGCTTTAAATTCCATGCTTCCAAACATAGCAACTCAACCTGAAGTGCAACCATGTTCTGTAGGGCCCAAGGAAAGGGAGCTTCAAAAGTCACTGACAAACAGCAGATGTCTAATGGTAACCAAAGCTTTTGTAGCCCTCCTGGCTTCACCCATCACCTCTGGTAAGATGAAGTGTAGGTTGAGGCCATTTCAGCAGAACAATTGACCCTGTCATATCTAGGAAAAAGTCCTCCCTTCATGCCGTTTTTCCCCCTGTCTCATTTTAAAGGAGAGAATTGGATTCAGTCTTTGTGACTCTCATCTTTTTCCCTTATAATGTCTGTTCTAGAGATATTACCCATTATCAACTTAAGAGTTTAGGAGACTGTGCTGAGACTTTTTTGGATGGGGAGAATAAATCTTAGCAAGAAGTGATATGATGGTAACACAGTAACAATGTCCAATTAATCAAATTGCCCACAGAAATCTCCCACTGGCATCAGAAAGGGATTTGTACCAAATTCTGGGAGGATGTGAGTCAATATGAGACATGGACCACATAACCTCATAGAATTCCTCAATTTGAGATCACATCACCTTATTAACAGGAAAGGTGCTTGCCTTAGGGGCTGTATTTCTCTCTTATCAGAGATTATATCCAGTTCCCAATCATCCCAGATGAAGAAATCCAGACATGGTGTAGATAATCTAAAGTGGCAAATAATTTTAAAATGTATGTGGCCTTTGCTTTCAAATGAGTCCTTTTTTGGAGGAGGAGTTGGGGCTTCTTGCTCTGTCAGAGCAAAGAGTGTTCTATACAGAGGAGATTTCTAGAGCAAATGATCTAAATAAAGAGAAGATAAATTGAACAAGTACAAGAAATAGTAACAAGGTCAGTATAGCTGCAGCAGGATGAATGAAGGAGAAAATGGATGAGGTGAGGTTATAGATGTAGGAAGGGCAAGATCCTACAGGGTAAGGAGAATGATTATAGAGGGGCAAAAAGAAAAGCAGGGAGATCAGTAGAAAGATGATGTCAGTAGTCCAAAACAAGATAAAGGGGCTTGTATTAGGGTGATGGGAGTGGAGATGGAGAGCAGGGTGAGATTTGAGGTAGGTTTTGAGATACAGTTGACAGGACAGGCTATTGATTAGATGATGGTGGCCAGGGAGGAAGGTGGGGAAGTGAAGGGGGTTGTAAAGAAAGAACAATCAGAGACAACTTCTAAAGACCAAGTCTGGGAAGCAGGCCTTTTGGGGGAGAGGAGTGGGAGAATACAAATTAAAAATCTTGTTTTGGCCATATTAAGTTTGGAATGACCATTCGACTCCTAAATGGTGATGTCCTATGGGATGCTTGGTAACTAAGTGTGGAGTTCCTGGAGGTCAAGGTTGGCAATGATGCCCAATGATTTGGGCATTATTTTCCAGAAGTCCTGAGACTAGGTGAAATCACGTTGGAGGATGATGTAGGAGCAGGGAAAGTAGGGCCTAGCACTGAGGAGTGGAGGGGTGTAGGGAAGGAGCAGGAGGAGCCAACAGAAGCAGCTGATAAGGAGAGGCCAAGGAGTAAGCAGAAGGAGGGGAGGAATGTCATGGAGGTCAAGAGACGAAAGTGTTTCAAGGAGGAGAGAGTAGCAGCTGTGTTGAGCATGGCAGACAGATCAAGGAAGATAGTTGCAGACAAGTGTCCAGTGGATTATGCCTCATGCAGATCATTGGTGATTTAGACAAAAGCAAAGGCAGCCTGTGGAGGGCTTGGCTACAGAAAACCAGCTGAAGAGGGTTGATGGGGGACAAAGAAGGTGAAAGAGACTACAGACAACTCTTTCCAAAAATATTATTATCTTGTTTAATTCCCATATCATGATAAAAAGGAGGTGCTATTCTTACCCCATTTAAAGATCAGAAAATGGAGACCTAAATTCACATAGTCACTAAGGGTTGGAGTTGGTTTGGGTGTTTGTTTGTTTTTCAGTGTTTTTATTTATTTAAGATTTGTTATTAAAATACAGCTAACATACAATATTATATTAGTTTCAAGTGTACATCATAGTTATTCAATAGAACCCACCTAGCACTATACAGTGTTATTACCACATTATGGATTTTATTCCCTATGCTAAAGAAGGGATCACCATGATAAGTCCAACAACAATCTGACACTGTACCACGCTATCACAATATTATTGGTCGTTGCCCCCCTTTTTAAAATTTTCAATTAGAGTTGACATTCAACATTATTTTGTATTAGCTTCAAGTGTATAGCATAGTGGTTAGACATTTATGTAATTTAGGGAGTGATCCCCTGACTAGTACCACCTGACACTTGTAGGGTAGATGTTGAGGAAAATTTGCCTTCATTGGTTGATGTGAGCTTTTGTCTATTAGCTTTTATCTGTTCCTGTATGTGTGATGATTTCTGTGCTGTGATCAGGGGTTGAGTAAATTCCCCCTTTGGTCTCATTCTCTCAAGCAGGGGAGACATGAGATGAGGTTGCTGTTCTGTCTGCTGTGAGGTGATGGTTAGCTTAAGGGTTAAAGAAATTCTTGACCAGGGGTTGAGAGAATTCCCTCTTTGTTCTGTCTGTTTTGCCCAGATCAGCAGATGAAGTGAAGAAGTAGCTAAGTTATATCAGGATGACGTGACAGTCACATTGCCAGGCTTTGGAAGACCTTGGGCTGATGGTCCCAAGCAAGAACAGTAGATATTGCTTGTCTGGATGACCTAGCCCATCAGCCGGATAAGTAATATATTTTCCTTTTTTATCATTGACTGCTGGACCCTCCCGGAACTGGCTATTCCTTGAGAAGGGAGGCAGGAACACAAAACTTGGCTCTGGGGTGCATCTAAAGCAATATATAAGACAGACCTCAGGTGGATTGATATTGATTGATTGCTGTTTCAAGAGATTGCTATTCAGAAGTCTTGCTATTCAGAAGATTTGCTGTTTCAGGACTGCTTTTCAGGATTGGATTGTTTCAGAGTAAGAGATCGGAACTTGCTTCAATGGACAGTAGCGACTTCTTTTGTTGGTGAATTGTCATCATTCTAGCATCTTTAGGAACTTGCTTGCAGCTTGCAGTATCAGAATACTTCCTAACTTCCAACAACAACAACAACGCCAACAGCAGCATCATTCTTGGGTACTAACAAGCAATGGTGTGGGAGATGCCTGAGTTTCTCTCAACTACAGACTTGGCAAGGTTTTGATTTATGACTTTTTGTTTTGTTTTCCCCCAGTTTGATGAGTTTTTGACATCTACTGTAATAGTTACTATCCTATAGAGTTTACTACTGCTTTTGGATACTCTTTACTGATGTTATTTTTGTATTTAGCCAAGTGATTTTTGATCAATAGTAAACATATGTTGGGATCTCTTAAACTTATACATATATGTGTACTCCTTTGACATGACATTGTTATCAATGTATATAGTTTAGTCTTAACCACCTTTACTTTCTGACATTAGCATATTCTATTAATTGCCTTTGTCTTTTGCTATTGCATATTGCTAAATAAATTGATTAGATATTAAATTAATTAATTAATTAACCCCATTCTAGCGTGTGTCCCTCCTCCCTCTTTTCTTCGCTTGTCATTTCAGCACTACAAATAATTATTACCATATTATTGATCATATTCCCTATATGTTACATCCCCATGCCTATTTGTAACAACCAATTTGTATTTCTTAATACCTTCACCTTTTTCACCCTGCCCCCAACCCCATTCCCATCTATCACCCTGATAAATCTAGTACCTATCTGGCACCATACCTAGTTATTAAAATATTGACTATATTCCTTATGCTATACCCTACATCCCCATGACTACTGTGTAGCTACCAATTTGTACTTCTTTGCCTTTTCACCATCCCTAACCCCCCTCCCATCTTAAAGAAGTCCCTCTAAGATTCCTTGTTATACTGGTTTGGTGATGATGAACTCCTTACACTTTTTTTTTGTCTGGGAAGCTCTTTATCTGTCCTTCAATTCTAAATGATAGCTTTGCTGGGTAGAGTAATCTTGGTTGTAGGCCCTTGCTTTTCATGACTTTGAATATTTCCTGCCAATCCCTTCTGGACTGCAAAGTTTCTGTTGAGAAACCAGCTGACAGACTTATGGGGGCTCACTTTTAGGCAACTAACTGATTGCTTTTCTTTTACTGCTTTTAAGATTCTCTCTTTGTCTCTAACCTTTGGCGTTTTAATTATGATGTGTCTTCGTGTTGGCCTATTTGGGTTCATCTTGTTTGGGACTCTGTGCTTCCTGAGCTTGTGTATATATTTCCTTCACCAGATTAGGGAAGTTTTCTGTCATTATTTCTTCAAATAGGTTTTCAATTCCTTGCTCTCTCTCTTCTCTTTCGGGTATCCCTTTCATGTGAATGTTTGTATGCTTGATGTTGTTCCAGAGGCCCCTTAAACACTCCTCTATTTTGGGGGTTCTTTTTTTTTTTTTGCTGTTCTGGTTGGGTGTTTTCTGCTACCTTATCTTTTACATCCCTGGTTCTATACTCTGCTTCATCTAATCTACTGTTTATTCCCTGTAATATATTCTTCATTTCTGTTATTGTATTCTTTATTTCTGACTGGTTCTTTTTCATGTTTTTGTCTCCATTTTTATCTTTCCTATCTCTTTGTTAAAGTTCACTCTTGTTGTCATGCAGCAGCCTAACCATCTGTCCCCTCATGCCTATCCCTAAAGAAAGAAGAGTCTGTGAGACTGTTCCTTTCAGGGACTTTGCTTCACCTTTGTGCTTATACTACATGTGTCTCTGCTTGGCCCCCAAAAGATGGTTGGTCAGCCAATGATGGGTAAGATTCCTCACGGGAGGAAAAACCCAAGCCAGGCAGAACTGCATGGGGACCACCAGGAGAACTCACTGGGTTGAGAGAGGTGGGCACAGCCCCCCAAGTTTTCCCAGCTATGGAGAGCTTCTGCCTATGTGGCTATATTCCTTCCCACAACTTGCTTGGGAAGTGAGTCAATGATATGGTAACATCAGTTCTCCTTCCATCCTTATCAATAAGTTTCAGCATAAAGGATTTGTCCCTGGGGAGGCACATACCGTAATTGTTAAGACATTTGGCTGTTTGCAGGCAAGGGTGATTGATTTGAGTCAGTTTTCTGGTATGATGTATGAGACTCACAGACCATGGAGAAAACAATACTACTTCCTTGTGTGTATATCAATAAAAGCCAGAAGGCGGCCCGATTCAGGGCTCTCAGTCCTTTGAGGCTGGGAGACCCTTGGCCCCCTGTTTCATAACTTTCTTGATTTCTGTTTCTTTCTTAACCCTTCGCCACCCCTTCTCGTTCTCTCACTGCCTGTGTTGCGCTGGATGCGATACACTCTGAGATCAGTAAGCATCTTTATAACCAGTGCTTGGAACTCTGCATCTGGTAGATTGCTTGTCTCCATTTTGTTTAATTCTTTTTCTGGAGCTTGGTACTACTCTTTTACTTGCTTTGTCTTCCCATTTTGGCTGCCTCCCTGTGTTTGTTTCTATGTATTAGGTAGGGCTGCTATGCCTTCTGGTCTTAATAGTAGGCCTTAGTAGTAGAGTGGCCTTATGTAGTAGGTATGCTGTGGGACTTAGTGGCACAGTTTTTCTGGTCATCTGAGCCATGCACTCCAGTTGTGTCCCTTGTGTGGGTTGTGTGTGCCCTCCTCTTGTAGTTGATAATTTCACATCAATGTGAGGGACTGACCCCCAGGCTCACTGTTTTTGAGGCCTTGACTTGACTACAGTGGAAGAGTTGTTATGCAGGGCAAGATCTGCCTCATCAGGATTCTGGTGCCTGCCCAATCCGCCACATGAATGTGTTGTTATTGGAGGTGGCTGGGTGATGTTCCAGCTTGTTATGAACCTGGCCACGGTGGGTGCCAGCTCCAGGACCACTTTGGAGGGGATCCACTGTAGGTCAAGTTCAGCCACAGCCCGTGTCCCACTCAGGGCCACCCAGCAGAAGCCACAAAGAAATCCACTGATGGTTGCCACTCGTGCCATGCTTGGAAATGCCTTGAGAAGCCAAGCCATGAATCAAGGGTGGCTGCTGCTAGTGCCAAACTTAGGGCCGCTCATCCAGAGGTATAGAACATGCTCAACCCAGATGCTGCGTACTTGAACTCCTCAAACCTTTGAGAGACCCTAGGAAAGTCTGCAGCATGAGCTAAGGCAGGCAGTTTGTATGAAAAAGCTACTGAAAATGGCTTAGGTGTGTCTGAAAGTTAGGCAGCATGGTATGTTGAATCACCAGGGTGTGGTGAACAAATGGCAGAGACTCAGATATGGTGGCCACCTGCATCCACATGCCAGGAAGTGGGAGGGCTCAACAAAGAAACAATAGCCTCTGCCAGCTCCTCCATCCAGGAGAAAGCTGCCTCTCTAGCCCCCATCCCAAGCCAGACAACTCAATTCCCCCACCATATGTCCCTGCCACCTCTCCAGCTGCTGCCCCAGTGCTGAAGCTCAGAGTGAGTGATTCTGTTGGTGGGTAAGTCTGTGCATAGTCACTTTAAGAGGAACACCTGGGAGTGCAGCCACCCTTTGTCTTACACAGTCACAATCCCTGCTGGTTTTCACAATCAGAAATTATGGGGACTTCTCTTCCCAGCACTGGAACCCTGTGCTTGGGTGGGGCTGGGACCTCTTAGTCCTCTGGGGGGTGGTTGAGAACTCCACAGCTGAAATATCCCTCCCAATCTTTATTGGTCACATGCGTGTGTGGGACCAGCCTGTTCCAAGTCTCTGCCCCTCCTACCAGTCTTGAGGTGGTTTCTTCTTTATGTCCTTATTTGTAGGACTTTGGTTCAGCAAGATTTTAGGTGATTCTCAGTGATGGTTGTTTTGTAGTTTAGTTGTAATTTTGATGTGGTTTTGAGAGAAGGTAAGCACAGCATTTGCCTACTGCACCATCTTGGTATTCTCTCTGGAGTTTTTTGACTCAGTTTGAGCTCTTAACCACTACTCTCTTCTCACTCCACTCCACTCTAATTCCACAGCTGCTTGAAGTAAGGATTAGCCATATAGGGACATTTTAGAGGTAGAAAGAAAAAAAAGAAGGGTGATTTCTCTGGAATGGCAGTGACCAGGGGCCCTTTGGAGGGACAGTTCCCTCCCCCACCCTGGCTACTCCTCACCAGGGATGACATGATCTGTACCAGTACAGGTGCAGTTGCTCCTTCAATCTTTCTTTCAGCAACTCCAAATTCAGCCTATTTGTCATCTGTTTATCTTAAACAAAATGTCCAAGAGACTGAAAAGAACAGCCACATTCCAGAGGATCAAATTCTGCCTGTGGAATACAGACCCGAGACACAGGCCTTGAAACAACCCAGCAGGGAGAAGGATTAAAACCTGCAGGCTTTCTATAAAGCCTTGAAACAAGAACATTAAATCTAAAAAAAAAAAAAAAGAACAAAAAAAAAGAACATTAAATCTTAATGTCACATTTTCCATCTAAGTTATCCCAGAAGAAAGGAAAGAGAGCCAGTCAGAGGGAGGTTCTCAAAGGGGACAAGGAGTAGGCCACAGACCAGCACTTTACACATTATTCTAATAAGAAGTGCAGCCACATTCTTTCTCTCTATAAGCAGTTTCACAGGAAATGTGAGGCTTACTCTTTGGTAAAAGTTGAGTTCAATAACCACATCAGAGAAGCTCATCTCCTTGGGCTGAGTTTTCTCCAATATAAAATGAGGAACAAAGAGTCAATACTTGGCTTAATATTGAGTTTCTCCCAGCCTCCACCTGCAAAGCTCAGAAAAGAACCTCAGAACGCCCAGAACAATTTGAGGGCAAGTTACCAGAATCCAATATCAGAACCTTGTACTCACCATTTACAGAAGAGTGACTGGGACAGTCTACAGCCACACAGTCTATAGTGAATAGCCGCAGAGTAAGGACTTGAAGAGGGTAAAAGGAGGGTCTTTTCTGGAGAGAAAGTGAGGTTGAGAGGGTGGTCACACCCAAGCATCCTCTCTTTGCAGAAAGAAGGAGTTGGAAGGGCTTTCTTTGGCAAAGTACAGAAGAACACATGAGCTAGAGCGAGGGCAGATTTGTCCTGCCTGTGCTGCCCTGAGACCTCCCTGGCCTTTTAGTGAAGAATCCCTCCACTGTGGCTCTGGCTGTTTGGCCTGGAGGAGGCATGTGAGGCAGGCTTCCCAGGGAAGGTACAGACTTTGCACCAGTTGTTCTTGGGAAGGACGCTGAAGGAACTGGTATGGCCTGGGCATCAATCCCTCTTCCCAACCCACCATATGAAATCACAAGTGATAAGATGGGGGAATGATAAGACAGGGGAGGTCACGACGGTGGCACTGAATCTTCTATTTTGACATTTGGACCTCTGGTATAATTTGATTTAACAAGTGTAATTTAGCTTGGGACTTCAAAAAAATAAAAGCTTTCAAAAAATCCCAAGCTAAATAGAAGATTTAGTGTCACAATTACAATCCTCCCCTGTCTTATCATTTCCCCTATCTTATCAAAAGGAACACCTTGCACTAATTTGTAGCAGCAAAGAAGGAGACCCACACCTGGAGAACAAGAGGAGTGGCCTGGCTGTTCCAGAATGAATTTGGGGGAACTCTGGTTGAATCACAGGTGGAGAAGCCTTGAGCTTCCCTCCTGTGGCCAAGCAGACTCTAGAACGTATACCAGCAGCAAGCAGAGGGGCAGCGTAGGAACAGTAAGGGACGTCGCTTAGTGACAGAGCATGGGCTTTGGCATCATGCTTCGAATATAAGTCTCAGCTCAGCCAATTAACTCTGTGACCTTGGACAACTTCCTTGGCTTCTCTGGGCTTCTTTCCTCACTCGTAGGAGGGGGAGAGAACTACTCCACAGGGTTGGTGAGAATTGAATCAGTTCAAACATGTACAGTGCTTAGAGTTCCTGCAGGAGTGAGTAGCCATTATGTGTTGTCTTTTACTCTCTTGCTGCATAAAAAGTGCATTGATAACTAGATTTTATGTGTGTGTTTGTGGAGTGGGGATGGGGAGCAACCTCCCCTTGAGCTGCTACTTGGCTTTACTACAGTTCCTGCCTCCCATCTTGTCTCCTCTTGGGCCTCTCAAAGAACATTTGGGAATCCCCAGAGCTCTGAAAAATGTAGTTTGGAAAAAAATACCCTGGATGATCTTTAGTGTCCCTTCCATGCTTAAGAGCCCATGTTTGGTCAAGAATTCTTCCATAATGTTGACATAAGAAATCTCCAAACCTGTAGAGAATTTCTAATTGTTTATGTGAGCCAAACTGACAATTGCCACGAAGCAAGACCTCAAATACTTCCCAGAATAGTAAATTACAGCTTCTTTTTTTTGCATTTAGAATTAAGAAGAGAAGTAAAGAAGATTACATGGAGATGGGAGAAAGCAAGGTGGGGGTGGATTACAGGATAGGTAACAAGATTACAGGATAGCTATTCTTCTGAAAAGAGGCATTTCAAAGATGTGTTAACCTAGATGCTCAGAAACAGCGGCAAGGGCTTGCTTAAGGCAAAGATAAAGTTATATGCCTGGGGTGTGACTACCTATCATAACCTGCTCAGTTAGGAATTTATGATCAGAGCATCCTGTGAGGTTACTTTCCGTAGAACCCCCTTTTCATCCACAGTAAAGTGGCTTAGTCTAAACCACCCACAAAGTCTCACAATTAAGATCGTGAACTTATCCTAGAAAAAGTGCTACATATCTCATTACTGAATATCACTAGTCACCTTTGAAGTACTCCTCTTGGGAACCTAAGCACTGATGCCAGTGCCTGGTCCACCCTTCAAAGCAATTTTGGAACTCTTTTTCTGGAATGGCCAGCAGAGCTGTCATCATATTACCCATGATGCCTGAATGTCATAAAAATGTCTTCCTTTCAATATTTTCTTTATCTTCGGGTAAAGAAAGAAGTCATTGGGGGCAGATCAGGTGAGTAGGGAGAGTGTTCCAATATAGTTGTTTGTTTATTGGCTACAAATTCCCTCACAGACAATGCCGTGTATTGTCGTGAGTTGTTGGCAAAAAGTTCAGGTCATCTTAACTTTTTCATACAGTCTTTGCAGCACTTCCAAATAATAAATTTGGTTAACTGTTTGTCCAGTTGGTACAAATTCATAATAAATAATCCCTCTGATATCAAAAAAGATTAGCAACATCGTTGCAACCAAGTTTGCGAACTTAATTATCCAACCTCATATGTTGAAGGGAAAGTGGGCCCCTCATCAAAAAATCCACATTCAACACAACGCCTAAGCCAACTGGTGTTTTCCAAATTTCCTTGGCTCCTAATTTAGTCCCCTTCTGACTTGTCCTGAGGCCCCCGTAGGTGCTACCAGCCCCCCAACCCCATGCTCCAGTCGGCCTGAGCACCCTGTTCCTCCTTTCCCAGCCTGCAGGCACACTGGGTGGGGCCAGTTCAAACTGCTACTGAACAAAATGAGGGTCCAGCCACTTGGTACATGTAATCCAAAAGAACATTCCAAGTTGATTTTGCTAGTAGGAACTTTATTGCAAGCCAGCAAGCAAGGAGCTTGTGGGGACAGCCCCAGAGAGTAGTTTACAGGCTCTTGGCCTCATGTGAAGGGGTACTGGCTCGGGTGGTGAATGGCCGTCGGCTGTGGCTGATTGGCCGTCGGCTGTGGCCAGTTAGCCAATTGGCCGCTGGTATAACTGCTGCGACTACGGAGGACTGCCGAGGATTGCTGAGGAGCCAAGCAGAGCCGAGCAGAGCTGAAGAGAGCGGAAGAGGAGAGCCGAGAGAGAGGAACAGAGGAGAGAGTGGAGAAGAGTCGTCGGTGGGTCGGTTGGCGGAAAAGCGGACGGCAGGTCGGCGTCCTGTGGGCCCAGCCTCCAGTGAGACCATGGTGGTATGGCTCCCCTACCTATGGCTCCGTGGGTGTTCCTTGTTGGCCTCACCGTATCCTGCGTTCTTATGTGGGGAGCGGGACCAGAGACCCCGCAGGCCGCCCCGCACGACAAATGGCGCAGCGAGCAGGCTCTCCCGCACGACAGAGCTCACTGGGAATTGTTCCCAAAGCAGTGCCTCCCTGAGAACAAAAGACCACATGGTATTATAGAGCTAGTTACTTACATCATAGTGTATTGAGGTATGTTTGGGGTGAAATGCACAGTAAGTGGACATGGCTATATATACATTGCATGTACAGAAAATGGTGGATAAGCCCCATCTTGGGCAGAGATTTTACTTTTATAATGAGAGTATAATGAGAAAAGTTCACACTAAGGCCACTGGAGGATTCTTGGTTAGTTCCAATGGGTTTGGAGCAGTTTCTAGCAGCTTCCTTATCTTTACCTTCTGGTCCTGAAGGAAAACATCTCAGGCAAGCACTGTTAGAATTCCATCAATCAAATAATCATAGTTAACATGTAAGTAATTATGTAGGCTTTCTCCAAATTCTTAACCCTTCTATACCAGCTAGGTAGGCTACAAGATTTTGTATCCTTTTTTGCTCAGTGTACCTCAAATGAAGCTTTCACCTTCCCAATGAAGTTATGCAGTCTACCCTATTTAAAGTGTCCACCTCTGCTCCCACTTCCAAAAGGAGGTAATAAGAAGGTCGAGGTCACAAGGGGGTTTCACTTCAAAGTGGTGAGCCAAACTGACCTTGAAAGAGGATGGTGATCCTCTTCACTTCTCTGAATATTAAATTGCCACCAAACCCCTCTAGCATTAACATAAGTGTATTTAGGGCTTCTATTTCAAAACCCACTTATTGGCGAAAAGACAAAGTAACTGCTCCTGAGGTTGTTAGCGTTTACTCTGAAGCCCACACACATTCACCTCCTTCCCCAAGAGCTATGACATCTGCTTAGTGATAAAGGTCCTGTTTTCCAGCAGCTTTCAAGCTGCAGGTTGCATGTATGATTCACCTGAGAGTTTTGAAAAGCACTGATGCCTAGGAACAGGTCTGAGGTAGGGGGAAGCCTGGGCACAAGGGTTTTTAAAACTCATAGCTAATGAAATGTGCAGCCAAGAATGAGAACCACAGATGTACAGTGACTAAAAAATGCTAATGTGACTCTGTAATGATTTATTCTGAGGTGGGCCCAGGCTGTACGTTTTTTCAAGCACTTCAGGTGCTTCTAATGTGCAGCCAAGGTTGAGAGACCATTGCTTTGACCAGTGGTTCTCAAAATGGGGTCTCCAGACCAGCATCACCTGGGAACTTGTTAAAATGCAAATTCTCAGGCTCCCCACAGGTGGACTGGATCCAACTTTGATCTGTGCATCATACAGATTTAGCAGAGAAGACACAAATTGAAATGCTTGCTTGTCTATGCTTTTCTATAAATAGAAAAAGTAGAGGACTCCATCAAGATGCTCCCTTCCCCCTTTTCTAGAACAGGGGCCACAGGGTGTTTTTTTTTTTTTTTTCATTTTCATGGAAATGTGAAACTGCCACCGGGAAAAGACATGGTTAATCACTAGTGATAGACAAAGGAATGTTTGGGAGAACACAGATTTGTTGCCCACTGTCGTGCTGGAGACCCTGCTCGCTGCGCCATTTGTCGTGCTGGGCGTCCAGTGGGGTCTCTGCTCCCGCTCCCCATACAAGAATGCAGGATATGGTGAGGCCAAAAAGGAACACACAAGGAGCCATAGATAGGGGAGTCATACTAGTATATTCTCGCTGGCGGCACTATACTCTCACTGGAGGCTGGATCCACACTGTCCGCAACCAGCCATCCTAACTGCAATCCACGCTTGCCAGCCCAGCCGCCATCTTCTTGCTAGCACCATTCTTCTCTCTCTCTTCTCTCTGCTAGCGTAGCCACAGCAGTTATATTAGTGGCCAATGGCTCACTGGTTACAGCTGACGGCCAAGTAGCCACAGCTGATGGCCATGCAATCACAATTGATGGCCATTTACTACCTGAGCCAGCACCTGTCTATGTGAGGCTGAGAGCCTGGAAACTACTTTCTGGGGCTCTGCCCCCACACTCCACCCCTACAGGCTCTCGCCTCACAATCTACGCGACAAGCGTCTTCTGTGAGGGGCCCTGTGCGAGGAGCCTGGAGGTGAATGCAATATCAAGACATAGCCAGGCTCTCTGGGCACAGCCAGGGTTTCTCAGGGCACCACCAGTGCTTCTGGGCATGGCCAGACTTCCTGGACTTCTTAGGGTACCTAGTCACTGCCACTCTCTCTGGGAACAGCCCGACTTCCTGGGCACAGCCAGGGTATCTCAGGGCTCAGCCAGACTTCCTGGACTCAACCAGGTCTCTCAGGGCACTGCCACGCTCTCTGGGAACAGCCCGACTTCCTGGGCACAGCCAGGGCATCTCAGGGCTCAGCCAGACTTCCTGGACTCAGCCAGGGCTCTCAGGGCACTGCCACTCTCTGTGGGCACAGCCACACTTCCTGGACACAGCCAGGGCTCTCAGGGCACTGCCACTCTCTCTGGGAACAGCCCGACTTCCTGGGCACAGCCAGGGCATCTCAGGGCTCAGCCAGACTTCCTGGACTCAGCCAGGGCTCTCAGGGCACTGCCACTTTCTGTGGGCACAGCCACACTTCCTGGACACAGCCAGGGCTCTCAAGGCACTGCCACTCTCTCTGGGCCTCTCAGGGTACCCTGCTGGAACAACAGCGACTCACAATCAAGGTGCTTACATATTCTCAATGGCGGCCAGTCAAGACACAAAAGCAAATATCCCCCAGTTCCACTACATGGTGGTATGTTCCCAAACAAACAGTCAAGCTGTCCATTAAATTAGGGATGGAAGGCAATTCCCCATAGTCCACAGTCATTCGCCAGGGCTGTCCTGGGGGCGAGGGACGACCTTGACCTCACCCTCATCTTCCATGGAGGACTCAGCAAGCCTTTCCTCCTGGGACAAGTCCCACATCCGGGCTGCCTGAGCAAGAACTTCCTGGCCCACAGGGCCGCAACGACCTTTGCTTTCTCCGGCCTGTGCTGGTTGGGGAACCGTCCACATCTTTCCACCTCTCCACGGGGCTCCATCTCTCCAGCAGCTGCATGGCTTTTCCTGTGCTGGTGGGAGAACCGTCCAGGTCCTCCCACCCCTCCACGGGGGTCCAGCTCTCCGGCAGCTGCTCCTCCTGGTCTTCTTCAGACTGGGTGTTCATACGCACAAACTGCTCCACCATCCTTCGGAGAGCTTTGGCCGGCACCGTACCCTGCTCGCTGCGCCATTTGTCGTGCTGGAGACCCTGCTCGCTGCGCCATTTGTCGTGCTGGGTGTCCGGTGGGGTCTCTGCTCCCGCTCCCCATACAAGAACATAGGATATGGTGAGGCCAAAAAGGAACACACAAGGAGCCATAGATAGGGGAGTCATACTAGTATATTCTCGCTGGCGGCACTATACTCTCACTGGAGGCTGGATCCACACTGTCCGCAACCAGCCATCCTAACTGCAATCCACGCTTGCCAGCCCAGCTGCCATCTTCTTGCTAGCACCATTCTTCTCTCTCTCTTCTCTCTGCTAGCGTAGCCACAGCAGTTATATTAGTGGCCAATGGCTCACTGGTTACAGCTGACGGCCAAGTAGCCACAGCTGATGGCCATGCAATCACAATTGATGGCCATTTACTACTTGAGCCAGCACCTGTCTATGTGAGGCTGAGAGCCTGGAAACTACTTTCTGGGGCTCTGCCCCCACACCCACCCACAAGTCATTAAAGGTCTTGGGGAAGAAAAAAGGAGAGAGGGAAACCATAAATACAGAGGTCTGTGGATTTTGAGTGGGTTTCATGCTTGTATCATTTTCCAATTCTGGAATGTTTCATCTGCAAACCCTGCCTAAACATTGGAGTACATCTGGCGTTTTTAAGTTTTTAGTGTCAAGCTAACTTTCTTGGAGTTCAAGCCAGACTCTAGGGGTTACTAGGTAACAATTCCAAACCACAATAACAATAGATTCAAGCCAATATATAAATCCTGTTGGGGTTTCTCTTTTGCATTATTATCTTTTGAGTAAGAGCTGGGGAGAAAAATGAGGGAAGAAAAACATATAGAAACTTCTTGGAAAAAATTCAGGTAGCTCTATAAACTAAAAGCTGGATTGACCTGGAGTCCACCTTCAAGATTGTCACAAGTAAGGGGGAGGACAGCTGGTTGCCGTGCAGGAGACCCTGCTTGCTGCGCCATTTTTCAGGTGGGGTGGCCTGTGGGGTCTCAGCTCCCGCTGTGCACATAAGAACGCAGGATGTGGCTAGGCCAAAAAGGAACACCCAGGGAGCCATAGGTAGGGGAGTCATAGCATTATAGTCTCACTGGAGACTGGAGTCACCTGACATGCGACCTGCTGTCCACTTTCTGCCAACCGACCGACTCTCCTCGACTCGACTCCCCAGCGCAGCCGCGGCAGTTATATTAGTGATCAATGGCTCAATGTTTACAGCTGACGGCCAAGTAGCCACAGCTGATGGCCATCTACTACCCGAGCCAGCACCTTTCCACATGAGGCCGAGAGCCTGGAAACTGCACTCCTGGCTCTGTCCCCACACTGGTGAAGGAGCCTGAAGCTCTGCTGATGGCCCTCTGACTTTCCCTCCTTTATATGATAACATACGTTAAGGGAACAAAACACAAGAGTAGCTTCCAGGATATTATGGAGTAAATTGTGTTAAAATGCATCCCAAATCTCATGTTTCACAAAATCATAATTAAAGCAAAAGATGGTGTTGACACCCCTTTAAGGATATGAACGTCCTCCTTGAAAGACTTTTCAAAGACATCTACAAAGCTAAGCCTCTGAAAAGGAATTGTGGTGCAAGGAGCTTGTGTTTTGATGATGGAATGCACCTGGAAAGGAATTCTGGAAGTCCTTTGGTATGTTGAGCTCCCTGACCATCAGTGAGAAGGCTGAGCCAAGAGGAGGAGGCTGAGCCCAAACCACGTAGCCCTCCTCATCAGAGGCACAGCTGTCTTCACAGGAAGCTCCTGCATCCAGATTGTGGGGAAACATGAGTCACCAAAGGAATTCATTAAAATTCAGGCTCCTGGGTCCCTGCCTCAGAGATACTGATTCAGGAGGCCTAGGGTGGACTTGATGATCCGTTTAAAGACATTTCCAGCTGATACTGATGCGAAGCCAATGGTTTGAAGGGCTCCCTTTGAGAACTGCTTCATGTGAATTCTACAGAACTAGTCCTGAATAGAGGGTTGCCTGATTTATTGGCATCTTCTTGGTGTTTCCCCAGGCCATGCCAGTGGGGTGTAAATTTGGAGAATCAACATGTACCATCATTATCTTCATCACTGTCAGTGTCTCTGGATATGGCATTTATTTCCCTCCACAGTAGGGCCTTTCCCTGAGTTTCCCAGAGCCTCAGGGTGGATGTGCTCACCTACTTGAGATGTCTGCATGTCCCCCTTGCCGTTCTGCTCCTTGCAGGGACACAGCCACCTGAAATCCTGGTGTCAGGGCCTGGGTTACCCACTGTCTCCCACACTGACGTTGATGTCGCTTTGATGTTGTACCACTGCTAAATCTTCCAGTTTTCATTGGTAACCCTGCTGTCAAGTGTTGTGGTTGCTTGCTTGTGAAAGAATTCAGAAGGCACAAAGAAATAGAAGTTAGAAAGTTTATCCAAGAAGAAAAGTACTGGCAGAGAAGCTGCCAGGGGCAGAGTCTAGATGGAGCAGACAACTGCACCGATCTGCAGGTTTGCTTTCCTTATATGAGGTCTGCTAATTAAGTTCACGAACTCATCCTAGAAAAAGTGCCACATACCTCATTGCTGAATATCTCACTACGGTCACCTTCGAAGTACTCCCTTTGGGAAGCTATGCACTGACACCAGTGCCTAACCCACCCTTCAAAGCAATTTTGGAACTCTTTTTCTGGAATGGCCATCAGAGTTGTCATCGTATTACCTTGATGTTCTGAGTGTCATCAAAATGTCTTTTTTCTTTTTGTTTTCAATATTTCCTTTATCTTTGGATAAAGAAAGAAGTCATTGTGGACCAGATCAGGTGAAATAGGGAGGGTGTTCCAATACAGTTATTTGTTTACTAGCTAAAAACTCCCTCACAGACAGTGCCGTGTGCAGCCTTTTCAGCACTTCCAAATAGTAAACTTGGTTAACTGTTTGTCCACTTGGTACAAATTCATAATGAATCAGCCCTCTGATATCAAAAAAAGTTAGCAACATTGTTTTGACTCTTGATTTGGACTGACAGAACTTTTTTTGTCCTGAAGAATTGGCTGGCTTCCATTGTGCACTTTGACGCTTTGTTTCAGGGTCATGTTGGTACAACCATGTTTCATCACCAGTGATAACATGGCCCAAACCATCATCTTCTTGCCTCTCCAAAATGTCTTGGCAAACTGCAACTCTCCTTTGCTTTTGTTCATCAGTTAGCTCCTTCAGGACCCTTTTTGCACATATATTTCTCATGCCAAGATTTTGAGTTAAGATTTTCCTAACCGTTTCTCTATCGATGTTTACTTCACCTGCTACTTCTCACAGTCAGCCAACAATTTTAACGCACAATTTGGTGAATTTTTGCAATGTTTTTGTCAGTTCTGCTTGTTACTGCCTGCCCTGACCTCTCTTCATCAGTGACACATTCTCTTCCCTGTGAAAAACATTTAATCCATTTCTACACTGCCGTTTTCTTCATAAACTTGGACTAACATGCCCCTGATTTCACTT
Organism: Rhinolophus sinicus; assembly: GCF_036562045.2. NCBI lineage: Eukaryota > Metazoa > Chordata > Mammalia > Chiroptera > Rhinolophidae > Rhinolophus > Rhinolophus sinicus. The sequence goes on along the minus strand of NC_133761.1, from coordinate 37,549,798 downwards.
CCCCTCTTGTCAAGTTTAACAATAAATTTAATGTTTGTTTGTTGCTCTAATTCAAGCTCAGACATTCTGGCTAAAGCACACAAAAACACGCAACAACAATAATGAACGCCACTCAGCAAGACACCACCACACATTGATGTGAACACAGCTGTGAGATACCATTATACCAAGGTTATGAAATGTTACTGAGCTGTTTGTACAGTGCTGCTAATGTAAGCACATGGTGGCAAGTTTGTGAACTTAATTGTCATACCCCATATAGGAAAGTGTAGGTAATTTTCTTACAGCAGAGGATGTGATGTATAGATTAAGGTTATTTAATTGGCATGCGCAGGTTATGTAACTGGTTTCTTTCTGCGCATGCTCTTACCCAGAATGCAAACAGAAAAACCCATGGTGGGGGGCAAGCTATAATGTTCATTTTATTCTAATTGTATTGCGATGAGGCCAGAGGGCAGGCTCCAGCAGTCTGTGCAGGCGTCAAAAACCAGATAATCGGCTGGGGTCTTATCTCCTTTTTCTAGGGGTGTTTTGACAGAAAAATTTATCTATAGGGCCTGAAACTGAGCATTCCCTGGGGAGTGGACGTGGGTAGTGCAAAGTACTGATCAAATTACCTTCTGCTAATCCCCCTCAAGCTTACTTTTTGTTGACTTTTTTTCTGCCTTATCATCAGGGTCACCATCACATGCCTGGTGTTAGGGCCTGGATTACCCCGTCTCCCACACTGATGCTGATATCCCTTTGATGTTGACCACTGCTAAATCTTCCAGTTTTCACTGGTGAGACTGCTGTGCCCAGGGCAAAATGTGGTGCTGCTTCAGAATTACCCCAGGTCTGAAGAGTGACAGCTTGGAGCTGGTAAGGCCCAGTTCTGGCTCCAGGGTGCCTTGAGGCAGGAAGAGCCCCATACTTGCCTCTTCTTTCAGCTGCCCAAGGAGTTGAGAGCAGACACATTCTAAGGAGACTTTGCTTCAGCAAAGAGAGTATATAAAGGTGAGGCCAGACCTTGATCTGGAATGTTCCAGTTGATGCAAAGAGGAGCTAACCTGCTAGAGGGATATGAGACCAGCAACACTAGAGGGATATGAGGCCAGCAACACTGAGTATTTGCTTTGTGTTGGGCACAAGGCAAAACACCCCCATTATTGTGTTTAGTTCTTGCAATGAGCTTGTGACAGAGCACTGTTATTCCACATCCTTCCCAGCACCTGAAATTAAGAGACTTTCTCAATTTTGCAGTCTGGTGAGTGTAAAATGGAGGTTGTGTTTGGTATTTCTTTGATTGCTAATGAGGTGTTTGTGCTTTTTTTGGAGGGTTTGTTTTGTTTTTTAAATATTTCCTTTTCTGAAATAATGTCATGTTTTTACTACTAGTGTGTCCTGGCTTTGATGATCACTGACTTTTGGTTTTCTCCAGACAGTCCAGGGGGAAATGGAAAGGAAGAGTAGGACTGTTTCTAGACTTCAAGGAGAGAGAAAATTGGAAATAGTCCTCTGTTCTGGGGGAACAGGCAGTATGGTGATGGGCGAGGGCCAGCAGAAGGCCTCTGCTGGGGGACTGGGTTTGGTCCTTGGGAGATAGGACTTTAGGAAAAGTGATGCCTGAGGCCCAACCTGTTCCTTATTCAATGATGGAATTCCATTATTACCAAACCTTCAGCAAATGTTACGAATATATACTGGGAAGTAGAGTGGCACAGAGAAGTAGTGGGATGGCTGGAGGTAGTATAAGAGAAAACCAGAGCAGAATTTTGGTGTAAGTGGTGAGAGGCCCCACCAAGATATGTTAGCCACCTTACTCCTTGGAATTACCAGCACTATTTAGTAGCATATGGGATTACTTACTGTTAAGGCCAAGTTGGGGTTTGATGCTCAAGGAAAGGGCGACCCAGTAAGCAAAGAAGACAAGGGGACACATGGTTACACCAGGGAAGGGTGGAGGTCAGAAACAGATTTATTCTTGAATCACCCTCCCCCATGACTTAGCTAGGCAAAAATTGCCTTCTTTCTTTTCTTAGGAGCAGGTACTTCCCCAGGCAGTGCCTCAGTCCCTCGGGCAGGCCAGGTCACAGTTTCCAGGCAGCCCTGGACATGTCTGAGTCCCAGCAATGAAACAGCTTAGACAGAATTGGATGCTAATATAGGTTTTATTTCGTTTTTAGTATATGCCCCCCTCCCCTGTTTTTTAAGTTGAGTCAGAATTCAGATAATATCAAATTAACCATTTTTGGTGGGTTTTTGTTTGTTTGTTTCTTTCTTCTTTCCTAAAATTTAGCCATTTAAAAACATGCAATTCACATATAAGTGAGATCATATGGTATTGTCTTTCTCTGTTGACTTATTTCACTTAGCATAATGTTCTCTAGATCCACCCATATTGTTGCAAATGGTAAGATTCCATTCTTCTTTTTGACCGAGTAATACTCCATTGTATAAATGTACCACCGTTTCTTAATCCAGTCATCTACCAATGGGCATTTCAGTTGTTTCCGTGTCTTGGCTACTGTGAATAGCACTGCAATAAACATAGGGCTGCATAATTTTTTTCAAATTCACGTTTTTTTATTTCTCTGGTTAGATACCTAAGAATGGAATTGCTGGGTCATTAGGTAGTTCCATTTTCAACTTTTTGAGGTACCTCCATACTGATTTCCATAGTGGCTGCACCAATCTGAAATTCCACCAACAGTGTATGAGGGTTCCCTTTTCTTCACATACTTGCAACACTTGTTTGATGATTTATTGATGATAGCATTCTGACCTGAAACTAAGAAAAAATAAATAAAATAAAATAAATTTAAAATATGCAATTCAGTAGCATTTAGTACATTCACAATATTGTGCAACCATTACCACTGTCTAGTTCTAAAAGTTTGTTTCCTTTTTAAATAGACTTTATTTTTAGGGCAGCAAAATTGAGCACAAAGTGCAGAATTCCCCATGTACCCACTGACTACACACGTGTACAGCCTCCCCCATTATTTATATCCCCTCCAGAATGGTATATTTGTTTCAATCTATGAACCTACATTAATACATACGTTACAGTTAATTCTTCATTTTGTACATTCTGTGCGTTTTAACAAATCTATAACAACATGTATCCATCATTACAGTATCGTACAGAATATTTTCACTGCCCTGTAAATCCTCTGTGCTCCAGTTATTCATTCCTTTCCCACTCCTAACCCCATTTAAAGATAAACTGAGGGACATTAACAATTTTAAGAGTTTATCTGAGCAAAAATTGATTAAATTCAGGCATTGCCAAATCTCAGGTGTTTGGTTAGGAGCACTCCTGGGATAACATCTGGGGAAACATAGAGAAGGTGCAAAGCAAAGAAAGGAAATTATTTGATTAGCTATACTTAAAGCTACATTGGTTGTTTATGTGTCCTTAGGTTTTGATTTCATAACCTTAAGACATTTGCAGGCTTGGATTTTAGTTTGCTTAGGTAGGCACACAGGGCGTTAGAGCCCCATCAGTCTAATGACTTCCTTGTTTAATTAATTTAACACCATTAGCTCCTGACAATGACTGATTATTTTTAAATTACAGTTGACATTCAATATTATTTTATATTGGTTTCAGGTGTACAGGTGGTTAGACATTTATATAATTTACAAAGTGATCCCCCCCATAAGTCTAGTACTGACCTGGCACCATACAGAGTTATTACAATATTATTGATTATATTCCTATGCTGTACTTTACAGCCTCATGTCTATTTTGTAACTACTAATTTGTACTTCTTATTGCCTTCACCTTTTTCACCTAGCTCCCCAACCCCCCTCCCATCTGGCAACCATCAGTTTGTTCTCTCTATATATGAGTCTGTTTCTGTTTTGTTTTTTCATTTATTTTGTTCTTTAGATTCTACATGTAAGTTAAAGCATATGGAATTTGTCTTTCTCAATTTGATTTATTTCACTTCACATAATACCATCTAAGTCCATCCATGTTGTCACAAACGGTAAGATTTCATTCTTTTTTATGGCTGACTAATATTCTATTGTACATATGTACCATTTCTTCTTTATTCAATTGTCTGCTGATGGGCACTTAGGTTGCTTCCATATCTTGCCTATTGTAAATAACGTAGCAATGAACATAAGAGTGCATATATCCTTTCAAATTAGTGTTTTGGATTTCTTTGGATAAATACCCAGAAATGGAATTGCTGGGTCATATGATAGTTCTATTTTTAATTTTTTGAGGAACCTCCATACTGTTTTCCATAGTGGCTGCATAAATTTACAATCCCACCAACAGTGTACAAGTGTTCCCTTTCCTCCGCATCCTTGACAACACTTGATGATAGCCATGCTGACAAATGTGAGGTGATATCTCACTGAAGTTTTAATTTGCACTTTTTTGATGATTAGTGACATAGATCATCTTTTCATGTCCCTTGGCCATATGTATGTCCTCTTTGGAGAAATGTCTATTCAGATCCTTTGCCCATTTTTTTAATTGGATTGTTTGGGTTTTTTTGTATTGAGTTTTATGAGTTCTTTATAATTTGGATATTAACCCCTTATCTGATGTATCATTGGCGAATATCTTCTCCCACTCAGTAGGTTGTCTTTTTGTTTTGTTGATGGTTTCTTTGCTGTGTGAAACCGTTATAATCTGATGTAGTCCCATTTGTTTATTTTTTCTTTTGTTTCCCTTGCCTAGAGATATATCAAGTATATATATATATATATATATATATATATATATATATATATATACACACACACACACACACATACATATACTGCCTATGTTTTCTTTTTATGGTTTTGGATGTTACATTTAAGTCTTGAATCCATTTTGAGTTTACTCTTGTATATGGTGTAAGAAGGTTGTCTAGTTTCATTTTTTTGTATGTACCTGTTCCATTTTCCCAACAACATTTAGTGAATAAACTACCTCTATCCCATTGTATATTCTTGCCTCCTTTGTCATAGATTAAATAACTATATGGGCATTGGTTTATTTCTGGGCTCTCTAATCTGTTCCATTGTTCTATATTTCTGTTTTTATGCCAGTGCCATGCTATTTTGTCTATTATAGCCTTGTAGTATAGTTTGATATCAGATAGTGCGAAGCCTCCAGTTTTGTTCTTCTTTCTCTAGATTTCTGTGGGTATTTGTGTGGGTTTTTTTTGTGTGTGTGGCTTTATATTAATTTTAGGATTATTTGTGGAAAATGCCATTGGTATTTTCATAGGGATTGCTTGAATCTATAGATTGCTTTGGGTAGTATGGCCGTTTTAGTAGAGTTAATTCTTTCTATCCATTAACACAATATATCCTTCCATTTACTCATATTCTCTTCAATTTCTTTCTTCAATGTCATAATTTTCTGAGTTCAGGTTGTTTACCTCCTTGGTTAAATTTATTCCTAATTTTTTTCATGCAATTGTAAATGGGATTGTTTTCTTCATTTCTTTTTTTGATAGGTCATTATTGGTATATAAAAATGCAACCAACTTCTGAATATTAATTTTGTATTCTGGTACTTTTCTGAATTCATTTATCAGTTCTAATAGTTTTAGGATGAGTCTTTAGTGTTCTCTATACATAGTATCATGTCATCTGCACATAATGACAGTTTTACTTCTTCCTTTTAAATTTATATGCCTTTTCTTTCTTTTTCTTGTCTGATTACTGTGGGTAAGACTTCCAGTACTGTGTTGAATAAAAATAGTAAAAACTGACATCCTTGTCTTGTTCCTGACCTTAAGGAAAATGCTTTTACCTTTTCCCTGTTGAGTATGATGTTAGCTGTGAGTTTGTCATTTATGTCCTTCATTATGTTGAGATATGTTCCCTATAGTCCCACTTTGCTGAGAGTTTTTATCACAGATGGATGCTGGATTTTCTCAAATGCTTTTCCTGCATCTACTGATACAGTCATATGATTTTTATCCTTCATGTTGTTTATGTGGTTTATCACGTTAATTAATTTGTGGATATTGAACTAACTTTGCATCCCAGGAGTAAATCCCTCTTGATCATGGTGTAGAATCTCTTTAATGTATTGCTGAATTTGGTTTGCTAATATTTTGTTGAGGAATTTCGCATATATCATCATCAAGGATATTGGCCTATCATTTTCTCTTTTTGTAATGTCTTTGTTTGGTTTTGGAATCAGGGTAATGCTGGCCTTGTGAAATGAGCTTGGGAGCCTCTCCTCCTCTTGAAATTTTCTGGAATAACTTGAGAACGACAGGTATTACTTCTTCTTTGAATGTTTGGTAAAATTCATTGGTGAAGCCATGTGGTCCAGGACGTTTTTTCATTGGGAGTTTTATTTTATTACTGATTCAATTTCGTTAGTAGTAATATGTCTGTTCATATTTTCTGTTTCTTCTTGATTCAGTCTTACTTAGAAGATTGTATGTTTCTAGGAATTTATCCATTTCTTCTAGACTGTCAAATTTATTGGCATATAATTGTTCCTAGGAATTTCTTCTAACCCTTTGTGTTTCTGTGGTGTTGGTTGTCACTTCTCTTCTTTCATTTTTTATTTTATTTATTTGGGTTTCTCTTTTTTTTTTTTTTTCTTGATGAGTCTGGTTAAAAGTTTATCAACATTGTTTATTTTTTCAAAGAACCAGCTCTTGGTTTTATTGATCTTCTGTATTGTATTTTAGAATCTAGTTTATTTCTGTTCTGATCTTTATTATCTTCCTCCTTTTACTCATTTTGGGCTTTGTTTGTAGTTCTTTTTCTAGTTCCCTTAAGTGTAAGATTAGAGTGTTTACCTGAGATTTTTCTTGTTTATTTAGGCACACCCGTATTGTTATGAATTTTCCTCTTAAGACTGCTTTCGCTGTGTCATAGATTTGGGGGTCATTGTATTTTCATTTTCATTTGTCCTGAGGTATCTTTTAATTTCTGCCTTGATCTCATTGTTAACCCATTCACTGTTCAGTAGCATGTTTATTGGCCTCTATTTTTTTTGTTTGTTTTTCTGTTTTTTTCTTGTAATTGATTTGTAGTTTCATACAATTGTTGTCAGAGAAGATGCTTGATATGATTTCAATCTTCTTAAATTTACTGAGACTTGTTTTGTGGCCTAACATCAATCACTGATTTCTTACTGTTTCCATAGATTTGCTTTTACCAGAATGTCATATTGTTGGGATCTTACAAGATGAAGCCTTTTCAGATTGGCTGCTTTCACTTAGTAATACGCTTTTAAGGTTCCTGCATGTTTTTTCATGGCTTGATAGCTCATTTCTTTTTAGTGCTGAATAATATTTAATTGTCTGGTTGTACCATAGTTTATCCATTGAGAGACTGAATGTACAAATGGACAATAGCAAGCCCATATATAAAAACAGAACTTTGACCCACAGCTTACAGTAAGTCACTCAGGAATCCTTTTTATCTACAATAAACAACCCAGGCAGCAAGCCTGCAGTGAGCCTCCTTGAGTAAGCCACACTTCCTTTCAGTGATAACCCAGGAGGCAAAACAATAACTTCTATAAAAATCTGCCCCAAATGGTCAAACTCAATTAATAACTGACAGCTTCTCTGTTTTTTGTCCCTGCTTCCAATTTAGGACACAGGCAGAAAAAGTCTAATGTGGTCCCTAACCAATCACATAGGATGCCCCAGTTCTAGTTAGCCTACCTATAACTTCTCCAGGCCAACATCCTCCAAGCATAGCACGCTGAAGCCTCCTCTTTTTTCTACTATGAAGCTTCCGCATTCCTCTGCCAGCCTTTGCGTTTCTGCAAAAATGCAAATGATGGTGGCCAACTCCCTTGCTATAGCAAGCTCAGAATAAATTGCCTTTGTTTTTCTCTTTTTGTTGGTCTTCTATTTCTACACCATTTGTTTAATGAAGGACATGTGTCCAAGTTCTAGCAATTATCCATGTGCACATTTTTGTGTGAACAGAAATGTTCAACTCTTTTAGGTAAATACAAAGAGCAAGATTGCTGGATTGTTTGGTTAAGAGTATGTTTAGTTTTGTAAGAAACCATAAAACTGTCTTCTAAAGTGGCTGTACCACTTTGCATTCCCCCAAGTATTGAACGAGAGTTCCTGTTACTCCAAATCCTCACCATTATTTGGTGTTGTCAGTATCTTAGATTTTGGATATTCTAACATGTATGTAGTAGTATCTCACAATTATTTTAATTTACATTTCCTTGATAACAAATGATGTTCAGTATCTGTTCACATGGTTATTTATCATCTGTATATCTTCTTTAGTGAGGTGTCTGTTTAGTATCAGGCTGTTTGTTTTCTTATTGATGAGTTTTAAGTGTACTTAGTATATTTTAGATAAAAGTCTTTAATCAGGTATGTCTTTTGCAAATATTTTCTCCAAGTCTATGCCTTATCCTCTTATTCTCTTGGTAGTGTCCCTCACAGAGCAGAAGTTTTCATTTTAATGATGTTCAGATTATCAAGTGTTTCTTTCATAAATTGTCCATTTGCTGTTTTAGCTAAAAAATTATCACCATACCCAAAGTCATCCAGATTTTCTCCTATCTAAGACATTTTCATGATCCCCAAAGGGCTATCTGTTCTTTATGTTTTTATATAAAAATTTAATTTGCCCACATTTGAGCAGCAACATGCAGATTTATTTTCCCTATTTGGCCAAATGTTAGTTTGAAGAGGTAATGAGCTTCCACGCTTTGTTTCATATGTTTGTTTTTTTTCTGAAGGGGAGGTTGTTTGTTTTTACAGATGTAAAAGACAGTACTAATTGCTTCCCAATTTCTGCCTAGAAAAATCTCAAAAAAGAATAGAGAGTGTTTACTAATTTTGAGTAGAACAACTATATTCCAGGGATAATTTTTTTTGCATTTTTTTCTCTGACATTTGGACCTTTACCCATCGGATCAAAAATGTGAGAGTAGAGCATTATGAAAGTGTTCTTCCTCTTTATGGGTTGAAATCTTTAAAATCTTAAGGATAGATGAGCAAAGTGAAGTGAGCAGGAGAAGCCCATCTTAGTGTCATATCATGCTGGGGGTGTTTGTTCTTTAATCAGTGGTAGAGAATCTGCCAGAAGTATTTTGTTTCTTTATGCTTCTCTTCTTGTTTTATCTATTTCTATTAGAATCTAGATTTTGGTATTCCTGTAATATGTGGCATCCATTAGAGGAAAATAAATTAAAATTGAGCAAGTAGGGCTTTATGGCAGAGGTTCCTATTGGGGATTAGGGTGACATGGAGGTTGAGGCAGGAGGTTCAGTAAAATATCTTAACATTTCTATAGAGGAGAGGGAACATATATTCTCTTGCCCAGAGGAAAGAGTTCTGTAATAACATTTCTGGTCCCTCTCTAACCTCTCAATCCTCCTCCTATGGGGAGTGTGATTTATCTGGTTGCTGAAATGACTAGTCTGACATTCATTGGTCCCTGGATGTTCGCCTTGTCTGTTGGGTGAGGTTAATGACTTAAAGGCCCTTGCACAGATGAGGTCCTCTCTTTCTACCCCATCTGTCTCTCACTCTCTTAGACTCACAAGCTGTGAGGCCAGGCCTGATATCCATACTACTTTCCCATACCAAGCCTCCCTGATTTAAGTTGGGGAATGGGGTAGGACCATTAATTTGTCTAATTCATGCTCTGCAATCAACTTTCATCAATAAAGTGGATGTTTTGTTTTTCTATATAACTCCTATCTACTTCTCAAAGGATTCAGAATCTGGAAGGCTGGAAAGAGAATGATTAATTCACACCTCAGAAATTTCGTTCAACAGACCTGGAGTGATTCTCTACTCAATCACCACCATCTCAAGCCCTCTCCCTGGTCAATGGCATATTTGTGGGCAATTCTAATTTTCAGCAAGTTATCCTTACCCTATATCTCCTTACTTCACTTCGTATCCACTCAACTCATCCCTACTGTGGGCAATCATAAGACTTCAGTTTGTTTTTTTATCAGGAAAAGGTTGGAGATTCTTGAATATATATATATATATATATATATATATATATATATATATATCACTAAGGTTGAAAAAGAGCCTCTTGGTACCTCATTTTGCTCATATGTCAGCCCCACCTTATAGGATTTTTATTAGGATTTAAATCAGATAATGCATGTAGCAGTTGCTCAGTAAATAACAGCTGCTATTAATTCTGCTACTGTTGTTGCTGCCATTATGATGATGATGATGATGATGATGATGATGATGACGATGATGATGATTCAGTGTCTTATCCACACTTCTCCCTATATGTAGCAACACTAAAAACAAAGGTCTGATAACTGTCTATGGAGACTTGGACTCCTATACTTAGATTTGGTTAGTAAGAGTAAACTCATTCTTCATGACCTATCTATTTGATTCATTAAACCCAGATGGAAGAATCTGCAGCATTTTGTTTTATCAATGATGCAGGAAGAAGTTTTCCTGTAACGTTTGAAAACTAGGCATCAGAAACTGACAAATTCCAGAACAATATGTCCTCCAGAATTCTATAAACCTTTAATGAAATTGGGGCATCTAACTTCAAAAGATTGAGATGATATCCCCCACATTTCCCCCCACAAAGGATATCAGGTATTCAAATAACTTGGAAAGATTTTTCATTTTCACCATTTTTTCCTGGGTATGCATTTGAGAACTGGAACCTATTTTGGAGTAAAAATTTCCACTTCTTAACCCATGGATTGTGAACAGTCCAAATATTGATTAAAATATTTGAAGCTTTAAAGGCAATTAATCAAGCTGACATCTTTCACTGAACAGGAAATAGAGAAATTGAAGTACAGAAGAAATGGTTTAATATAATGTAACACCACATGTGAGGTGCTATTTCTATTTGTGAGGGATGTTTTAGGGTGTTTAGAAGTAGAGCACTGTGTTATTCCACATTGTTTTTCTGGAACTCAGAGTCATTGAGCTCCCTGAAATTATCTGTGAAGTTTTCTTGGGTCTCCGTGTGTACATTTTCCTGAGAAGAAAGGCTATCTTAGGTTGAATACCCTTAAAGCAGAGCCTAAAGCAGGGATTTGGTTGCATAAGGGAATTACGTCGGAGAAAAGGGATTAAGGAAAGCAGGATACAGCAAGGTAAAGAACCAAGAGAGGATATAGTCTCAGCTGAAGTCCAGCTTTAACCTGATTCCATGGACACTCTGGAGGGCTATTTGCACCATAGAGTTGCTTGTAGTTTTGTACCTTGTGTCTGTCAGGGCTGCTGGGGGGTGGGGAGATTTGCCAAATCTTCTGGGTAGGGTGGCACCCCGAAGAAAAGTGCAACCATGAGCCATTAGAAGCCCACACTCACCACAGCTGGGGGTTTGGTGCACTGGCCTGGCAAAATACATACGGCATGGGCATCACTACAGGGACATCACTTCCACAAGATTCTCAGAGTATCTGTGACTCTTGCCCCTAAAAGGTAAAGAAACACTGATATACTTTTTAAAGTACTATGTCTACAGGTGAGAAATACTATGGGTATAAAGTTATTTATTGTACCACTATTTGTAACAGCAAAACACTGGAAACAACCTAAATGCCTATCAGTAGGGGATTCATTAAGTGAATTATGGTATATGCATAGGATAGAATACTGTGCAATGACAAAAAGAATGAGGAAGCTCTCCTGTATTGATTTTACAGTGATTATCAAGATACATTGTTAAATGGAATAATAGGGTGAAGAACAATGCATTTGGTTTGTCACCATTTGAATACAAAAGAGGTAAAATCTTTTTGCTCAATATTGTACAGAATGTCTTCCAAAAGATTCATAAGAAATTGGTAACTGGCTGCTTCTAAGGAGAACTGAGTGGCTGGGGGATGGGGTCCAAGTGAGACAGGTTAGTTAGTATGATTGTTAGGTAGCTATGTAGGTCCCTGGTAAGATAAAGAAAAGACAGCCATATCCTAAAACTTCAGGTTTTGAAATCACTCCTTTGCTCCAGGATATAATGTAACAAGACCTTGAGGTTAATTATAAAATTCATTTTGGCCTGACAAATGGAGCAGATCTGATAGATAAGAGTGGGTTACTTTGCTAATTCCTTTAGGATGGGCAAGCAGAACAAACCTGGTAGACAAATTTCATTAGAAGGCGCCAGTTCCCTTCTTCAAACAGTTCCTTTCTCCAAAATCGCTCCCCTTCCCCAAAAAGACGAAGGAAAGGTATAAAGGTAGGAGCTTTTGCCTCAGTCACGGGCACCCCCCATTCGGGACCCCCTCCCACTCAGGAGCTGCAACGTCTTTTCCTGCCTCTAATAAACTATCCTGTTTTTAAAACTTTTTGCTTCTCCCTGGTCTATGTTTCCATTCTTCGGCTTCATGAGACAGGATCCCGACCCACACCCAGAAACTGCCGGCAGATCCAACATCACCTACATCACAAGGAGAAAAATGGCTCTTTTTTCTCTCCTTTAGGATAGTGTTTTATTTTTTTAATGCCTCACTCAGAGATTCTAGAACAATATTTTATTGCTTCAGTCTCAGTAATGATATCTATTTTGCTGAGAGTAATGAAGATAAGTTTTTTGCTTACCTAAGAATTTGAGCTACTATTTTCCTTGTCTCCTTTTCTCCTTACCACCAAGATCACTATGAAGCAACTTCATAATAATAAACAATTCTGCCTATTTTTGCAGCATCCTTTGTTTTTCTCTCAAGAGCTCCTTATCTAATCTCTTGTCAGCCTATTTCAATTGATTCATTCCCTAAACCCATGTGAAGTATCTGGTGTTTAATTCTGACTTAATGTTTATTGTTTTTGTTGCTCGTGGGCAGTAATTAGGACAGGAAGTTGAAAGAACTTGTCAGGGATAGCTGCATGTGCTTAGTGTACTGAGAGCAAGAATATGTCCATCTGCAGAGTAGGACTTGCTTAATAACACATTGGTAGTATACGGCCAGATGCTACTGAAAGAAAATCGTTGCAATATACTCAATGATGATGTTACAGGAAAAGAGAGTCCTTCACTTCACACAGGAAACAATTCAAGTGTGAGCTGATACAGAGTTTAAAGTAAAAGTAAGTTTATTTAGCAGAGAGTTGTTAGGTCAGCTGCGGGGCATGGTCATAGCGGCCAGAAGCCAAAAATACCCCTCTGCCAAGTCAGACCCCTCCTCGCATGATAGAAACTGGGGCCCCTGGCGTTTCCCAGAAAAGGCAGCAGACCCTGGTGCGATAAACAACTCCGGATGCAGCCACTTGCGCCTGATCTGCGCTGCTGCGGGTGCCTTCTCATCTGCCACCTTACTCAGCCAACCCCCACCCCAAAAATCGCATATATGCCTCCCTCCCTCTACCCTGGGCGTGACTTCACCGGCCCCCTATCTGCGGACCGGTGAACCTCGCTGGGAGCGCAGAATAAAGCACTCACTTTGCTCAACCCGCTTGACTCTCTCCGTCAAGCCCCAAGCCTTACAAGAGTAAGCAAGAAAACAAAAGCCACCCCCATAGACAGAGTGGCAGTCTCTAATCGCTAGTGGAAGAGAGACCCCCTGCATCCCCCACACTAGGGTTTATAAGTGTTTTCTGCTTCCATGGAAAATTCATTGGTATGGGGTCAAAGGAGGATAGTAAAACAATGGTAAGTTTATCTTTAACTTCAATAAGATGCAAGAATAGGGGCAGGTTGTTTAACTCTTGTAAAGCACAACCTGTGTTTAATTTGCCATGGGTTTAACTACAGGGATGGTCCTAAAGGAGTCTCTAGCCTTCCAGGGAGAGATTTTTCTGTGCCATTGATTGTCTGCCTGATTTCTGTGTCTTGTAGCACGTAGGCAGCAGGCTTGGAATCCAACCTCTTAGTTCCTTCTTCTGTAAAAATAGTCCTCATGCCCCTTCCCTATATTAATAATAGCTCACATCTTTGGAGTACTTGGTGCTACACAGTGTGCCAAGAATTTTCCATGTTTATCTTATTTAATCCTCTAAACAACTTTATGGGGGAAGGGAGAGCGGCTATTATTATCCCCATATTGAACCAAAGAAATGAAAAACAAAACAGGTTAATAATATACCTGTCAGGTAGAAGTTAGAAAATGTAGGAGGAAGAGGAGGGGTGGGAGGGGGTCCATAGTGCCTACAGAAAAAGCTCATAAACAGCTTTGATTAACTGCCATGTATCTGTTTTTACAACAGATGACAAGAGGTGGTCTGGAGCAAGATAAGGATCTGAGTAAACAAACCTCCATCCATATTAGGTCACACCTTCCCATGGAAGAGCATGCACCACCTTTTCCAGCCAAATCAATGTGTAACTCCCTCACCCCACCCAGCAAACTATAAGTCCTAGAAACAAGAGCTCTCACTTTTTTTTTACACCAGCTCGCTCATCCATGCGTTCTCTCTCCCTCTTCCCCTTCCTCCCCCAAACTTGGTTAGGCCCGTTCTCTTCCCTACGAATGTATCACTAGTAAACCCTGCTTGCATATTAATCAGCTTGCTGACCTTTGATTCTTCACTGCATTGGCAAGAAGAACTGAAACTCCCATAACACCCAAAGTTACATAGCTAGTAAATGGAGGAGCTGAAATTCATACCTGGTCTGCCTGCCCTCCAAACCTGAGCCCTTTACCACTCTGCTATCACTGTCTACCTGCTTAGCTAAGAAGAAGCCATTTTTCTGTACCTTTTTTGAAGCTGGCTTCAGAGCCTTGATCTAGGCTGATCTGCTGGGTGCTGAGAAACCCAGAGACCACTCATGAGCTTGGTCCCAGTGTTTGCACTTATAAACTGCTTTCATTCTCCAGTTGTTAGGAGATACCCAAATGGCAACTTTTCTGCCTGGTAGCTCCTAAGAATGCATCAATGTATGGATTCTGTCTATGACAACAAGCTGCTGAGGAGCCAGGGTGTAGGAGGAAATCAGAAGTGGAAGTGATAATGATAATACTAATAATGAAGCAAGTTGTTGCTCAGTTAAGATCTATCTGTCATTAGGAAGAGCAAAGATAATTGTTCCTCGTTTCTAATCTACCCTAGCTGCAGAATTCTCTCTCCCTGCCCCTGTCCCCTGCTCTATTTGTCATTTTCTAAACTCCTGCTTAAAAATACAGTGCCCTAAAAACAGGAAGCATGACACACACCGGGGGATGGTAGCTACACACGGAAGCACCAGGGTTGGTCAGGAGGCAGAGGGAGTGGGGAAAATCCAAGCAAGATGCTCCATTGTGGTTTCCACAGGAAAAAATGGGTACGGCAATTTAAGCAGGTTTAGGGTTGGCTTGATTAAATAATCTCAGCAGCGGTAGAGTGTAGGGGCTGTCACTAGTTGTCTGGTACCTGGTGTTTGGAGCAGGGGGATAGTGGCCTAGCCCAGGAGAGCTGATAAAGAAGGCAGTTGGGAGTTTGGACTCTGTTTGTTTAGTTTGCATATGAAAGGCTCCAGATGTCAAAGCATCAGGATACAAAAATATTAGGTTGGTGCAAAAGCAATTGCAGTTTTTGCAATTATTTTAAACCTCAATTACTTTTGTACCAACCTAATAGAAAGACACTGTTAACAGAACCCCTCTCCCTAACCTCCTGCCAGCACTACCCATTGGCTGGACCCTCCCTGAAGCCAGAGAATAAAGGAGCCCACTGAGGTAGCTGCTACAGGTCCACCTCACAGGATGTGGCATCAGTGGAATGTAGGGAGCAGGTCTGAAGGACAGGTGGAAGCTCTGTCTTGTCTCCCTCTTGGGAGACAGGGGCTATGACTTGTATCTGGTACATAGCAGATATCCAATCAATGTTCACTCATTTATTCAATACCAAGTGCCTATGCATGCCAGGCACTGCTCTAGGCATAGAGATAATGTAGTCAACAAGACACATGTCGTCTTTGCTCTCTAAAGCTTATATTGGTTAAGAAAGACAGACAATAAACAAGTAAATTACAAACAGGATTTTGTAAATAGCACTAAGTGTTAAAAAGAACAGACAACACAGTGATGAAGAGTGAATGTGCACTCTCCTCCTCTGTTTTGAAAACCAAAATTTCCAGAGGAGCATGTGTGAAAAATGAGAGATTTTATTCAGGTGAAACAGTTTACAAAATGGGAAAATGCAGCATCTGGTGAAAACTAAAAGTGTGCTCCACCAAGACAGAGGCGAGACCACCTCTTATGGAGAAACCTCCTGCCCAGGTTCCCAATTGGTTCAACTTTATGCAGATGACATTTTCAAATTCGAACAGTTCTGATTGGTCCAACTCATGTAATTTTGGTTGGTCGGTATCATGTGTTCTGACTGGGGATGGTAAAGCAGTTCTGATTGGTTGGTGTATAGGCTAATGAGGATATAATTGTGCAGTTCTGATTGGATGGGTCAGGTCTCAGTCTATTGGTTGAAAGAGGAAACCAGGGCTTTCTTGCATGGTTGACTCAGATGTCTAAAGGAGTCGGGGAAGCCAAGAATTTGGTCTGAGGTTCTTCCCAGAATACAGAATATGAGAGAAGACTCTGTCAGCAAATGGTGTTTAGGCTCTTATTTATTATTTATAAAGTATGGGCCTTTGGTTGACCATGGGGAGTCCTTCTCAGCAGGTAAATTCCTTCTCAGGGTTCACATCAAATGAATCTTTCTTCTTGGGAGTCCACAATTCAAACCTTGCAGTGGCTTCTGGCTGCCTTCAGCATTGGGCCAGGGTCTCCACTGATTGCTCCAGCCCTGGTCTGCAACCTCATCTCTACCACTCTACCTAGACTTGCACCTTTTTCAATGAACCATTTCCCCTCAGCCTCTATTCCTTAAACTTTATTGCTCACACAGATGCTTCTGTTCATCCTTCACCTTGTCCCCATTTCTTCTCCTGGCTAAGCTGCCTCAATGTTCAGAGTTCCGGACATCACAAGGAAACACTCCCTGATACCCCTGCGATGTGCTTCCTAAGCAGTCATGCCCCCTGGTTGTATCACGGACTCTTCACCAAATATTGCATTCCTGTCCTTTCTTCTCAGGCTCACTCTAGGAACTGGGGCTGTCATCTTTGAATATACTGGGCCTGCCACTAGTGGCCATTGTTGGCTCTCAGCACCTGCAAGTGTCTTCCTTCACCTATGATTTGGAGGTAACAATGTCTTCCTTATGGACTGTTCTGAAAAGTGAATGAGATAATGCACATCAAGTGACTGGCAGGGTGTTCAACAATAGTGAATTTCAAACCCTCTTTATGTTACATTTTTTTAACTCAAAAGGAAAATTTATTTTAAAGACTTTTTAAAAAAATTCAGACATTAATGAAATCTATATAATGAAGGGTAAGGCTTCTTCCTCTTACCTTAATTTCTCCAGTTACCCTTCCCAGGGCATCAATAGTAAGCCTTTAAGTATTTAAGACCACATATGTTCATATGTGTGTGTAGATAGATTGATCCTTGTTTTATACTAATCAAAGTTATGCACACTGTTCTGTACCTTCTTTTTTTCTCATAACAACATATCTTAGAGATCACTTTATATTAGCACTTACTTTTTAATGGCTGCCTGACATTCCATGGTATGAGGAAACCATAATTTACCTAAGTGGCCTATTAGCAGTGGATAATCTTTCATTAAATAAACTGTGCTACAATATACCTCCTTAAATATGTGTCATGCCCTGTCTGGTGAAAGCATGACACAACAGATCGTTGTCCGTGTAGTGCCTAACATGGAACCTGGCTAGAAGGAAGTGCTCAGAGACTGCTGTACAAACCAGTGAGCAATGTCCCAGCCTTTGTCCCCTTTTGAGAGATGTTTCTCTCTCCAGAGCTTTTCCCTATCCAAGGATAGGCCACTAGGTCACCGAATGCCTAGTCCTTGGATTATGAAAATACCAGCAAACCAATAATGTGAACTTTTCTTTGAATCCAGATGTGTTGGAATACAGATCTCCTGTCAGAATAGAGATGTCTTTTCACTCTGCGCCTGAAAAATACAAAGGGGCAAAAAAAAAAAAAAAAAAAAAAATGTCCACTTCTATTGTCATCAGACTGTATCTAAAAGCCTCAGGACATTTTTTTTTTTTTACTTCCAGATAGCTGCATGAAGCTTTGCTTTGCTTTCTTTAATTACCTTTTCTTTTTAAGGGAGTGAATAAAAGGCCCTGAGATGCCTTAAAGGCGCTGAGCCAGAAGGCAGAATGCAACTACTCATCTCAGGAGGCAAGGCTGAAAATCTGAAATAGTGTGAAAAGTACAGAGACCAGCGTGTTCTTTGAGGTCAGTTCTCTAGCCCACCTTTTCCCCTCTACATGGACCTAGGAGGGAGTTGGGATGGCATACAGGTATTAATTAGGTTTGCACAAACTCCACCTCCAGGCTCTGGGAAGAAGAATTATTCGCTACAGGATAGGAGAAGGTGCTCAGAGCATATCTGTCCAGTGAGAATTCTTAGCTGTGTGCATGGCTTGTCCTCCCCATGAGACTAGGAGCTCCTTGTTGGAAAAGGTCATGCCATACTTAAATCTTTTTTCCAGTCATAAAACAGGTGTTCAATAAATGTTTCTAGAAGGAATTTTTCCTTGTCTTGATTATACTCTGTTCATTCCTTATTTGTGAGGTGCATGATACAGAAGTGTTGAGTAAAATTTGATTTTTGAAGTTTTTAAGTGGAATCAACATAGTAAGCTACATATCAGGTGTGGTGTTATGATCTGGGGATAGAGACAATCAGCATAGTCTCTGGTCTCAAAAAAATAGGAAAAATGATGAGTGATGAGTGCTAATGATGTAGGAATATTTCTGGTGAGTGCCGGGATCATGTCTCGTGAAACCGAAGAATGGAAGCATAGACCAAGGAGAGGGGAGGAGTTGTAAAAGAGGATAGTTTATTAAAAGTAAAGGGTTAGAGCGCCCAAGCGAGAAGGGGTTCCCGAATGGGGTGCCCAGTGACTGAGGCACAAGCTCTTTTATACCATCTCTTGCCTGTTTGGGGACGGGGAGCTGGCGCCTCCTGATGGAATTCGTCTACCAGGTCTGTCCTGTTTGCCCACCCTGAAGGGATTAAGAACCCGTTCCTATCTATCAGATCTATTCCTTTTGTCCAGCAAAAGGAATTTTACGAGACAATTTATTAACCTCAAGGTGCTGTTACATTTTGTCCTGGAGTAAAGGAGTTATTTCAGAACCTGAAGTTTCAGAATATGGCTGTCTTTGTTTATTTTACCAGGGACCTTCCTGTCTTCCTAACAACATGCTAACTAACCTGTCTCACTATTAATATGGATTGCTGGGGCAGATAGAGGAACATAGAAGAGGGGCCTAGAGGTTTAGAACTAGACTAGGATCTGTCAAAACCTGACATAAGTGGAGCTATTTTAAAATAGAACCAGAACAGCCATAACAAAAAAAAGGCTTATTTGAATTGCAAAGGCTTGTTGAAAGGCAAAATTAGCTTTGGACTGAGGCAAAGCAATACTTCTTACAAACAACCATTTGTAAAACTAACAGAAAACAGACATTGTTGTGGCTGCTCACTAGTGGGTTGTTAAAGAATTCATGAGGCAGGTAGACATATGGAAGATTTATTAAAGTTAGAGAAGGGTCAGCTGGGCAAAGCCTGCTGGAAACTACTGCCCTTAGTCTTTGTTTCACCTGAAGTTTTATATTTTCTAACCAGGATGTAAATTGCTTCAGCCTGTAATGGAATCTTCACTTGAGTTCAGCTTTGTTGGGGTGGGGGAAGGTGCGGTTAAACTGGTTATCATAACCTTTGCATATGTTATGTAGATTGAAGTTGGAGGCTGGTGTTGATCCCATACAGATACAAAACCTCTCCCAAGTCACAGGGCCAGCACTGAGCCAAAGTAAACAGAACCACTGAAACTGGTATGCATAGTGTCAGTGTAAAACATCCAGCCTAAGAGAAAGCTTATAAGAGTTTATTTGAGCCAAACTGATGACAATTGCTGGAAAGCAAAATCTCAATGGATTGAGAAAATGCTCCACAAAATGGCGGTTTGCAGTTTATTTCATACATAGAATCAAAGGAGGAGGGTTACATGAAATCCATTGGTTATAGATCAAGGGGGTGGGAGAAAGCAAAGCAGGGAAATCTCTGGGATTGGAAAAAAGTACATTGGAGAGACAGATGGAGTGCAGGATGGTTAATAGTTCACTTTCTACAGCACATACAGATGGTAACCAGGAGACAAGCATAATCATGAGGGATTTTGCAGTTTCCAGCTCTGGTCTGGAAAAAAGATTACTGACATTCCAAAGATGTCATCTTAGGTGCAAAAAGACAATAGACAGGCCCACTTAAAGGCACAGATTAACTTTATGAAGGAAGGTTTGGGCTAAAGATAGGACTTCCTGCCATGTCCCACTTAGTTATGAAATTTTTTATGCTCACGCCATTTTATGTGGTTATTTTCAGTCTCCTGAGCTTATCAAGTTTCATCTGTGGCCCCTTTTCCATCCTCGATAATAAATGCATAGTAAACAGAATCATTAAGGTTTGGCTGGAGGGGTGGGAGGCAAAGAAAGAAAAGAAAGCTTTCAAAAAGTCCCAAACTAAATTACACTTGTTAAATCAAATTATACCAGAGGTCCAAATCTCAAAATAGAAGATATAGTGCCACCATAAAATCCCCCTGTCTTATGAGACATCTGACTACAAGGACTGTTGATTATGGACACTCTTTCTGAAGATAAAATCAGTAATCAGTCATGTATAGCTAGAGAGTATCTCAGCTTGTTAGCATCAATAGAAATTTCTTTCTTCTCTTCATGTAATCATTTTGAGACAGGTTAGTTAACATGTTTTTAGATAGACAGGAAAGTCCCTGATGGAATAAACAAAAGACAGCCATATCCTGAAACTCCAAATTCTGAAGTAACTTATTTACTCCAGGACAAAATGTAATGGTGCCTTGAGGTTAATAAATTATCTCATAAATCCCTTTTAGCCAGACAAACAGAGCAGATCTGATAGATAGGAATGGGTTGTTTCGTTAATCCCTTTAGGATGGGCAAACAGAGCAAACCTGATAGACAAATTCCATTAAAAAGTGCCAGCTCCCTTCTGCTAACAGGCAAGAGAAGATATAAAAATAAGAGCTTTGGCTAAGTCACTGGGCAGCCCAGTCAAGGACCCCCTCTCATTCCGAGAGCTGCAACTCTTTACCTTTAATAAGCTATCCTCTTATAACTCCTCCCCTCTTCTTGGTCCGTGCTTCCTCCATTCTTTTGTTTCACAAGACACGATCCTGGCACTCACCGAAATTTCCTACATCAATTTCCCTTCTCTTTCTCATAATAAACCCCTGCCTTCACCCTGTACTTGAGACACAATTTGGGTTTCTGCCTGAAATTGTGCCCCTGAATTACAATTCTGTGATCTCAAATAAATTCATGTGTCTCACTTTGGTTTTCTATTTTTAGGTTAACAGATCCAAGAACCTTCCTGAAGGTGACATCTAAGCTGAGTCCTGAAGAATGTGATAGTTTGTTGAAGAATGGGTTTGGGTAAGGTTGTCACATGCATTTCAGGCCACAATAACAGTGCTCCACACCACGTGTTGGGCTGTGAACGTTGCAAAAAATTGCTTGTGGCAAAATGCGTGAAACAAAAGACTACTGAGAGGGAGAAAGGTAACATTGGACAGGTCACAAAGGATCTGTGTGCTGCCAAAGCACTTTATTTTGAGAACCATAGGGTTCTGACAGGGTTTAACAGAGAGTGACACCCCCCAACACCTTGCTGGGCACTGGGAATACAACAATACAACACAGATAGTCTTTACCTTCATGGGACCCATTTTCTATTGGAGAATTGGCAGGAAGAAGGTGGCAAAGTGACTCCCAGGTTTTGTAGTCAGGTGACAGGGTAGATAGTGGTGACTTTTATTGTTGGAGCGGAATAAAGGAGAAAGAGCAGGTTTTGAAGTGTATTTTGTAAGTATGGTCTTTTATCAAAGGGAACACATCCTAAGCTACTTTCAAAGGTGCTATGGAGGCACTGACTGCTAAGTTTCTCTTAATATCCATTTTCCCTTTCTCTCATAATAATAGAACCCTTTATTTTTAGCTGGACACATGGCTACCCCCAAAAAACTACCAAACTACATTTCCTAGCTTCCCTTAAAGCTATCTGTGGCCATAATTGAGAGGATCATGTTACTTCTGGATCTGGTCTAAATGGCTGGAATATGGCAGTGGAACCGAAGCGTTCATCTGTAAAACAAGAGGACATCACATGTTGTGGATGGCAGAGCAATGAGATGGAAGCAGCCTGGGGCCCTGACATCTTTACAAAGAAAAATTGCCCTACCAGTTTGGACTTGCACATCAAAGAGATATAAACTTCCATTTTTAAAGTTACTTTTAGGTGTACAAGACAACATTAGATATTTACATCCCTCACAAAGTGATAACCCCAAGTCTACTACCCATCTGACACCATACGTGGCTATTCCAATACCATTGACTATAATCCCTATGCTTCACTTTACATCCCGTGGAGGCGGGGGGAATGTGTGTGTGTGTGTGTGTGTGTGTGTGTGTGTGTGTGTGTGTATGTTGAGATGCAATATTATTTTATATTAGTTTCAGGTTTATAGCACAGTGGTTAGACATTTATATAATCTATGAAGTGATCCTCCTGATAAGTCTAGTACCATCTGACACCCTACGTAGTTTTTACATTATTGACTATATTCTCCATACTGTATTTCACATCCCCAGGACTATTTTGTGACTATGAATTTGTATTTTGTAATCCTTTTATCTTTCTGACCCATCCTCCCAACACCCCTCTCATCTAGCAACCATCAGTTTTTTCTCTGTATCTATGAGTCTATTTCTGTTTTGTTTGTTCATTTATTCTATTCTTTAGATTCCACATATAAATGAGATCATACGATATTTGTCTTTCTCAGTCTGACTTATTTCACTTAGCATAATATCCTCTAGGTCCATCCATGTTGCTGCAAATAGTAAGATTTCATTCTATTCTATGGCAGAGTAATACTCTATTGTATAAGTGTACCACAATTATTTTTTTAATCTAATCATCTATTGATGGGCATTTGGTTGTTTCCATATCTTGGCTATTGTGAATAGTGCTGCATTAAACATAAGGGTGCCTATTTTTTTTTAATTGGTGTTCTGGATTTCTTTGGATAAATACCCATTAATGGAATTGCTGGGTCATAAGGTAGTTCTAGTGTTTTTTTTTTTTGGTTTTTTTGGAGGAACCTTCATATTGTTTCCATAGTGGCTGCACTAAGTTGCAATCCCACGAACGGTGTTTGAAGATTCTCTTTTCTCTACATCCTTGCCAATACTTGCTGTTTGTGGGGACAGAGCCAGGAGTGCAGTTTCCAGGCTCTCGGCCTCACGTGGAAAGATGCTGGCTCAGGTAGTAAATGGCCATCAACTGTGATTGGATGGCCATCAGCTGTGGCCAGTTGGCCATCAGCTGTAACCAGTGAGCCATTGGCAAGAAATATAACTGCTGTGGCTACACTAGCAGCATATGGGGGCTAGCAAGAAGATGGTGGCTGAGCTAGCAAGTGGTACAGTGAGGGTTGCAAACAGTGTGGCTCCTGCTTCCTGTGTCTCCAACCCAGCCACCAGTGAGAATATAGTGGTGTGACTTCCCTATCTATGGCTCTGTGGGTGTTCTTTTTTGGCCTCACCATATCCTGCATTCTTATGTGGGGAGCGAGACCAGAGACACCACCTAACACCCTACATGACTCTGTTTATTGATTTATTGATGATAGCCATTCTGATAGGAGTGAGGTGAGATCTCATAGGGGTTTTTATTTGCATTTCTCTGATAATTAGTGACATTGAGCATCTTTTCATATCTTCAATACAAATGGCTCATATGGCCATCTGCATGTCCTCTTTGAAGAAGTGTTTATTCAGGTCCTCCAACCATTTTTTAAATGGATTATTTGCTTTTATGGTGTTCCCTTCCCCATGGCAGATTTAGCCCAGATAGAAGCTAAATTGTCAGCTACTCTGAGGACCCCTCCCATTTCATCAAAGAATTCCAGGGCCTTACCATAGCCTTTGATCTTACCTTACTTTAATTTTGTATTCTGCTACTTTACTAAATTCATGTATCAGCTCTAATAGTTTTTTGGTGCACTGTTTGGGTTCTCTATATATAGTATTATGTCATCTGCAAGTAATGACACTTTTACTTCTTCCCATTTAAATGCCTTTTATTTCTTTTTCTTGTCTGATTCCCGTGACTAGGACTTCCAGTACTATGTTGAATGATAGTGGTGACAGTGGGCATCCTTGTCTTGTTCCTAATCTTAAGAGGAATGCTTTTAGCTTTTCCCCATTGAGTATATCAGCTGTAGGTTTGTCATATATGGCCTTTATTATGTTGAGATATGTGCCCTCTATTCCCAGTTTGCTGAGGTATTTTATCATAAATGGATGCTGGATTTTGTCAAGTGCTTTTTCTGAATCTATTGATATAATTATGTGGTTTTTATTTTTCATTTTGTTTATGTGGTGTATCATGTTAATTGATTTGCAGATATTGAACCATCCTTGCATACCTGGAATGACTCCCACTTGACCATAGTGTATCTTTTTAATGTATTGATGAATTCAGTTTGCTAATATTTTGTTGAGGATTTTTGTGTCTATGTTTATTAGGGTTATCAATCTATAGTTTTCTTTCTTTCTTTCTTTTTCTTTTTCGTTTTTTTTTTTTTTTTTTTTTTATGTCTTTGTCTGGTTTTGGAATCAGGGTAATGTTGGCCTCATAAATGAGCTTGGGAGCCTTCCCTCCTCTTGGAATTTTTTGGACTTATTTGAGGAGAATAGGTGCTAATTCTTTGAATATTTGGTCAATGTCACGTGTGAAGCCACACGATCCAGGACTTTTGTTTGTCGGGAGCTTGTTGATTACTGATTCTATTTTATTGCTAGTAATTGGTCCTTTCAGATTTTCTGTTTCTTCTTTATTCAGCCTTGAAAGATTGTATGTTTTTTAGGAATTTATCCATCTCTTCCAGATTGTCCAATTTGTTGGTGCATAGTTGCTGATGGTATTTTCTTAATATTTTTTGTATTTCTATGGTGTCAGTTGTCACTTTTCTTCTTTCATTTTTATTTATTTGGGTCGGTCCTCTCTTTTTTTTCTTTTTTTTTAATTTTTATTTTATTAAATTTATTGGGGTGACAATTGTTAGTAAAATTACATAGATTTCAGGTGTACAATTCTGTATTACATCATCTATAAATCCCATTGTGTGTTCATCACCCAGAGTCAGTTCTCCTTCCATCACCATATATTCGATCCCCCTTACCCTCATCTCCCACCCCCCACCCCCCGCCCCCCTTACCCTCTGGCAACCACTAAACTATTGTCTGTGTCTATGAGTTTCTGTTTCTCATTTGTTTGTCTTGTTCTTTTGTTGTTTTTGGTTTATATACCACATATCAGTGAAATCACATGGTTCTCTGCTTTTTCTGTCTGACTTGTTTCACTCAGCCTTGCTGGAAAGCCTCACCGACCGTTGGCTAACGCCAAATGATTGGTTCACTTTAGCTTACGCCGCCCTGTCTGGCGGTGATTTTGTTTTATGGCGCACAGAGTATGCGGAAAACGCACGAAAAATGGCTGAACGAAATACTCAGAGCCAGTCCTCCCGCTCCTGGACTAGAGATCGCCTTCTCGGCCGACCGCCCTATAACACCAATGAGACTCAGGCCGCCTTCCCCCCAGGCTTGTTAGCTCAGGTCCAAAATGCCGGCCTCAAGGCCTGGCGTAAACTCCCACCCAAAGGGCCCGCCAGCACCTCCTTGGCCAAAATCCATCAAGGGCCTGACGAATCCTATTGCGATTTCATCAGCCGCCTAACTGAGGCTGCCGAGCGCTTAATTGGAAAAGAAGAGTCAGATAGCGCCTTTATTAAACATCTTGCATTTGAAAATACCAATGCCCATGGGCCTCTACCACCCAATACCTTCGGGCTAGTCCTTGGGTGCGGTAGTTCAGCTCTAGCGGGGATTAATATTATCCCGGGAGTAATTGACCAAGATTACACGAGGATCATTCAGGATTAGGCATAACCACAGCCATGGCCACGGGCGCTGCCGGGGTAGGAGTGTCCGTAAATACTTATCAACGGCTCTCTCTCCAACTTATTGATGATGTTACCACACTATCAGATACTATTAATGACCTTCAAGACCAGGTCGATTCCTTAGCAGAAGTAGTACTCCAAAACAGACGAGGGCTTGATCTTCTAACAGCGGAACAAGGGGGGATCTGTTTAGCTTTACAGGAACGATGCTGCTTCTATGCCAACAAATCTGGCATAGTGCGAGA
This sequence comes from Rhinolophus sinicus, assembly GCF_036562045.2. NCBI lineage: Eukaryota > Metazoa > Chordata > Mammalia > Chiroptera > Rhinolophidae > Rhinolophus > Rhinolophus sinicus. Next base: position 37,523,561 of record NC_133761.1, on the reverse strand, counting down.
CAAGGTCAAGAGATTCCAAGAAGATCTTCTTCAACGCAAAAAACAACTTCTTGACAACCCCTTTCTAACCAGTTTTAATGGTCTCTTGCCTGTCCTCCTCCCCATCCTTGGCCCCATTCTAGGATTACTCCTACTTGTCTCCCTCGGACCTTGGGCATTTAATAAACTGACAGAATTCATCAAACAACAAATAGATAACATTCTGGCCAAACCTATCCATATTCATTATCAACGCCTGGCCACGATGGACCATCCGGAAGGTAATTACAACCAGTTACAAACAGGCTCCAGCTATATAAACATATAGCAGACACGGTGGCTGAAAACGTGTCGGCCCGATCTAAAGGGCTTGAGCACCAGACGGCTGCAGCGACTGGGTACTGCAAGGGAGGGTCCCGATTGACCCAATTTCAGCTCTCCTGAACTCATGTCCAGACTACATAGGGGTTGGTGCCTAAGTCAAAACAATTGCCTCACCCCTGGTCCAAAAAGACACCAGAGGCTACACCTTGCGTTATTCGGGCCGTCTGAGACCCCTGAGTTCCGTCTTGGTTAAGGCTCACTCTCTTAAAAAGATAAAGAGAGAGGAGATGTAGGAGCCTGACTCAGAGAAACTATGCTATCCGGCAGCACATGACCTAATTCCTGGAACCGTCAGTTTGCCCTTAGAAGGTCACGTCTCTGATAAGTAAAGCCCCTTCCTCATTCCGCTCTCTCCTTCCTCATTCACTCCCCGCCCAGTTTACCCTAACCCATATAATCTTGTAGCTGCAATAAAAAATTCGAGGCTTGATCAGAACTTTGTCTTGCCTCCATTTCTTCGTGCCTCCTATTTTCTCTTTTCAGGGTGTCTCCCTTCGGTCCCTGTTGAATGCCCCGCTGGTCGGGGCACACATCCCCAGGACTATTTTGTGACTATGAATTTGTATTTTGTAATCCTTTTATCTTTCTGACCCATCCTCCCAACACCCCTCTCATCTAGCAACCATCAGTTTTTTCTCTGTATCTATGAGTCTATTTCTGTTTTGTTTGTTCATTTATTCTATTCTTTAGATTCCACATATAAATGAGATCATACGATATTTGTCTTTCTCAGTCTGACTTATTTCACTTAGCATAATATCCTCTAGGTCCATCCATGTTGCTGCAAATAGTAAGATTTCATTCTATTCTATGGCAGAGTAATACTCTATTGTATAAGTGTACCACAATTATTTTTTTAATCTAATCATCTATTGATGGGCATTTGGTTGTTTCCATATCTTGGCTATTGTGAATAGTGCTGCATTAAACATAAGGGTGCCTATTTTTTTTTAATTGGTGTTCTGGATTTCTTTGGATAAATACCCATTAATGGAATTGCTGGGTCATAAGGTAGTTCTAGTGTTTTTTTTTTTTTTTTGGTTTTTTTTGGAGGAACCTTCATATTGTTTCCATAGTGGCTGCACTAAGTTGCAATCCCACGAACGGTGTTTGAAGATTCTCTTTTCTCTACATCCTTGCCAATACTTGCTGTTTGTGGGGACAGAGCCAGGAGTGCAGTTTCCAGGCTCTCGGCCTCACGTGGAAAGATGCTGGCTCAGGTAGTAAATGGCCATCAACTGTGATTGGATGGCCATCAGCTGTGGCCAGTTGGCCATCAGCTGTAACCAGTGAGCCATTGGCAAGAAATATAACTGCTGTGGCTACACTAGCAGCATATGGGGGCTAGCAAGAAGATGGTGGCTGAGCTAGCAAGTGGTACAGTGAGGGTTGCAAACAGTGTGGCTCCTGCTTCCTGTGTCTCCAACCCAGCCACCAGTGAGAATATAGTGGTGTGACTTCCCTATCTATGGCTCTGTGGGTGTTCTTTTTTGGCCTCACCATATCCTGCATTCTTATGTGGGGAGCGAGACCAGAGACACCACCTAACACCCTACATGACTCTGTTTATTGATTTATTGATGATAGCCATTCTGATAGGAGTGAGGTGAGATCTCATAGGGGTTTTTATTTGCATTTCTCTGATAATTAGTGACATTGAGCATCTTTTCATATCTTCAATACAAATGGCTCATATGGCCATCTGCATGTCCTCTTTGAAGAAGTGTTTATTCAGGTCCTCCAACCATTTTTTAAATGGATTATTTGCTTTTATGGTGTTCCCTTCCCCATGGCAGATTTAGCCCAGATAGAAGCTAAATTGTCAGCTACTCTGAGGACCCCTCCCATTTCATCAAAGAATTCCAGGGCCTTACCATAGCCTTTGATCTTACCTTACTTTAATTTTGTATTCTGCTACTTTACTAAATTCATGTATCAGCTCTAATAGTTTTTTGGTGCACTGTTTGGGTTCTCTATATATAGTATTATGTCATCTGCAAGTAATGACACTTTTACTTCTTCCCATTTAAATGCCTTTTATTTCTTTTTCTTGTCTGATTCCCGTGACTAGGACTTCCAGTACTATGTTGAATGATAGTGGTGACAGTGGGCATCCTTGTCTTGTTCCTAATCTTAAGAGGAATGCTTTTAGCTTTTCCCCATTGAGTATATCAGCTGTAGGTTTGTCATATATGGCCTTTATTATGTTGAGATATGTGCCCTCTATTCCCAGTTTGCTGAGGTATTTTATCATAAATGGATGCTGGATTTTGTCAAGTGCTTTTTCTGAATCTATTGATATAATTATGTGGTTTTTATTTTTCATTTTGTTTATGTGGTGTATCATGTTAATTGATTTGCAGATATTGAACCATCCTTGCATACCTGGAATGACTCCCACTTGACCATAGTGTATCTTTTTAATGTATTGATGAATTCAGTTTGCTAATATTTTGTTGAGGATTTTGTGTCTATGTTTATTAGGGTTATCAATCTATAGTTTTCTTTCTTTCTTTCTTTTCTTTTCGTTTTTTTTTTTTTTTTATGTCTTTGTCTGGTTTTGGAATCAGGGTAATGTTGGCCTCATAAATGAGCTTGGGAGCCTTCCTCCTCTTGGAATTTTTGGACTTATTTGAGGAGAATAGGTGCTAATTCTTTGAATATTTGGTCAATGTCACGTGTGAAGCCACACGATCCAGGACTTTTGTTTGTCGGGAGCTTGTTGATTACTGATTCTATTTTATTGCTAGTAATTGGTCCTTTCAGATTTTCTGTTTCTTCTTTATTCAGCCTTGAAAGATTGTATGTTTTTAGAATTTATCCATCTCTTCCAGATTGTCCAATTTGTTGGTGCATAGTTGCTGATGGTATTTTCTTAATATTTTTTGTATTTCTATGGTGTCAGTTGTCACTTTTCTTCTTTCATTTTTATTTATTTGGGTCGGTCCTCTCTTTTTTTTCTTTTTTTTTAATTTTTATTTTATTAAATTTATTGGGGTGACAATTGTTAGTAAAATTACATAGATTTCAGGTGTACAATTCTGTATTACATCATCTATAAATCCCATTGTGTGTTCATCACCCAGAGTCAGTTCTCCTTCCATCACCATATATTCGATCCCCCTTACCCTCATCTCCCACCCCCACCCCCCGCCCCCTTACCCTCTGGCAACCACTAAACTATTGTCTGTGTCTATGAGTTTCTGTTTCTCATTTGTTTGTCTTGTTCTTTTGTTGTTTTTGGTTTATATACCACATATCAGTGAAATCACATAGTTCTCCGCTTTTTCTGTCTGACTTGTTTCACTCAGCATTACTCTCTCAAGATCCATCCATGTTGTCACAAATGTTCCTATATCATCTTTTCTTACTGCCGAATAGTATTCCATTGTGTATATATACCACAACTTCTTTATCCATTCATCTATCGAAGGACATTTTGGTTGTTTCCATGTCTTGGCCACTGTAAACAAAGCTGCAATGAACATTGGAGCACACGTGTCTTTATCTCTAAATGTTTTCAGATTTTTTGGGTAGATACCCAGGAGAGGGATTGCTGGGTCATATGGCAATTCTATTCATAATTCTTTGAGAAACCTCCACACTGCCTTCCATAACGGCTGCACCAGTCTGCATTCCCACCAACAGTGTATGAGGGTTCCTTTTTCTCCACAGCCTCTCCAACATTTGTTACTATTTGTCTTGTTGATGATAGCCATTCTGACTGGGGTGAGGTGATATCTCATTGTGGTTTTGATTTGCATTTCTCTGATGATTAGTGATGTTGAGCATTTTTTCATATGTCTATTTGCCATTTGTATGTCCTCTTTGGAGAAATGTCTCTTCAAATCCTCTGCCCATTTTTCAATTGGGTTGTTTGTTTTTTTGTTGTTGAGTTGCATGAGTTCCTTGTATATTCTGGATACTAGCCCCTTATCGGAGGCACTGTTTGCAAAAATCTTCTCCCATTCAGTTGGTGGCCTCTTTATTTTGTCAATGGTTTCTTTTGCTGTGCAGAAGCTTTTAAGTTTGATATAGTCCCATTCGTTTATTTTAGCTTTTACTTCTATTGCCTTTGGAGTCAAGTTCATAAAATGCTCTTTGAACCCCAGGTCCATAAGTTTAGTACCTATGTTTTCTTCTATGCAGTTTATTGTGTCAGGTCTTATGCTTAAGTCTTTGATCCATTTTGAATTAACTTTGGTACATGGTGACAAATAGCAGTCCAGTTTCATTCTTTTGCACGTGGCTATCCAATTCTCCCAGCACCATTTATTGAAGAGGCTGTCTTTGCTCCATTGTATGTTTTTAGCTTCTTTGTCAAAAATTATCTGTCCATATTTATGTGGTTTTATTTCTGGGTTCTCAATTCTATTCCATTGGTCTATGTGTCTGTTTTTCTGCCAATACCATGCTGTTTTGATTATTGTAGCCCTGTAGTACAAGCCAAAGTCAGGAAGTGTGATACCTCCATTATTCTTCTTTTTCCTTAAGATTGCTTTGGCTATTCGGGGTCTTTTGTGGTTCCAAACAAATCTGATGATTTTTTGTTCTATTTCTTTAAAATATGCCATTGGGATTTTGATGGGGATTGCATTGAATCTGTATATTGCTTTGGGTACTATGGCCATTTTAACTATGTTGATTCTTCCAATCCATGAGCACGGAATGTCTTTCCATTTCTTTGTGTCTTCTTCAATTTCTTTCAAAAATGTCTTATAGTTTTCAGCATATAGGTCTTTCACATCCTTGGTTAAGTTTATTCCTAGGTATTTTATTCTTTTTGCTGCAATTGCAAAAGGAATTGTTTTTTGTATTTCTTTTTCTGAGATTTCATTGTTAGTATATAGGAAGGCAATGGACTTTTGTGTGTTGATTTTGTAGCCAGCAACTTTACTGTATTCGTTGATTGTTTCTAATAGCGTTTTGGTGGAGTCTTTAGGGTTTTCTATATATAGCATCATGTCATCTGCAAAGAGTGATAATTTAACTTCTTCATTCCCAATTTGGATGCCTTTTATTTCTTTCTCTTGCCTGATTGCTCTGGCAAGGACTTCCAACACTATGTTGAAAAGCAGAGGTGATAGGGGACATCCCTGTCGTGTTCCTGAACGTAGAGCAAAGGGCTTCAGTTTTTCTCCATTAATTATGAGATTAGCAGAGGGCTTGTCATATATGGCCTTTATTATGTTAAGGTATTTTCCTTCTATACCCATTTTATTAAGTGTTTTAATCATAAATGGATGTTGTATCTTGTCAAATGCTTTTTCTGCATCAATTGATATAATCATATGATTTTTGTCCTTTATTTTGTTTATGTGATGTATCATATTGATGGATTTGCGTATGTTGAACCATCCTTGTGCCCCGGGGATGAACCCCACTTGGTCGTGATGAATAATCTTTTTAATGCATTGTTGTATTTGATTTGCTAGAATTTTATTTAGGATTTTTGCATCGGTATTCATTAGAGATATTGGTCTGTAGTTTTCTTTTTTTGTGCTGTCCTTACCAGGTTTTGGTATCAGGGTAATGTTGGCCTCATAAAATGAGTTAGGGAGTACTGTCTCTTCTTCAATTTTTTGGAAGAGTTTGTGCAGGATTGGTATTAGATCCTCTTTGAAGGTTTGGTAGAATTCACTAGTGAAGCCATCTGGTCCCGGACTTTTGCTTTTGGGAAGGTTTTGGATGACTGATTCAATTTCATTACTGGTGATCGGTCTGTTTAGATTTTCCAGTTCTTCATGGTTCAGCCTTGGAAGGCTATATGTTTCTAAGAACTTGTCCATTTCTTCTAGGTTGTTGAATTTGGTGGCATATAGTCCTTCATAGTATTCTTGGATGATCCTTTGTATTTCTGTGGTGTCCGTGATAACTTCCCCTTTTACGTTTCTGATTTTGTTAATCAGTGTCTTCTCTCTTTTTATCTTAGTAAGTCTAGCCAAGGGTTTGTCAATTTTGTTAATCTTTTCAAAGAACCAGCTCTTTGTCACATTAATTTTTTCTATTGTCTTTTTGTTGTCTCTTTCATTTAATTCTGCTCTAATTTTTGTTATTTCCTTTCTTCTGCTGACCTTGAGTTTTACTTGTTCTTCTTTTTCTAGTTCTTTAATGTGTAACATGAGGTTATTTATTTGGGAGTTTTCTTGTTTCTTGAGATAGGCCTGTAATGAGATAAATTTTCTTTTTTTTCTTAATAGGTTTAAAGGTTTGTCAATTTTGTTTATTTTTTCAAAAAATCAACTCTTTGTTTCATTGATTCTTTGCATTGCTTTCTTTTCATTTTTTAGTCTCTATTTCAATTATTTCTATTCTGCTCTTTATTATTTCCTTCCTTGTACTCACTCTGGGCTTTGTGTGCTGTCCTTTTTCCAATTCCCTTAGGTGTAAAGTTAGACTGTTTATTTCAAAATTTTCTTGTCTCTATAGGTAGGCCTTCATTGCTATGAATTTGCATCTTAGGACTGCCTTCACTGTGTCCCATAGATTTTGGGTCCTTGTGTTTTCATTTTCTTTTGTCTCAAAGTATCTTTTGATTTTTGCCCTTGATCTTATTTTTGACCTATTCATTATTTAGTAGCAAGTTATTTAGCCTCCATGTGTTTATGTGTTTTTCAGGGTTTTTTTTTTGTAATTGATTTCTAGTTTCAGCAACCAGTTCATACCATTGTGGTCAGAGAAGACACTTGTTATGATTTTAATCTTCTTGAATTTATTGAGACTTGTTTTGTGGCCTAACATGTGGTCTACCTTGGAAAATGTTTTATGTGCACTTGAAAAGAATGTACATCCTGCTGCTTTGGGGTGAAATTGTCTAAAAATACCAATTAAATCCATCTGGTCTAGTGTGTCATTTAAGGCCACTGTTTTGTGTTGGTTTTCTGTCTGGAAGATTTGTCCATTGGTGTCAGTGGGGTGTCAAATTCCCCTACTATGATTGTGTTACTGTTAATCTCTGCCTTTATGTCAATCAATACTTGCTTTATATATTTAGGTGCTCCTATGTTGCATGCATAAATGTTTACTAGGGTGATGTCCTCTTGTTAGATTTGATCCCTTTATTATTATGTAATGTTCTTCTTTGTCTCTTATTATACTCTTTATTTTAAAGTCCATTTTTTCTAAGTTTTGCTACCCCAGCTTTTTTCTCATTTCCACTTGTCTGAAATATCTTTTTTCATCCCTTTACTTTCAGTCTATGTGTGTCTTTCCATCAAATATGGGTCTCTTGTAGACAGCATACACATGTGTCCTGTTTTCTCATCCACTCAGCTGCCCTATGTTTTTTGATTGGAGCATTTAATCCATTTACATTTAAAGTGATTATTGATAGGATAAACTTTTATCTTGATTACGCCATTGTTGAATTTGGGTTTATTTTATATTGGCTACGCTCAGGATCTTAATAACAGCAAATTCGACCCAAGCAAAATTGTGAAATAGGCAAATTATGATCTGTGTTCCCTTTTTCTCTACCGTTTTCAGTGTGATCTGCTCCACAGGTGTCCAGAATCTTCATAGCATCCCCCAGTTCCCCACCAGTTAGCCAGCTTCTTCATGCTTCCAACATCCCTTGCCCCATCTCTCTCACCCACAACCTTTTCACTTACCTATCATGTGTCTTTTATTCAGAACTTTCCTCTTTCAAACCTTCTGGGACAGGAATGACTCGTTAATCTGAAAATACAAAATACCAATACAGTAGTACCTCGGTTTTCGAATGTCTCCATTGACAAACATTTCGGTTTACGAATGCCATAAACCCGGAAATAAATGCTTCGGTTTTTGAACACACCTTGAAAGTCAAACATATCATGCGGCTTCCGCTGAGAGCAAGATCCTGAGGCCTAGCTGTCAGCTGTTTTCGAATGTTTCAGAACTCGAACAGTCTTCTGCGACGGATTACGTTCGAAAACTGAGTACCATTGTCACTAATTATAGTTTCATGTGTTACCTAAAATTGGGAAGGGAATTGTGTTCTGCTACTTTCCAGGTAGACGAGCAAGTAACCTTTGTGATCTCAGTCTCCTCATTTGTAAAATGGTCATAATATCAGCACCGACTTTATAGAATAGTTATAACAATAAAATAGGATATAATATAGTATTTGGCATCGTTTCTGAAACAGAGTAAGGGTCAAATTAATCATGACTCTTCCAGAAATGTATATTTTCATCCAAGTTCAAACCGTACAAGTTAGATGGTCATTGCTCCTGTTCTTAGAGATGATTGGGGATAGGATTCCACTGCCTCCCTTAAGTGTGCTTGCTTAATCTTCATTGCAGATTGGAAATCTTTCCTTATGTCTGCCAAGCTTCCTCTCACTGCCACTTAAGCCTCATTAACCACATAATCCTCATTGCTACTTAAGCCTCCTTGAGATTCTTTGACTTCTTTCTCTCCGGGTTAAAAATCTTTGAGTTCCTTATTGTCACATAATAAAACCCATCATCTATTTCTGGGATAGTTTAATAATTTTATTACTCTTTTTAGGAGTCACAGTGAGGTTTTGATGGGATTCATCTAGGGACCCAGGAACACCCAATTTGTAAAATAAAATAAAATACTACTTTATCATAAGCTGGGCTTGTGTCTGAAACTCCAGACCAATAATTTTCCAAATGTGCTCCGTGGACCAGCTGCATCAGCATCACCTGGGACATGTTAGAAATGCAGATTCTTAGGTCCCTCTCCAGACCTACTGAATCAGATACTCTGGCTGGGGCCCAGCAGTCTGTGCTTTAACAAGCCCTTCTGGTGATTTTAATGCTTGTTGCTTGTCATTTAATGCTTGTCGTTTAATGCAAACAATAGTGAAAAGGATTGGGACCTGAGGCATGAAGGGGAGTCCTCAGGTTCCTCCCACATACCGTGTTTCCCCGAAAATAAGACCTAGCCAAACAATCAGTTTTAATGCATCTTTTGGAGCAAAAATTAATATAAGACCCGGTCTTATTTTGCTATAATATAAGACCGGAACTTAATATAATAATAATATAACATAACATAACATAACATAACATAACATAACATAACATAACATAACATAATATAATATAATATAATATAATATAATATAATATAATACCGAGTCTTACATTAATTTTTGCTCTACAAGATGCATTAGAACTGATTGTCCAGCTAGGTCTTATTTTCTGGGAAACATGGTAAGTCCAAATCCAAATCTTGGTCTTTCATCACCCTCTAATTGGTAGTAAAGGAGAGAATCACCCCTACATGGCCCCCAGAGGAGAAAAGGGGAGAGATTGCTAGGCTCCTTCCTCAACTGGCCAAGACCTGAACTCTCGTACCAGGGTGGGTCTGTCCTGAATCAGCTTTGGCAACATGCAGAAGAGAGCCACTGACTTCTAGCACGCTTGTCCTGGTGAATGTGACCCAGTCAGTGTCCTAGAATCTGAACAACCAGTTTAGCAACTCCCAGGGAGTGAGGAAGGAAGGGAGTGAGTAGAAAAGCTTCTCCTATAGGGCAAGATGAGTAACAACTGTCCCACCCCAAGGTACAGGTCTAATGGTTTCTCCCCCTCTCAACTTCCTGTGGGAAATAAATTCCTTCTGTTGTTTTTAACTAATTAATTTATTTTTGGTACAGTGAACTGAACTGCGTTAAGTTGTGGGGGTTTTATGATGTGTGTTGGGAATTATTAAGCAATAGATGAATTATTAAAATTCATAGATGTGATATTTAAAAATTTCCTGTATCAAAAGCTTTGGCAAATTTCCAAAAGCAGAACTTTCCATACGTAGCAAAACATCATCTGTTTTCAAATTGCTGTAGAGGTCAAAGGAAATCAGTACAGAAGACAATTTGCAGGCACCAACTAGGGACCTAAATCGATTCCACAGGTCAGAGCTGGCCAGTCACCCAAGCTTTCACCAGATTGTGTTGGTCAGTGTGTGTCAGTGAGCAGTCAGGCAAGCAGCTTTTAATAAAAGTAATGAAATGACATCTCCATAGTAGAGGCCTCTCCAAGTCCCTGGCGTCACCTTTACTTGACCTACCTATAGCTTAACAATAGACCAACCCGCTGTGGCTTGACCTCAGAATGTCCCCTGTCCCACCCAGTTCCCTGTTTTAGAAAATTACCCTGAAATTTATGATTAGGCTTATTGATCACAATCTCTATAGTCTACCAGGCTAATCCCATCATTGTTCCTGGGTTCCTGACTCCACCAGAGAATCAAATGGCCAGAGTGAAGGCTCCATGCAGACCCCTGAAACTATCATGTAGCCTCTGGAGGAACGCCCAGATTTTCCTTTAAATACCCTTAGCTGGACTGAGAATGTTAAGGCAGTTTTGGGAGGTGCTAACCTGATGCTTTCTCAGACCACCAGTGCTCTGATAATAAATGCTTATTCTATGACCCAACTCCTGTGTCAGTCTTGGCTGAGCAGTGCAGGCAGTATGAGCCCTGGACTTGTTTGGCCTCCAGTTTCAGTTTGAACTCTGTATTATGAGTTTTTTCTTTTTATTACAATATGAAGATAGAAGTTCTACTTTTGCCCAGCTCTGTGTTTTTACAAATCAGTAATATTCAAAGTTTAAAGTATTTAATACGGAAAAGTCTCTGTGCCCTGGATTTCAGCAAAGAAAAAATTGAGCACATGAGAAAATTCATAGATGTCATATTTAAAAGTTTATGAATTTTATTGTCCTGCTTTATTGGGGAGAGGGCAAAATTAAGCCTTTTAAAATTCAATTCACATTAGTTACAGGCCATCTGTGACAGGTCACTGATTTCCACAATGGTAATGGGGGAAGAGGACTGCAGGGTAATTTTTTCTCCTATTTTTGTCACAGGAAATGCTCATTCCAACATGACATCCTCTCAAACTCTGTAGCAGCCTCAGTGTTTCAAAATGGATAAATTATGAGGAAGCTTTACACAAATCTGCTCTTTTCTAAATGGTACCCCATCATCCTGCCAGATTTTACACCTGCTCATTTGTGATGATTCTGTGAAGGGGGGCTAAGACACAATATATGCGAGGGTTTGAATTGGATGTCTAGTTTCTGTTTTTGAAAATGATTCAGAAGCATCAGTTCCCAAACCGGCCTGCCACTGAAGTGAAGCAATCCCCTTGACTGAGAAGCTTGGCCAGTTAGGCCAGCCCTGGGGCAAAGGCCAGAGAGCAGGAGGTCACAGCAAACAGAGGTCCTGTGTGTGCAGTTGAGACAGGTTAGTTAGTACTATGTTGCTAGGTAGACAGGGAGGTCTCTGGTGAAATAAACAAAAGACAGACATATTCTGAGACTTCAGGTTTTGAAATCACTCCTTTGCTCCAGGAAAAAATGCAACAGTGACTTGAGGTTAATCACAAAATTCCTTTTGGCCTTGATGGGGAAACTGACCTTAAAATGGTTCCCTGCCACGTGGAATTGACCTAAGATGGTGGCCCGAGCAAACAGAGAAGTCCCCAGCCTAACCCCATCCCACTTCCGCATAACCCACCTTCAAGCCACACCCTGAGCCAAACACCAGATGACACCTACCCCTTCCCCAACTCAAGGAAGTCCCCAACCCATAAAATCCTGTTCAAAACCTTGCTAGGGACGCAGTCTTTTTGGAAGGATCCCGCTGAGCCCACCAGCATAATAAAGCTGACTCTCCTAACTCTCTAAGTGCTGCTTGGGTTCTTTCCAGTCTTGGATTCTGCAACATTTGGCTCCCTGACCAGGAACCCAACCGTGCTGGCCCTTTGAGCCATGGATTTGGGCAAGGGCGGGCCGCAGGGTGGTGAGAGAGCTGAGACAGGGCTAGGCGCCCCCTGCTGGTTTCGGCAGGCCCGGGACCAGCGACCTCCCGCCGGCTCTGGCCCATGGCTCCCTGCTGGACCCCAGTAGGGAGAAAGGACAGACAGCCAACCAGGACGTCGGACATGGTAAAACCCCAGGGCCCGGACCCAGTTAGGCCTGCCTAAGGGCAGAAGGGGAGCCTGATTACCTCCCACGGAGTCTCACTTTGGACTCCAGTTAGGGCCTTTCCGGGGGTAGGGCGTCTTTCCTCCCTGAATGAATGTGTGTGTGCTTGGTCCCGAATGGGATTCTGTGTGGTTCCACAGCCTGTCGGCTACAGAACCCAAGTGAGCCCCAACCTGCGTTTCCATGGTAGCGTCATACAGCATAACGTGATTCGCACTCTCGGGATGTGACCTGCCCGGGGTTTATATGGGCACACCTTAGCCAAGACATACCCTAAGTTCCCACGAGGTAAACGGCCAGGCGGGCGCCTGATTGAAACCTTTCCCTTGTCCACGCGACACCGAACATCATGGGAGGGAGTCACGGGAAGCCCACAGTTCTAGATTGCATGTTAAAGAATTTCAAGAAAGGTTTCGGAGGTGACTACAGGGTCAAAATCACCCCCGGACATCTCTGCGCTTTATGTGAGCTGGAGTGGCCAGGTTTTGACCTGGGATGGACCGCAGAAGGCACTCTTGACCTCCCCACGATTCGCAGAGTCTATGTAGTTGTCACCGGGACCCCAGAACATCCAGACCAATTCCCTTACGTTGACTCGTGGTTGGAAATATCCTGAACCCTTCCTCCTTGGGTACAGTTCAGCTCCAATAGTAAGGGACAATCCAAGATCTACGTTGCACGGAACCCATGAGGCTGCACTGAGAAAGACATGGCTAAGGCCATTTACCAGGGGGACCCCGACAAAGAGCCTCCACCACCTCCCTGTGCACCACAGCCAACTGCTGGCACAGCCCCACCACTTCCAGACACTCCGCCTCCATCTGACCCCCCGGGCCGACACCCAATCTCCCAAGCCCTCCTCAGGGAAGTCTCAACCTCCCCATGGTCCCAACCCAACTAGCCAGGAGCCCGACTTCATAGGGTTAGCAGGAATCGAGTGGACTGAAGGGGACCGGGCTTGTTTGAACTCAGCCCCCATGTGCCATGGTCGACTTAGATGTAGGGGGCCAAATAGTGACTTTCATGGTAGATAACAGAGCAGAACATTTGGTAGTCACCAAGCCGGTGGCACCGCTTGGGGACCAAAGAGTCACCATAATTGAGGCCACTGGGGATCAAGCTAAGAGCTGGCCATTCTGCCAGGCCAGGACTTGTAAATTAGGGGGACACACCGTGTCACATGGGTTTCTCTACTTACCCGACTGTCCAATTCCGCTCCTGGGGCACGACCTCCTTACCAAATAAGGGGCCCAAATATTCGAAACATCAGGCCAAGCCACCATGCCACTGCAGTCCCCGTCAGAGGGACTTATTCTGTCTATCACCACCCCAAGGGAAGAAGAATGGAGGCTTTATGGGACCTGTAGTGTAGAACAGAACACGGAAGCATACAGGGTTGATTTCCCGGAGATTTGGGCTGAAGATAACCTGCCTGGGCTAGCAAAACATAAGGCCCCAGTTTTGGTGGAACTGAGACCTGGAGCTCAACCCCAATGGCTATGCCAATACCCCATCTCCAGGGAAGCTTGGGCAGGGATTCAAAAACACGTCACCTGTCTTGGAGCAGCAGGGATACTCGTAGAGTGCCAGTTGCCATGGAATACGCCCCTCCTGCCAGTAAGGAAGCCTAATGGAGAATACCGGCCAGTACAAGATTTAAGAGTGGTAAACCAAGCCACAGTTTCCCTACACCCCATAGTCCCAAATCCGTATACTCTCCTCAGTCAGCTGCCCCCGGAAGCTGGATGGTTCACCTGCCTGGACCTGAAAGATGCATTCTTCTGCGTTCAGTTGGCGCCCCAGAGCCAATCACTGTTCGCCTTTGAATGGACTGGACCTGATACCGGCCGGCAGCTCCAGCTGACATGGACTCTGCTCCCACAAGGCTTCAAAAACTCCCCAACCCTCTTTGGGTAAGCGCTAGCCTCACATTTAGCCACCTTCCCTCGAGAAGAATACCGCTGCACTCTATTGCAATCTGTGGATGATCTGCTCCTAGCCTGTGCCACTGAGACCAAGTGACAAACCACGACATAGGCACTCCTGTCCCACTTAGCCGAGATGGGGTATAGAGTCTCCTGGAAGAAAGCCCAGCTCTGCAGAAAACAAGTACAATACTTGGGCTTTGTCATCTCCAAAGGACAGCAGGTCCTCAGCACCGAGCGGAAAAAAGTCATCACTTCCCTCCCTCGGCCCACCAACCGGAGGGCACTCCATGAGTTCCTCGGGGCCGCCGGCTTCTGCCAGATCTGGATCCCTGGCTTTTTGGCAATAGCCCGGCCCTTATATGAGGCTCTAACTGGTCAAGAAAAAGCCCCATGCTATGGACAGAAGATCAAGAACACGCCTTCCAGCAGCTCAAGAGCTCACTCAGAGAGGCCCCAGCCTTCGGGTTACCTGTCGCTGAGAGGCCATCTACTTATTCGTTCATGAAACAGACAAAATAGCCTTAGGACTGCTGGCCCAAACAGTTAGACCATGGCTCCGTCCCACTGCCTACCTCTCAAAGAAATTAGACCCTGTAGCAGCGGGTTGGCTACCATGCCTGTGGGCTCTAGCAGCCACTGAGATTCTCATCAAAGAAGCAGACAACCTCACTTTAGGCCAAAGATTCATAGTTAAAGTACCCCACTCGGTCACCACCTTAATGAACAGTCAAGGACCCTGATGGCTGTCGAATGCACGGCTGATTCAATATCAAGGGCTACTCCTGGAAAACCCTCGGATCTCGTTAGAAACTATGCGCCTTGAACCCAGCCACTTTCCTGCCAACCGAGGACGGGAATCCAGAACATGACTGTATAGAAGTTTCAACAAGGTCTACGCCACCACACCCAACCTCCAGTACAGCCCACATCCTAACCTGGACCTTACTCTGTATACTGACTGCAGCAACTTCCTGAGGGATGGAAAACATCACTCAGGGTATGCAGTAACCACCACAGATGAGGTACTCAAGGCAGGGCACTCCCGTCGGGGTGGTCAGCCCAACGGTCAGAATTGTGGACACTAATAAGAGACCTCACTCTATCTGAGGGCCGGAAAGTCAACATCTACGCTGACTCTCAGTATGCCTTTGCAACCGTCCATATCCATGGGGCTATATACAAAGAAAGATGCCTTCTGACTGTGGAGGGAAAAACTATTAAAAATAAACAAGAAATCCTTAAACTCCTACAAGCCATTTGGCCTTCCCAGCAGGTTGCAGTTATCCATTGTCGGGGCCACCAGAGGGGCATTGAGCCCTCAGCAGTTGGGAACAGGCTCGCCGACACCACTGGCAAATCAGCGGTGATGGGACGCCCTAGTGAACTACTCTTGGTCACTAACACTACCACCACATCCCTCCCGTAGTACACAGAAGAAGAACTCAGATAAGCAAGGTCAGAAGGGGCCATCAGATTGCCACAAGGGTGGTGGCAACTGCCCAACAGAAGACTCTTCATCCCAGCCCTGCTGGGTCCTCAAGTAACCGCTGAATACCACAAGTTAACCCACTTAAAAAGAACTGCTCTCGAAGGCCTCCTAGCCCAAAACTTCTACATAAGCCAGCTGTCAGCTCTTTGCAAGTCCATCAGAGAACGCTGCCTCACTTGTGCAAAGAACAATCCAAAGACTGGTCCCAGCCCTATTCCCGGGATCCAAAGGAACGGAGCTGAGCCTTTTAAAGACCTCAAAGTTGACTTCACTGACATGACAAGATGCCGCGGCATTAAGTATTTACTGGTCCTGGTCTGTACCTACTCCGTGTGGGTTTAAGCTTTCCCCACTCAGACTGAAAAAAGCCGCGAAGTAGCTAAGGTCCTCCTCAGGGAAATTATCCCCCGTTATAGGATTCCACTTTCCATACACAATGACAATGGGCCAGCCTTCATAGCAGAGCTTCTCCAGACAGTAGCCAGAGCGATGGGCATCAACTGGAGGCTCCATACAGCTTACAGACCACAAAGCTCAGGGAAAGTTGAACGCATGAACCGTACCCTCAAGGAGACATTGGCTAAACTCCACCAGGAGACCTCCCTAGGGTGGGTGGACCTCCTACTACTAGCCGTCCTTTGGGCGTGCTGCACCCCTGGCAAATCTGGATTCTCTCCCTTCAAAATTATGTTTGGGAGGCCCCCTTCCCTGCTAACCAGTCTCCCTGGCAACATTCGCCAGCTGGGGTTCTCCAGCCTCCAAAACCAGATGGCCGCGCTAGGCAAGGTCCTCACAGATGTATGTGCTTACATTCTGGAAAGGGCCCCCATTTCCCTCGGTACCCCGGTACACCCCTTTGACATGGAGATATTTTCCTGTGACTCCCAAAATAATGTTGGATCTGCTGACAGTTTCTTAGTGCTGGCCGGGATCGTGTCTCATGAAGCCAAAGAATGGAAACACGGGCCAGGGAGAGGCAAAAGTTTTAGAAAGAGGATAGTTTATTAGAGACAGGAGAAGAGGTTGCAGCTCTTGAGCGGGAGGGGGTCCCGAATGGGGGTGCCCAGTAACTGAGGCAAAAGCTCTTACTTTTATACCTTCCCTTGCCTATTTGGGGATGGGAGCTGGAGACTTCTAATTGGATTCATCTATCAGGTTTGTCCTGTTTGTTCATCCTGAAGGGATTAATGAACCAAAGCATTTCTATCAGATCTGCTCCTTTGTCCAGCCAGAGGGGATTTGAGATTATCTATTAATCTTAAGGTGTATTCTCATATCTCTGTCCTGGAGTGAAGGAGACATTCCAGGACCTGGAGTTTCAGGATATGGCTGCTTTTTGTTTATTCTACCAGGGACCTCCCTGTCTACCTAGGGAGGTTACCATGCTAGCTAACCTGTATCACCTTTACCTCAGGAGATCAGGTCTGGGTCAAAGATTGGAAATGCAAACCCCTCTGGCCCAGGTGGACAGGCCCTCATACTGTAATACTCATTACTCACATTGCTCTTAAAGTTTCAGGCATTGTCCCGTGGATCCATCACACCCAGGTTAAAGGAGCCCAACTAGAGACCAACACCTGGACCACCCGTCCTGACCCAGCCCTTCCACTCTGCCTAACCCTCGAAAAACAGTCCGGATGAGCCTCACCATCGTCTGCCCGGCCTCCATCCTTGCTGTTATTGGACTCCTAGTATTTCTAGCCCTCACCCTGCTCATTACATCCACCCCACTGAGCTAGTCACCACTAGAGAAAGGACTATTGGGGATCTGTTTCCTGTTCAGGGTTGCTTGCCTCCTCTCCATAACCTGTCTTAGACAGCGACCATGATTTGGCTTTTTTTATACTATCTCTTCCCCAGGAAGGAGACACCACCTCCCCTTCCTGTCCCTCAGGCTTCCGGGGAAAATTCACTGGCCACCCAACCTTCTCGTACTTACATTTCATAGAAACCACCGTCACCTGTCAGGCCACCTGGATCCTTGTCCTGCGGGGTGATCGTCCTCTTAGCTAATATGATGATCTCTAAGTTGTTACTACTTACGATCATCAACAGGGGGGACATGATGGAGAAACTGACCTAAAATGGTGGCCCGAGCGAAGAGAGAAGTCCCTAGCCTAAGCCACAGCCCACTTCCGCATAACCCCCCTCCAAGCCACACCTTGAGCCAATCACCAGACGACACCTACCCTTTCCCCAACTCAAGGAAGTCCCCAACCCATAAAAACCTGCTCAAAACCTTGCTAGAGGCTTGGTCTTTTGGGAAGGATCCCGCTGAGCCCACCAGCATAATAAAGCTGACTCTCCTAACTCTCTGAGTGCCGCTTGGGTTCTTTCCAATCTTGGATTCTGCAAAAGCCTGAAAAATGGAGCAGATCTGGTAGATAAGAGTGGGCTATTTTGCTAATTCCTTCAGGGTGGGCAATCAGAACAAACCTGGTAGATGAATTTCATTAAAAGGTGCCAGCTCCCCTTCCCCAAACAGGCAAGGGAAGGTATAAAAGTAAGAGCTTTTGCCTCAGTCACTGGGCACCCCCACTCGGGATGCCCTCCCACTCAGGAGCTCTGACCCTTTGCTTTCGATAAACTATCCTCTTTTTAAAACTTTGTCTCTCCTTGGTCCATGTTTCCATTCTTCTGTCTCATAAGACACGATCCCAGCACTCAAAATTCCCCTACATCATTTGGGTACTCACAGAGAAATATTCCTACAAAACAGTTAGGCAGTCGTGTGTGCAGAACTTTGTCTCAGGCTCTTCAGGAAACACCCAAATAAAGCTGTGCCATCCCTGCAATCGGCAACTTGCACTAGATTAACAAGTCAAGATAAGCTTGTGCACATGAATCCCCCAGGCAGGCAAACGCCATAAAACAATGGGAGACTGAGTCTGAGGGGGAGTCACACATTATGAAAGGGGAGTTTTCCCCCCACATGGCGAAGAGGCCTGACCAGTGTGGGCATATGCTCTGAATGTCCTCTCTCTTGATCTTCTTTGGAGTTCCCTAGGTATTTGGGCTGATGGTATCTCTACCATACCCAGGACTCAGGTGAGTGTTGCTGCCTCTGACTCACCTTGAACAGACCTGAGAAGTCATCAAGTCCAGACTTATAGATGAGGAAACAAGCCCAGAAAGGAGGTGAATCTGCTGATTGAGCTAACTTTATTGTCAATTTTCTGGTGCTGCTAATCTTTGGCCCTTATCTTTTGGTCTCAGTATCAGATTTGTATCATCTGGGACACAGAAGTTTCATCTGTAGATAGCCAGCCATCTACCATGACTCAAACTCCTCCCTCCTGAGGATAACAAGCCATGCCAGCAGCTGCTCGACCAAGTGGCTCAGAGTTTTTTTGCCTCTTGAAGTTCCTCCATAGCCCCCTCTCCACTGTAACCGACTAGCAAAGAACTCTGGTGTCCATAGGCAGGAACTATGCCCACTTTCAGCAGGAAGTAGCAAGAGTGGTTATTGCTCCTTATTCTTATTATTGCCCCCAAATCAGCGATTAATCCTCACATACTACTTTGATTTTATAGAAATAAAATGAACATATGACAGGGGACTGTAAGGATGAAATTCAGTAGATCAATAACGTAATTAAACTTAGCTAGTTTGCAGTTTGATCCATCCTGATACTCAGCTGTTTCCTCTGCTTCTCCTCCCACTGATTAACTGAGAACTCTGTTCCCTTTTTCAAAGCTACCCATACCTCATTAATTAACAAACATTTAATCTTCAGGCAACCGGAAAATTGGGACCCAAGATCACAACACCCTAGTAGTTTTTCACAACTCCCTAGGAGTTTTTCCACAGATGGCTACAGACAGTAAGATTTAAGATAACATTGGGGCAGACCTGAGGCCTCAGAAGATCACAGGAGACAACTTCTCAACTATTAGCCTTGAGGCCTGCTTTCCTTTGTTCTTTCCCATTTACCTGTCTATAAAACCTTCTGACTGGTCTAGTAACTGAGGAGGTGGTTTTTGGGTAGGAATCTGCGATCCTCCCGGGATGCCAGCATTCTGAGTAAACCAGCTTTTCTTTCCACCAAAAACAAAAACAAAAAACAAAAACAAACAAAAAAACTCTGCTGATAGAATGGATCCACTCTGCTGATAAAGTGGATTAAGCTCACTATTAGCTCAAAAGGAGCTTAAACTAGAGCCATTGAGTCAAAAGATATGAATATCTTTTAGGAGTTTCAAATTGTCCTCTTGGATGGTTGCACCAACAATGTGTGAAACAGTTCATCTCATTCTATTAATGCCATCATTGAATTATATGAATTTTTGTTAAGATTTGCTATTTTGATAGGAAAAACAGTTCATCAATGAATTTTTTTTTTGGTTATAAATAAATTTGAACACCTTTTTCTTATTTTCATTAGTTCTTTGTATTTCTTTCCTTTTTTCCCCCCCAGTTCCAGCCATCCAGTATCCTTGACGCAAAGTGGACAGGAGCCCTAGCCCCATAACATGGTAAAGATAAATCTGTGCATTTAGTAACTGCAGCTTAGATGTTAAGCAGGAAAAATGGGAAGGGGATAATTTGGTAAGTTAACAAAGTCATGTCTGTGATGTTGTGGGCTGTACTGGATTGGGCAAACAGAAAGGCAGCACCCTGCTCATCTGCCCAGCTTTGAGGAGAGAAAGGAAATCAGCCAGCATTGATTCATTCATAAACAAATATTTACTAGCCATCTATTATGTGCCAAGCATTGTGCTAAGAATTAAAGACACAATGGTGATGAAACACAGAATAGTAACTTTGCAGTAAAAAACCTAGCAGACCACCTTAACCAAGTGATCCAAGTCAACACCACCAGTAATTAGATATATGGATATTGTACACTCCTGATGGGATGTACTAATGAGCTATGACATCACTTCTGTAGGATTCTTGCCAACAAGGTAACTATGATCATGAGAAAACACCATACAAATTCAAATGGAGGGAATATTGAAGATGGGTACCCTTAAAAAGTGTCAAGTTCATGAAAGACAAAGGATGACTGAGGAACTGTCACAAATTGAAAAAGACTAAGGAGACATGTCAACTGAAAGAAATGTTGGATCCTGGAATGGATCCTGAACTATAAAAAAGGCATAAGAGGGGGTGGCTGGTTAGAGCATGGTGCTGGTAACACCAAGGTTGCCAGTTGAATCCCCGCATGAGCCATTGGGAGCTCTGCCCTCTTTAAAAAAAAAAAAAAAAAAAAAAAAGGCGTAAGTGGGGAAACTGTCAACATTCAAGTAAGGTTAGATGGTCATCAAAATGGCGGCATGAGGTGAGCCTTTGGAAATTACCTGGAATTTACAACAAACTGAACAACAATAACTCCACAAAGGACTCCCTACACAGCAGACAGGCAAGACGAAGAGTATCACTACTGAATTCACCTAAAGGTGGGCAAATTGCACGAGCAGGGGAAGAGGGAAGGGAGAAGTTCGGAGATGGAGCCACATGGATGCAGGATGCAGACCTAGCTCAGTGCTCCGAGCTCGCTGCATTCCGAAACTTCTGCAGCTACAGAAGAGAGAAGAACTCGGACTCCTAGGGCTCCATTTATGGCCCACAGGGCTGAGTGGACAACATATAATACGACTGAACCCAATGTTCATGGCAGAGACCTCGGAGCAAGGACTGAGGGAAGAAGGCTGAAAATGGTGGTTTAAGCCCTCACTGCTGCAGAGAACGGAAGCCTTAGGCACTGAGACTAGCCACCCTCTCCAGACCCTCCCAGAGCTCGCCCTGCCCCCATCTGCCCAGTGCTAGAAGCAGAACAGTAGCAGTGTCAGATCAAAAGAACAGAATATTTGAAGTTCTGAGAACTGTGGTCCGCAGACACAGATTCGCAGCCCTACTAGTTCCGGCAAAGGTGAGGTAACTGTGGAAGCAGGACTGGCTGTGGTTGTGGTCGCCGCCATTGCTTGGGGCCACCTCTCACAGATAAACATGCCCTTGTCCCCACCCATCTGGGCGGGATCCCTGCAGGAGTAAAGAGAACTGCTAAAATACTCAGGCTCTGAATCTGGTGCAGGAAGAGCTTTGGAACTTCAAAAGCTCTCCACATACCCGCAGTGACACAGCGCCCTATGACCCAGGTGAACTGTTAACAGAGGAGAAGCCCGCCTTCCAGGGAATCCCCCCATTGTGTGAGAAGCCAGAATAGTGCAGAGAAAATATAACCCTACAGTGTGAGAGAGAAAAAAAGGCTGCAGACGGAGAGAAAATAAAACATTCTACCAACATGTACTGGAAAACAAAAGAAAGACTTCTTCCTATCAAACCATTGCAGAAATCACTCCTGTAGGTGTCTAGGAAGAGAAATAATAAATCATTAATTGCCATGAATAACCAAGGAAACAAGACAGCTCAGAAAAAAGTGAAAAGACTCCAGAAAATGAACTCAAAGATATGGAAATATGTGACTTAAATGACAGAGAATTCAAGATTGCGGTTCTGAAAAAACTCAATGAGATGCAAGAAAACACAAAAAGGCAGTGTAATGAACTCAGAAACGCAATCAAAGAACAACATGAACATTTTACCAAAGAGATTGAAATTTTAATAAAGAACCAAATAGAATTTCTGGAGATTACGAACTAATAGAAGAAATTAAGAATGAAATAACCAGCTTAGGTAGTAGAGTTGACCAGATGGAGGAAAGAATCACTGACATCAAAGATAGAAAACTGGAAATGACATGGATGAAAGAAGATAGAGACTTCAGACTTAAAAGAAATGAAAGAACTCTACAAGAACTTTCTGACTCCATCAGAAAGAGCAATATAAGAATAATGGGCATACTAGAAGGAGAAGAAAGATAGAAGGAAACACAGAGTATATTTAAAGAAATAGTCGATGAGGACTTCCCAATCATGTGGGAAGAACTGGATCCTCGAATCCAAGAAGCAAATAGAACACCTAATTACCTCAATCTCAACAGGCCTTCTCTAAGGCACATTATATTGAAGCTGTCAAAAATCAACAACAAAGAAAGAATCCTCAAGGCAGCCAGGGAAAAGAAGACGGTAACCTACAAAGGAAAGCCCATTACATTATCAACAGATTTCTCAGCAGAAACTCTACAAGCCAGGAGGGAGTGGAATCAAATATTCAAACTATTTAAAGAGAGAAATTCTGAGCCAAGAATAATATACCCAGCAAAGATATCCTTTAGATATGAAGGAAGACTGAAGCTGAGGTACAGAAGCTGAGGTAATTTTCTAACACATGACCTGCACTACAAGAAATACTAAAGGAGGCTATTCGACCACCATCAACAGGGACAATTTGTGGCAACCAAAACTCAAAAAGGGGGAGAGTAAGGCCTGAACCGGAATACGGGAATGGAGAAAGTAAGCGTGCTGAAGAAAATGGAATACTCTAAATAACAAACTTCTTTTTACATAAACTTAAGGGTAATCACTCAAAAAAATCCAGAACTGAAATATATACTGTAATAAAAGAAGAAACAGAGGGAAATATCATAGAATACCACCACACAGAAATAATAGACAACAACAAAAAGGCAAAGAAACAATGGAGACACAGCCTTACCAGAAAACTAAAGATAGAATGACAGGAAATCCTCACATATCAATAATCACCCTAAATGCAAATGGACTGAACTCACCAATAAAAAGGCACAGAGTAGCAGATTGGATCAAAAAACTAAACCCAACCAAATACTGTCTCCAAGAGACACATCTCAGCTACAAGGACAAGCATAGACTCAAAGTGAAAGGGTGGAAATTGACACTCCAAGCAAATGGTTAACAGAGAAAATCAGGTGTAGCCATAATGATATCAGATGAAACAGACTTCAGGGTGAAAAAGGGAACAAGAGACAAAGATGGACATTTCATAATGGTAAAGGGGAATATACAACAAGAAGACATAACAGTGATCAATATTTATGCCCCCAATCAGGGAGCACCAAAATATACCAAGCAACTACTAACAGAACTAAAGGAAGAAATGGACCAAAACTCAATTATACCAGGGGATCTAAATACATCATTGACAGCTATGGATAGATCATCCAAAGAGAAAATAAATAATGAAATAGCAGCCCTAAATGACACATTAGATGAAATGGACCTAATTGACATTTATAGAGCACTTCATCCTAAAACATTACACTATCATTTTTTTCTAGTGTATGTGGAACATTCTTAAGGCTAGACTATATATTGGGACATAAAACTAACCTCATCAAATTTAAGAAGATTGAAATCATACCATGCATATTCTCTGATTACAAGTCTTTGAAATTGGATATCAACTGCAAAAGGAAAGCAAGAAAAACCAGAAATACATGGCATTAAACAACATACTTTTAAAGAACAACCAGGTCAAAGAAGAAATTAGAGGAGAGATAAAAAGATACATAGAAACAAATGACAATGAAAATGCATCCTACCAAAATTTTTGGTATGTAGCGAAGCAGTTTTAAGAGGGAAATTTATATCATTACAGGCCTATCTCAAGAAACAAGAAAAATCCCAAATAAATAACCTCATGTTACACCTTAAAGA
Organism: Rhinolophus sinicus; assembly: GCF_036562045.2. Lineage (NCBI taxonomy): Eukaryota > Metazoa > Chordata > Mammalia > Chiroptera > Rhinolophidae > Rhinolophus > Rhinolophus sinicus. Next base: position 37,499,298 of record NC_133761.1, on the reverse strand, counting down.
ACTAGAAAAAGAAAACAAGTGAAACCCAGGGTCAGCAGAAGAAAGAAAATAATAAAAATCAGAGCAGAACTAAATGAAATAGAGAACAAAACAACATAGAAAAAATTAATGTGACAAAGAGCTGGTTTTTTGACAAGATTAACAAAATTGACAAATCCTTGGCTAGGCTCACCAAGCTAAAAGAGAGAAGACACTGATAAACAAAACCAGAAATGAAAAAGGGGAAGTTATCACGGATGCCACAGAAACACAAAGGATCATCCAAGAATAATATGAAGGACTATATGTCACCAAAATCAATAACCTAGAAGAAATGGACAAGTTCTTAGAAACATATAGCCTTCCTAGGCTGAACCATGAAGAACTGGAAAATCTAAACTGACTGATCACCAGTAACAAAATTGAGTCAGTCATCCAAAACCTTCCCAAAAGCAAAAGTCCTGGACCAGATGGCTTCACTAGTGAATTAGAGCAAACCTTCAAAGAGGATCTAATACCAATCCTGCTCAAACTCTTCCAAAAAACTGAAGAAGAGACAGTACTCCCTAACTCATCTTATGAGGCCAACGTTACCCTGTTACCAAAACCTGGTAAGGACAACACAAAAAAAGAGAACTACAGACCCAAATCTCTGATGAATACAGATTCAAAATCCTAAACAAAATTCTAGCAAATGGAATATAACAAAGCATTAAAAAGATTATCTATCACGACCAAGTGGGTTCATCCCAGGGGTACAAGGATGGTTCAACATATGCAAATCGATCAATGTGATACATCACATAAACAAAATAAAGGACAAAAATCATATGATTATATCAATTGATGCAGACAAAGCATTTGACAAGATACAACATTCATTTATGATTGAAACACTTAATAAAATAGGTACAGAAGGAAAATACCTTAACATAATAAAGGCCATATATGACAAACCCTCAGCTAATCTCATAATTTACCGTGAAAAACTGAAGCCCTTTACTCTTCGTTCAGGAACACTACAGGGCTGTCCCCTGTCACCTATGCTTTTCAACATAGTGTTGGAAGGCCTCGCTAGAGCAATCAGGCAAGAAAAAGAAATAAATGGTAGCCAAATTGGGAATGAAGAAGTTAAATTGTCACTCTTCGCAGATGACATGATGCTATAAAAGAAAACCCTAAAGACTCCACTAAAAAGCTATTAGAAACAATCAACAAATACAGTAAAGTTGCTGGCTACAAAATCAACGTACAAAAGTCCATTGCTATATACTAACAATGAAATAGTAACAATGTACAAAAGTCCATTCCTATATACTAACAATTAAATCTCAGAAAAAGAAATTAAAAAAAAAAAACAATTCCCTTTGCAATTGCAGCAAAAAGAATAAAATACCTAAGAATAAACTTAACCAAGGATGGGAAAGACCTATATGCAGAAAGTTATAAGACATTCTTGAACGAAATTGAAGAAGACACAAAGAAATGGAAAGACATTCTGTGCTCATGAATTGAAAGAATCAACATAGTTATCATGGACATATTACCCAAAGCTATATACAGATTTAATGCAATCCCCGTCAAAATCCCAAAGGCAGTTTTTAAAGAAATAGAACAAAAAATCATCAGATTTGTTTGGAACCACAAAAGACCCCGAATAGCCTAAGCAATCTTAAGATAAAAGAGCAATGCTGGAGATGTCACACTCCCTGACTTTAGCTTGTGCTACAGGGCTACAATAATCAAAACAGCATGGTATTGGCAGAAAAACAGACATGTAGACCAATGGAATAGAATTGAGAACTCAGAAATAAAACCACATAAATATGGACAGATAATTTTTGAGAAAGAAGCAAAAAACATACAATGGAGAAAAGGTAGCCTCTTCAATAAATGGTGCTGGCAGAATTGGAAAGCCACGTGCAAAATAATGAAATTTGACTTCTATCTGTCACCATGTACCGAAATTAATTCAAAATGCATCAAAGCCTTAAGCATAAGACCTGAAACAATAAACTGCGTAGAAGGAAACATAGGTACTAAACTTATGGACCTGGGTTCAAAGGGCATTTTATGAATTTGACTCCAAAGGCAAGGGAAGTAAAGCTGAAATAAATGAATGGGACTATATGCAATTTAAAAGCTTCTGCACAACAGAAGAAACCATCGACAAAATAAAGAGGCAACCAATTGAATGGGAGAAGATTTTTGGAAACAGTGCCTCCGATAAGGGGCTAATATCGAAAATATACAAGGAACTCATGCAACTCAACAATGAAAAAACAAACTACCCAATTGAAAAATGGGCAGAGGACCTGAAGAGACATTTCTCCAAAGAGGACATACAAATGGCAAATAGACATATGAAAAAATGCTCAACATCACTAATCATCAGAGAAATGCAAATCAAAACCACAATGAGATATCACCTCACCCCAGGTAGAATGGCTATCATCAACAAGACAAATAGTAACAAGTGTTGGAGAGGCTGTGGAGAAAAAGGAACCCTCATACACTGTTGGTGGGAATACAGACTGGTGCAGCTGCTATGGAAGGCAGTGTGGAGGTTCCTCAAAAAATTACAAATAGAATTACCATGTGACCCAGCAATTCCCTCTCCTGGGTATCTATCCCAAAAATCTGAAAACATTTATCCATAAAGACATGTGTGCTCCAATGTTCATTGCAGCTTTATTTACAGTGGCCAAGACATGGAATCAACCAAAATGTCCCTTGATAGATGAATGGATAAAGAAGTTGTGGTATATATACACAATGGAATACTATTTGGCAGTAAGAAAAGATGAAATAGGACCATTTGTGACAACATGGATGGATCTTGAGAATATAATGCTAAGTGAAATAAGTCAGACCAAAAAAGCAGAGAACCATATGATTTCACTGATATATGGTATATAAACCAAAAACAACAAAAGAACAAGACAAACAAATGACAATGAAAAACTCATAGACACGGACAATTGTTTAGTCGTTACCAGAGAGTAAGGGGGAAGGGGGGTGGGAGATGAGGGTAAGGGGGATCAAATATATGGTGATGGAAGGGGAACCGACTCTGGGTGGTGAACACACAATGGGATTTATAGATGATGTAATACAGAATTGTACACCTGAAATCTGCGTAACTTTACTAACAATTGTCACCCCAATAAACTTTAATTTAAAAAAATAAAAATAGAAATAAAAATAAAATAAATTTAACATAAAAAAATTCAAGTAAGGTTTATGGTTCAGTTAAAAGTATTGTTTATTGGTGTTAAGTTTTTGGTTTTGATTATTGCACTATGCTTCTATAAGATGTTAACATTAGAGGAAACTGGGAGAAGACTATATAAGAATTTCTGTGCAATTTTTGCAACATTTCTGGAACTCTAAAATTATTTCAAAAAAATCTTTAAAAACCGCTAAAGTAAAATAGGTGTAGCCCCTGCCTTTATGGGAGTTTGCACTCTAATGGGGAAGATATTCAATCAATTCATCACACAAGAATATATGATCACAAAGATATATAAGTGCTTTCAAGGAGAGACACTCTATGAGAGTATAATGACAGTAATTTAAGAGAAAACGTTTATTTAGTGCATACTATATGTATGAAACTCTTTTACATATTGTACATATAGTAGTCAGTTAATTCTCACCTTCATGTGTACCACTATCATCTCAGTGCTGATGAAGTCAATATTTCAAAGGTTTTCCTGGAATTCATTCACTTGTACAATCAACCATCGCTGTTTAGCAAATATTCCAAGGATACTTCAAACTCCCCAGATCTAAGGTGAACCATTATTCTCCTCTAAAACCTGCTCCTCTCCTGCCTGTGACCTCAAATGACATCTCTGCTCACCATCACTCCAGTTAGAAATATTTCTAACATATTTTCCTTCCTCTCATTAAGTCCCTGAGAAAGTTACCTTGCTCTGCAGAACTCTTCCTAATGGGTAAGTCTGATACAGTTTTGTGTTTGTTTTTCTTCTGCCAAGTATTTCTATTACCTATGAAATGCATTTTAAGCAAATAATGTCCTCCATTGTCTGACCTTTGCATACACACCACAGCCTCTCTTCTTCGCTCTTCCTCAAGGACCTAAATAATGTAATTGCTTTATTTACTGGTAGGCAATTTTCTATTTCTATCTGTGGTATGACTTTTTCCAAGTGTGTGGCTACCACTCACGGTCTGGAAACTCCTAAAGAATTTTCTTTTTTTAACACGTGTGCATGCCTTTGCCTTACCAGATTCTGGTTTCTAAGTAGGTATGCACCATAAATAGCTTCATAGAAAAAAGCAACCACCACTGTGGAGTTTTCCCAACCTAGTCAGGTTAATAGAACCATGTCTCATTTTTGAGATTTCCACCTGCTTGTGTCTGAACTGAAATCTGACCTTAAAATATTCAGACCAGAGATGAGACAATGGTGCTTCTTTGAGCCACATCCCTGAAAATCCAGACCCATTTAATCATTAATAGCTGATAGGTTGGCCAGTAAAGGAAAGCGCAGGGTCAGGCAAGTTAGGAAAGTTTTTACTGTAAGAGAGAAAAGTATATCGGACTGTGCAAAGACCTCTACTGTCTGGGCTGCATGCCTAAAGGAGACTTGCAGCCCTGAAGGAGGGGATGAGGAGGGTTTTATAGAGACTGTGCGGACAAGGTAGCATTGTTTGAACAGAAAATGCTGACTGCCTGCAAGCCAGTAGCTGTTTAGTGGTGTTTTCTGTTGTCGCAAGTTTGGCCCTGTCTCCAGGTGCAGGCCAGAAGACATTTTGTTGTTTTCTTGCAGACGTGGCTCTGTCTGTAAGTCAAGGTCTCTGAGATCTAACATTCAGAGACCTAACATGAAGTCAAGGTCTCTAACATTCAGAGACCTAACCATAGCCAAGCAGCATTTAGTAAGAATTTCACACCTTTCATCTTGGTAGGAAACTTTTGCAGCTGTCTGCTTCCCTACACTGCCTGCTTTCTCTAAATAAAGCACTGGCAGTGGAGGGGGTAACTCTGAGTCAGAAACACTCCATTATTATAACATGCCAAATTTGTCCAAAAGAAACATTTTTATGTCTCTGATTCTTTTGTCATTAGTTTAAGAAGGTTTGTAAAGCTCCCAGGAAAGCCAAGAGAAAGGGTGATGTATATACACATTCGATGAGACATTTGAACATGCTGAGAAAAATAAGGGATACCTTTTTGTATTTCTTTCTTGAATCAAAACCTTGAACCATTTTTCCATTAAAATCTTAGTGTTTACTGATGTCCTTGAATGAATTTGTTTAATTTAATGTTTCCTTTTTCTGGGTAATATAGAAACATAATTTAACATTTAATTATAATATGCACTAGTAGTCCCTGCCCCATTCCTCCCCATCACCAGTGATTACCTCTTTAAAGAGGTGTTTCTTCTAGTATTTTCTCTAAGCAGCATGTTTGTTTGCCCTTACAAATTAAGGTATAATTTACATGCAATAAAATGTACATGTTTTAACTGTACAGTTCAACGAGTTTTTTTTTTTAAAACTGGGTAAAAAACATAACAAAAAATTTACCCCTTAAGAATTTTTAAATGTGCAGTTTTGTGGTGTTAACTATATTTATATTGTTGTGCAACAGATCTCCAGAACTTTTTCATCTTTTAAAACTAAAACACTGGAGTACTTGAGGCTGCAGTCCCTTGGCCCCGCTTGCACGCTACTCTCATCTACTGTCTTTTCTTAAGCCCGCGCTGCCCTCCTCGCTCCCCACAACCCACGTGGCTCGGGACTGGACACTAAGTATCTCTCCAACATGAGGAAAGAAGCATAACATTTCGAGGCAAAGCAACCAGTTGCAGTACCACAGAGAACAGATGCCAATGACGTAAAATCAAGAATAACCCATGTGTGGTGACGTCATAGGAATGGTGGCAGCGGGGCGCACTTTTTGAGTTCTCCTCCAGATCTTATCAGAAATGGGACATTTATAACCCATCAAAGGACTCTCTGCTCATTACGCAGAACAGCTAAGAGACTCGTGCAAGGATTACTCGTGCAGGTGGGAAAATTGGGCTAGCAGGGGAAGAGGGAAGGGAGTGGAGTGGAGACGCGATCCGTATCTGCAGCTGTGGAGGTGCTGCCCACATCTGTGGCTGTGGAGGTACTGCCGGCATCTGTGGCAGCAGAGATGCAGGGGATCCCAGGATGGAACAGAGAACACAAAAGCCAGGAGGTGGGCTCTTTCCCTGCGTCCCACAGCTGATCCCTCCCACCAAGGAGGCAGCATTTCCAGCATTTGAGGCAATAACCTCAGCTGATACCTCCAGTTAAGGCCTAGGCCAGACAAAGGACACAGACTCCATATCTGGGCCCCTCCCTCCCTCCCCCCCCCCACCCCGCTCTTCCAATCCTACCCCCGCCCTTCCAGAGACTTGAACTGGCCCATGAACTGAGGAGTGGTGTCAGATTGCAGAGGAGCCTTGGTGCTCGGGCTCTGGGAAGACTGGAAGATGGCTCTGGCCCAGGGAGGAGGCTGGGAGGAGTGGGGTTTTTGCTGGACTAGGAGAGAGGGGTCTCCTCCGCCTCCAGCCACCACCTTTTCTGGCCTGCGGGAAGACTGTGACACGGCTGGGCTGGGAGAGAAAAGATACCTCAATCCCCAGCCACCACCCTTTCTGGCCTACCTAGGGCAGGGCAAATACATCTTCGGAGGAACTCCCAGGCATCAGCAGTAAGCAGCAGACGCAGCTCCCAGCTTTCAGCAGCTCAGAAATCTCCCGCCCGCCACACACACACACACACACACACACACACACACACACACACATGGAAGAAGTGCCCTAAGACTCAGGAGAACTGGACACAGGGCTAGTGGTGCTACTCTCAGTGTGCATATGTGCAGGCAAAGGCAGAAACTGCACTGGCTTTGTAAAAACTACCATCCAGACCCCTCAGCCCCACGCATCTAAATCTGCAGTCCCAACGTCATTCTGGGCACCAGGTGACCAGCTCTGCCTGTTTGGTACAGCAGAGGACAACCTGCAGATTACTTGGCGGGCTTAAGCAAAGACTGGTGCTGCTTTTTGTTTTGTTTTGTTTTGTTTTGTCTTTATATCTGTGATATCTTTCCCTGTGTTGAGTGGGGGTTGTTGGTTGTTTTTACAGGTGAGGGTATTTGTTTTTTTTGTTGTTGTTGTTTTTGTTGTTGCGCTTGAAGATTTGCTTTGTTCTAAAATTGCCCTACCAGGGCCCAGCTTAAGAGGCACAAGATTCAACATACCCAGAGGCCAACTGCAGACCAAAGCAGAGTACTACCGGGTTTGACCTACAAGAGACACACCGAGAGGGAATTCTCTACAGGCACAAGAGCCATAGAGGCCAAACCACATTTAAGTGGTCAACCCTCACGCTGCAGAACACCCTGCAGTGGGCAAAGCCAAGTCTCATAACTAGTCAGCGTAGGAGTTAACCCCACCTACTCACAAGTGAAAAGCAATTAAAGATCTCCTTTAACAGGACAATATACACAACACAAGAGTCACCTTTGGAGCACATGCAGAGGAGAAGGAGGAAGTAGTGCAAGTCAAATATAAAGGACACACACTACATAAGATAACCCAGCAAGAACTAAGAACTTTAGGGGATCTACCTAATACATCGAAGCAAACACAGAGAGTCAGCCAGAATGGGGAAAGAAAGAAACATGTCCCAAATTAAAGAACAGAAGAAACCTTCAGAAATGGAACAAAATGAAACAGAGGTAACCACCTATCAGAGATAGAGTTCAGAACACTGATGATAAGAATGTTTAAGGAGCTTAGAGACAACATCAAGAAGGATGTAGAAATCATAACAAATAACCAGTTAGAATTAAAGAACACAATTACCGAAATAAAGAAGGAATTAACAGCAGGTTAGATGAAGCAGAGGATCGACTCAGCGACTTAGAAGACAAGTTAGCAGAGATAACCCAAACAGAACAACAGAAAGAAAAAAGAATAAAAAACAATGAAGATGGTTTAAGAGACCTATGGGATAACATCAAGTGCAAAAACATGCGCATCATAGGAATACCAGAAGGTGAAGAGAGAAAGCAAGGGATTGAGAACATATTTGAAGCAATAATGTCAGAAAACTTCTCTAACCTGACGAAGGAAACCAACATATAAGCCCAGGAATTGAAGAGAGTTCCAACCAGGATAAACCCAAACAGGTCCACACCAAGACACATTATAGTTAAAATGGCAAAGGTTAAAGACAAAGAGAGAATCCTAAAAGCAGCAAGAGAAAGACAGAGGGTTACATACAAGGGAACTCCCATAAGACTATCAAATGACTTTTCTACAGAAACATTGAAGGCCAGGAGGGAGTGGCAGGAGATACTGAAAGTGATGGAAAATAAAGGTCTACAACCTAGATTGCTTTATCCAGCAAGGCTATCATTTAAAGTTGATGGGAGATAAAGAGCTTCCCAGAAAAGAAAAACTAAAGGAATTTATTACCACCAAGCCAGCATTGCAAGAAATACTAAAAGGACTTCTGTAAATAGAAGAAAGATGAAAACAATCTAACTACAAATTTAAAAATGGCAATAACTATGTACCTATCAATAATCACTTTAAATGTAAATGGATTAAATGCTCCAATCAAGAGACATAGGGTGGCTGAGTGGATAAGAAAGCAAGACCCTTGTATATGCTGTATACCAGAGACTCCCCTCAGATCAAAAGACACACACAGGCTGAAAGAGAAGGGTTGCAGTAAGATATTTCATGCAAATGGAAATGAGGAAAAAGCTGGAGTTGCAATACTTATATCTGACAAAATAGACTTTAAAATGAAGAAAATATTAAAAGACAAAGATAGGCACTATATAATAATAAAGGAATCGATCCGACAAGAGGACATAACCCTAGTAAACATCTATGCACCCAACATAGGAGCACCTAAATATATAAAACAGATATTGACTGACATAAAGACAGAGATCAACAGTAACACTATCATAGTAGGGGACTTCAACACACCTCTGACAACAAGGGACAGGTCTTCCAGACAGAAAATCAATATGGAAACGACAGCCTTAAATGATACATTAGACCACTTGGATTTAATCAATATTTTTGGAGCATTTCACCCCAATGCTTTAGAATACATGTTCTTCTCAATCACACATGGAACGTTTTCCAAGATAGACCATATGTTAGGCCACAAAACAAGTCTTGATAAATTTAATAAAATTGAAATCATACCAATTGTCTTCTCTGACCACAGTGCTATGACATTAGAAATGAACTACAGGAAAAAAAAAACTGGAAGACACACAATTTCATGGAGGCTGAATAACATGTTACTAAATAATGAATGGATCAAGGAGGAGATCAAGAAATCAAAAGGTATCTGGAGAAAAATGAAAATGAAAACACAACAACCCAAAATCTATGGGATGCCACGAAAGCAGTACTAAGAGGGAAATTCATAGCATTGCAGGCCTACCTAAAGAAACAACAAAAATCACTAATCAACAGTTTATCTACACACTTAAGGGATCTGGAGAAAAACAGCAAACTAAGCCGAAAGGGAGTACAAGGAAGGAGAAAATAAAGATCAGAGCGGAAGTAAATGAAATAGAAACCAGAAAGACAATACAAAAGATCAATGAATCCAAGAGATGGTTCTTAGAGAAGATAAACAAAATTGACAAACCTTTAGCCAGACTCATTGAAAAAAGAGAGAGAGAACCCAAATTAATAAAATGAGAAAAGAAAGAGGAGAAGTGACAACAGACACCGCAGAGATACAAAAAATTTTAAGAAATTACTATGAGCAACTATATGCCAACAAATTTGACAATATGGAAGAAATTTTCTAGAGGTGTACAACCTTCCAAGGCAAACTCAAGAAGAAACAGAAAGCCTGAATAGACTGATTACCACCAGGGAAATTGAATCAGTAATCAACAATCTCCCAACAAACAAAAGCCCTGGGTCAGATGGCTTTACAGGTGAATTTTACAAAACATTAAAAAATGAATTATCACCTATTCTCCTCAAGCTCTTCCAGAAAATCCAGAAGGAGGGAAGACTCCCAAACACTTTTTACGAAGCCACTATCACCCTGATCCCAAAAATCAGACAAAGATACCACAAAAAACAAAACAAAAAACTACCGGCCGATACAGATGCAAAAATCCTCAACAAAATATAACCGTACAGAATTCAGCAATACACTAAAAAGATCATACACCATGATCAAGTGGGATTCATCCCTGGTATGCAAGGGTGGTTCAACATCTGCAAATCAATTAATGTGATACACCACATTAACAAAATGAAAAATAAAAATCACATGATCATATCAATAGATGCAGAAAAAGCATTTGATAAAATCCAGCAGCCATTTATGATAAAAACCCTTAAGAAAGTGGGAATAGAGGGATCATATCTCAACATAATAAAGGCCATATATGATAAACCCACAGCTAACATCATACTCAATGGGGAAAAGCTAAAACCATTCCCCTTAAGATCAGGAACAAGGCAAGGTTGCCCACTTTCTCCACTTCTATTCAACATAGTGCTGGAAGTTCTAGCCACAGCAATCAGACAAGAAAAAGAAATAAAAGGCATCCAAATTGGTAAGGAGGAAGTAAAATTGTCATTATATGTAGATGATATGATACCATATATAGAGAACCCTAAAGACTCCACCAAGAAACTATTAGAGCTGATAGGTGAATTTAGTAAAGTAGCAGGATACAAAATTAATATTCAGAAATCAGTTGCATTTGTATATACCAATAATATAACATCAGAAGGAGAAATTAAAAAAAACAATCCCATTTACAATTGTTCCAAAGGCTACAAAATACCTGGGAATAAATTTAACCAAAGAAGCAAAAGATCTGTACTCAGAAAATTATAAGACACTGAAGAAAGAAATGAAAGAAGATACAAATAGATGGAAACACATACCATGTTCATGGATAGGAAGAATTAATATAGTTAAAATGTCCATACTGCCTAAGGCAATATACAGATTCAACACAATTCCTATCAAACTACCAACGACGTTTTTCACAGAAATAGAACTTATAATCCTAAAATTTATATGCGACCATAAAAGACCCCGGATAGTCTCAGCGATCTTGAGAAATAAGAACAAAGTGGGAGGTATAACAATACCTGACATCAAATTATACTACAAGACTACAGTAATCAAAACAGCAATGTACTGGCATAAAAACAGACACATAGATCAATGGAACAGAATAGAGAGCCCAGAAATAAATCCATGCCTATATGGCCATTTAATCTATGACAATGGAAGCAAGAATGTACGGTGCAGTAAAGACAGGTTATTCAATAAATGGTGCTGGGAAACCTGGATAGACACATGCAAAAAAATGAAGCTGGATCACCTCCTTACACCATATACAAAAATAAATTCAAAATGGCTTAAAGGCTTAAATGTAAGATCTGAAACCATAAAATTCCTAGAAGAAAATCTAGGAAGAAACTTCACAGACATTACCCGGAGTAAGATTTTTACTGATATATCCCCTCGCGCAAGGGAAGTAAGAGAAAAAATAAACATGTGGTATTACATCAAACTAAAAAGTTTTTTCACAGCAAAGGAAACCACCAATAAAAGAAAAAGGGATCCTACTGAATGGGAAAAGATATTTGCCAATGACATATCTGATAAGGGGTTAATATCACAAATTTATAAAAAACTCACTCAACTCAACTCCCAAAAAACAAACAACCCAATTGAAAAATGGGCAGAGGACATGAAGAGACATTTTTCTAAAAAGGACATACAGATGGCAAACAGACATATGAAGAAATGCTCAACCTCACTAACCATCAGAGAAATGCAAATAAAAACCACAATGAGATACCACCTCACTCCAGTCAAGATGGCTATCATCAATAAATCAACAAACAAGTGCTGGCACGGATGTGGAGAAAAGGGAACGCTTTTGCACTGTTGGTAGGAATGCAGATTGGTGCAGCCACTATGGAAAACAGTATGGAGACATCTCAAAAATCTGAAAATGGAACTACCTTATGATCCCGCAATCCCACTCCTAGGTATCTATCCGGAGAAATTCAAAACTCCAATTCAAATATCCTTATGCACTCCTATGTTTACTGCAGCACTATACACAATAGCCAAGACATGGAAACAACCGAAATGCCCATCGGTAGACGACTGGATTAAGAAACTGTGGTACATTTATACAATGGAGTATTACGTAGCCATAGAGAAGAAAGAAATCTTACCATTTGCAACAACATGGATGGACCTAGAGAACATTATGTTAAGTGAAATAAGTCAGACAGAGAAAGACAAATACCATATGATCTCACTTATATGCGGAATCTAAAACAAAGAATAAGTGAATGAACTAATCAGAAACAGTTTGGAGACATAGAGGAAAAACTGAGTGTTGCTAGTTGGGTGGGTGGGTGGGGATAAGGGGGAAGGTAGGGGTAACCTACTGACTATTTAGAAAATAGTCGGTAACCACAAGATGGCCACAGGGTTTTGAAAATTAATTTGGGGAACGTAATCAATAATGTAAAGATTTTGTAGGGTATCCGATGGACACGTGTCCCATTTGGGAGACCACCTCAGGGATGATGTAGATGCCTGATCTCTGCACTGTACACCTGAAGCTGAACAATAATGAATGCCAACTATAATTATATATATATATATATATGTGTATGTATGTATGTATGTATGTATATGTATGTATATGGTTACAGGAAGCAGAGTACAGCATTAGGAATAGAGACAGTGGAAATGTAATGGCTCTGTGCGATGTCAGAGGGATTGTGGATGGGAGGAGGGGGGCTCACACAGTGTGAGGGATATAAATGATAAACGTCTAAGTATTGCTTTGTCTTGTGCACCTGAAACTAATTTAAAATAATAAAAATAAAAATAAAACACTGTACCCACTGAACAACTGTCCATTTCCCCCTCTATCTTCCTGCCTCTGGCAACCAAAATTCGACTTTTTCTCTGTCTGCCTGTCAGTCTTTCTTTCCCTTTCTCTCTCTCTCTTTCTTTCTTAATAAACCTTTGTTGTTGTAAGCCACTGAGTTTGTTTTAGTTCTTTGTTACTGCAGTGTAACCTAGCTAGCTTAAACTGACTAATACAGCCCTGATATTAGCTAACTGTGGAAGTAAACCAAGAGCTGGTCTACAAAGATGATTAAAAAACAAACCAAATTCTGATCCATGTTGTAGGGGAAGAATCTCAAGAAGGCAGATGTGATTGTAATTTAATAAAAAGAAGCTTAATCAATCTTGTCATCCAATAGTTCTGTATCCTGTTTGGAGAGAAATTCCATGGACCAAAGGACTTAATTAGCTGATAGCCCCCAAAAAGGCAGACACAGAGGCAAGCATTATCTAGCATTGCCCCTCTAAGAAAACCCTGTGTCAGTCAATCTGACCTGAGCATTAGGATTTCCTTGTTCATGTCATCCCCATAATAAGTGAGACTATTTCAAGCTGCTTCAGCTAAGAAATGCTTTAATGTGCTTTCCTTGTGTGATTCTACTCTCACTTGACAAATGTCTTGCCTCTAGGGGCAGAATTTAATGATGTGCCACCTAGAGAATCCAGTTTTATTTTTTTCCAAAACTTAAAAAAAAAAAAATCTGAGTAAACAAAACAAAGCAAAATAAATGCCATTCACTCACCCCCCCCCCAAATACATTAGATCTCAAAAGCGTTACATAGAAAAGTAATTCTTTGCTCTCTCTCTCTCTCTCTCTCTCTCTCTCTCTCTCTCTCTCTTTCTCTGATAAGTGATGTTGAGCAAATTTCCATATGTCTACTGGCCATCTGTATGTCTTCTTTGGAGAAATGTCTATTCAGGTCCTGTGCCCATTTTCTAACTAGTTTGTTTTTTTAGTGTTGAGTTGTATGAATTCTTTATAAGTTTTGGATATTAACCCCTTAACAGATGTATTATGGGTGAATATCTTCTCCCATTCAGCAGGGTGTCTTTTCAGTTGGTTGGTGGTTTCCTTTGCTGTGCAAAAACTTTTTAGTTTGATGTAATCCCATTTCCTTTTTTTTCTTTTATTTCTCCTGCCCAAAGAGACATATCCAAAAAGATATTCCTAAGAGTGATGTCAGAGTTTATTTGCCTATATTTTCTTCTAGGAGTTTTATGGTTTAAGATCTTACATTTAAATCTTTAATCCATTTTAAATTTATTTTTATATATGGTGTTATAAAGTGGTCCAATTTCATTTTTTGCATGTAGCTGTCCAGCTTTCCAAACACCACTTATTGAAGAGACTTTTTCCCCATTGTATATTCTCACCTGCCTCCATTGTCATAGATTAATTGATTGTATAAGTGAGGATTTATTTCTGGGCTTTCTATTCTATTCCATTGATCTATATATCTGTTTTTATGCCAGTACCATATTGCTTTGATTATTGTAGCTTTGTAGTATAGTTTGAAATCAGGGCGTGTGATACCTCCCACTTCCTCCTTTGTCAAGGTTTCTTTGGCTATCCAGAGTCTTTTGCAGTTCTCCATAAATTTTAGAATTAGTTGTTCTAATTCTGAGAAGAATGCCATTGGTATTTTAATGGGGATTGCATTGCGTCAGCATATTGCTTTAGTTAGTAAGGACATTTTAACGATAGTAATCATTCTAACCCATGACTATGGTATATCCTTTCATTTATTTGTATCCTCTCCAGTTTTTTTCTCCAGTGTCTTATGGTTTTTAAAGTACGGGTTTTTTACCTCCTTAGTTAAACTTATTCCTAAGTATTTTATATTTTTCTATGCAATTGTAAATGGGATTGTTTTCTTAATTTCTGCTTCTGATCATTATTGGTGTATATAAATACAACAGATTTCTGTATATTGATTTTACATCCTGCAACTTTACTGAATTCATTTATTAGGTCTAATAGCTTTTTGGTGAATTCTTTAGCGTTTTCTATATAAAGTATCATGTCATCTGCAAATAGTGACAGTTTTACTTCTTCGTTTCCAATTTGATGCCTTTTATTTCTTTTTCTTGTCTGATTGCTATGGCTACTTCCAGTACAATTAATATGTTGAATAGAAGTGAAGATAGTTGACATTCTTATCTTGTTTCTGACCTTAGAGGAAAAGATTTCAGCCTTCAACACTGAGTATGTTATTAGTTGTGGGTTTTTGTAGTTCTCCACTGTTCCTTTCTTCTTCTCTTGATCGCTTCCCTTGTGGTTGCTGATTTTCTTTAGTCTTTTGTTTAGGTTCCTTTCTCTTAATTCATTGCATATTTTTTGTAGGTTTTTGGTTTGTGATTACTATGTGGTTTATGTATATCATTCTATACCTATAGCAAGTTATTTTAAGCTGATAGGCATTTAAGTTCAAATGTATTCTAAAAGGACTACATTTTTACTTCCCCCTCCACACTTTATGTTTTTGATATCACACTTTAGATATTTTTGCTTTGTGTATCTCCTGACTACTTATTGTAGCTTGAGTTGAGTTTGGTACTTTTGTCTTTTGACTTTTGTAGTAGCTTTTTAAATGTCTGATTCACTGTTTATTAAATATTTGGCTTTACCTGTAATGTATTTTTCCTTTTTAATATTTCCTTATTTCTGATTATGGCCTTTCGTTTTTCTACTTAAAAGAACACCCTTTAACATTTCTTGTAATGCTGGCTTAATGGTGGTGAACTCCTTTAGTTTTTGCTTGTCTTGGAAACTCTCTGTCTATCCTTCAATTCTGAATGATAACCTTGCCCAGTAAATTATTCTAGGTTGTAGGTTCCTTTCTTTCAGCACTTTAAAGATGTCCTGCCATTCACTGCTGGCCTGTAAATTTGCTGCTGAAAAATCAATTGATAGGCTTATGGAGTTCCCTTTGTATGTAACTTGCTGCCCTGAAAACTGTCTCTTTATTTTTTACTTTTACCATTTTAATTACAATATGTCTTGGTGTGGGTCTCTTTGGGTTCATCTCGTTTGGAACTCTCTGTGCTCCCTGTACCTAGATGTCTATTTCCTCTCACAGGTTAGGAAACTTTTCAGCCATTATTTCTTCAAATAAACTTACTACTCCTTTTTCTTCTCCTTCTGAGATCCTTATTATGCAAATGTTTGTGTGTTTGATGTTGTCCTAGAGATGTCTTACACTATCCTCATTTTTTAACATTCTTTTTTCTTTTTGCTTTTCTGATTGGTTGATTTCCACAGTCTGTCTTGCAAGTCACAGATCCACTCTCCTGTATTAGCTAATCTGCTGTTGATTCCTTCTAGTGTATTTTTCATTTCAATTATTGTATTCTTCAGCTCTGCTTGGTTCTTTATTATACTTTTAAAACTATTTTTTGGTGTTTTTCCTAAGTTCCTCTATTCCACTTTCAAGTTTGGTGAGCATCTTTATGAGAGTTTCTTTACCAGGCAAATTGTCGCCATTTCATTAGCATTTTTATCCCCTGGGGATTTTTCTTGTTCCTTCATTTGAGAGATATTCTTCTGTCTTTTCATTTTGTGTGACTTTCTATATTTGTTTTTATGAATTAGACAAAATAGCAATCTCTCCCTGTCTTGAAAAAGTGGCTTTGTATAGAAGCAATCTCAATGTAGGCCATGTGTATCAGGTGGTTTGGGCAAGCTGGTTGGAGCTGAGCAGGTGCTGACACTGTCCCAGGCACTGGCCTACCAACCTGTAGTGGCTGTGGGTGGGGAGGCCAGGTGTATGTAGGAATTCTCTGTTGGTCTTCCTTGTTCCCTTTGTCAAAGCCAAAATGGGCTCAGGCCATGTGTTTGGGAACATGCTGTGGTGAACTTGCAGGTCGAACAACGCACCTGGATAGAGCTCCTGCTCATTCGATAGAAGTGGAGAGGGACCTCCAATGCAATGGTGCTCACTGGCATCTCTGTACCCAGACAATTCCCACAGTTCCTGGAGAGCTCCCACAGTTTTCCAAGTCTTCTCTATATGGTCTCTCTCATTTGCTGTGCAGAAAGCGATCTTGTCTATACAAGAGGTAACCTCTGTGTGCTAGGTAGTTTTGGCAGGCCAGCGAGAGTCAGGCAGGCTCTTACAGTGCCTGAGCCACCAGTTTTCCAGACTGGAACAGCTCTGGGCAGGGTGGGTAAGTGCATTTATTGATCCTGCTTTCTCCCTTTTTACAGAACTGAAATGGGCTCCAGGCAGTGTGGCTGGAAACATGTGGTGGTGATCTTGCAGGTAGGCCAGAGCACCTGAATAGAGCTCCTGCTCACCCTACTAGGGTGGAAGGAGATATAAACAATGGCATTTTCCAGCACTTCCTATACCGGAGAGATCCCACAGATGATGGAAGACTCCAGTGGTTTCCCAGTCTTCTGTGTTTGGTCTCTTTTGATAATTTGTTGTTTAGAAGTGGTTCAATCAGTCCTAGTTGTCTCTCAGGAGTAATTGCTCTATATACAGGTGATTATTTCAGTGTGTTTGTGGGAGAGGGTGAGTTTAGCATCCTCCTACACTGCCGTCATCTTGGATCCACCCCCTACTTTCTGTTTCTATGAATTTGACTAGTTAGCTCATACAAGTGGAATCATACAGTATTTGTCTTTTTGTAGTTAACATTCAACTGATTTATTTCACTTCGCAGAATGTCCTCCAGGTCCTCCCATGTTGACACAAATGGCAGAATTTCCTTTTCTTAAAAAATGCTGCATAATATTCCATTGTATGTACATACCACATTTTCTTTATCCATTCATTTGTTGATTAACATTTGGGTTGCTTCCACCTCTTGGCTATTGTGACTAATGCTGCAGTGAACATAGATGTGCAAATATCTCTTTAAGATTCTGCTTTCAATTCTTTGCATATACAGAGGGTGCTAAAAAAATGTGTACATGTTTTAAGAAAGGAAAAATCTGTATTAAAATTGTAATAATCAATATATACTGATAACAGAAGATGCATACAAGTTACGTTTGACTTCTGCAATTACAAAAGGTACTCAAAGTGGTTACCATCATTGTAATTTTAATAGTTTTTTCCTTTCTTAAAATGTGTATACATTTTTTGACACTCTCTGTATGCCCAGAAGTGGGATTACTGGATTGTATGGTAATTCTTTTTTCAATTTTTTGAGGAATCCCCATACTGTCTAATTAATATTCTTTTACAGTTGTTTCTTCATTTTCCTTTTCTTTCAATTGTATAGACATTATCTATTGGCTTTATACTCTGGAAGATAAGCTTCTCTCTCATCTTAATTTCTCTTCACTATGTCTTTCAAGTATATTTATATCCCAAGTTTGGGTTAAATTACTATTTTGTGTTTACATTTTATGACTATACAAATCATTGTTTATTTAATTTGCTTTCCTGTAGAACTTCTTGTTTTTCCTGTATTTAAGAATTGTGCTATATTCAGTCACTTATTTTTTGTATATTTATCATTAATTTATAGCCAGATTTACTTACAAAGCTATAAAGTTCCCCTCAATATGGTCAAATACATCAGGTAACCTATTAATTACACTTTTTCCTTGGAGACATTCTGTGTTCTTTTGGTCCATCTCCTCTGGTTTCTTTCTAGACCTGTGTCAGAACTTACTTCCACCATCATCCTGGTTTTCTCTTCATTTCTTTCCTGTGTTGGGTTCCCTATTTTTTGGATTCTATGACTTAGCTTTTCTCAAGTCTGGTGATTCTTGGCTACCTGTTTATATTTAAGAGTGAATGCTATATGTTTATAAAGACATTCACAGTGAAAAGACTGATCACATATTATATCCCAGAAACTACTGAGTCCATGGACTTGAAAGAGAAATAAAACTCAAAAGAAAATACATATAAACACACAATTATGATCTACAACTATAAATGTGGCTACAGTGTACAAACAAGGGGTAACAGTGGCACAAATGAAGGAGTAATCAATTCCTCAGGCATCCTTCCCTTCTATAATATAATAATATGATAATAATAGTGGCAGTAACGCTATTTAACATTTGGTAAATGCCTACTCTGTTCAAGTACAATTAAATATCTATTTAAGACCAAAGTTTTCCTTTGGTTTTAAAATGACCTTTCTGAATTTTCTGAACAGAATTGTATTACTTTGGGAAGAATGAGTCATACATCAATAATGTTGAAGAATGATCACAGGTTGACAAGTGTTATTTTGAATGTCTTTGTTTCTCCTTCAGTCTATTCATCTTTTAAAATTAAACAAAGTTACAGCTCCATGGAAAGAAGTGCCCTTGTGCAGGGAAATATGTATATCATTTGTGTAGAAAGAGATGTGTAATACATATTGTTGCATAAATTGCATATGTGGCAAATATTTTTCTTGAAGTACACACAATAGTGTGCACACCCCCAGAAGGGGATGGGATATGCAAGCATATGTAAGTTGGAGGAGAGCTTTGGAATAACTTTCCTATGCATCTGATCAGTTTGAACTTTTAAATCATGTATTTCTATTGCTTTTATAATTAAAAACTAATTTAAAATAAAAAAATCTAATCATGTAAAAATGTAATCATAACATGATATTAGAAGAATGATTAGAATGGGAAACACTCCAGTGCTCTTCAGTGCTGTTTTCAGGACGGAAGGGCTCAAGTCAAGAGTGAGGTGAATGCTGCCCAGATAAGGGAGGGGAATGAGAAAAAATGTGATGAAATGCCACAAGGGCAGATTTTTGAAGAATCTGACAGTATTGATCTGCCTGTCAGCTCACTGACTTCCAACCTGTAGATGGCGGTGTCTCCATGTCAGAGTTAGGTCTGTCCAATTCTACCTTGTTGTCACCTCTTTCTCCCTTTCCTCTGGAGCAGTGGTCACAACCTGGACTAGAGCCAAGGCTAGCGATGTCCACATTAGCTTTAGGGCTGGATCAAGGGTTGAAGAGGAGAAATCATGGACTTACCAGGCAAAAATCAAGAAATCAGACAGCAAAACCAGTGGGTCAAAACGAGAAGTCAGGAGCAGTTAAAGTTGAGGTCCCAGCTGCATCTGTGAAATCAGAAATCCAAGCAAGTGTCAACATCAAGGAGAAGCAGCAGCATGAGCACCTAAGGAGATATTCGCTCACTTAATTGCCCCAATAATTCTATGACATTGACACCATTCTAATCCTCATTTTATAGACATAGAAACTCAGGCTTAGGGAGATGTAGTAATTTTCCCATGTCATAAAACTGGTAGGTGTTGGAGATAGGATTTTAGTCCTAGCAGTTCAGCTCTTGAGCTAGGAACTGTGCTAATAGAGATAAAACACTCAGTACATTAACTACTTAATTAACCACTAATAAACATGTGATTACAAACTGAGGTAAGAGGTTTGAAGAGAAGAAAAGTAACTCATAACTAAGATACTTGACATACACTGGAGGATTAGGTTAGGATTTCCCAATAAAGGGAAGCTTAAATTGAAACCTACATATTGAATTATCAAGATGAAAAGATGGAGGGAGGGGAGTCACAAGAAGAAGAGAGTTCCCAATAAAGCAAACAGCATGTGCAAAAGTCCTATGGGAAACAAAAGACAGAATGCTGAGTTTGAGGAAAGCCAACAATAAGCACTGACTGGTCTTGGGGACAACATGAAGCAGTGACAGAACCTCTGGGAGTTTTGTGGAGATCAACTAAGACCTGGTAATTGCCTTTACACCTAAGATTTGGGGTAGAGAAGTGCTCTGGCATGAAGGACCCAGGCTTTTTGTGGGAATTTAATGTGATCGTGTATATCAGCATCTAGCACTATGCTTGCCCATGCACTTATGTGTGTTGGTTTTGTTCTTCATCTCCCCAGCCCCCATTTTGTTTTCCTTCCACTACACTCCTTATTCTGTGGCTTAGACATAAGTGAGAAACAATGCCCAGTTTGCACAAAGAACTAGGATGTGGTGGCCCCAGTTTCTCTGCACTCTTTGTAAAGAGGTCTCCTTCCCTTAGCCCTCCTCCCCCATCTAGAATGACTCACCACAATGGAGCAGCAGACAGCAGAAGTGCATTTGGCCAAAGCCAATAGCACATTGTGTTGCAGTTTGCTGGCTTTCCCTATCCTGGTTTTCCAAAAGCAATTCAAATAAAAGATGGACTATGTGCCAGGGTCCGTTGATCAACGTCTGTTAGAATTGAGGTGGATGTCAGCTGTGTCCCCATTTGGCACTTCCCTTCCAGGCTGTGCCAGGAAAGCACTGGAGAATGCCTACCAAATGTGTGATGGAAAGCTGGTTGCCTAGCTTTCACTCACTTTGTCTATCTGAGTCTCTGAACAGTGACATGGCCTCCATCTACTGTAGAGCTGCCAAGCTCAGATTGTTCGACTTTGGCATTTTAACTTGTTTTTCATTTCTATTAGTAAAAGAAGATTTTCACTTAATAATCAGAAGGCAATTGGTTATTCAAGAACATCCTGTAAGGTAGGTAGAGGCCATCATAGAAATGGCGGCAGCGAGGTGGTCTTCTTGAGTTCTCCTTCGGAACTTACCACAAGTTGAACATCTATAACCCATCAAAGGACTCTCAGCTCATCACACAGAACAGCTAAGAGACTTGAAGGAGGGCAAACTGGGGGAGCAGGGGTCAGGGAAAGGACAGAAGTGGAGACGTGGCCCACATCCATGAGTGCAGAGATGCAGGAGGCCCCAGGACAGAACAGAGACCACAAGAGCCAGGAGGTGGGCTATTGCCCTGTTTCCCACACTGATCTCTCCTGCCGAGAGAGCCGCATATCCAGGCACTGAGGCAGTAACCTCAGCTGAGACCTCCAGCTGGGCCCTAGGTTGGACAAAGGAAGTAAACACCATACCTGGACCCCTCCCCCCACTCTCCTAATCACACCCCCGCCCTTCCAAAGACTTAACCTGGTCCCTGAACTGAGGCATAATGTCGGATTACAAAGGAGCAGTAGGGCTTAGGATCTGGGAGGACCAAGTTTGCAGCTGTGACCCAGGGAAGAGTCTGGGAAGAGTGTGACACTGCTGGGCTGGGGGAGAGAGGACTACTCCATCCCCAGTCCCCACCTTTTCTGGCCTGCCTAGGGCAGGGCAATTACAACTGTGGAGACACTCCCAGGGCTCAGCAGCAAGTGGCTGAGGAAGCTCTGGGCATTCAGCAGCTCAGAAATCTCACACCCTACACACACACACACACACACACACACACACACACACACGCAGGAAGTGCCCTAAGACTCAGGAAACCTGGGCACAGGGCTGGCTGTGGTACTCTCAGTGTGCATATGTGCAGGCAGGAGCAGAAACTGCACTGACTTTGAAAAAATCTACCATCCAGACTCCATAGCCTCACTCATCTAGAACTGAAGTGCCAGGGTCACTCTGGGCACCAGGTGGCTGGCTCTGCCTGCACAAGACACAGAGGACTCTTTGGTACAGCAGAGGACAACCTGGGGATTACTTGGTGGGCTTAAGCCAAGACTACTGCTGCCTCCCCCTTTTTTTTCTTATTTTGGACTTTTCATATTTTTGCCTGTGTTGAGTGTGGGTTATTGGTTGTTTTTACATGTGAGTATATTTGGTTTTTTCTTTGTTTTTGTTTTTGTTGTTCTGCTTGGTAATTTTCTTTGTTCAGAAATTGCCCTACACCAGGACCCAGCTCAAGAGGCACAAGATTCAACACATCAGAGGCCAACTCCAGACCAAACTAGAGTATTATTGGGTTTGACCTACAAGTGACACAACCAGAGGGAATTCTCTATTGGCACAAGATCCCATAGGGCCCAAGCCTCATTTGAGCAGTCAACCCTCACGCAGCATATCATCCACTGTGGGCAGAGCCAAGTCTCACAACTAGTCAGCCTGAGAGTCAATCCCACCTACTGACAAGCCAAAAGCAATTAAACCTCAACTTTAACGGAACAATACACACAACACAAGGGTCACGTTTGGAGCACACACACAGGAGAATAAGGAAGTAGTACAAGTCAAATATAAAGGACACATACTACATAAGACCACCCAGCAAAAACCAAGAACCCTAGGGGATCTACCTAATACATCGAAGCAAACACAGAGAGTCAGCCAGAATGGGGAAACAAAGGAACATGTTCCAAATGAAAAAAGAGAAGAAACCT
Organism: Rhinolophus sinicus; assembly: GCF_036562045.2. NCBI lineage: Eukaryota > Metazoa > Chordata > Mammalia > Chiroptera > Rhinolophidae > Rhinolophus > Rhinolophus sinicus. Next base: position 37,476,236 of record NC_133761.1, on the reverse strand, counting down.
CCAGAATTGGAAGAAAATGAAATAGAGATAACCAACTTATCAGAGACAGAGTTCAGAACAGTGATGATAAGAATGTTCAAGGAGCTCAGTAATGATAAAGAAGGAGAGAGAAATTGTAATGAACAACCAGTTAGAACTAAAGAATACAATAATTGAAATAAAGAACAATACTTGAAGGAATTACCAGCAGGTTAGATGATGCAGAGGATCGAATCAGCGACTTAGAAGACAAGTTAGCAGAGATCACCTAAGCAGAACAACAAAAAGAAAAAAGAATTGAAAAAAGGAAATGGTTTAAGAGACCTCTGGGATAACATCAAACGCAAAAACATGTGCATCATAGGAATACCAGAAGGTGAAGACACAGAGCAAGGGATCGAAAACATATTTGAAGTAATATGAGCAAACACTTCCAAAACCTGGTAAAGGAAACTGACATACAAGCCCAGAGGTCCAGAGAGTTCCAACCAAAATGCACCAGTTCCAAACAGGTCCACACCAAGGCACATTATAGTTAAAATGGCAAACATTAAAGACAAAGAGAGAATCCTAAAAGCAGCAAGAGAAAGACAGCAAGTTATATACAAGGGAACTCCTATAAGACTATCAAATGACTTTTCTACAGAAACTTTGAAGGCCAGAAGGGAGTGGAAGGAGGTAATCAAAGTGATGAAAAACAAAGGACTACAACCTAGATTACTTTATCCAGCAAGGCTATCATTTAAAATTGAAGGAGAGATAAAGAGCTTCCCAGAAAAGAATAAGCTAAAGGAATTAATTACCACCAAGCCAGCATTGCAGGAAATAGTAAAAGGGCTTCTGTAAGCAGAAGAAAGATGAAAACAATCTAACTACAAATTTAAAAATGGCAATAACTATGTACCTATCAATAATCACTTGAAATGTAAATTAATTAAATGCTCCAATCAAAAGACATGGGGTGGCTGAGTGGATAAGAAAGCAAGACCCTTGCATACGCTATATACAAGAGACTCACCTCAGATCAAAAGGCACACACAGGCTGAAAGTGAAGGGTTGGAGTAAGATATTTCATGAAAATGGAAATGAGAAAAATGCTGGAGTAACAATACTTATAGCTAAAAAAATAGACTTTCAGATGAAGAATATATTAAACAACAAAGATGGGCTCTACATAATAATAAAGGGATCAATCCAACAAGAGGACATAACCCTAGTAAACATCTATGCACCCAACATAGGAGCACCTAAATATATAAAACAGATATTGACTGACATAAAGACAGAGATCAACAGTAACACTATCATAGCAGGGGACTTCAACACACCTCTGACAACAAGGGGCAGGACTTCTGGATGGAAAATAAATATGGAAAGAGTGGTCTTACGTGACACATTGGACAAGTTGGATTTAATCGATATTTTCAGAGCATTTCACCCCAAAGTTGCAGTACACGTTCTTCTCAAGCTTACATGGAACATTTTTCAGATAGACCACAAAATAAGCCTTGATAAATTTAAGAAAATTGAAATCATATCAATTGTCTTCTCTGACCACAGTGTTCTGAAATTAGAAATGAACTACAGGAAATAAAATGAAAGACACACAAATACATGGAGGCTGAATAAAATGTTTCTAAATAATGAATGGGTCAACAATGAAATCAAGGAAGAAATCAAAAGATATCTCCAGACAAATGAAAATGAAAACACAACAACCCAAAATCATGGTATGCAGTGAAAGCAGTCCTACAAGGGAAATTCATAGCAATGCAGGCCTACCTAAAGAAAGAAGAAAAATCACGAATCAACAGTTTATGCTTACACCTAAGGTATCTGGAAAAAGAACAGCAAAATAAGCCCAAATGGAGTACAAGGAAGAGATAATAAAGATCAGAGCGGAAATAAATGAAAGAGAGACCAAATAAATAAATAAATAAATGCATCCAAGAGCTGGTATTTAGAGAAGATGAACAAAATCGACAAACCTTTAGCCAGACTCATCAAGAAAAAGAGAGAGGGGACCCACATTAATAAAATCAGAAATGAAAGAGGAGAAGTGACAACAGACACCACAGAAATACACCAAAAAATTTTTTAAGAAATTACTATGAGCAACTATATGCCAACAAATTTGACAATATGGAAGAAATGGACAATTTTCTAGAACCATACAACCTTCCAAGGCTAATTCAAGAAGAAGCGGAAAACCTAAATAGACTGATTACTATCAGGGAAATTGAATCAGTAATAAACAAGCTCCCAACAAACAAAAGCCCTGGGCCAGATGGCTTTACAGCGGAATTTTACAAAACATTCAAAAAAGAATTATCACCTATTCTTCTCAAACTATTCCAAAAAATCCAGAAGGAGGGAAGGCTCCCAAACACTTTTACGTGGCCAATATCACCCTGATCCACAAATCAGACAAAGACATTACAAGCAAAGAAAACTACAGGCTGATATCCCTAATGAACACAGATGCAAAAATCCTCAACAAAATATTAGCAAACAGAATTCAGCAATACATTAAAAAGATTATACACCATGATCAAGTGGGATTCATTCCTGGTATGCTGGGTAGGTTCAATGTCTGCAAATCAATTAATGTGATGGACCACAATAACAAAATGAAAAATAAAAATCACATGACCATATAAATAGATGCAGAAGAAGCATTTGACAAAATCCAGCAGCTATCTATGATAAAAACTCTCAAAAAATGGGCATACAGGGACCTATCTCAACATAGTAAATACCATATATGATAAACCCACAGCTAACATCATTCTCAATGGGGAAAAGCTAAAAGCATTCCCCTTAAGATCAGGAACAAAGCAAGGTTGCCCACTTTCTCCACTTCTGTTCAGCGTAGTGCTGGAAGGTCTAGCCATAGCAATTAGACAAGAGAAAGAAATAAAAGGCATCCAAATTTGTAAAGAGGAAGTAAACTTGTCATTATATGCAGATGACATGATACTATATATACAAAACCCTAAAGACTCCACCAAATAATTATTAGAACTGATAAATGAATTTAGTAAAGTAGCAGGATACAAAATTAATATTCAGAAATCAGTTGCATTTGTATATACCAATAGTAAAATATCAGGAGAAATTAAGAAAAAAATCCCATTTACAATTGCTTCAAAGACTTAAAATACTAGGAATAAATTTAATCAAGAAGTAAAAGATCTGTACTCAGAAAATTATAAGACACTGAAGAGAGAAATTAAAGACGATACAGATAGACGGAATCACATACCATGCTCATGAATAGAAAGAATCAATATAGTTAAAATGTCCATACTGCCTAAGGCAATATACATATTCAACGCAATTCCTATCAAACAACCAAGGACATTTTTCATAGAAATAGAACATATAATCCTAAAATTTATATGGAACCATAAAAGACCCCGGATAGCCTCGGCAATCTTGAGAAATAAGAACAAAGTGGGAGGTGTTACAATACCTGATATCAAATTATACTATAAGGCTACGGTAATCAAAACACATGGTACTGGCATAAAAACAGACACATAGATTAATGGAACAGAATAGAGTCCAGAAATAAATCCATGCCTATGTGGTCATTTAATCTATGACAATGGAAGCAAGAATTTACAGTGGGGTAAAGACAGGTAATTCAATAAATGGTGCTGGGAAACCTGGACAGACACATGCAAAAAAATGAAGCTGGACCACCTCCTTACATATACAAGAATAAATTCAAAATGGCTTAAAGACTTAAATGTAAGATCTGAAACCATAAAACTCCTAGAAGAAAATATAGGAAGAACCTTTACAGACATTACCCGGAGTAAGATTTTTACTGATATATCCCCTCAGGCAAGGGAAGTAAGAGATAAAGTAAACATGTGGTATTACGTCAAACTAAAAAGCTTTTTCACAGGAAAGGAAACCATCAATAAAATAAAAAGGGATCCTACTGAATGGGAGAAGATATTTGCCAATAATATATCCAATAGGGGGTTAATATCCAAAATTTATAAAAAAACTCACTGAACTCAACTCCAAAAAAACAAACAACCCAATTAAAAAATGGGCAGAGGACATGAAGAGACATTTTTCTAAAAAGGACATATAGATGGCTAACAGACATATGAAAAAATGCTCAACTGCACTAATCATTAGAGAAATGCAAATAAAAACCACAATGAGATACCACCTCACCCCAATCAAAATGGCTATCATCAATAAATCTACAAACAACAAGTGCTGGCGAGGATGTGGTGAAAAGGGAACTCTTGTGCACTGTTTGTGGGATTGCAGATTTGTGCAGCCACTATGAAAAATAGTAGGAGGTATCTCAAAAAACTGAAAATGGAACTACATTATGACCCAGCAATTCCACTCCTAAGTATCTATCTGGAGAAATCTGAAACTCTAATTCGTAAAAATTTATTCACACTTTTGTTTATTGAGGCACTATACACAATAGCCAAGACATGGAAACAACCAAACATAAACAATTGGATTAAGAAAATGTGGTACATTTATACAATGGAGTATAATGCAGTCATAAAGAGGAATGAAATCTTACCATTTGCAACAATATGGATGGACCTAGAGAACATTATGCTAAGTGAAATAAGTCAGACAGAGAAAGACAAATACCATATGATCTCACTTATAGGTGGAATCTAAAGAAAAGAATAAATGAACGCACTAATCAGAAACAGCCTCAGAGATATAGAGGAAAACCTGAGGGTTTTGAGATAAGAAAGGGGATGGGAATGAGGGAGAAGGTGAGGGGATTAGAAAGCACAATCGGTTACCACAAGATTGTCATAGGGATATGAAAGTCAGTTTGGGGTATATAATCAATAATGTTGTAAAGATTTTGTTGGGTATCACATGGAAACTTGTGTTATTAGGGAGACCCCTTCAGGGATGGTGTAGATGCCTGATCACTACACTGTACACCTGAAGCTGAAGCTGAACAAGAATGAATGTCAACTATAATTTTATATATGTATATATAGTTACAAGAAGCTGAGTACAGCATTAGGAATAGATAGTGGAAATGTAATAGCTGTATGTGATGTCAGAGGGGTAGTAGATTGGGGGAGGGGGGTTATCACTCTGTGAGGGATATAAATGATAAAGGTCTATTACATTGTTTTGTACACTAAAAAAAAAAAAAAAGAACATCTTCTAAGAATTAGAAGGATCAGTCAGTCTTTGACCCTTAGAAAGAAAGGAAACAGACATTCAGAGAATGGTGAAAATCCAGCTTAGAAACTGCAGTGAAAAGGAAACGAATGTTAATAGCATTTTTGAAGGGTCCTTCTAAAATACCCTCAAAACTGGATTGGCTTTATAATGCTCAGGTCTGTTACAGGAGGGCTATTGCTTTACCTATATGGAATCCTAAATACTGAACAACATACAAAAGCACTTACTAATTATCTAATATGAGCCCAGCCCGATTTGGGGTCCTGGAATCCCATGAGGAGGGGCTCCCAATGGAGTGGAGACAGAAGTTGATCATCACTTAATTGCTTCAGGGGGACCTCCAAAGACCCGAACAGAGGTTTGCACAAGGCATGAGAGCAGAGCAAAAGCCAGACATGTTTGCCTGGGGAGGGCAGAGAAAGCCTCAGAAGGCTCTCTGATTCTTACAACCCTCTTCACAATTGCCTTGTGTAAGTCTCCCACTTGAAAGAGAATTTGTTTACAACATATGGTTTAAGATGCTCTTTCTTTACTTCTATAGCTGTCACACTGCTATGTGTCCTCAACAGAGAGAGGCTTCTGATTGGTCTCCTGGCTTAATGGAAACAGTTAACATTTACTGAGTCTTTAACCGGAGCCAGCCACTGCTCTAAGTAAGCCCTGTCTCATTTAATCTTAGAACAATCCTGTAACACAACTTTTATTCCCAGCCTGATTTATACATACGAAATCTAAGAATGTGAGTGATTCAATTGATTGCCCAAATTCCCACAGTGAGAGGCAAAAGACTGTAAAATGGGCAGTCTAATGGCAGAGAGCTTGCACTAAACCAAGAGTCAGCAAACTATGGCTGGTGGCCCATTTATGACCCCCTGATTGTTTTTGTAAATAAAGTTTTATTGGAACATAGCCTTACCCATTTGTTTACTATTTTCTATGGTTGTTGTCATGCTGCAAAAGCAGAGTTGAGTATGTGTGACAGAGACCCTATGGCCCACAAAGCCTAAATATCTGAGTCTTTTCAGAAAAAGTTTGTCAAGCCCTGCTCTCAATTACTACACTAAACAACCTCCCTTCTAATTAAATCAAAGTTTCCCAGCCGGCACAGCTTGCCTCAGTCATCCCTCCTAGCCCCTCAGCCTCCATTATTGATTGTTATACTTCAGTGGACCTTAAAACGTTTGCTCAACTAAATTAATATGTATTTAAACAATCCTAAACTTCTTTCTAAAATTGCAAAAATTTAGGCAAAAATCATATTTGCTGCAAGCTTTATTAGATGAGACAAATCTTGGAGTTTAAGACTAGTGGCTTTTACAGTGTAACAAGGACAACCTTAAATTAAAGTGCATGCTACATCTGTTGCAATCTCTTTTTAAGATGTGTTATTCTGTGAATAGCTCTGCAGTGAGAGAGAGAGAGAGAGAGAGAGAGAGAGAGAGAGAGAGAGAATATCATTCAGCACTTTGGAAACTGGAATACATAAATAAAACCTCAAGGAGACAAGAATAAATAAAAGCCTACATTAAATCCCTGGTGTCTTGCAGGCAGCCAAGGAAGGAGAAGCAAAGGATGAGGGATGAAGTGGGTGTCCCTTTCCAGCACTGGGGAAAGGATGTGGCCAGTTAGCACTCAGTCAGGAAAGGGTTGCCCAATTTTGGGTGGTGCCTCAGAACCAGGTGAGACCACACACCCCAATCCCACTAGGTCTTTCCCATGGGGTTTGCCCAATTTGGAGTCACAAGAGTTCCAGTGGTATGGGTGGAAGAACATTGGGGTAGTATGGGAAATCTGGGGTCAAGTTTCAGCTGTTTTGTCCCCTGGTGACTTCCTAGCTGTGCTACTTGGCCCATAACCTGACACTAAGTAAGTCAATGAAGGTGTGTTGGGCATGTTGAGATGAACACAAATACTGAAGCCAGATTATTCTGTATTTAAATCCCAGCTCAACCTTTACTTTGAATGTCTTGTCCAAGTGACTTTGCTCTGAAGGCAGGATTACATTTTACTCATCCTTGTATTCCCAGTACCTAGAAAATAATAGGTGCTCAGTGTTGAATGAATGAATCTCTCTAAACCTCAGAATTAATGTGAACATTAAATGAGTAAATAAAGTTAAGCCTAAGCACTTAGCAAGTCCTCAATGAGCGAAGATGACAATGGGAATAATGACAATGATGTAAAAAAATCAGCTTTCTTATGCTTCAATTTCCTTGACTATAAAAATAATAATTGCTTGACAGGGTTATGTTCGTAAGAAATTAAGACAGGATGAATGCAAAAGCATTTTTTCCTCTCACAGAACTTTTTACCTATGTCTCTTATAGCACTACATGACAATTACCTGTTTGCAATTGCTTTCTCACCCAGCACAGTAGATGGAAAAATAGTAGGTGCTTAATAAATGTAGCTAAGTTAACAGCTCTTGTAATACATAGAGAGTAGCATAATAATAGAAAATGACATTATACAAATAACTTTCAATTTTAAATGTAGTAAACATCCCATTAGTGCTTTAAAGAATCTTTAGAAACAGGAAGCAAATGGCTTACAAATTAAATATTTTATGATAGTGCATAAATTTATGAATAATATTCTGTAATTGCCTATTTCTGGGGGTTTTCCATCTACATCAGCATTTCAGATCGATGTGCCTTCCAGGTATTGATTCATATCTTTCCTGAAGTAGAAAATAATTTTTGTTTTTTGTCTAGGATTCTTTCATTTTCAATCATTTGAATCATTTCATCTATGTCACTAATATATTCCAAATTTGGTTAATGTCATAAATTATATCACTGCACTGGTCTTCTAGGTCATAAATAAAGAAGCCTACTAAGCATCTCAAGGCAGTTAAGACATTACCTACCCTCTTTCACCATCACCTTCTCCCCCTTCCAGCTAGTCATCGGGTTGCACTATGTATTTTTAGCAGAACCAATTTTATGAGCAAGCATTTCAAGAATTTGTATGGAACTCAAGATACTGCTAACTTACTTTACTGCATTTATAAATTCTGCTAAAAAACAAAACAGCTAAGGTCCTCCCACCTATAGTATAAGTGGACATTTTGAAAGAATAAGACTAGTAGAAAATGATGAACTAGTAGAAAAGGGCAAACATGCTCAGGAGCACCAATGCAAAGCTTCTTGCCTCATTGTTGGTTGACCAATCTCATTGATTGGTAGATGGCAGTTAGATCAGACCAAAGTTCTTTTTTTTTCTTTTTTAATTTATTGGGGTGACAATTGTTAGTAAAATTACATAGATTTCAGGTGTACAATTCTGTATTACATCATCTATAAATCCCATTGTGTGTTCACCACCCAGAGTCAGTTCTCCTTCCATCACCATATATTCGATCCCCCTTACCCTCATCTCCCACCCCCCACCCAGTTACCCTCTGGTAACCACTAAACTATTGTCTGTGTCTATGAGTTTCTGTTTCTCATTTGTTTGTCTTGTTCTTTTGTTGTTTTTGGTTTATATACCACATATCAGTGAAATCACATGGTTCTCTGCTTTTTCTGTCTGACTTATTTCGCTCAGCATTACACTCTCAAGATCCATCCATGTTGTCACAAATGTTCCTATATCATCTTTTCTTATCACCGAATAGTATTCCATTGTGTATATATACCACAACTTCTTTTTTTTTAAAATTAGTTTCAGGTGCACAAGACAAAGCAAAACTTAGACGTTTATCATTTATATCCCTCACACTGTGTGAACCCCCTTCCCCCCATCCACTATCCCTCTGTACGTTCCCCAAATTAATTTTCAAAACCCAGTGGTCATCTTGTGGTTACCGACTATTTTCTAAACCTCTCACCTTCCCCTTATCCCCACCCCCCCGCCCCTCTAGCAACCCTCAGTTATTCCTCCATGTTTCCAAAACTGTCTCTGATTAGTTCATTCACTTATTCTTTTCTTTAGATTCCGCATATACGTGAGATCATATGGTATTTGTCTTTCTCTTTCTGATTTATTTCACTTAACATAATGTTCTCTAGGTCCATCCATGTTGTTGCAAATGGTAAGATTTCTTTCTTCTTTATGGCTGCGTAATACTCCATTGTATAAATGTACCACAGTTTCTTAATCCAGTCATTTACCGATGGGCATTTCGGTTGTTTCCAGGTCTTGGCTATTGTGTATAGTGCTGCAATAAACATAGGAGTGCATGAAGATTTTTGAATTGGAGTTTTGGATTTCTCCGGATAGATACCTAGGAGTGGGATTGCTGGATCATAAGGTAGTTCCATTTTCAGATTTTTGAGATACCTCCAAACTGTTTTCCATAGTGGCTGCACCAATCTGCATTCCCACCAACAGTGCACCAGTGTTCCCTTTTCTCCACATCCATGCCAGCACTTGTTGTTTGTTGATTTATTGATGATAGCCATCTTGACTGGAGTGAGGTGGTATCTCATTGTGGTTTTTATTTCCATTTCTCTGATGGTTAGTGAGGTTGAACACTTCTTCATATGTCTGTTTGCCATCTGTATGTCCTTTTTAGAAAAATGTCTCTTCATGTCCTCTGCCCATTTTTTAATTGGGTTGTTTGTTTTTTTGGAGTTGAGTTGAGTGAGTTTTTTATGAATTTGTGAAATTAACCCCTTATCAGATATATCATTAGCAAAGATCTTTTCCCATTCAGTAGGATCCCCTTTTGGTTTCTTGATGGTTTCCTTTGCTGTGAAAAAGATTTTTAGTTTGATATAATCCCACATGTTTATTTTTTCTCTTACTTCCCTCGCGCGAGGGGATATATCAGTAAAAATCTTACTCCGGGTAATATCTGTGAAGTTTCTTCCTATATTTTCTTCTAGGAATTTTATGGTTTCAGAGCTTACATTTAAATATTTAAGCCATTTTGAATTTATTTTTCTATGTTATAGCACAACTTCTTTATCCATTCATCTATCAAAGGTCATTTTGGTTTTTTCCATGTCTTGGCCACTGTAAACAAAGCTGCAATGAACATTGGAGCACATGTGTCTTTATGTACAAATGTTTTCAGATTTTTTGGGTAGATACCCAGGAGAGGGATTGCTGGGTCATATGGCAATTCTATTCGTAATTTTTTGAGGAACCTCCACACTGCCTTCCATAACGGCTGCACCAGTCTGCATTCCCACCAACAGTGTATGAGGGTTCCTTTTTCTCCACAGCCTCTCCAACACTTGTTACTATTTGTCTTGTTGATGATAGCCATTCTGACTGGGGTGAGGTGATATCTCATTGTGGTTTTGATTTGCATTTCTCTGATGATTAGTGATGTTGAGCATTTTTTCATATGTCTATTTGCCATTTGTATGTCCTCTTTGGAGAAATGTCTCTTCAAGTCCTTTGTCCATTTTTCAATTGGGTTGTTTGTTTTTGTGTTGTTGAGTTGCATGAGTTCCTTGTATATTCTGGATATTAGCCCCTTATCGGAGGCACTGTTTCCAAAAATCTTCTCCCATTCAATTGGTTGCCTCTTTATTTTGTCGATGGTTTCTTTTGCTGTGCAGAAGATTTTAAGTTCCATATAGTCCCATTCGTTTATTTTAGCTTTTACTTCCCTTGCCTTTGGAGTCAAATTCATAAAATGCTCTTTGAACCCAAAGCCCATAAGTTTAGTACCTATGTTTTCTTCTATGCAGTTTATTGTGTCAGGTCTTATGCTTAAGTCTTTGATCCATTTTGAATTAACTTTGATACATGATGACAAATAGCAGTCCATTTTCATTCTTTTGCACGTGGCTGTCCAATTCTCCCAGAACCATTTATTGAAGAGGCTGCCTTTCCTCCATTGTATGTTTTTAGCTTCTTTGTCAAAAATTATCTGTCCATATTTATGTGGTTTTATTTCTGGTTCTCAATTCTATTCCATTGGTCTATGTGTCTGTTTTTCTGCCAATACCATGCTGTTTTGATTATTGTAGCCCTGTAGTACAAGCCAAAGTCAGGAAGTGTGATACCTCCATTATTGTTCTTTTTTCTTAAGGTTGTTTTGGTTATTCAGGGTCTTTTGTGGTTCCAAACAAATCTGATGATTTTTTGTTCTATTTCTTTAAAAACTGCCTTTGGGATTTTGATGGAGAGTGCATTGAATCTGTATATTGCTTTGGGTAATATGGCCATTTTAACTATGTTGATTCTTCCAATCCATGAGCACAGAATGTGTTTCCATTTCTTTGTGTCTTCTTCAATTTCTACAAAAATGTCTTATAGTTTTCAGCTTATAGGTCTTTCACATCCTTAGTTAAGTTTATTCCTAGGTATTTTATTCTTTTTGCTGCAATTGCAAAAGGAATTGTTTTTTGTATTTCTTTTTCTGAGATTTCATTGTTAGTATATAGGAAAGCAATGGACTTTTGTACGTTGATTTTGTAGCCAGCAACATTACTGTATTCGTTGATTGTTTCTAATAGCTTTTTGGTGGAGTCTTTAGGGTTTTCTATATATAGCATCATGTCATCTGCAAAGAGTGATAATTTAACTTCTTCATTCCCAATTTGGAGGCCTTTTATTTCTTTCTCTTGCCTGATTGCTCTGGCAAGGACTTCCAACACTATGTTGAAAAGCAGAGGTGATAGGGGACAGCCCTGTCGTGTTCTTGAACGTAGAGCAAAGGGCTTCAGTTTTTCTCCATTAATTATGAGATTAGCAGAGGGCTTGTCATATATGGCCTTTATTATGTTAAGTGTATTTTCTTTGTATACCTATTTTATTAAGTGTTTTAATCATAAATGAATGTTGTATCTTGTCAAATGCTTTTTCTGCATCAATTGATATAATCATATGGTTTTTGTCAATTTCCACCCTTTCACTTTGAGTTTATGCTTGTCCTTGTAGCTGAGATGTGTCTCTTGGAGACAGCATATGATTGGGTTTAGTTTTTTGATCCAATCTGCTACTCTGTGCCTTTTTTATTGGTGAGTTCAGTCCATTTTCATTTAGGGTGATTATTGATATGTGAGGCTATCCTGTCATTCTATCTTTAGTTTTCTTGTAAGGCTGTGTCTCCATTGTTTCTTTGCCTTTTTGTTGTTGTCTATTATTTCTGTGTGGTGGTATTCTATGATGTTTCCCTCTGTTTCTTCTTTTATTATAGTATATATTTCAGTTCTGGATTCTTTTTGAGTGGTTACCCTTAAGTTTATGTTAAAGAAAGTTTGATATTTAGAGTATTCCATTTTCTTTAGCACGCTTACTTTCTCCATTCCCGTATTCCAGTTCAGGCCTTTACTCTTCCCCTTTTTGAGTTTTGGTTGCCACAAATTGTCCCCGTTGATGGTGGTCGAATAGCCTCCTTTAGTATTTCTTGTAGTGCAGGTCATGTATTAGACAATTCCCTCAGCTTCTGTATGTCTGGAAAGGTCTTTATTCCTCCTTCATATCTAAAGGATATCTTTGCTGGATATATTATTCTTGGCTCATGGTTTCTCTCTTTCAATAGTTTGAATATTTGGTTCCACTCGCTCCTGGCTTGTATAGTTTCTGCTGAAAAATCTGGTGATAATCTAATGGGCTTTCCTTTGTAAGTTACCGTCTTCTTTTCCCTGGCTGCCTTGAGGATACTTTCTTTTTCGTTGATTTTAGACAGCTTCAATACAATGTGCCTTGGAGAAAGCCTCTTGGGATTGAGGAAATTATGTGTTCTATTTGCTTCTTGGATTCAAGATTCCAGTTCTGTCCACAAGTTTGGGAAGTTCTCATCGACAATTTGTTTGAATATATTCTCTGTTCCCTTCTCTCTTTCTTCTCCTTCTGGTATGCCCATTATTCTTATATTGCTCTTTCTGATGGAGTCAGAAAGTTCTTGTAGAGTTCTTTCATTTCTTTTAAGTCTCAAGTTTCTTTCTTCTTCCATATGTGTAATTTCCAGGTTTCTATCTTTGATGTCACTGATTCTTTCCTCCATCTGGTCAACTCTATTACCTAAGCTGCTTATTTCATTCTTAATTTCTTCTATTGAGTTCTTAATCTCCAGAAATTCTATTTGGTTCTTTTTTAAAAGTTCAATCTCTTTCGTAAAATGCTCATGCTGTTCTTTGATTGTGTTTCTGAGTTCATTTAACTGCCTATCTGTGTTTTCTTGCATCTCATTGAGTTTTTTCAGAACTGCAATCTTGAATTCTCTGTCATTTAAGTCACATATTTCTGTATCTTTATGTGCCTTTTTTGGAGACTTTTCACTTTCTTTTGAGCTATCTTGTTGCCTTGGTTATTCATGGCGATTACTGATTTACTATTTCTCTTCCTAGACATCTACAGGAGTGGCTTCTGCAACAGGTTGATAGGAAGAGGTGTTTCTTTTGTTTTCCAGTATTGTTGGTAGAATGTTTTATTTTTTCTCCAACTGCAGCTTATTTTTCTTCTCCCACACGGTAGTGCTATGTTTTCTCTGCACTATTCCAGCTTCTCACACAATGGGGGGATTCCCTGGGCGACGGGCTTCTCCTCTGTTAATAGTTCGTCTAGGTCACAGGTCGCAGTGTCCATGTGGGTATGCGGAGAGCTTTTGATGTTCCAAAGCTCTTCCAGCTCCAGATTCAGAGCCCGTATGTTTCAGCAGTTCTGTTTACTCCTGCAGGGATCTGCCCAGATAGGTAGGGCCAGGAGCGGGGTGAGTTGTGAGAGGTGGCCCAAAGCAATGGCGGCGACCACCACCACAGCCAGTCCTGCTTCCACAGCTCCCTCCCCTTTACCAGAACTATTTGGGCTGTGAATCTGTGTCTGCGGTCCACAGTTCTCAGAACAGCAAATAATCTGTTATTTTGCTCTGACACTGCTACTGTTCCGCTTCTAGCACCGGGCAGGTGGGGGTAGGGCGAGCTCTGGGAGGGCAGGGAGGGGGCGGCTAGTCTCAGTGCCTAAGGCTCCATTCTCTGCTCGGCAGTGAGGGCTTAAACCACTGTTTTCAGCCTTTTTCCCTGTCTTTTCTCCGAGGTCTCTGCCATGAGAGTTGGGTTCAGCCATGTTATATGCTGTCCCCTCAGCCCTGTGGGCCATAAGCGGAGCCCTAGCAGTCGAGTTCTTCCATCTCCCACAGCTGCGGTAGTTCCGTGAAGCAGCGAGCTCGGAGCACTGAGCTAGGTCTGCGTCCTGCACCAGCGCGGCTCTGTCTCCGCACTTCTCCCTTCCCTCCTCCTCCCCGCTCGCGCGATTCGCCCACCTGTAGGTGATTTCGGTAGTGGGCCTCTTCGTCTTGCCTGTCTGCTGTGCAGGGAGTCCTTTGTGGAGTTTTTGTTGTTCGATTCATTGTAAATTCCAGGAGAGCTTTACAGAGGCTCACTTCACGCCACCATTTTTCCGGAAACTTTCTTTTTTTTTTTTTAAGGTAAAAGTTTAGATCATTGATTTTAGGCCCTCCTCTTTTCTAATATAAGATTGAAGAGTTATAAAATTCCCTCTAGAAACTGTTTTAACTGCATCCAAGACATTTTAATATATTTTCATTTTTGTTTAATTCAAAACATTTTCTAAATTTTTTTTGTAGTGGTGTCTCATTGTTGTAATTTGAAGTTCCCTAATGACATAGGATGTTGAACATCTTTTCATATGCTTATTTGTCTTTTGTATATCTTTTGTGGTGGGTGTCTATTTAGGTCTTTTGCCCATTTTATAATCAGGTTGTTCATTTTCTTATTTGACTTTTAAGAGCTCTTTGTGCATTTTGTATAACAATTCCTTATCAGATATGTCATTTACAAATATTTGCCTGTCTATCATTTGTCTTTTCATTCTCTTGAACTGCTCATTTTTCTCTGTGCTTCAGTTTGGGTAGATTCTATTGTTATGTGCTAAAGTTTACTAATCTTTTCTTCTGTAGTGACTAAGTGGCTACTAATACCATTTATTGAACTTCTAAAAATTTCATATGTCTGGTTTTTCATCTCCAGAATTTCTGTTTGGGTTCTTACTTATATCTTCTGTTGATCTCCTCACTGTATATTTTTCCATCTAAATACTCTGATATAGTTATGATAGCTGTCTTAACATCCTTGTTTACTAATTCCTTTATCAATGTCATTTCCAGATCTATTTTTATTGACTCCTACTGATGCATCATGTTTTTCTCCTTAGCATGCCTAGCAATCTTTCAGCAGGTGTTGGACATTATGAATGTTTCCTTGTTGAGTATCTAGATTTTCTTGTATTTCTTTACAGAGTTTTGGGCTTTATGTTGCAACCAGTTATTTGCTAATCCCTTTGAAGCTAGTTTTTAAGCTTTGCTAAGGTGGGTCTAGAGTATTCTTTATTCTGAAAATGGTAAAGCCCTATTTTTATGGTGTGACTCTTTTGTGTTCTCCACTGTATGTTGTGGGTGATCAAAAATGATTCATCAGTTTGATTGGTCAAAGCTAAAATCTCTCCCCTCCCTGTGTGAGCTCTGAGAATTATTCAGCTTATAACTCCTTGGTCATTCTGTTGTCAGCCTCCTGAAATTTCACACTTTATGTACACACAGCATAGTACTCAGAAAAGACTCAAGGCAAGCCCTACATAAATTTTTGTAGTTCTTTTTCTTTATTACTCCCCAGTTTTTGAAAGTCTGTCCAACAATTACAGCCACCTCTGCCTCCCCAAATTCTTATCTCCATCTTTTCAGTTCAGCAAATCTGCCAGCCTCTTGCTGTCAGTGGTCCATAACTGACTTTGGGCAGAAGACTGGGACATTCACAGGATTCACAGGTTCACCTTTCTCTTTCCCTTTTCTCAAGAATAACAGTCATATGCTGCCTATTGTCCAATGTATGAAAACAATTGTTTCATCTATTTTATCAAATTTTCTAGTTGTTTGTAGCCTGAAGTTAAGTCCAGACCACCTTACTCCATCTTCACAGGAAGGTAAAGTTTCTCCAGATGATTTTTCTTTCTTTCTTTTTTCTTTTTTAAGGAGAGTGCAGCTCACAGTGGCCCATACAGGGATCAAACCAGCAACCTTGGTATTATCAGACCACGCTCTAAGCAACTGAGATAACCGGCCACCCCTGTCCAAATGATTTTTAATATGCAGCCTTGTTTGGGAACTACTGGTATTAACAACTTTGCCATAATTCTCGCTTACATTTTATCAACATTATGTTATTAATGGAATCACCTTTCCAGGTCCAATTTAAATATCTGTTTCTGATAACAGGGCTAATAATGTATAATATATTGTACCAGGTAGTCTGGTAAGGGTGTCATTTATATCATTTCATTTAATCTACACAAATATTATTATTAAACCTATTCTCCAAAAGAAAAACCTAAGGTTCAAGACATTAAATGATTTTTCCCTGTTTCATATTGCTAGTAGATGGCATTTTAACAGCATATCCTGTACTCCTTTTAATTAAATTTATTAGGGTGACAATGTTAGTAAAACCACATAGGTTTCAAGTGTTCAATTCCATAATATATCATCTATATATCATATTGTGTGTTCACCACCTAGAGTCAGTTCTCCTTCCATCACCATATATTTGACCCTCTTTACCTTATTCTACCATCCTCCCTCCTCCCTTACCCTCTGATAACCACTAAACTGTTGTCTGTGTTTGTGAATTTTTGTTTCTTTGTTTGTCTTGTTCCTTTGTTGCTTTCAGTTTTATATCCTACATATGAGTGAAGTCATATGGTTCTTGACTTTTTCTTTCTGATATCCCTCCAAATACTTGACATTTCAAAATTGCCATGTTGATAATCAGCTTAATTTAATGTCGCGAAAAATTATCCCACTAAAATTTTACATTTTGGGACTTCTGGAAAAATGGCGGCGTGAGGTGAGCCTCTGTAAAGCTCCCCTGGAATTTACAAAGAATCAAACAACCAAAACTCCACAAAGGACTCCCTGCACAGCAGACAGGCAAGACGAAGAGGCCCACTACCGACTGAAATCACCTACAGGTGGGAGATCCGCGCGAGTGGAGGGAGGAGGAAAGGGAGAAGTGTGCGGAGACGGAGCCTCGCGGGCGCAGGACGCAGACCTAGCTCAGTGCGCCGAGCTCGCTGCTTCCCGGAACTACCGCAGCAGCTGGAGAGGGAAGAACTCGGATTGCTAGGGCTCCGCCAGGGCTCCACAGGGCTGAGGGGGAAGCATATAACACGGCTGAACCCAACGCTCACGGCAGAGACCTCGGAGAAAAGACTGAGGGAAAAAGGCTGAAAACGGTGGTTTAAGCCCGCACTGCCGAGCAGAGAACGGAGCCTTAGGCACTGAGACTAGCCGCCCCCTCCCTCCCCTCCCAGAGCTCGCCCCACCCTCACCTGCCTGGTGCTAGAAGCGAAACAGTAGCAGTGTCAGATCAACACAACAGAAAATTTGCTGTTTTGAGAACTGTGGACCGCAAAAACAAATTCACAGCCCAACTAGTTCCAGCAAAGGGGAGAGATCTGTGGAAGCAGGACCGGCTGTGGTGGTGGTCGCCGCCATTGCTCTGGGCCACCTCTCACAACTCACCCCACCCCTGACCCCACCTATCTGGGCGGATCCCTGCAGGAGTAAACAGAACTGCTGAAATATACGGTCTCTGAATCAGGAGCTGGAAGAGCTTTGGAACATCAAAAGCTCTCCGCATACTCACCGGGACACTGCGCCCTGTGACCTAGATGAACTATTAACAGAGGAGAAGCCCGTCTCCCAGGGAATCCCCCCATTTTGTGAGAAGTTGGAATAGTGCAGAGAAAACATAGCACTACCGTGTGGGAGAAGAAAAATAAGTTGCAGTTGGAGAAATAATAAAACATTCTACCAACAAGTACTGGCAAACAAAAGAAAGATGCTTTCTATCAACCTGTTGCAGAAGTCACTCCTGTAGATGTCTAGGAAGAGAAATAGTAAACCAGTAATCGCCATGAATAACGAAGGCAACAAGATAGCTCAGAAAGAAAGTGAAAAATCTCCAGAGAAGGCACTTAAAAATACAGAAATATGTGACTTAAATGACAGAGAATTCAAGATTGCAGTTCTGAAAAAACTCAACGAGATACAAGAAAACACAGATAGGCAGTTAAATGAACTCAGAAACTCAATCAAAGAACAGCATGAGCATTTTACGAAAGAGATTGAAATCTTAAAAAAGAACCAAAGAGAATTTCTGGAGATTAAGAACTCAATAGAAGAAATTAAGAATGAAATAACCAGCTTAGGTAGTAGAGTTGACCAGATGGAGCAAAGAATCAGTAACATCGAAGATAGAAACCTGGAAATGACACAAATAGAAGAAGAAAGAGACTTGAGACTTAAAAGAAATGGAAGAACTTTCTGACTCCATCAGAAAGAGCAATATAAGAATAATGGGCATACCAGAAGGAGAAGAAAGAGAGAAGGGAACAGAGAATATATTCAAACAAATTATCGATGAGAACTTCCCAAATTTGTGGACAGAACTGGACCCTCGAATCCAAAAAGCAAATAGAACACCTAGTTACCTCAATCCCAACAGACCTTCTCCAAGGCACATTGTATTGAAGCTGTCTAAAATCAACGACAAAGAAAGAATCCTCAAGGCAGCCAGGGAAAAGAAGACGGTAACTTACAAAGGAAAGCCCATTAGATTATCATCAGATTTTTCAGCAGAAACCCTACAAGCCAGGAGGGAATGGAACCAAATATTCAAACTACTGAAAGAGAGAAACCATGAGCCAAGAATAATATATCCAGCAAAGATATCCTTTAGATATGAAGGAGGAATAAAGACCTTTCCAGACATACAGAAGCTGAGGGAATTTTCTAATACACGACCTGCACTACAAGAAATACTAAAGGAGGCTATTCGACCACCATCAACAGGGACAATTTGTGGCAACCACAACTCAAAAAGGGGAGAGTAAAGGCCTGAACCGGAATATGGGAATGGAGAAAGTAAGCGTGCTGAAGAAAATGGAATACTCTAAATATCAAACTTTCTTTTACATAAACTTAAGGGTAACCACTCAAAATAAATCCAGAATTGAAATATATACTGAAATAAAAGAAGAAACAGAGGGAAACATCATAGAATACCACCACACAGAAATAATAGACAACAACAAAAGGCAAAGAAACAATGGAGACACAGCCTTACCAGAAAACTAAAGATAGAATGACAGGAAATCCTCACATATCAATAATCACCCTAAATGTAAATGGACTGAACTCACCAATAAAAAGGCACAGAGTAGCAGATTGGATCAAAAACTAAACCCAACCATATGCTGTCTCCAAGAGACACATCTCAGCTACAAGGACAAGCATAGACTCAAAGTGAAAGGGTGGAAATTGACACTCCAAGCAAATGGTACCCAGAGAAAATCAGGTGTAGCCATAATGATATCAGATGAAACAGACTTCAAGGTGAAAAAGATAACAAGAGACAAAGATGGACATTTCATAATGGTGAAGGGACTGTACAACAAGAAGACATAACAGTCATCAATATTTATGCCCCAATCAGGGAGCACCGAAATACACCAAGCAACTACTAACAGAACTAAAGGGAGAAATTGACCAAAACACAATTATACTAGGGGACTTAAATACATCATTGACAGCTATGGATAGATCATCCAAACAGAAAATAAATAACGAAATAGTAGCCCTAAATGACACATTAGATGAAATGGACATAATTGACATTTATAGAGCACTTCATCCTAAAACATCAGACTATACATTCTTTTCTAGTGTACATGGAACATTCTCAAGGATAGACCATATATTGGGACATAAAATCAGTCTCAACAAATTTAAGAAGATTGAAATCATACCATGCATATTCTCTGATCACAAGGCTTTGAAATTGGATATCAACTGTAAAAAGAAAGCGGAAAAACACAAATACATGGAGATTAAACAACATACTTTTAAAGAAGGACTGGGTCAAAGAAGAAATCAGAGGAGAGATCAAAAGATACATAGAAACAAATGACAATGAAAATACATCCTACCAAAATTTTTGGGATGCAGCGAAAGCAGTTTTAAGAGGGAAATTTATCTCATTACAGGCCTATCTCAAGAAACAAGAAAACTCCCAAATAAATAACCTCATGTTACACCTTAAAGAACTAGAAAAAGAAGAACAA
The DNA here is from genome assembly GCF_036562045.2 of Rhinolophus sinicus. Lineage (NCBI taxonomy): Eukaryota > Metazoa > Chordata > Mammalia > Chiroptera > Rhinolophidae > Rhinolophus > Rhinolophus sinicus. Next base: position 37,456,013 of record NC_133761.1, on the reverse strand, counting down.
GTAAAACCCAAGGTCAGCAGAAGAAAGGAAATAACAAAAATTAGAGCAGAACTAAATGAAATAGAGAACAAAAGGACAATAGAAAAAATTAATGTGACAAAGAGCTGGTTCTTTGAAAAGATTAACAAAATTGACAAACCCTTGGCTAGACTTACTAAGATAAAAAGAGAAGACACTGATTAACAAAATCAGAAACGTAAAAGGGAAGTTATCACGGACACCACAGAAATACAAAGGATCATCCAAGAATACTATGAAGGACTATATGCCACCAAATTCAACAACCTAGAAGAAATGGACAAGTTCTTAGAAACATATAGCCTTCCAAGGCTGAACCATGAAGAACTGGAAAATCTAAACAGACCGATCACCAGTAACGAAATTGAATCAGTCATCCAAAACCTTCCCAAAAGCAAAAGTCCGGGACCAGATGGCTTCACTAGTGAATTCTACCAAACCTTCAAAGAGGATCTAATACCAATTCTGCACAAACTCTTCCAAAAATTGAAGAAGAGACAGTACTCCCTAACTCATTTTATGAGGCCAACATTACCCTGATACCAAAACCTGGTAAGGACAGCACAAAAAAGAAAACTACAGACCAATATCTCTGATGAATACCGATGCAAAAATCCTAAATAAAATTCTAGCAAATCGAATACAACAATGCATTAAAAGATTATTCATCACGACCAAGTGGGGTTCATCCCGGGGCACAAGGATGGTTCAACATCCATAAATCCATCAATGTGATACATCACATAAACAAAATAAAGGACAAAAATCATATGATTATATCAATTGATGCAGAAAAGCATTTGACAAGATACAACATCCATTTATGATTAAAACACTTAATAAAATGGGTATAGAAGGAAAATACCTTAACATAATAAAGGCCATATATGACAAGCCCTCTGCTAATCTCATAATTAATGGAGAAAACTGAAGCCCTTTGCTCTACGTTCAGGAACACGACAGGGATGTCCCTATCACCTCTGCTTTTCAACATAGTGTTGGAAGTCCTTGCCAGAGCAATCAGGCAAGAGAAAGAAATAAAAGGCATCCAAATTGGGAATGAAGAAGTTAAATTATCACTCTTTGCAGATGACATGATGCTATATATAGAAAACCCTAAAGACTCCACCAAAAAGCTATTAGAAACAATCAACGAATACAGTAAAGTTGCTGGCTACAAAATCAACACACAAAAGTCCATTGCCTTCCTATATACTAACAATGAAATCTCAGAAAAGAAATACAAAAAACAATTCCTTTTGCAATTGCAGCAAAAAGAATAAAATACCTAGGAATAAACTTAACCAAGGATGTGAAAGACCTATATGCTGAAAACTATAAGACATTTTTGAAAGAAATTGAAGAAGACACAAAGAAATGGAAAGACATTCCGTGCTCATGGATTGGAAGAATCAACATAGTTAAAATGGCCATATTACCCAAAGCAATATACAGATTCAATGCAATCCCCATCAAAATCCCAATGGCATATTTTAAAGAAATAGAACAAAAATCATCAGATTTGTTTGGAACCACAAAAGACCCCGAATAGCCAAAGCAATCTTAAGAAAAAGAACAATAATGGAGGTATCACACTTCCTGACTTTGGCTTGTACTACAGGGCTACAATAATCAAAACAGCATGGTATTGGCAGAAAAACAGACACATAGACCAATGGAATAGAATTGAGAACCCAGAAATAAAACCACATAAATATGGACAGATAATTTTTGACAAAGAAGCTAAAACATACAATGGAGCAAAGACAGCCTCTTCAATAAATGGTGCTGGGAGAATTGGATAGCCACGTGCAAAAGAATGAAACTGGACTGCTATTTGTCACCATGTACCAAAGTTAATTCAAAATGGATCAAAGACTTAAGCATAAGACCTGACACAATAAACTGCATAGAAGAAAACATAGGTACTAAACTTATGGACCTTGGGTTCAAAGAGCATTTTATGAACTTGACTCCAAAGGCAATGGAAGTAAAAGCTAAAATAAACGAATGGGACTATATGAAACTTAAAATCTTCTGCACAGCAAAAGAAACCATTGACAAAATAAAGAGGCCACCAACAGAATGGGAGAAGATTTTTGCAAACACTGCCTCCGATAAGGGGCTAGTATCCAGAATATACAAGGAACTCATGCAACTCAACAACACAAAAACAAACAACCCAATTGAAAAATGGGCAGAGGACTTGAAGAGACATTTCTCCAAAGAGGACATACAAATGGCAAATAGACATATGAAAAAAAAAAAAAATGCTGAACATCACTAATCATGAGAGAAATGGAAATAAAAACCACAATGAGATATCACCTCACCCCAGTCAGAATGGCTATCATCAACAAGATAAATAGTAACAAATGTTGGAGAGGCTGTGGAGAAAAAGGAACCCTCATATACTGTTGGTGGGAATGCAGCCTGGTGCAGCCGTTATGGAAGGCAGTGTGGAGGTTCCTCAAAGAATTACGAATAGAATTGCCATATGACCCAGCAATCCCTCTCCTGGGTATCTACCCAAAAATCTGAAAACATTTAGAGATAAAGACACGTGTGCTCCAATGTTCATTGCAGCTTTGTTTACGGTGGCCAAGACATGGAAACAACCAAAATGTCCTTCGATAGATGAATGGATAAAGAAGTTGTGGTATATATACACAATGGAATACTATTCGCAGTAAGAAAAGATGATATAGGAACATTTGTGACAACATGGATGGATCTTGAGAGAGTAATGCTGAGCGAAACAAGTCAGACAGAAAAAGCAGAGAACCATGTGATTTCACTGATATGTGGTATATAAACCAAAAACAACAAAAGAACAAGACAAACAAATGAGAAACAGAAACTCATAGACACAGACAATAGTTTAGTGGTTGCCAGAGGGTAAGGGGGGCGGGGGGTGGGGGGTGGGAGATGAGGGTAAGGGGGATCGAATATATGGTGATGGAAGGAGAACTGACTCTGGGTGATGAACACACAATGGGATTTATAGATGATGTAATACAGAATTGTACACCTGAAATCTATGTAATTTTACTAACAATTGTCACCGCAATAAATTTAATTAAAAAAAAATTTACATTTTAAAAATAACTCCACAATACTGTGCAGTTGTTATATTTACCTCATCCTGAAATTCCATCCTATCTTCAACTCCTACCTGGAAATTAGAATCAAAATAGTGTAGGATGCGGGAGAAGCAGGATAGAGAGATCCTCTAATCTTTTGGTTACATCCCCAAATAATTTTTAAATAAACAGTAATTTTTCATTTTGATGAAGCATCAGAACAGTGGGGCAAAACAGTCACATCAAATATTTCTTAATTCAAAATAACCACATCAAGATTGTTGTGTTAGTCAATCTTTTTAAAATGTTTTTCTTTAGGTATTTTTCTTAAAATAGAAAGTGACTTTAAAACAAATTCATTTTAAAAGATCACAATTTCTGGGCTATTTTGTTTTGGCTCTTAGTTAAATATTTTGTCTCTTTAGTCAAATCTGATTGGAATTTTCTAAACAGACCTTGAAGAAACAGCAAAGAATGAGTAAGGAGACCAAAGAGTAAATTGAATGTGAGACAACATCTATCTTCTCAGGTCAGTCATTTAGGAAGGATGTCTTTTGTGTCCATCCTTAAGTGCATAGGACCACCACTTTTGGTCTTAGGTGAGAGACTGGCTACAATGTGATCTTCAGCAATAACATAGCAGTACTTCTTGAGATAAGTGAAAGACATCCATGTTTAATTTATACATTTTCCTAACATTGTAAATTATTGCAGAAATGTACTTGAATACACATGGCTGGTAGCAGGCCTCAGATCCATGTTGACTATTGGCCAAAATCATCAGGATTTTTTTGTCTTGTGACTCTCTCCATAAGGCAGCTTTGTGGGGCAGCTGGCTTCCTCCAAAACAAGCAAATGAGAAAGTGAAAATGAGAAAGCAGCCCAAGAGAGAAGGCGCAGTCCTTTTTTTACCTAATGTCAGAATTCACATTCATCATCACTTCTACCAGTTTCTCTTCACTAGGGTTGTGTCACTAAATCCAGGCCACATTTACAGTAGGGGATTACACAAGGGCATAAATGCCAGGAATTTGGAGTAATCTTAAAGGCTGCCCACTGAATTAGTATTGTATGCAAATTTTAACTATTATCATCCAAATTACCACTTTGTTGTTAAATCCACTTAACACTTATCAGTTCTAATTTTGAGGCATTTTACTTCATTTGACCTTATCAACTACTCATTCCTTTTCATAATATTCTTCTCTAATTTTTGTCAACACTTTGGTCTGCAAGTTTTTGTATTACTTTTTTTGGTCACTGTTTTTATTCTATTTCATAGGACCATCTTCCTCTGCCAAACTTTAAGAGTTTTCACTTTACATAGACCCCCTTATTCATGGGGAATATGTCCCCCCCCCCCATTGGATGCCTGAAATCACAGATTGTACCAAACCTTATTTATACCATTTTTTTCTATACATATATACACCTATGATAAAGTTTAATTTGTAAATTAGACACAGTAAGAGATTAACAATAATGGCTAACAATAAAATAGAATAATTGTAACAATATACTGTAATAAAAGTCATGTGAATGTGTCCTCTCTCTTTCTCTCTCTCTCTCTCTTTCCCCCACCCCACCATAACTGACTTGATAACTCAGATGGCTACTAAGTGAATAACAGGCAGGTAGCATACACAGTGAGGATACATTGGACAAAGGGATGATTCACATCCTAGGCAGATGGAGTGGGACGGATGGCATGAGATTTTACTGAACTATTAAGAATGGTGCACAATTTAAAATGCATGAAATTTTTATTTTTGAAATCTTCCATTTAATAATTTCAGACCATTGTTGAGCACAGGTAACTGATACCATGGAAAGAGAAACCACAGATCTAAGTGGTCTACTGTATTCTCTTCATCAGATGTCATTTATACATGTATTTGTGTATCAATTAAATTAGCATTTACTGAGCATCTACCATGAATTAGATGTCCCAACATTAACCACTGTAATTGATAGAACCACTTAAAGATTAAACTCTTTTGAATCAATGGTCTAAGATTTCTATATTCACATTATTGGCTCTGAGCACAGACATACTGGAGATTTCTTTGGACTCCACTTTCCTTGTATTAAATCTGAATCACCTGCATAAGCAGGTGGGTTAAGAACAGACCATTCTGCTTTATTGTTTTCTGTTTTGGTTTCAGAACATATGATATAGTTTAAAAAGTTGGTAATGTCTGCCCTAAATTTGTCCATCTGAAAGTAATTTCAATTGAGTAATTTAACGATTATAACATTTCGGAGCTTTTTCTAAGGCACCAAAACTATTAACGTGGTTTATAAATTCTGCATCACTCTCTGGCTGACTGTTCCCAGCTGTTGGGAAGCCTTTGTTAAGTCTCTCTGTAGCTCCACAGACATTACAAAAAGTTTTTATACCTTTCATTTCCTTAAAATGTTTTCCAGTTGATCAGGCTCTGACTGTGGTAAAATACCAGGGACAGGAATGGTTCATGGTGGGTAAATATTACTGTAAACATTTACTTAATAATCATTTGGTGGAAGATTCTTTAATGTGGAGTCTGGAAACATCCAAAATTCCTTCTGAAGTCCTGACAGGGTTCTGTTGAGTGAGAAGATTAATGGAAAGGAAATTGCATGAATAAATGCTGTAGTGGTAGTTACCACAACTTCTTAGCTGCTAATTAGGAATAAAAAAGTAATTGATAATAATTTGTGGATTAAGTGTATAATGCATGAATCCAAAAAGTCGATCCTAAGTCCAGAGTTTCCTAATTCAGGGAACAAATATCCGTCAACCATTGAGATGCCTTTGTGACTATGGCTGCCATTGGCAGAGCAGGCTTCATGGGCGCTATCGGGGTGAAGGCTCACTCACTCTCAACAAATGCTTTATTCCTTACTTTCCTTTCCTTCACTCAGAGAATTTTTCCATGCTCCCTTTATATTCTAAACATGATTTTATAAAAAGACTATAAGCATTACTAATGTTAAGCTGTATTAAAGGGCAAGGCATAACGTCAAGAAAAAAACTATTCAGGGCAGAATTCCAGAAAACACATACTCAAATGACTTCTTTCCTACCTCCATTGCATGGTGCTATCCTTTGCCAAAATGTGACAGTTAATATTCCTTTCAAATTTTAAAGTACCTAGAAGCTTCTGAAAGGGTTGAGATTTGTGGTGAAGTGTTTTGCTTAGATTTTTAAAAATTGTTGGTTGGTTATAGCAGAAAGTTATTTTTAGTTCACTCTTCTGTATTCTTGTTCAATCCTGTCTAATCTTGGGTAAGGAGAGGCTTCCCAAATTAAGTCACAGATCAATTAAGGCTAAAACGAGATTTCTGTTCTTTAATAGTCTTTGACAAGGAGGGCACTGATTTTGGTTTATGTGGTTAACAAGCAATAACCTTGGGCTCAATTGAATTGAGGCAACTTGCTCTGCTAAAAAGAGCAAAGAACCGAACTTCTGGAAGGTATTGGAACTCAGCATTTACCAAGAAGCTGTTTTGAAGATTATTTGCTGGCAGCAGAGTTACAATGATAATAAAACTTGGTCTCCTGCCCTCAAGGAGCTCAGAGGATATGCTTGATGGGGGTGGAATGGGAGGAAGTGAATGCATGAACAATTAATAAAAATAAGACTTCGTACTCTATAAAGAGACAAGTAACAAATGTCCTTTTAGACAAGTAAGATAAATAAATTCCTATTAAACCACAGGCAAAACATGTATAAAATGGTAACAAGTCTTGACCTTCAAAATATATGGTATGGAAATCCATGAAATTCAAAGTTATGCAAATACATAATTCAGTGAATGAGTCAAATGATGTGCTCTATTATATTTCTGTGTGGGGGGAAAACAGGAACAGCTGACTGAAAACAGTATCATTGGTGAGATATATCTCTATTTCTAAAATCTTTGAAGGGATTCTAAAATATGGCCACCTGAGGTGCTTTCTGAACATTGGGCGTTGCTTTGTCTGTGATGCACAATAAAAGTGAGGTCAGCATCCATAACGGTTTCCTCAAAACATCCTCATTCTTAGGCTGAAGAGCCATATAAGAGATCACTCTCAATATTGTGTTCAGTACCTCAAGAGAGCCCACCAGAGTACTCTGTGGAGAGAAGGCTAAACAACTGGCCATTATGGCCTTAGCCCACTTTCCAATAAATAGAGAGAAAACCCAAGAGGCAAGGAAAGCTAAGGTGATTCCAGATAATGAAAATGAAGGTGCTTCAAACCAGAAAGGAAGAGAAAACTATATTTTGTCCTCGCACTGACTGGGTTTTCTCCCCCAGCTGGTTTTTCCTCCCTGATCATCCCTAAGGCCCTGAGTTCTGCCCACCCTGTTCAATTCTTACGTCTCTTTGACAGTTTCTACACACATCAATCTTTCCATTCTTTGATCAGTTGAGCAGCTATTTTTTATGTCATAGATGTACATCTTGGTTCCACAATGAGATTTAAGCTAAGTCATTTGTCCATTTGAATATGGAGTGTCTGCTATATTTCAGGTACCGTGCATAGTGCTAGGACACAACAGTGAACAAGGGCTCTGCCCCTAGAGATGTAAATTAATAAAGGACATAATTACACACTATAAAAAGTGCTAGGAACAAAATTAACAGGTGCTATGATGGAAAATAACAGGCAGGACATCTTTGAGGAGAAAGCCTTTACACTGAGACCTAAAGGAGGAGAAAAGACCAGTCACACGAAAGGGGTTGGGGTAGAAGGATGTCCCAGGCATAGGCATGTGTAAAGGAACACAAGTGGAAGGAATACAGCCTCCTCAAGGAAGTGGCAGATAGTCAATGTGACTAAAGCATAGTGAGCAATGTGGAGGAGGCAGGAGACTAGGTCAGATAAAACAGGGACCAGACAAGGCAGGCCTGCAAAGGGACACAACATTGTACTTCATTCAGTCAACATTTGGTGCTAAGCCCAAGACTTCCTTCAGTAGTTCCCTTGATGCCCAGCACAGACTTACAGACTTTTGCTCAGGGTAAACTTTCAGCAAATATTCAACAGTTGAAACAATTGAGAGGACCCAGTCGTGCACCAACATTTCTAGAACCTCCCACTAGCAGTCATCAAGTTCAGAGTTGAGACTCCCAAACGTGTTGCCTCAATTCTTGTGTTTGACAATGGTCAGCCCTCAATTCATGCTTCTCCCAGAAGATGAAGAGCTCAATGGATGAGAATGATTTTGGTAAGTATATCTCATAACTAATTCGCTTCTTCTTTTTTTTTCAGCTTTATTGAAGTATGATTGACATATAAAATGGTTAGATATTTAAAGTGTACAACGTGATTTGATAGACATGTGCTTTTGGAAAGGATTCCCCCCATCAAGTTAATTAACACATCCATCATCTCATATATTTACCCCCAACTTTTTTGGTGAGAACATGTAAGTTCTACTCTCTTAGCAAATTTCAATTATGCAACACAGAGTTATCAAACTAATTCACTTCTAAAAGGTGGTACAGCAGTGTGGGTAAAATCTGAAAGTTGGGAGCCAGGCTGCCAGAGATTCTTATCCTGGCTCATTATCTACTAGCTGTGCACTGAAGGGTAAGTCAACTCACCTCCTTAGCCTTGGGTTCCTTTCCTGTAAAATGGTCCTAGTAAGAGTACTTTCTCATAGGGTTTCTCTGAGTATTAAATATGAGGTCTGACAACTAAGTTTGAGAACTCACCCTAGAAAAAATGCTACACACCTCATTGCTGAATATCACTACGGTCACCTTTGAAGTACTCCCCTTAGGAAGCTATGCACCAGTGCCAGCGCCTAGTCTACCCTTCAAAGCAATTTTGGAACTCTTTTTCTGGAATGGCAATCAGAGCTGTTGTCGTATTACTCTTGATGTCCTGAGTGTCATCAAAATGTCTTCCTTCCAATATTTCCTTTATCTTTGGGTAAAGAAAGAAGTCATTGTGGGCCAGATCAAGGGAGGGTATTCCAATACAGTGATTTGTTTACTGGCTGAAAAGAGCACTGTCCCCCACAGACAGTGCCGTGTGAGCTGGTGCATTGTCATGAAGCAAGAGCCATGAATTGTTGGTGAAAAGTTCAGGTCATCTAGCCTTTTCAGTACTTCCAAATAGTAAACTTGGTTAACTATTTGTCCAGTTGGTACAAATTCTTAATGAATAATCCCTCTGATATCAAAAAAGTTTAGCAACATCATTGCAACAAGTTCACGAACTTAACTGTCAGACCTCGTAGGATGAGGCATGAAAAGCTCATAACACAACACCTGGCACATAGTGAGCACTTAATACATGATTAGCTATTGTTATATTATTATTAGCATTATCAACAATGGCTCTTAAAATACTTAAAATTTCCCATTTCCACCCTTCCTTTCTCTATTTGGGGAAACCCTAAGGTGCAGCTGGGTGCCACTCCCTCTGTGGGGGGTTTGCAGACACCTCAGGAAGCAGTGCTGATTCACTCCTCTTTTTGTCACTACAGCAGTGCCTGTGCTCCACTTTGGTGATTCTTGATACTGCGTTGCATAACAAGTGTTCAGGTCTGTCTCCTCTATGGGATTGTGAAGTCCATGGGAACATTTTAACATCTCTGAAATTGAGGATGCATCTAACTAATAATGGAATGGTGAAGTTAATTGACCTAATTGACAGTGCTCTTCTTTTTTATTAATGTCACATAAAATAATGATATGTCTTATAATAGATGGTGTCTTAGATTAGATGAAAAATGGTAGCTTTGGGCAAGGACTTTAGAGTTACATTGCTTGGGTCACTTATTGGGTATGCAACTTTGAGCAAGTCACACACTTAACCTTTCTCTATGCAGTTTCTGATCTGTACAACAGACATAATAATTGTATCTCCCTTATACAGTTGTTGCAAGGATTCAATGATAATATATTGTAAAGCATTTAGAATAGTGCCTGAAACATTGTAAATCTTTAGAATTATTAGCTACTCTTACCTGTGTTCTCAGTCCAACTCAATATCTGGCCATAGTGGGGCTCAATAAATATCTGACAAGTACTTTAAAGAGTAAAAGAGCAAACTATGACAGCCATGGAAGTGCAGGTTCAGATTTGGCTTCACGGGGCCCCTGCCAAAGAAGCTAGCTGATTGCCTTCTGCCTTCCAGATCACACCCCCAGCCAGCTACCAGGTACAATTGGGGTTCTAAAGTCAAGTGGTTTCTGCCCAACATGGGCTCCTCCAATGAAAATCTTCACTTTGGAGGTTGACATTGGCCCAACCCAGACTTTCTCAGAGCTGTGCAATGGCCTGAGACTCTTCCTATCAATCCTCCTTTCTTCCTTCTCTTCTTTACTAGCTACCAAACTTCCATCATGGTCCAGGGCTCCCTTTGCCTTCTGTTCCTCCCCTTTATCCTTCACAGGCTTTTGCTCTCATAAATCTCTTTTTTGTCTAATTCTGTCTTGGCCTCCACTTCTTGAGGGGTTCCTAGAAAACACACTAGCATCTATGTGGAATCAGGCAACACTTCCGTATTTCCTGCCTGGACAAGTGTGGTGCTACCAGAGGAGAAGATTCAGAACAGCTCAGGTAAAACCTCAACCCCATGGGAGCTTTATCCCAGTGCCCATGTTTGGCATAGACTGTGCCAGTGAGGCAGGATATGAAGCCGAGGAAATCGACCACCCCCTCCAGGACACCTGAGGAGCCTCACTGGTGACACAAGTAACAAGTGACTGCATCCAGCACCTGAAGCCAGAGAAGAACAAGAAGCAGTTTCATCCAGCGAGGCTGATCCCCTTGACCGGGACTTAACCTTTAGCTAATTATAATGTCATAATCTCATTTACATTATGGTTTATACAATGGGATGTTACAAAATCCTGCCCCTGGGAGGTATAAATACCTATGGTCAGGACTTCCTTGATGAAAACCCCACCTCTGAGTTCACCTGTATTTCTCTCTCAAGTGTGTACTTTCGTTTCCATAAATTTCCTGTGCTTTCCTGCATCTGTCTTGCTCTTGAATCCTTTCCTCTTCAAAGATAAGAATCTGGTCACTGCTGCTCCTGGTTGAGTCCTCTCTTGGACAGCCTTATGAACCTTTGACGACACCAGGATTTTAGGGAGCATGCATCAAGCTACCCTTGCTTACTCAAGGAAATCACTTCCTCTTTGCACGCCCCAAGAAGGCTAAGATCCCACTGCAAAAAGCAAAATTTAGTGGGGAACCTCAGGCAAGGCTTCTCCCCTCCTGCCCCACAGTGGACCTGACCACTTCAAGAACATTTCCCTGGTTCTTTGTACCCACCACCAACCAAGGCCATGCCTTATTTTGGTTGTGCCTGAGCACAGCCACAGGAAATTCTGCTCTTGGGATCTTTTCTTGGCCAGAAGCCAAAGGGGCCCAGTTTTATTTTTTGTTACCAACAATATATTGTGTTTCCTCCTAGTCCTATGCTTAATTCAAGAGAGTGACTAAAAATGCTGGGTAAACCCACATGCTGTTTTTATTCCCACATCCCATGTCATACCCTCCTTCTCTTGTAAATGTAGCCTTTCAAATCCTGGACCCACTGTTGCAGTGGAAAAAAATGAAATGTTCTCTCTCAATCAGATAAATAGCTGTTTCTACCGCCTCCCCTTCTTCACTTGCCTTCCTGTCTCACCGCTCACTCAGCTGCCCCCCAGGATGAGGATCACATGGAAAAGGAGGGTTTTTCTGTCCAAAGAAACCAATGATTGTTTCTTTGGAGGTCTCATATATATGCCTTGTGCTTCAGCCATGGACATTATTAGACCTGGATGCCAGCGCAGTCCCTTAGCCTTTAGAATTATCTACCATCTCAGGAAGTCACCCTCCTTGTTTTAAAAGCACGGATGGCTTACAAAGGTGTAACACATAGCTCATACTGAGGAAATTGTTTTGAAATGTCAAATGGAGCTTGTATCATGTGCTAGTATGTGAGAATAGAAAAACAATAAAACGTGAAGTAATGGTTTGTATTATAAAATATTCTTTATTTTCTTTTACATTGTCAATAATGTTCCTTTAAATAGCCAACTCTCCAAGCACAAGTCAGGTATTGTGCTTTACACAAACATGTATTTTACATGTATTTTTAAAGGATCACTTTACACAAACATGTATTTTCTAATTTTGAGAGATGCACCTGTAGTAAAAAGTGAAGCTTTGCTGCTCATTGCTCTCAGCTTGTCGCGTCCAGCGCAACACGGGCAGTGAGGGTGCGAGAAATGGCGGTTTGGGTTAAGTTTTTTAGAAAGAAACAAACAGAGACTTCATGCAGTTAAATCTCTCCGAAGGCCAGGGGTCTCTCAGTCTCAGAGGACTGGAGCCCAGAATATGGCCGACTGGGGGTTTTTATTGAATAGGTATGCAAAAACAAGAGAAAGCAACATTGTTTCGTACACAGTCTCTGAAACTCACACATCATAACAGAAAAATATTTATCTCAATCACCCTTTGTCAGTCAACAGCTGAAGCACAAGGTCCCACAATGTCCTAATTAAGGTATGTACCTTCTCAGGGTCAGAAGGGTCAAGTCTCTTATTTTGTAAGTTCCCTTGAGCTAAGTGGAGAGAACTGATCTTTGTTGTTTTTGTAACTTCTCTCACAAACAGGTGCCAGGGAAAAGGCAGAGCCAGCAACAGTTTTTCCCAGGCAGGGGGAAGGGGAGGCAAGGCCCCTTCCCATATTTTTCTAAGGCAGCCTATTGGGGTCCCCACTCGGTTCAGCCTGGCTTAGGTTGTATCTCCTGTGAGATATCTTACCCGTCTTTGGCTGCAAACCATCTTTTGGGGACTAGACAGAGAGACATAAGGTGTAAACATAAGGATGGAACAAAGACCCAGAAAGGCACAGTCTCACAGACTCTTCTTTCCTTAAGGAAGACATGGGGGGACAGTTGGCTAGGCTGTTGTGTGACTACATCAGCTCTGGCATAAAAGAGGGCTGCTTTCCTGCAGGTAAAACTTGCTTCTTTTTTCTCAGCCTCATAGCTGGGATTCATAGGTTCCAATGTCGTGGCAGAGGGAACTGGGTCTGAACCCAGCAGGCTGCTCTTAGTTGAAGGCTCTCTGTGGGCAGAAGAATGGCTCCTGACAGTGGCCCCTGAGCTCTGGGCTGTGGTCCATCTTTGTATCTGGGCAATGGTCTGAGCAGGACTGGTTAGGGTGAAAGGTGCCCAGAAAGTTGAAAGGATTGGGGAGTCAATGTTCTGAGGAAGGATGTTAATTCAGACCCTAAAAAGGATCGTATTCCACAGCAGCCTGGTACTAACTTGGTCCTCTGGGGATTCTTCTGGAACAAGAGTTCTCAGCTGTGGTTGCACATTAGAATCATTTGGAGAGATTTTTAAAAAATACTAAGCTAGGGCCCCCTACCCAAAAATGCTAATTTAGTTGTAGATAGGGTTCCTGGAATGAGTATTTTTTAAAAACTCCTTCAGCAGATTCTAACATGCATCCACTGAGGACAGCTGGCCATTCAACACCTCACCACACTTCTTGGCGCTAAGCCAGAATGAGACAGGCTTTTGTCAGGAGAAATGTGACAACAATGCCAGTATGTGTGGTGTTTGGGTAACATATGTGCATTGTGTATATATTGTGTAGATATCTTGACGTGTATAAAATGTACATTTAAGTGCATACAATGTGTATGATACATGAACGCACGAAAAATAAAAAATAGCATTAGCCTTGCAATAGTTTTCTCTTGAGGTAACTTCTAAATTTGAATCCTACTTTCTCTTTTTTCTCTCTCAGCTACTATTTTAAAGTGTACTTTTTGGACAAAAATTGTATGATTCCATTTATATGAGGTGCTTAGAATAGTCAAATTCATAGACACAGTACATTAGAATAGTGCTTACCAGGGGCTGGGGAGGAAGAAGGGAATGGGGAGTTAATAGGTAGAGTTTCATTTGGGAAGGTGAAAAAGTTCTGGATATGGATGGCAGTGATGGTTGCAGAACAGTGTGAATCTACTTACTGCCACTGAACTGCACACTTAAAAATAGTTTAAATGATATTTTTAAGTTGAATTATAACCACAATGTGGAAGTTTAGGTGGGGCATGGGTCTGGTCTCCTGCAGGAAATCTGAGAAGGCATCCCAGAGGGACCAGTATTTAAACTGGTCTTTATGGCCTTAAGAAAGGGTAGGATCTGGTCATGGAAGGACAAAAAGTTTGAGAAGAACCAGCACAAGAAGTATGAATATTAATCACTGATTTTAGATGAGAAGGTTCTATGTGTTCAGCCTATTATTAGGTGATATAAATTGGTCCGGAGAGGACAACGTTAAATTAAGAGAGATCTCCCGAGCCTACCTCAGCAAACCTGCTTTCAGACTCTCTTGGTCTTTCAGTAATGATAATATGATTCTTGAAAATAAGCAGGGCAAGCAATAATGCAATTATAAGCGAACTAAATGTCAAGTCACAGTAAAATACCTATAGAAGCTGCTAATAAAGTTAGACTATTCCTTAGGTTAGGGTATAATTTGTGAAGTAAATTTGCTTTTGGTGCTCTTGGATTTTGTTTTCTTTTGTTTTATCTTTTAATGTGTGGTAATACAAGAAAGAACCTTACCCAGTCTGAGACTTCCAATGGCCTTGTGTAAAAAAACAAACAAACAAACAAACAAAAATAGGTAAAAGAGTTTGAAGCACAGGATCATATAAAAGAAAGCAATAATACTGAAGTCTTAGAAACAGAGTTGAATATTTTCTTTTGTTTTCTGTTTTTGACTTAAAATATAATAGAAGCTCACAAAGAGATTATTTATGAGAAATAGAATTCTGTGGCCTGCTTCAGCCATAATTGTAAGAGCACCTTTTCAGATATGAGTTATTTTCCAGAATATTCTAGAAAATTTTGAGAGGTTGTGTAATGTTGAGTGCTTTCAAAGCTTAAACCAGGAGTTGTACAATAGCTCTGAGCCTAGAAATGCTTCCACATCTCTAAAGTCCTCTTATTTAAAATTTAAAAATTCCTAGCATATCTGCCTTGAACCCCTCAATCCATGGTATGAGTGGTGAACTTTCATTTCATTGTAGACCCTCTGCTTGTACTTACTGCATGGAAGGCAATTTTGATAAACAATAGTTAACCGCTGTTACCCAGCCCTTTTCTCAACAAGTGCGAAGAATCAGGAAGCAGAGCCAAAGAAATTTGGGAAACAAAAATAACTACAGCCAACATTTTTATTCTTGATTTTTGTCACCACTTCTTTCATACTTCCTTATTTTCTTCCTCATATTAAATATACAATAACCAAAATTTTATTAATATACACATAAAGAAAACATGTGCAGCATGTAAGCATGGTGGGTAGTGAGTAAATTTTGTCAGTGGTTGGTTTCTGCAGCAGGCCTATTTGTGGCCTGTGGGGGGTTTGTGCCATTTCCAAGTGGAAAAATCTCAAATGAAAAGCAACATAAGCCACACTGAGTTAAAGAAGGCTAATAACACCAAAGAGTTTCTGTTCAAAATAAGGGACAAGCCTAATCTTTTAACTTTTAATGAAACTTCTCTTTGTTCTTTTCTCCAAAATGTCTTTAAAGTAATGAAATACCAAAGGAGACATTCCTTTTCAAATTCAGTTTCTCAGAGGTTTGACTTCAGACGCCTGAGCATTTTCGACATTATCTCTGCCTTTATTCTTCATTTGAATAAACACAACTGCTAAAATAATACCTGAAAGAGAAAACTCAGGGTCAAATAGCTAGAATCTTAAAACATACTATTACATTCATTTATAAACTTTTGTACTCTGGTAGGAAAAAATGACTCATACAACTTCATTTTTGTTTGTGGTTCAACAAAGTTTCATTGTCCTGGTGAAGAAGGGATTCTTGGATAAGAAAACATCACTTATCTCATTGTCAATAAATATACACCAAGTTCCAAATCATATCTAAGCTGGTGGCTATTGCTGGGTCTATAAAGGAATACAGAACCTAAGCATCTGACAGAGTTCCTGAACTTTGTACATACTCACTAAATGTTGATTCCAGTCTTTTCCCTTCCCTAGAATAAATAGTCCAATCAGGACAACAAGAAAGCTGTTCCCAGACTTGTTCACCTACCTAAAGCCTACTTTCATTGTCTCTACACCAAATATCACATTTTCTTGGCACCTTCCTCCTGGTTCCAGTTTGAGTAGACCTCCCTAACCTTTAGATTTCTCCCATCTCTGAACTCTTACAAAATTACATTAGTCATTTTAGCACTAAATGTGCATTATAAACCAGAGACCAATATGGAAAAGGGAGTCGTTTTAAGGAAATTAACCTGGCAGTAAGTTCACAGGAGGAATCATGGCAAGGATCCTGGTCAAGATGGTAGAGTGGGGAGATCCTGGGTTCACCTCCTCCCATGGACATACAAATAATAGTGTGAACTATACCTGAGAACTAGTAGAACAGATTACCTACAACTGAGAATGTAAAGAAAAAAACATGTTGAGATGATTAGCAGGGGCAAAGATGCAGTCTAGTTAGGACTCACACCCTTGGAGTGATGTCCTACAAGCAGGATGGATATCATGGACACAGAGGTCCCCCTGCAGAGCAATGGGTCCAAGACCCATGTTGGGCTCCCCAACCTAGGTGGCATGCAATAGTAAAATGAGTCCCCATAACATCTAATTTTGAGGACCAGTGAAACTTATGTCTGGGAGATCTAAGAGGCTGTGGGAAACCAAGACTTTGCTTTTAAACGGCCTCGCCTGCCCACAAACTTAATCACTCCAAGTCCCAGAACAGAGGTAACAGTTTCAAAAGTGCCTGGGTCATACGTGAAACACATACACCAACTAATTTTGAGACATTTGCCAGAGAAGTAGGAATCTGTTGGAACTTTCTCTGGGGATGGAGGCATTGACAGGAGCCATTTTTTTCTTGATTGGTTTTGTTTTACTATACTTACATCTAGCTTGTCTCCACCACTGGTGGGCATCATTTCTGACACTTCGTTAACCTGTTAATGGTTCACCATGCCCCAGAGTTCCCCTGACAACCCACTCAGCCCAACCCTCATGTCCCACCCAGAACACACCAAAGCCACTCCAAGTGGTGCCCTACACTCCAATACAATAGAAGTCTCAGAACAACCCGTAAGCCCCTCGAAGGTGACACCCCACCCCCAGCACCCAGTATGCTCTTCTGGAGCCCCATCCAAGGGAGCAACCCTGTCTCCAGTACCCAGCAGGTAGACCCTGGTGGCTTCAGAGCCCCTTGAAGGCAGCAGACCACCCTCAAGCACCTGGAAGCTGGTTCCTGGAGGACCCAGATCCCCTCCAAAGCAGTGCCCCAATCTGGGGGGCCAGCCCCCATATACTAATGCACTCAGAACAGTAGAGACTGGGTCTCGCAGCCACCCACACCAGAGCACTTCATGGCACACCAGCACATCAGCAGCAGTCATGGCTGAACACAGCAGCCAGCTGAGGCAGGGGTCTGCCCCACATACCAATGCACCCACAACAGCTGTGGACAGGCCTTGTAGCCAGAAAGGCCAGTGAGCAGCCCTGGACAACAGCATGCCCAGAACAGTTGTGGCACAACCACAATAGAGGGTGCATGCAGCCTACATGGGACACCCCTGGAGCACCTGGCTCTGGTTACCACCAGTGATTTTGCCACTGGGCCCCATAGGATAGCTTCTACATAAGGGCACTCTCAAAACTGCAAGACATAGCTGATCTACCTAATACATAAAGATACATAGAGACTTAGGCAAAATGAGGAGACAGAGTAATATATTTCAAATGAAAGTACAAAACAAATTCCAGAAAAAAATAAAACTAAAATAAAATAGAGATAAGTACTCTACCAGACAAAAAGTTCAAAGTAATGATTATAAGGATGCTCACTGAACTCAAGAGAAGTATGGGTTGGGGTGGCAGATGGCTCAGTTTGTTAGAGCGTGACCTCTGAACAACATGGTTGCCGGTTCAATTCCTGCATGGGATGGTGGGCTGCACCCCCTTCAACTAAGACTGAAAAAACAGTGACTGGACCTGGAGCTGAGCTGAGCCCTCCACAACTAGACTGAAGGACAACAACTTGGAATTGATGGGCTCTGGAAAAACACTGTTCCCAATAGCCTTCAATATAAATAAATAAATAAATAAATAAATAAATAAATAAATAAATAAATAAAATAAAGAGTACTTGACCTTTTTTAAGAAAAAAAGAGAGAAGTATGGATGAACGCAGAGAGAATTTCAACAAAAACATAAAAAATATTAAACAGAACCAACCAGAACTGAAGACTACAACAACTGCAATGAAAAATACATTAGAGGGAATCAACAGCAGATTAGCTAATGCAAAAGAACAGATAAGTGATTTGGAAGACAAAGCAGTGAAAATTACCCAATCAAAAAAGAAAAGGAAATCAGAAAAATGTGGAGGGTATAAGAGACATTTGGGACAGCATCAAGTTTACTAATATTTGCATTATAGGGGTCCCAGAAGGAGAAGAAAGAGAGAAAGGACAGAAAAACCTATGTGAAGAAATGATTTCCCTGACCTGGAGATGGAAACAAATATCTAAGTTCAGGAAGCACAGAGAGTCCCAAACATTATGAACCCAAAGAAATCCACACCAAGACACATCATAATTAAAATGTCAAAACTTAAAGACAAAGAGAAAAATCTTAAAAGCAGAAAGAGAAAAACAAAGTTACATACAAGGTAACCCTCATATGATAACCAGCTGATATTTCAGCAGAATCTTTGCAGGCCAGAAGGCAAGATATATACAAAGTGATAAAAGGAAAAAAACCTATAACCAAGAATACTCTACCAGGCAAGGTTTCATTCAGAATTGAAGAACAGAGAATGAGTTTCTCAGACAAGCAAGCTAAAAGAGTACATCACCACTAAATGGGCATTGCAAGAAATATTAAAGGAGCTTTTTTGAACAGTAAAGCAAAAGGCAAAATTATATGTAAGAAAATATATGAAAGGAAAAAATCACTGGCAAAGGCAAAAATGTAGCAAAGGTAGTGGATCAACCATTTATAAAGCTAACATGGAGGTAAAAGACAAAAGTAGTAAAATAATTTATATTAACAATAATTAGTTAAGGGAGATACACAAACACACGTAAAAGATGATGTCAAAAACATAGAACATGGGGTGTAGAAATGTAGTGCTTTAAGAATGCATTTGAACTTAATCAGCCATCAATTTAAAATAGACTGTTATATACAAAGGTTGTTATACATACATATATATATATATATATATATATATATATATATATATGATGGTAATCACAAACCAAAAACTTATAATAGATACACAAAAAATAAAGAGAAAGGAATCTAAATACTAAAGAAACTCATCAAATCACAAGAGAGAAAGAGAAGAAGAAAGGAATGGAGAAGAGTTACAAATACAACCAGGAAACAATTAACAAAATGGAAATAAACATATACCTATCAATAATTACTCCAATCAAAAAACTTAGAGTGGCTAAAGGTATTGAAGAAAACAAGACCTATACATATGATGCCTAAAAGAGACTCACTTCAACCTAAACACAAACACTGATTGAAAGTGAAGGGATGGAAAAACACATATCATGCAAATGAAAATGAAAAGAAAGCTGGGATAGCAATACCTAGACAAAATAGACTTGAAACAAAGACTTTAAACAGAGACAAGCAATGGCATTACATAATGATAAAAGAATCACTCCAACAAGAGGATATAACACTTGCAAACATCTATGCACCCAACGTAGGAGCACCTAAATTTGTAAACAAATACTAACTGACATAAATGGAGAGAATGACAGAAATACAATAATTGTAGGGACTTTAACATCCCACTTTCATCCAGATCATCCAGAGATAATCAACTCGGAAACTTTGGCTTTAAATGAAACATAAAACCACATGACTGTATTAGATATATACAGAACATTCCATCCAAAGATAGCAGAATACATATTCTTTTCAAGTGTACATGAAACATTCCCCAGGACAGATTACATGTTAGGTCACAGAATAAGTCTCAATAAATTTAAGAAGACTGAAATCATACTAAGCATCTTTTCTGACCAAAATGACATGAAATTAGAAATGAACTATAGGAAGAAAACTGGAAACAAAACACAAATACATGGAGACTAAACAACATGCTACTAAACTACCAATGAATGAGAAAATCAGAAACTACCTTTAAACAAATGAAAATTAAAACACAACTTTTCAAAATGTATGGGATGCAGGAAAAGCAGTTCTAAGAGGGAAGTTCATAGCTATACAGGCTACCTCAAAAAACAAGAAAAAATCCCAAGTAAATAAACTAACTCTACACCTAAAGGAACTAGAAAAAGAACAAACCCAATGAAAACAGAAGAAAGAAAATAATTAAGATCAGAGCAGAAATAAATGAAATAGAAATTTTAAAAAACAATAGAAAAGATCAATGAGACTAAGAGCTTCTTCTTTGAAAAGAAAAAAAACTGATAAAACTTTACCCAGACTCAAGGAAAACAGAGAGATAGCCCAAATAAATAAAATAAGAAATGAAAGAGAAGTTATATCTAAAACCACAGAAATACAAAGGATCATAAAATAATACTATAGATAATAATTATACACCAACAAATTGGAAAATCTGGAAGAAATAGATAACTTCCCAGAAACATACACGCTTCCAAGAGTGATTCAGTAAGAATCATAAAATCTAAACAAACATATTACTAGTAATTAAATTGAATCAGTAATCACCTCCTCCCCCCCAAAAAAAAGAGCCCAGAACCAGAATGCTTCACAGGTGAATTAAACCAAACATTCAAAAAAAAAAAAAAAAAAAAAAAAAGAGTTAGCATCTATCCTTCTCAAGATATTACAAAAGAATTGAAGAAGAAACACTTCCAAACTCATTCAATGAGGTCAGTATTATGCTGATACTAAAACCAGACAAAGACACTACAAAAGGAAAAAAAAAGAAAAGAAAAAGAAAATTACAGGCCAATATCCCTGATAAACAAAAATCTTCAACAGAATATTTGGAAGTAGAATTCAACAATACATTAAAAGGATCATACACCATGATCAAGTGGGATTTGTCCCAGCAATGTAAGGATAGTTCAATATCCACAAATCAATAATGTGATACCAGAACAAAGCAAAGAATAAAATTTGTATGATCCTCTCAATAGATGTAGAGAAAACATTTGACAAGATTCAACATTCATTTATGATCAAAACTCTCAACAAAGTAGGTATAGAAGAAACATACCTCAACAGAATAAAGGCCATATATAACAAATCCAAAACAAACATCATAATCAATGGTAAAAAGCTTAAAGCTTTTCCTGTAAGATCAAGAACAGGACAAGGAATCCCACTCTCAACAGTTTTATTCAACATAGTGTAAAAAATTCTAGCCACAGCAATGAGACAAGAAAAACAACTAAAAGGCATTCAAATTGGGATAGAGGAAGCAAAACTCTCACTATTTATAGAAGACATGATACTATATACAGAAAACTCTGAAAAACTCCTCCAAAAACTGTTAAAACTAATACATGAATTCAGTAAAGTTGCAGGGTACAAAATTTATATATAAGAAACAGTTGTGTATCTATGAACTTATAACAGACTATCAGAAAGAGAAATCAAGAAAACAACTTAATTTACAATTGCATAAAAAGAATAAAATACCTAGGCAAATTTTTAACAAAGGAGATGACGTCATAGAAATGGTGCCAGTGAGGTGGGCTTCTTGAGTTCTCCCCTGGAAGTTACTACAAATTGAACATCTATAACTCATCAAAGGATTCTCTGTTCATCACACAGAACAGCTAAAAGACATGCACAAGGATTACTTGAAGGTGGGCAAACAGGGCAACTGGGGGAAGAGGGGAGGGAGAGATGTGGAGATGCGAGCCACATCTGCAGCTGTGGAGACACAGGGCCCCAGGACGCAGACCACAGATCGCAGCAGCCAGGCTGTGGGCTCTTTCCCTACACCCCATTGTCCTGCCAAGGGATCAGCATATAGGACAGCAGTGCCCAGCATCCCAGGCAGAGACCTCAACTGAGAACTGCAGTTGGGCTCTCTTGGTCAGACAGAAAGCAAAGAAAACAACATACCTAGACCCCTCCTCCCCATTCTCCCACAACTCTCCTTAACCCCGCCATTCCAGACATTTAAGCTAGTCCCAGAATGGGAAGAAGGAGTAGTGTCAGATTACAGAGGAGTTGCAGCCCTCAAGAACTGGAAAGAGTTCATTTGTAGCTGTGACCTAGGGAAGAGGCTGGGATGAGTGTGACACTGGTAGGCTAGCCAGGGAGACAAAGGCGACTGCCTACCCAGCCCCCACCTTTTCTGGATGGCTCCTGGCAGGACAACTAGAGCTGTGGAGACACATACAGATGTCAGCAGCAGGTGGCAGAGGCAGCCCTGGGCTTTCAGAAGCTCAGAAATCTCATGCCCTCCACACCCCCTGATGGAAAAAGTGCCTTAAGACCCAGTAGATCTGCGCACAGGGAAGAACACCCTTCCTGGTTGCTGGCTGTGGTACTTTCAGTGTGCATTTGTGCAGGCAAGAGCAGAAACTGCACTGACTTTGTAAAGCTTTGCAACCACACCCCATAGCCCCACCCATCAAGAACTGCATTGCCAGTGTCACCCTGGATGCCAGGTTGCCAGCTCTGCCTCCATAAAACACAGGGGAGTTTTTGTACAGCACAGAATATCCTGGAGATAGCTTGGTAGACTTAAGCCAAGACTGGCGCTGTTGATTTTTTATTTTTTAATTATTATCGTATATATATATATATATACGTGTGTGTGTGTCTATGTATATCTAAGAAACAATAATATATATGTGTGTATATATGTATATATATACATATATATGTGTATGTATATACATATACATATACATATACATATACATATACATATACATATACATATACATATACATATACATATATATTTTTCCCCCCTTATTTTCTTCTTTTCTTTTTTCTTTTCCTTGCTGTAATTTTCCTCCTTCTTTCCATTTTTCTGCATTGACTATTTCTTTTTGGTGTTGCTATTTTATGTGGGGTTTTTTTTGCTGTTGTGTTTGTATTTTTGATATTTTTGTGTGTGTTGAGTGCTGGTTGTTGGTTGTTTTCATATGTGAGCATACTTGTTTTTTGTTGTCATTGTTGTTGTTGTCGTTGTTGCACTTGTTGGTTTGTTTTGTTCTGAAATTGCCAGGCATGAGGGCCCAGCCCAAGAGTCATAAGAGTCAACACGCCCAGAGGCCAACTCCAGACCATATCAGAGCATTGCCAGGTTTAACCTACAAGTGACACACCCAAAGGGATTTCTCTACAGGCGCAAGAGCCCACAGGGGCCAAGCCTCATCTGAGGTGTGAACCCTCATACAGCAGCTCATACACTGTGGGCATAGCCAATTCTCACATCTAGTAAGCCTGGGAGTCAATCCCACCTACTGACAAGCCAAAAGTAATTAAAGCTCAACTTCAACAGGAGAATATACACAACACAAGGGACACCTCAGGAACACACGCATGGGAGAATAGTGAGACTGTGCAACTCAAATATAAAGGACACATACTACATAAGTCCACCCAGGAAAGACTGAGAGACCTAGGGGATCTACCTAATACATCAAAGCAAACACAGTCAGCCTGAATGAGGAAATAAAGAAACATGTCTTGAATAAAAGAACAAAAGAAACCTCCAGAGTTGCAACTAAATGAAATAGAGGTAACCAACCTATCAGAGACAAAGTTTAGAATACTGATTATAAGAATGTTTAAGGAACTTAGTGAGAACATAAAGAAGGATACAGAAATCATAAAAAAAAAAACCCAACCAGTGAGAACTAAAAAATATAATAACTGAAATAAAGAACACACTCGAAGGAGTTGCCAGCAGATTTGATGAAACAGAGGATCAAATCACTGATTTAGAAGGCAAGGTAGCAGAAATCACCCAATCAGAACAACGAAAAGGAAAAAGAATTTAAAAAATGAAAATAGTTTAAGAGACCTGTGGGATAACATCAAACACAACATTTGCATCATAGGAATACCAGAAGGTAAAGAGAGGGAGCAAGGGATCGAGAACATATTTGAAGTAATAATGACCAAAAACTTCCCTAACCTGGTGAAGGAAATCGACATACAAGCCCAGGATGTGCAGAGAGTTCTAACCAAGATGAACCCAAACAGGCCACACCAAGACATATTATAGTTAAAATGGCAAAGGTTAAAGACAAGGAGAGAATCCTAAATGCAGCAAGAGACAGACAGTGAGTTCCTTACAAGGATGCTCCCATTAGACTATCAGCGGACTTTTCTACAGAAACTTTGCAGGCCATAAAGGAGTGTTTTCAAAGTGATTAAAAACAAAGTCCTACAACCCAGATTGCTTTATCCACCAAGGCTATCATTTAAAATTGGAGAGATAAAGAGCTTCCCAGAAAAGAATAAGCTAAGGGAATTCATTACCACCAAGCCAACATTGCAGGATATGTTAAAAGGGCTTCTTTAAGCAGAGGAAAGATGAAAACAACCTAACTAATGAAGACCAGAAATACAAATAACAAAATGGCAATAACTACATACCTATCAATAATGACTTTAAAGGTAAATGGATTAAATGCTCCAACCAAAAGACATAGGGTGGCTGAGTAAATAAGAAAACAAGATCCTTGCATATGCTGTATACAAGAGACTCACCTCAATCAAAAGACACACACAGGCTGAAAGTAAAGGGATGGACTAAGATATTTCATGCAAATGGAAGTAAGATAAAGCTGGAGTTGCAATACTTATGTTTGACAAAATAGACTTTAAAATGAAGAATATATTAAAAGACAAAGATGGGCACTATATAATAATAAAGGAATCGATCCGACAAGAAGACATAACCCTAGTAAACATCTATGCACCCAACATAGGAGCACATAAATATATAAAACAGATATTGACTGACATAAAGACAGAGATCATCAACAACACTCTCATAATAGCAGACATCAATACACCTCTGACAACAAGGGACAGATCCTCCAGTCAGAAAATCAATATGGAAACAGTGGCCTTACATGACACATTAGACCAGTTGGATTTAATCGAAATTTTTAGAGTGTTTCACTCCAAAGCTGCAAAATATACATTCTTCTTAAGTGCACATGGAACATCTTCCAAGGTAGACCACATGTTAGGCCACAAAAATCAGTCTCAATAAATTTAAGAAAATTTAAATCATTTCAAGCATCTTCACTGACCACTGTGCCATGAAATTAGAAATCAATTACAAGAAAAGAACTGGAAAACACACAAATACATGGGGGCTGAATAACATGTTACTAAATAATGAATGGGTCAACAATTAAAGTAAGGAGGAAATCAAAAGATGCCTAGAGACAAATAAAAATGAAAACACAATGATCCAAAATCTATGGAATGCAGCAAAAGCAGTCCTAAGAGGAAAATTCATGGCAATGCAGGCTACCTAAGAAAAACCTCAAATCAACAATTTGTCTTTACACCTAAGGGAACTGGAAAAAGAACAGCAAAATAAACCCAAACAGAGTACAAGGAAGGAAATAATAAAGATTAGAGCGAAAATAAACAAAATAGATACAAAAAAATACAAAAGATAAATGAAACGAAGAGCTGGTTTTTGAGAAGATAAACAAAATGGACAAACCTTTAGCCAGACTCATCAAGAAAAAGACAGGACCCAAATTAATAAAATCAGAAATGAAAGAAGAGATGTGACAACAGAAACCACAGAAATACAAAAAAATTAAAGAAAATACTACCAGTGCCTATATGCCAACAAGTTAGGCAACCTGGAAGAAATGGATAATTTTCTAGAAGCATACAACCTTCCAAGACTAACTCAAGAAGAAACGGAAAACCTGAATAGACTGATTACTACCAGGGAAATGAATCAGTAATCAACAAGATCCCAAAAACAAAAGCCCTGGACCAGATGGCTTTACTCTGAATTTTACAAAACATTCAAAAAAGAATTATCACCTATTCTCATCAAACTATTCCAAAAAATCCAGAAGGAGGGAAGGCTCCCAAACACTTTCACATGCTGACTATCACCCTGATCCACAAATCAGAAAAAGACATTACAAGGAAAGAAAACTACAGGCTGATATCTCTAATGAACACAGATGCAAAAATCCTCAACAAAATATTTGCAAACAGAATTCAATAATATATTAAGAAGATCATACATCATGACGAAGTGGGATTCATTCCTGGTATGCAAGTTTGGCTCAACATCTGCAAATCAATTAATGTGAAACACCACATTAATAAAATGAAAAATAAAAATCTCATGATCATATCAATAGATGTAGAAAAGGCATTTGACAAAATCCAGCAAAGACTTATGATAAAAACTCTTAAGAAAGTGGGAATAGAGGGATCGTATCTCAACATAATAAAGGTCATATATGATAAACCCACAGCTAACATCATACTCAATGGGGAAAAGCTAAAACCATTCTCCTTAAGATCAGGAACAAGGCAAGGTTGCCCACTTTCTCCACTTCTATTCAACATAGTTCTGGAAGTTCTAGCCACAGCAATCAGACAAGAAAAAGAAATAAAAGGCATCCAAATTGGTAAGGAGGAAGTAAAATTGTCATTATATGCAGATTACAAGATGCAATATAGAGAGAAACCTAAATCTACCCCCAAAACTATTAGAACTGATAAATGAATTTAGTAAAGTAGCAGGATACAAAATTAATATTCAGAAATCAGTTGTATTTGTATACACCAATAACAAACTATCAGAAGGAGCAATTAAGAAAACAGTCCCATTTACAATTGTTTCAGAAATTATAAAATACTTAGGAATAAATTTAATCAAAGAAGTAAAAGATCTGTACTCCGAAAATTAGAAGACACTGAAGAAAGAAATGAAAGAAGATACAAATAGATGGAAACACATACTATGCTCATGGCTAGGAAGAATTAACATTGTTAAAATGTCCATAATACCTAAGGCAATATACAGATTCAATGCAATTCCTATCAAGCTACCAAGGTCATTTTTCACAGAAATAGAAAATATAATCCTAAAATTTATATGGAACAATAAAAGACCCCAGACAGCCTCAGCAATCTTGAGAAATAAGTACAAAGTGGGAGGTATCATGATACCTGACATCAAATCATACTACAAGGCTATAGTAATCAAAACACCATGGCACTGGCATAAAAACAGACACATAGATCAATGGAACAGAATAGAGAGCCCAGAAATAAATCCGTACCTATATGGTCATTCAATCTATGACAATGGAAACGAAAATTTACGTTGGGGTAAAGACAGTCTATTCAATAAGTGGTGCTGGGAAATCTGGACAGACACATGCAAAAAAATGAAGTTGGACCACCTCCTTATGCCCTATACAAGAATAAATTCAAAGTGGATTAAAGACATAAATGTAAGATCTGAAACCATAAAACTCCTTGAAGAAAATATAGAAAGTAAATTTGCAGACATTACCCTTAGCAATATATTAACTGATATATCCTCTCTGGCAAGGAAAGTAAGAGAAAAAATATATACATATGGGATTACATCAAACTAAAAAGTTTTTTTCACAGCAAAAGAAACCATCAATAAAAGAAAAAGGCATCCTACTGAATGGGAGAAGATATTTGTCAATGATACATCTGATAAAGACTTAATATCTAAAATTTATAAAAAACTCATTCAACTCAACACCAAACAAACAACCCAATTAAAAAATGGGCAGAGGACATGAAGAGATACTTTTCTAAAGAGGACATAAAAGTGGCCAACAGACATATGAAAAAATGTTCAACCTTGCTAATCATTAGAGAAATTCAAATAAAAACCACAATGAGATATTACCTCACTCTGGTCAGAATGGCTATCATCAATAAAGCAACAAACAACAAGTGCTGGCAAGGATATGACAAAATGGGAACCCTCATGCACTGTTGGTGGGATTGCAGATTGGTGAAGCCACTATGGAAATCAGTATGGAGATATCTCAAAAAACTGGAAATGGAACTACCTTTGACCCAGCAATTCCACTCTTAGGTATATATCCAGAGAAATCCAAAATGCTAATTCAAAAAATTTATGCATCCCTATTCAATGTGGCAGTGCTATTCACAATAGCCAATCGTGGAAACAACCGAAATGCACCTCGGTAGATGACTGGATTAAGAAACTGGTACATTCATACAGTGGGGTATTACTCAGCCATAAAGAAAAATGAAATCTTACCATTTGCAATGACATGGATGGACCTCAAGAACATTATGCTAAGTGAAATAAGTCAGACAGAGTAAGACAAATACCATATCATTTCACTTATATGTGGAATCTAAAGAATAGAATAAATGAACAAACTTATCAGAAACTGTTTCAGAGATATAGAGAAAAACTGAGTGTTGCTAGATGGGAGAGTGGTGGGGATGAGGGAGAAGGTGAGGGGATTAGAAAGCACAAATTTGCAACCATGAGATTGCCACAGGGATATGAAAGACAGTTTAGGGAACATACTCAATAATGTTGTACAGATTTTGTATGGTATCTGACGGACCCTTGTCTTATTAGGGAGATCACTTCAGGGACGGTGTAGATGCCTGATCACTGCACTGTACACCTGAAGCTGAAGCTGAATAACAATGAATGCCAACTATAATTATATATATAGAGAGAGAGTCAATGGAATTGTAACAGCTACACGATGTCAGAGGGGTAGTAGATTGGGGGAGGTGGTTATCATTTTGTGAGGGGTTTAAAGGTCTAACTATTACATTGTTTTATACACCTGAAACTAATTTAAAAAGAAAAAAATTTAACCAAGGAGGTGAAATACATTCTCTGAACACTACAGAACATTGATGGAAGAAATTGAAGAAGACACAAATAAATGGAAAGATATACCATGTTCATAGATTGGAAATAATATCATTAAAATGTCCATACTACTCAAAACAATTTACAGACTCAATACAATCCTTATCAAAATATGAGGTGTGACCCAAAAAACGGTGAATGTTTAAATTTAATAAAATTTATTACAGTAAGATACATTGCCATTAATTCCCCTCAAAATACTTCCCTTCACTTCAAACACACTTATCTCATCATTATTGCCACTTTTTGAAGCAGTTCTGGAAGTCCTCTGTCATGAGTGTCTTTAGTTGCACTGTCGTGGCTGCCTCAGTGTTCTGAATTGATTCGAAACATTTACCTTTCATGGTCATTTTTGGAGAAAAGACACACTTTGGAGAAGAGCCAGAAGTTGCATGGTGCCAGATCACATGGTGAATAAGGTGGATGAGGACACACTGTAATGTTTTTATTTGACAAAAATTGCCGTACCAGAAGCAATGTGTGACATGGAGCATTGTCATCATGGAGGATGATACTGTTTGCCCATTTCTCAGGCTGTTTTCTATGCACATCATTTCTTAAAAGCTCTAGTAAGCCCTTATAATATTCAGAATTCACCACAGTGTTCCTGGGTACAAACTTCGTTCACACAATTTCATCAAGGTCAAAAACACAATTAACATCACCTTGATGTTAGCTCTTGATTGATGTGCTTTTTTCCCACAAGGAGAACTGGGTGATTTCCACTGAGAACTCTGTACCTCGTCCTCAGGATCATAACCATATGAGTAGACCCAAGCTTCATTTCCCATGATGACATATCTTAAAGCGCTGGAATCTGAAGTGGCATGATCACACAACTCCAACGAAATGGAAAAAAGTTGTGGCTTTTATTAGACAGTCAAAATGCATGGAATAAATTTCACACTCACTCGCCTCATGTTTAAATCTGTTGTTAAAATGATTTGAACAGAACCATAAAAGATGATCAGATCCTCAGAAATTTTCTTAATAGTCAATCACCTGTTTGATCAAATCATTTTGCTTACTCTTTCAACATTCTCTTGGGTTTTTTGATGTTGAAAGACGTCTCAATCTCTCCTCATCTTCAATCGATTCACAACCGTTATGAAATCACTCGAACCATTTGTAAACCATCTTCGTGGTTACTGCAGCATCACCATAAACTAATTTTAACATTTCGTGTGTTTCTTTAGCATTTTTTTGCAGTTTGAAGTAAAATTTCATGTTAATGCATTGTTCATGATCCATGATTTATGGCACACTTTAAAATACACCTTATCTCAACCATAGCTCACACCTGACTAATGGCACTGAAAAAGTTGAAACTTGTCACACACTGTTACTAAAGTTCGATGCTCTACTTCCCCTATTGAAGATCCCTCCTTTCCGTTGGATGGCACCTGGCAGCAGCATTCACCGTATTTTTTTTTCCAACCATACCTTGTACCTATGACATTTTCCACAGAAATAGCAAAATAATCCTAAAATTTGTATGGAACCACACAAAACCCCAAATAGCTAAAGCAATCTTGAGAAACGAAAACAAAGTTGGAGGTATCCTGCTCCCTGATTTCAAACTACACTGCAAAGCTCTATAGTAATCAAAACAGTATGATAATAGCACAAAAACAGGCATATAGGTCAATGGAACAGCATAGAGAGCCCAGAAATAAACCCATGCTTATGTGGCCAATTGATGTATGACAAAGGAGGCAAAAATATACAATGGAGAAAAGACAGTCTCTTCAATAAATGATGTTGGGAAAACTGGACAGCTACATGCAAAAAAAATGAAACTGGACCACCTTCTTACACCATTTACAAAATTAAGTTAAAAATGGATAAAGAGTTAAATGTAACACCAGGAACTATAAAACTCCTGGAAGAAAACATAGGCAATAAATGTTTTGACATCAGGCTAATAAATATTTTTTGGATAGTCTCCCCAGGCAAAGACAAAACAAAAAAGTGGGACTACATCAAATTAAAAAGCTTTTGTACAGCAAAGAAAACCATTAACAAAATGAAAAGGGAGAAGATATTTACAAATGATATATCTAATAAGGGATTAATATCTAAAATGTATAAAGAAATCATACAACTCAACAACAAAAACACCTCAATTAAAAAATGGACAGAGGACATGAATAGACATTTTTCCAAAAAAGAAATAGAGATGAACAACAGACAAATAAAAAAATACTCAACATCACTAGTCATCAGGGAAATGAATATCAAAATCACAATGAGATATTACTTCACATTTATCAAACAGACTACTATCAAATAGCATATGTTGGACAGGATGTGGAGAACAGGGAACCCTTATACACTGTTGGTGGGATTGTAAATTGGTGTAGCCACTATAAAAAAACAGTATGGAGCTTCCTCAAAAAACTGAAAATAGAACTACCATATGACCCAGCATTTCCATTTCTGGCTTTCTATCCAAAGAAAACAAACCAAAAGCAACAAAAGAACAAGACAAACAAATGAGAAACAGAAACTCATAGACACAGACAATGGTTTGGTGGTTGCCAGAGGGTAAGGGGGGTGGGGGGTGGGGGGTGGGAGATGAGGGTAAGGGGGATCGAATATATGGTGATGGAAGGAGAACTGACTCTGGGTGATGAACACACAATGGAATTTATAGATGATGTAATACAGAATTGTACACCTGAAATCTATGTAATTTTACTAACAATTGTCACCCCAATAAATTTAATAAAAAAAAAAAAAGAAAACAAAAACACTAATTCAAAAAGATATATGTACCCCTATGTTCATTGAAACATTATTCAGAACAGCCAAGATATGACAGCAACCTAGGCATCCATTGATAAATGAATGGGTAAAGAAGATTATATATATATATATATATATATATATATATATATATATATATAAAATAGAATATATATATAATTAATAAAACAATAAAATCTTTCCATTTGTGACAACATAGATGAACTAGAGGGTATTATGCTAAATGAAATAAGTCAGGCAGAGAAGGGCAATACTATATGATTTCACTTATATGTTGACTCTAAAAAACAAAAAATGAACAAATAAAACAGAAACAGACTCATAGATAAAGAGAAAAAAACTGATGGCTGCCAAAGGGTAGCGGAATCAGTGGATGGGCAAAAATGTTGAGTAAGAATAAGAGGTAAAAACTTCTAGTTATAAAATAAATAAATCACAGGGATATAATGTACAGCACATGGAACATAGTCAATAGTATCATAATAAATTTGCATGGTGACAGATGGTTACTAGATTTATCATAGTGATCACTTTGTAAGATATATAAATGTTGAATAACTATATTGTATACCTGCAACTCACATAAGTTAAGCCCCTCTAACATTCCTTGTAATACTGATTTGTTGGTGATGAACTCCTTTAGCTTTTTCTTATCTGGGAAGCTCTTTATCTGTCCTTCAATTTTAAATGATACCCTTGCTGGGTAAACTACCCTTGGTTGTAGATCCTTGCTTTTCATCACGTTAAATATTTCTTGCCAATCACTTCTGGTCTGCAAAGATTCTGTTGAGACATCAGCTGACAATCCTATGGGAGCTCCCATATAAGTTACTGTCTGCCTGTCTCTTGCTGCTTTTAGGATTCTCTCTTTGTCTTTAATCTTTGCCGTTTTAATTATAATGTGTCTTGGAGTGGGCCTGTTTGGATTCATCTTGCTTGGGACTCTCTGTGCTTCCTGGACTTATATGTCTATTTCTTTCACCAGGTTAGGGAAGTTTTCAGTCATTATTTCTTCAGATAGTTCTCAATCCCTTGCTTTTTCTCTTCTCTTCTGGTATCGCTATGATGCAAATATTGTTACACTTGATGTTGTTCCAGAGATTTCTTAAACTATCCTCATTTTTCTTGTTGTTGTTGTTGTCCTGAAAGGGTGTTTTCTGCTACTTTGTCTTCCTAATCACTGATTCAATCCTCTGCTTCTTCTAGTCTGCTGGTGATTCCTTCTAGTGATTCATTTCCGTTATTGTAGTCTTCATTTCTGACTGGTTCTTTTTTATAGTTTTTGTGTCATTTTTTAATGCTTGCAATTTCTTTGTTGAAATCCTCACTAAGTTCCTTAATCATTCTGATAACAATTGTTTTGAACTCTGTATCTGGTAGATTGCTTGCCTCCAGGTTATTTAGTTCTTTTTCTGGAGTTTTCTCCTATTTTTTCATTTGGGACACATTTTTTTTTGCTTCCTCATTTTGGCTGCCTCTCTGTGTTTGTTTTTAGATATTAAGTAGATGTGATATATATCCCAGTCTTGGCCAGGTGGTCTTATGTAGTAGGTGCCTTGTGGGGCCCTGGCACAGTCTCCCTGATCACCTCTCAATGTTCCAGGTGTGTACCTTGTGTGGATAGTGTGTGCCCTCCTGTTATAGTTGAGCCTTGATTGTTATTTACACATCAGTGGGTGAGATTGATTGTCAACCTGATTGGCTGTGGGGTTTGGCCACATCCACAGCTTATGAGCTATTGTATAGGGGGCTTGCCACTAAACAGGATTCACCCCAGCAGCCTCTGGTTCCTATTGAGACCACCTTTTGTGTGTGCCACTATTCGGCCTAATTGGGTGGTAATCTGCTATGGTCTGAGGCCAACCTCCAAGTATATTGGTTCTGGGGCCTTTTGGGAGGGGCTCCAGTGCAGGCCCAGGTCAGCCACTGCCTGTGACCAGTCAGGGACTACCTGGTAGGAGATACAAAGTGATCCACAGTTGTTTGCTGCCTGTGCTAAACCTGGAGGTATGTGGAAGAGGCCACACAGCGAACCAAGTACAGGTGCCACGAGTACTGGGCCTGGGGTAGCTCCGCAAAATGCCAAAACACCCTGAGCCCTGCTGCCACCTGCTGGCTCCCTTAAGGTTCAGCTGCTGATAAAGACTCATGCGGTATGCAAGTTGTGTAAGACAGGGTCTCATGGAGTCATGAGAATGGGAAGAGTTGTAGTCACCAAGTTAATGTAGACACTGGTTTGGTGCCAGTGGTGAGCCTGGAGCTACTCAGCAAAAGTCTCAGAGCACACTGAGGTCAGTGGTTGCCTGCCTGACACCTGGAGACTCTGATAGTTTTCCAAGAAAGAGTGTAAAGCAGGAAGGGCTGGCTGCTCACCAAGCAAGTTCCTCCAGTGTTGGGGCAGTTGGGTGGAGAGGGGACCCAGTGGAGCTTATCCAGATCAATTTAGATTTAGATTTTGCCATGGGCATCGGGAGGGAGGGCTCAACACCGGAAAGATGGTGCCCTCCTGCTGGCTGCATGGAAGGAGGACTCCACACAGAAAAAATGGTGACTGTCCTACAGTCTTTGCCCCAAAGCCACATATGTCAGTCTGCCCCCCATATGTCTCCCACATCCCCCAAATCACCATCCCTCCACCAGAGCCCA
Organism: Rhinolophus sinicus; assembly: GCF_036562045.2. Classification (NCBI taxonomy): domain Eukaryota; kingdom Metazoa; phylum Chordata; class Mammalia; order Chiroptera; family Rhinolophidae; genus Rhinolophus; species Rhinolophus sinicus. The sequence goes on along the minus strand of NC_133761.1, from coordinate 37,421,583 downwards.
GGGTGAGTGCTTGCGAGTGAGTCTGTGTACAGTCCCTTTAAGAGGACACCTGATATTTCCACAGCCTTTCATTCCACCTGGAAGTTCGGAATCCCCACTGTTTTTCACAGCCAGGTGTTGTGGGGTCTCCTCTTCCAGCACTAGTACACTGGGCTGGGGAGTCTGGTGTGGGGTTGGGATCTCTCTCTCCTCTGGGGAGAACCTCTGCAACCAAGATAGCCCTCCTAATTCTCAACTGCCACCCAGAGGTTTGGGGTCAGCCCGTTTCATGTCTTTGCTCCTCCTACCAGTTTCGATATGGCTTCTTCCCTGTATCCTTAATTATAAAACTTCTGTTCAGCTAGACTTCAGATGGTTCTCCAGGTTGATTGTTCTATAATTTTTTTGTAATTTTAATGTATTCATAGAAGAAAGCAGGCACAGTGTTTATGTGCTCTGCCCTCTTGGATCTCTCCTCCCCAGCCCTTCTTTTAAAAGAGAAAGGATGTGAAACTGTAAACTTCTACACTCACTGCATGTAAACTGATGAAGTATCTATTTCTAATACTTAACTTGTGGTGAGTACAACAGTTGAAAAAGTAATTGCTATAGTAGGCACTGAGCTGTTCACAAAAATGTAGACAGCTAGAATGGGGACTCTGATATCTAGCCAGTCCAGGAGCCAAGGCAGAATGAGGCCTCAAATGCAGTGGAATTATTTGGGGGTAGTAAAGATTCATGGTCCACAGTCATGGAAATATGCAAACGGAAGTTCTGCAACATTTCAGGTATGTCAGTATCTCCACTGGAATCCTAACTTCTACCTCTTCCGACAATGGTAGACTAGATCATAAGCTCTGTGAGTGTAAGTTCCTTTATGTCCTGCCCATCACTATATCCCCATACCAAGCAGAGTGACTGTCTAACACATAGTAAGGACTCCAGGTACTGTATTTCTTTGTCCATCAAGAATACTTGGCAATTAGGCATAAAATATAACAATTTATGCTTTAAAGCCTCTTATGTTATATTTCTCAAACTAACCAACAAGGCAAGAATAGGTAGAGGGTGGTACTAAAGCAATGTCTTCCAAGCAAGTTATCTGTATTCTTGACTATTGTCTAGGTTGACATTTGAACAGCCACCAGAATAGCCCATGAAGCAGATCCTCAGGTGAGCTCATGTTTCTGAGCACCAGGACATAAATCCTAGAATCTGAGATATACTCACCAATGACCAAAAAGGTAGTGAGGAGTATGCCAACTGCCATGCCCACAGTGGGCATCCCAGGCTGGTGATCTGTTGGCTGGAAACAGCTTCCTTCCACACATGTGCAGAAAGTAACTGGGAAGCAGAACAGTATTTGGTATTATAAATTTTTAAGAGAACAATTGCAGAATCCCACATCAAATACCAGAATTCTTTCAAACTACCCATGTTAACAGACATTATCCCAAGTTCCCTGTAACAAAATACGTACCTGGTAAAGAAACAGTCCCTTCTAAGGGTGGTCGACCACCATCATTGATGAGGATTGGGATGTTATAAACTCTCTCCTCAAAACCTGTGTGCTTGGTGGAGAGTTTTGCATGAGTTCCTGTCAAAAAAAGGGTAAAATGAATGATGTGGAAGACAACTTCAGACCCCTGGATTGGCAGAAATAAAGCTCATTTTTGTATCATATACTAAGGTTGACTGGGATATGGTTAGATATAAGTATGAGTTAAACTACCTAAAGTATCAGCATTCCACATTACCTTTCATAATGTGAAAAGGGGCTAAAACATTCTTTAAGACCTCAATTCATGATTTTTCTGTAGAAATGAATACTAAATACAGTTGGTTATCATTATTTCTAGTAGTTACGTTCTACAAAGTAGCCATGAACACTGAATTAGGAAGAAAAAATATTTGAAGAAATAATTGCTAATTTTCCCTCAAATTTAATGAAAACTAAATCTTCAATCCAAGAAGATCAGCAAATCTCAGGGAAAAGAAAAAGGAACAAAACTATGACAGAGACATAAAAATCAAATTGTTTAAACTAATAATAAAGAGAAAATCTTAAAATCATCTAGAGAAAAAAACACACTGCATTCAAGGGAACAAAGAAGAAGCAACACAGTATAGACATATTGGAGAAATATCTTTAAAGCTCTGAAAAATAAAAAAGCCTTTGTAAATTGAAAAATATTCCAGATTACATCATAAAAATGGTGTCATAAGGTGAGCCTCTTGAAATCTTGGCAACTAGGCATAAAATATAACAACTTATGCTTTACAACAAATTGAACAACTATAATCCCACAAAGGACTCCCTGTGGGCAGACAGGCAAGACTAAGAGATGCATAATTGGAATCATCTAAAGGTGGGCAAATTGGGTAAGTGGGGAAGGAGGGGAGGAGGAAGTGCGGAGACACAGGCCGCAGAGCGCAGATGGAGTTCGGAGCTCTAAGCTCCCTGTATTACGGAGCTATTGCAGTCATGGGAGAGGGAAGAATTCTGACCGCTAGTGCTCTGTTTATGGCCCATAGTCCTGCCTGAGGGATCAACATATAACACTGCTGAATCCAATGCTCACAGCAGAAACCTAGGAACAAAAACTGAGGGAAGAAGGGTGAAAATGGTGGTTTAAGCCCTCACTACCAAGCAGAGGATGGAAGGCATAGGCGTGGAGCCTAGCCAACCCCTGCCTACCCTCCCAGAGCTTGCCCCACCCCCATACTTCCAGTGCTAGAAGAGGAACCATACCAGTGTCAGATCAAAAGAACAGAATAATTGCAGTTCTGAGAATGTGGCCCACAGCCATGGACTTGCAGCCCAACTACTGGTACTTCTGGTGAAAGGGAGGGAGTCCTGGGTGCAGGATGGGCTGTGCTGGGGGTCACAGCCATTGCTCATAGTCACAACTCACAACCCACTCCGCTCCTGTCCCCACATATCTGGACAGATCCCTACAGGAGTAAACAGAGCTGCTGAAACACACAGGCCCTGAAACTGGTACAGGAAGAGCTTTGGCTCCTCAGAAGCTCTCCACATCCCCCCATGGAGGCAGTGCTTGTGACCCAGGTGACCTGTTCACAGAGGAGAAGCCCACCTTCCAGGGAATCCCCCATTGTGTGAGAAGCTGGAATAGTGCAGAGAAAATATTATATTACAGTGTGAGAGAGAATAAAAGGCTGCAGTCGGAGAGAAAATAAAACATTCAATCAACACCTACTTGAAAACAAAAGAAAGACCTCTTTCTGTCTACCTGTTGCAGAACCCATTCCTGTAGATGTCTAGGAAGAGAAATAATAATTCATTGTCATGAATAACCAAGGTAACAAAACAGATCAGAAAGAAAATGAAAAGTCTCCAGAAAATGAAATTAAAGATGTGAAAATATGTGACTTAAATGACACAGAATTCAAGATTGCTGTTCTTAAAAAGCTCAATGAGATGAAAGAAAACACAAACAGGCAGTGTAATGAACTCAGAAACACAATAAAAGAACAAAATGAACATTTTACCAAAGAGATTGAAATTTTATAAAAGAACCAAATAGAATTTCTGGAGATTAAGAACTCAATAAAAGAAATGAAGAACGAAATAGCCAACTTAGGTAATAGAATTGACCAGATAGAGGAAAGAATCAGTGACATTGAAGATAGAAATCTGGAAATGACACAGTTCGAAGAAGAGAGAGATTTGAGAGTTAAAAGAAATGAAAGAACTCTACAAAAACTTTCTGACTCCTACAGAAAGAGCACTATAAGAATAATGGGCATACCAGAAGGAGAAGAAAGGGAGAAGGGAACAGAGAGTGTATTCAAACAAATAGTCAACGAGAACTTCCCAAACTTGTGGAAAGAACTGGATCTTCAAATCCAAGAAGCAAATAGAACACCTAATTACCTCAATCCCAACAAGCCTTCTCAAAGACACCTTGTATTGAAGCTGTCAAAAATTAACGACAAAGAAAGAATCCTCAAGGCATCCAGGGAAAAGAAACCAGTAACCTACAAAAGAAAGCCCATTAGATTATCATCAGATTTTTCAGCAGAAACTCTACAAGCCAGGAGGGAGTGGAACCAAATATTCAAACTATTGAAAGAGAGAAATTATGAGCCAAGAATAATATGTCCAGCAAAGATATCCTTTAGATATGAAGGAGGAAAAAAGACCGTTCCAGACATACAGAAGCTGAGGTAATTTTCTAACACATGACCTTCACTACAAGAAATACTGAAGGAGGCTATTGAACCTGACACAAAAAAGCAAAAGTATGCAAAACCACGAGTAGTATTACGAAAGACAGACGCAGGAAATGGTAACTCCTACACCAAATAGGACACGATACACTTAAACATAACGTACAGGGTAAAGAATGGGAAAAAAACCACTTAAACAAAGAGGAAAAAGACAACTTGCTACTGCAGCGCAGAAATCAAGTCACAGGATAAATACAGATAATTTGTGACAACAAAAACATAAAAGGGGAAGAGTAAAGGCCTGAACCATAACATGGGAATGGAGAAAGTAAGCGTGCTGAAGAAAATGGAATACTCTAAATATCAAATTTTCTTTTACATTAACTTTGGTAACCACTCCAAAAAAAAAAAAAAAATCCAGAACTGAAACATATAACATAAAAAAATAAGAAACAGAGGGAAAAATCATAGAATACCACTACACTGAAATAATAGACAGCAACAAAAAGGCAAAGAAACAATGGAGACACTGTCCTACCTGAACACCAGATAGGACGTAGGATAGGATAGAATGATAGGAAATTCTCATATATCAATAATCACCCTAAATGTAATGGACTGAACTCACCAATAAAAAGGCACAGAGTAGCAGATTGGATCAAAAAATTAAATCCAACTATATACTGCCTCCAAGAGACACATCTCAGACACCACAACAAATACAGAATCAAAGTGAAAGGGTGGAAGCTGACAGTCCAAGCAAATGATATTCAGAGAAAAGCAGGCGTAGCCATACTGATATAAAATGAAACAGACTTCAGGATAAAAAAAGGTAACAAGAGACAAAGATGGACATTTCATAATGATAAAGGGAACTATACAAGAAGACATAACAGTCATCGATATTTATGTCCCCAATCAGGGAGCACAGAAATATACAGAGCAAATACAACAGAACTAAAGGGAGAAATTGACCAAGACACAATTATAGTAGGGGACCTAAATACGTCATTGACAGTTATGGATAGATCATCCAAACAGAAAATAAATAAAGAAATATCAGCCCTAAATGACACACTAGATGAAACGGACATAACTGACATTTATAGAGCACTTCATCTTAGAACATCAGACTGTACATTGGGACATAAAACTAACCTCAGCAAATTTAAGAAGATTGAAAGCATAGTCTCTGATCACAAGGCTCTGAAATTGGATATTGGATATCAACTGCAAAAAGGAAGCAGGAAAAACCACAAATATGTGAAGGTTAAATGATGACTGGACAAAGAAGATTAAACAATGACTTTTAAAGAATGACTGGACAAAGGAGAAATAAGCAGAGAAATCAAAAGATACATAGAAACAAATAACAATGAAAACATATTTACCAAAATTTTGGGGATGCAGCAAAAGCAGTTTTAAGAGAAAAATTTGTATCATTACAGGCCTATCGCAAGGTACAAGAAAAATCCCAGTAAACAACCTCACTTTACACCTTAAAGAACTAGAAAAGGAAGAACAAATAAAACCCAAAGTCAGCAGAAAGAATAATAAAAATCAGAGCAGAACTAAATTAAATAGAAAACAAAAAGACAATAGGAAAAAATTAATGCAACAATGAGCTCATTCTTTGAAAGATTAACAAAATTGACAAACCCTTGGCTACACTCACCAGGCTAAAAAGAGAAAAGACACAAATAAACAAAATCAGATATGAAACAGGGGAAGTGACCACAGAAAGATGCCTCAGAAATACAAAGGATCATCCACGAATACCATGGAGGACTATATGCCACCAAATTCAATAACCTAGAAGAAATGGCCAAGTTCTTAGAAACATATAACCTTCCTAGTCTGAATCACGAAGAATTGGAAGATCTAAATAGAATGTTTACCAGCAAGGGAATTGAGTCAGTCATCCAAAACCTTCCCAAAAGCAAAAGTCCAGGACCAGATGGCTTCACTAGTGAATTTTACTAAATCTTCAAAGAGGATCTTTCCTACTCAAACTCTTCCAAAAAACTAAAGAAGAGACAATACTTCCTAATTCATTTTATGAGGCTAACGTTACCCTCATACCAAAACCTGGTAAAGGTAACACATAAAAAGAAAATTACAGATCAATATCTCTGATGAATACAGATGCAAAATTCCTAAATAAATTTAATGGAACAATGCATTAAAAAGATTATACATCATGACCAAGTGGGGTTCATACCAGGGGCACAAGGATGTTTCAACATATGCAAACCAATCAATGTGATACATCATATAAACAAAATAAAGGACAAAAATCATATGATTATATCAATTGATGCAGAAAAAGCATTTGACAAGATACAACATCCATTTATGATTAAAACACTTAATAAAATGTGTAAAGAAGGAAAACACCTTAACATAATAAAGGCCCCTCAGCTAATATCATAATTAATGGTGAAAAACTGAAGTCCTTTGCTCTACATTCAGGAACACAACAGGGCTGTCCCCTATCACCTCTGCTTTTCAATATAGTGTTGGAAGTCCTTGCCAGAGCAATCAAGCAAGAGAAAGAAATAAAAGGTACAGAAATTGGAAATGAAGAAGTTAAATCATCACTTTTTGCAGATGACATGATTCTATATATAGAAAACCCTAAACACTAAACCAAAACGTTATTAGAAACAGTAAACAAATATAGTAAAGTTACCAGCTACAAAATCAATGTACAAAAGTCCATTGCTTTCCTGTATACTAACAATAAAATCTCAGAAAAAGAAAAAAAAGAAAAAGAAAACAATTCCTTTTACAATTGCAACAAAAAGAATAAAATACCTAGGAATAAACTTAACCAAGGATGTGAAAGACTTATATACTGAAAGCTATAAGACATTTTTAAAAGAATTTGAAGAAGACACATAGAAATGGAAAGACATTCCATGCTCATGGATTGAAAGAATCAATATAGTTAAAATGGCCATAGTCCCCAAAGCAATATACAGATTTAATGCAATCCCCATCAAAATCCCAATGGCATTTTTTAAAGGAATAGAGCAAAAAATTATCAGATTGTATGGAACCCCCAAAAAAACGGAATAGCCAAAGGAATCCTAAGAAAACAGAACAATGCTGGAGGTATCACACTCCCTGACTTCAGCTTGTACTACAGGGTAACAATAATCAAAACAGTATGATAGTGGCAGAAAAACAGACATACAGATCAGTAGAATAGAACTGAGAACTCAGAAATAAACTCACTTAAATATGGACAGATAATTTTTGACAAAGAAGCCAAAAATATACGGTGGAGAAAAAATAACCTCTTCAATAAATGGTGCTGGGAGAATTGATAAGCCACACGCAGAAGAATGAAACTAGACTGCCATCTGTCACCATGTACTAAAATTAATTCAAAATGGATCAAAGACCTAAACATAAGACCTGAAACAATAAACTGCATAGAAGAAAATATAGGTACTAAAGTTATGAACCTTGGGTTCAAAGAGCATTTTATGAATTTGACTCCAAAGGCAAGGGAAGTAAAAGCTGACATAAATGAATGGGACTATATTAAACTAAAAAGCTTCTGCACAGCAAAAGAAACCATCGACAAAATGAAGAGACAACCAACCCAATGGGAGAAGATCATTACAAACAATGCCTCCAATACGGGGCTAATATCCAAAATGTATAAGGAACTCATATAACTCAACAACAACAAAAAACAAGCAATCCAACTTAAAAATGGGCAGAGGACCTGAATAGACATTTCTCCAAAGACGACATACAAGTGGCCAATAGACATATGAAAAAATGTTCAACATCACTAATCATCAGAGAAATGCAAATAAAAACCACAATGAGATATCACCTCACCCCAGTCAGAATGGCTATCATCAGCAAGACAAATAGTAACAAGTGTTGGAGAGGCTGTGGAGAAAAAGGAACCCTCATACACTGTTGGTGGGAATGCAGGTTGGTGCAGCTGCTATGGAAGACAGTATGGAAGTTCCTCAAAAAATTAAGAATAGAATTATCATATGACACAGCAATTCCTCTCCTGGGTATCTACCCAAAAATTCTGAAAACATTTATCCGTAAAGGTATATGTGCTCCAATGTTCATTGCAGCTTTATTTACGGTGGCCAAGACATGGAAACAACCAAAGTGTGCTTGGATAGATGAATGGATAAAGAAGTTGTGGTATATATACACAATGGAATACTATTCTGCCATAAGAAAAGATGAAATAGTACCATTTGCGACAACATGGATGGATCTTGAGATTCTTATGCTGAGCAAAATAAATCAGACAGAAAAAGTCGAGAACCATATGATTTCACTGATATGTGGTAAATAAAACTGAAAACAACAAAAGAACAAGACAAGCAAATGAAGAAACAAAAACTCATAGACATAGACAATAGTTTAGTGGTTGCCAGAGGGTAACGGGGGCGGGGGGTGGGGGGGTGGGAGATGAGGGTAAGGGGGATCGAATATATGGTGATGGAAGGAGAACTGACTCTGGGTGATGAACACACAATGGGATATATAGATGATGTAATACAGAATTGTACACCTGAAATCTATGTAATTTTACTAACAATTGTCACCCCAATAAATTTAATAAAATAAAAAAAAGAAAAGAAAAATATAGACTAAGATGCCTTATGAATACATATGGAAAAAAATTCTTAAACTTTTATCAAATTAATTACAATATAAAAAAAAATGCTAACATTTCACAATCAAGCAGGCTTTATTCCAGGAACAGAAGACTGGTTTCAGATCCAAAAGCTGATTGATATTAATATAATTCACCAATTAACAAACAAAATAACCCCCGAAAAACCCAAAACCAAATCAACCATGTAATCATCTCAATAGATGCAGAGAAAACTCTTGAAAATTTTAGTACCCAGTCCTAATTTTACAAAGGAAACAAATCTCTCAGCAAGTTAGGAATAGAAGATAAAGTCTCAACCTGATATAGGGTATCTACAAAATCCTACAGCTGACTTTATTCTTTATAGTGAAAGATGAATGCTTTCTCCCTAAGATCAGGAACAAGTCAAGTTATTTCTGCTCTCACTACCTTTATCAACACTGTACTGAAGGGTTTAGCCAGTAACAAAGCAAGATAAAAAAAAATTAAAAGGCATTCAGATTGGAAAGGAAATAAAATTGTTATTATTCACGGACAACATGATTGTCTATAGACAATTTATGGAATCTGAAAAAAAGAGAACTGATAATGAGGTCATCAATGTTATAGGATACAAGATCAATACACAAAAACCATCAATTATATTCATATATCCTAAACTAAAAATTTTGAAATACCATTTCAAAAATATGAAATGCTTAGGGGAAATATTGCAAGAATTATACACTTAAAATTAAAACACATTGCTCAGAGAAATTAAGGAAGACTTAAACATTCATCACGTTCATGGGTTAGAAGATTCAGTTTTGTTAAGATGTCAGTTCTCTCCCAAGCTCAAGTATAGATTCACACAATCTCAACCACTAACTCCACAGACCTTTTTTTTTTTTTTTTTTTTGGTAAGAATGGATAATCTAAATTCTAAAATGTATATAGAAATGTAAAAGACCTACAATAGATCAAATGATCTTAAAAAAGAACAAAGAACAAAGTTGGAATAAATTATACTACCTGCTTTCAAGTCTTATTATAGCTACAGTAATCAAAACAATGTATTATTGGTATAAAGATAGGCAAAGAGATCAATGAAACAGAAACAAAAATCCAGAATTGGATCCATATATATGTGGTCACTTGATTTTTGACAAACCCGCCAAGACAATTCAGTGTGAAAAGGATATTTTCAATAAGTAATTAGAATACTTAGATAGCCATATTAAAAACAATGAACCCTGACCTTTATCACACACCATATACAAAAATTAACGAGAAATGTATCATAGAACTAAATGTAAAAGGTAAAACTTTAAAACCCTTGGGGGAAAACAATTGGAAAATTTTAGTGACCTTGAGTTTGGCAAAAATTTCTTAAACATCACACAAAAAAAGTCAAAAGTTATACAAGAAAAAATAAGTAAGTCAGATATCATCAACAATTTAAAATTTGCTCTTCAAAAGAAACTGTTACAAAATGAAAATGCAAGCCACAGCCTGGAAGAAAATATTTATAAACATGTGTCTGACAGAGAACTTGTATCTAGACTAGACAAAGAATGCTTATGACTCAACAGTAGAAGCCAAACAGCAATTTTTTTTAAACGGGTACAATATTTGACCAAACATTTCACCAGTGAAGATGTATGAATGGCAAATAAGCACATGAAAAGATGCTCAATACCATTAGTTATTAGGGAAATATAAATTAAAACTATAATGAAATAGAATGGCTAAAATTAAAAAGATTGAACACAGCAAGTATTGGGGAGGCTGTTGAGCAACTAAAACTCTCATACATTGGTGGTAATAAAAAATGTTACAAACTATTTGAAAAGCAATCTGACAAATTCTTAAAAAATTTAACCATACAACTACCATATGATCCAGCCATTTCACTTCTAGATACTTAACCAAGAAAATGAAAGCATATGCTCCAACAAAATATTTGTTCACAAATGTTCACAGGGCCTTATTTGTAGTAGCAAAAATTGTAAGCAACCTAAATGACAATAAACAAGTGATTGGATAACAAATTGTGATATAGTTAGCTATATAATGAAATGCTACTGCACAATAAAAAGAAGTGAAGTATTGATACATAAACAGCATAGATAAAACCCAAAATAAGTATGCTAAATGAAATTGGAGTACATATAATATTATTTTATTTTGATAAAATTCTTGAAAATGCAAACTATAGTAGACAGAAAGCACGTAAGTGGTTACTTTGGGATGAGGGATGGGCAGAGTAGGCTGAAAACAGGGATTGCAACAGATTGTGCAAAACTTTTCGGGTGGTGGAAATATTCTTATCTTGATTGTGCTGATGGCTTCAATGGTGTATAAATATTTCAATTTTTATAAAAGTGTATGCTTTAATATGTGCTGTTTATTGTATGTCAATTATATTCCAATAAAGCTTCTTTTAAAAATAATTATGAAATCTGTTTCTCAGCTGCCATTGGAAATTTTGCAATTGCTGCTGATTGTACAACTATCCATCTACACTAAGTGGGGTCCTGTGTGTTAACAATCTTTACTCCCTCAAAACCTGGGGCTTTCTCCCCTCTGGAGAGCTTCCCTGTGCAAGTTTCAAAAGCATGAAATTTTTTCCTGGAGCATAGAAGAAAGCTCTGTGTTGAGTCCTGCAAGCACACCAAGATAAATAACAACTAATTTCACCATCCATCAGTTTTTCTTGATGTACTTTTGACAACTCACCATTGATTTTGGAAACTTCCCAGTCGTTTTGTAAGCTTTCACTGCCAAGGGAAAATGTAAAGTGTGGACCCCGAGATGACTGCTGATCATCATCAGTGGCCTCGAAAATGAGACTTCCAGCTTCTCTGAGGGGATAGCAGAAGAGCAAACCTGTGTACTCCTTGACTAGCCGTGGGGGGTTGTCGTTCACATCCATAAGAGTCAGGTGAAAACTTGCTATGGAGCTCAAGGAGGATCCACCTAAGGAATTGAGTGATTGAAACATGGTATCAGCTCTTTCATTTCCTCTTAATAAGAAAGAATATTTTCTTTAAAAATAATTTACAATTCAAGCAACTGGGTATACTGAGATAGTAGAAAGATAATAAGCTTTTAGAATCAGCCTGGTTTCATTTCCTGGTTAAAAAGTCTTTTTCCCCCCCTTTCTTCTGCCTCCGCCCCCCCACTCCAGTTCAAGCCATTGTTTCTCAGTCTGGTTGTGTAGGACACAGCTCCCTGGCCAATGCTGGTATTATGAGCCTTGCGCTCCCCCAGGCTGAGGCAGTCGGTCACCAGTCATTGGTCGGCCACTCACACCAGCACACGGTAGCCCATAGCAGCAGCACACAGCAGCCCACGGCAGGCCATGATGGTTGCCAGCCACTCATGCTTGCCACCGGCTGCTCATGGTGGCACACGGTAACTCATGGCAGCACTCAGCAGCCCACAGCAGCTCATGCCAACCTCCAGCTGCTCTTGGCAGCCCAGCTCCAGGGAGAGCTGTTGTTCACAATCTTAGCTGTAGAGGGCACAGCTTACTGGCCCATGTGGGAATCGAACAGGCGAACTTGGCGTTAGGAGCACAGCACTCCAACCACCTGAGCCACTGGGCTGGCCCTTAAAAAATCTTAATGATAATGATAATAATAATAACTAAGATTTATGTGCTAATATTTTATATACATTACTTCAAAACAACTCTGATTTACATTTACAGATGAGAAGACTGAGGCTCAAAGAAGTTTTATGACTTACCCAAGGTCATAGAGGAAGAGAGGCTTCCAACCCATGTTAGAGCCCACACCCTCAATTGCTCCTTAACAGTGACTTAGTCATGTACGTTAAGTTTTCTAAGCCTCATTTCTTCAGCTGTAAAACATGTGGCTTTATAAGGATCCCACATGCAGTGTTCTTAGAAAATAGTAAAGGACTACACAATAGTTATTTACTATGGTATAATGATGAAAAATTTGGACTCTGTAGCCTGAACAACTAGCAATTGCTATGTGATTGTGGGCAACTGAACTGCTCAGTGCCTTGGTTTCCTCATTCATAAAATATGGTCAATAATAATACCTACCCTGTAGTGTTGTATGAGGACTAAGTTCTTACACTGGGTGCTTAAAACAGGGTTGTCAGTGCAATCTAAAAACACTGACTGTTGTCATTCTCTCTGATGTCAATCACAGATATTGTTTCTATAATTTCTGCCTCCAACAGGCTTCAATTCCAGTAAACTCTGTTTTCTTGCTTTTCTTTTCAACTGTCTTCTCTGTTCCTGACTACACTTAACCAAAGGAGGAAAAGCCACTGTGCTCTTAAGATTATTTCATCTGTTTGTATCATTTCAGGGCTGACAACTGCAAATGGAGCAGGGTTTTGGACCCTGGTTTTGATTCATGAAACTGCTAAATGTGAGACGCCTTTAGGACACATCCAAAGTGAAGTGTTGACCCCCACAGTATGTTGTAGTGGAATGCACAGCATGCAGGCCCACCCAGCCAGAAGCTTCTTCCTCATTCATCTGGAGCTTTTATATCAAGAGCATTAGGAATAGAATCAGTGGAAATGTAATGGCTGTATGTCATGTCAGAGGGGTAGTAGATTGGGGAGAGAGGTTATCACTGTGTTATGGATATAAATAATAAATATCTAACTATTACATTGTTTTGTACACCTGAAACTAATTTTAAAAAAAAAAGAGTTAAATGGGGGCTGCCAATTAGCTCAGTTGGTTTGAGCACGGTGCTCTTAACAAGGTTGCTGGTTCCATCCCCACATGGACCACTGTGAGCTACACCCTCCACAACTAGATTGAAACAACTACTTGACTTGGAGCTGATGAGTCCTGGAAAAACACACTTAAATAAATAAAAGTTTAAAAAAAAGAGTTAAATGTATACAATGTGATAATGAAACGTGCTTAACTAGAAGCAAACAGTGGGGAGAGCCAGCGCCTGATCCGCCTCAGCAAGGGCCGTCCACTGACATCCATTCTACATTCGGCACACACTTCTGCATTTCTACCCTCACTAGTTTCACTTGACTGCAGTACTTTTGTTTTTATTAATCCTTTCACACACAGGGAACATTTTTATGATTCTCACCTACTGGAATATTCCCCATTCCAGCTCCCAATTCAGTCTCACATTTTGAAAGTTTATCTTTCGGTCTAAAACTATATTTCTTTAGTCATGATTTGTTCAACTCTCATTTTTTGGTAAACCACACAGATATATTTATTAGAGGCTCTAATCAGCATAAGATCAACAGAATTCCTACTCTAAGTTGAAAAATTTAAATGCAAAGAAACTCAATGTTTTAATCACCAGCCTTGTCACTGGTAAGCATACTATTTCCATGAGTTTAGTTTTATTTTATTTTTTAAATTCCCTGGAACTCCACTTTCAGAACCAGTCAGTGATATATATTATCACAACTGAATTAAATGGGATACAAAGATTACATAAGTGTGATTCAAATATTCTTGGCTTATCTAAATAATAAGACTTTCTTTTCCAAAGCTGACCCTATTTCATCAAAACACAGATACTCAGGGCCACCCAAACCCACTGAATCTGAATCTTCCGGAATGAACTCCTAGTGTTTGTACTGAATAAGCTCCCCAGGTGATTCTGGCACATATCAAAGTTGAGAACACTGCATACAACATTTTGTTTCAAAAGAGATGAAACATGAGGTATTGCAATTTGAGGTTCAAGGAGCAAGTAATGATCTAGGTCAGCAAGGCAGTGGTCTGACCTGCACCCAGGAGAAACCCTCCACCACTTTAGAGAAGGTGGGTAGTTCGGTGGGCACATGGGAACCTTCCTAGAGCTGTGGCCCCTACAGGAAACCACAGAATGAGCAGCATCCATGAAGCCTAGCCAGACTGCAGGTACAACTCTACCTGAAAGAGCCCTGCTCAGGGCACAAGTGGTTCTCATCTTAAAAACAAAACCAGGAAGCACTTCCCTTCACTTTTGTACCATTCTCGTCCTTCCGTTATACGATGTTCTGACAATTTGACCCAGTGAATTTTTCCACCTTCCTTCCCCTCCCTCCCATGTTTAATGATGTATCCCCTAATAATTTACGATACTTTATTTTTCCTCACCTACTTCGGTTGCCACCACTTGTACCCGATACAGACTTTCAGCTTCTCTGTCCAGCGGAGCCACACTAAAGATCTCACCAGTGACAGGGTCAATTTTAAGCCAACCTCTCATGTCGCCTCTCAGCGAATAACTTTATAAGGTGAAAAGAGCAAAAGAAAGTCCACATTATTCTGTGTGAAAACATGAATTTAGTTTATGCATCACTATGCTATTGTATCAGCACCATCCCTTGCATATTATTTACAGCATATTTAAAGGATCATTATTTAGTATTATTACTGCTCTGTTTACATAACATCTATCTTCAAAAGGAGGATTTGTTCGTCTTTACAAAGTTGTACTTGTTCTGTTAAAAAGGGTATAGATGATGTAATACAGAATTGTACACCGGAAATCTATGTAATTTTACTAACAATTGTCACCCCAATAAACTTTAATTGAAAAAAATACACAACAAAAACTCTTATATTCAGCAAATAAAAAAAAAAAAAAAAAAGGTATAGCCACAAACTCTAGGGGAAAAAGTTGAATTTTTCTGGCAAACAAAGAATTCCAAAGAAAACCTGGAAGTGTCTTTTAAAACTGATTAGCAACCCACCCCTCTAAGAAAACTTGAACACCCAGTGCTAAAGACTTTGTGTGAATGTGTAAATGGGTGGATACTCAGAGGCTGCAGTTAGCCCAGTGAATTCTTTCATTCAACAAACATCTATTGAGTGCTTAGCAAATACCAGGCAGTGGTTCAAGAGAGGAGATTACAAAAGGGGGCCAGTGGAGGAGAAAATACAGAAATAGGTAATTCCAATAAAATGTGGTAAATGCAATGGAAAGTGTCCTATGGAATCCCAGAGACGTTCATAGGAATCAGAGCAGTCTTTCTGAAAAAGTAGATATTAACTAAGATCAGAAAAAGGAGTCTGCTTCAAGCAGAAGCATTGCCCAAGCTAACACAGAAAGGCTGAGGAATAGTTTGCAGGTGTGGGGGAATCAGACATTCGGCAGTGTTGGGATAAAAATGGGAAGCAGTGGATGGAAAAGATGAAGCCAGAGAGACTGGAAAAATCCAGTTCATGGGAAGCAGTGGGCAGCCACAGGATGGTATTACACAGGAAGATGATTTAGTCATGTTTGTGTTTTCAGTGGAACTCAATGGTAGGTGTGTGAAAGATGAATTTGAGAGAGACAAGACTAGAACCACAGAAAAACCAATTGGTACAGCCCTTTGTGAAGCAATACAGCATAGCCATAAGGATGTCCATATCTTTAGACTGAAGAATCTCACCTCTGGAAATTTTCCCCAAATAAAAAACAATTTAATAGAAGTTGTAAAAGAATTATATGCATGTATAGTCAAAACATTTTAAATAATAAAAAAATACTGGAAACAACCTACATGTCCATGAAAAAGGTAATGATTAAAAAGTTATGATGTATTAGTTCATCAAATTAATCTTTTTTCCCAATGTTAGTATATTCTATATGCCAAGTAATGTGTTGGGCTGCATGTACAGGTGATGAACAAGAAATCCTATGTAATCAGGATTTCATCCTGAGTGAGATAGACACTCTTTGGAGAGTTTCCAGAGGAGTCATATGATCTGATTTACTTTTTTAATGGACCACTCTAATTATATCAAATAGATTTAGGGTAGGGTGGAGGAGTGGCAGGGGCAAAGAGAATCCAGAAAAGAGATGATGGTGGCCTAAACCTTGGCAGAAGTGGTGAGAAGCACTTGCATTCTGAATAGATTTCAATGAAAAAACTCTCTAATAGTTGCTGGTGTGTTGGATTACGATCCATTGGGTACTAATGGACTAAGTTTATGGAACTGAGAGAAAGAGAAGAATTAACTTACTCAGACCAAAACCTTCAGTCATCTTAATGTTTAACTGTCTTATTATTAGCATTTGAACTACTGATTATTCCTCATTCTCAAAACAGTTTTGTCATTTGTCTTCCAGGACTGTGTTTTACAGAACACTCCCCTTCTTGGTCTTCTTCCTCATCTCCTAATCTCAATTTAATAGTATATACATTATATCTTTTCTTTGATCTGAGAAATTTTCTTAAATGCCTTTGTTTTCCCCACTCATAAGTTCAAATTTTTATTCACTTATTTTTAACTAATGATTTTTATAGCATTTTCATGAAGGAAGCAGAGCATTTATTAAACAATAAATGGTTGTAAAATTATAAACATTTGTTCCCCATCATAATTTGTGACTGATGTATACACTAAAGCATACAGTATAGTCTTCAATGGTCTTTCCTCTCTTATGTTTGTCTTTATGTAACTAGAGAAGGGGTAAACTAGAAGAGTAAAACAGTAGGTGAGAACTTTACTCCTTGACAGAGAGTTAGAAAAAGGTCTTAAAAAACTGATTCCAAGTACCTAAATGATGGCTCACAGGAAAGCAAGGCTCCCCTCAACTGTTTAGAGAAAGTTAAGGAATTCGTGACCACATGCATTGGTTTAAGTCATGCTGAAATATTTGTTATGCCTTAGACAGTAGGGCTCATATTATACAACAGAAGCAAAAGATCTGGGTTCAAGTCCTATCTATGTGCTAATTAACTATGTGATCTTAAAGAGGTTAGAGATATTGACACAGATATAGATATATATACAGATACATATATTTCTTGGGCAAATTAATTATCATTGTACTTTTTAAGGAAAATCTATGTGGATCCTATTACACTGGGGGAAAAATGGTTGAAAATTGCTAAGGTGGAAAGATTTATACGCTTTGTTTAACCACCTCACCCTGAGCACTAGCCTCCCCTGGGGTGGGCTCTGGAATAAGTCTTGTTGCTCCAGACCTGCTCTCTGAAGAGCTAAAGAACCTATACACTCTACATTCAGAAGATTCCCTTAACCCTGGCTGAGTCTGTCCAGTTGAACTTTTGCTTTATTCTCTCTGTTTAGAACTCTAGTCCACCTTAGGGGCTTGGCTGGAACTCTTCCTCAAACCCTGGCCTGTAGGACTAGTTCAGACACAGAGCTGTCTCTAGACCCCCTCTCTTGAACTCACCAGTTCTCAGCGGGACCGACAGTGAGTGTGCAGGGAGGGAACCTGACATGTTTCCCACTTGTCTGAACCTGAATCTCCACACTCCCAGCCCCCAGCCCTCAGTGTACTGATACCTATAGAAACCAAGTTCAAGTGCACCAAGCACACTGGGATATGGCTTCCGATCACTGGCTGCTCCCTTAGGAGAGAGCCCTGCAGTCAGGCCAACTCCCCAGCCCTCCCTCCTCCTCACTGGCCTTTGTCATAGCATCTCTAGGCCTGTCCAGCCCTGATCTCCTCTACCTTATGTCCAGACCTTCCGGATCCTTGGCAGTCACATTGCCCACTTTAGTGCCTACAGCCACATCCTCACTGACTTTTGCTTGGAATACTTGTTGGGAAAATCGGGGTGCTTCATTCACATCCGTCACAAAAAGATTGAACGTGGCAAAAGAGCTGGCGTTGTACTCTACACCAGGCACCAGAGGCTCAGGATTTTCCGCTTGGAACACAATGTTGTGAATGGCTGCTGTTTCAAAATCAAGAGGCTGTTTAGGGCAAAAAGAGAGAAAATTAATTTGGGGATGACTAGTTCCCTTAAAAGATTATTTTCCCTAGATTTCTTTGAAAATTATCTTACAGAGCAGCAGTTCTCAATTCAGTGTCAGCAAAAACCTACCTCTAATGCTAAGAAAAAAAAGCAGGTTACACACATATGTAAACAATGATGCAAATACAACCACATCTTTTATTATGTATGTTATATTTGTTATGTATATTAGATATGTCATATCTAATATGTAATATATACATATATATAATATCAAAAGATATATCAAAATATATAAAAAGATATTAATTAATGTTATCTCTGGTTGGTGAGATTAATAGATATTTGTATTATTTCTTCAAATATTTCAAAGTTGTTTTATAATTTTATGTAATGAATGTACATTATTTTTGTAAGCAACAAAATGATATTGTTATTTCTATACATTTAAAAGATGTTCTATTAAATAGAAAAAGACTTTAAAAAAACCTAATTTTTTAATTACTACTCCGGTATTTATTTCATGAAAGTAGATGAGAAAACATCTAATATTTAAATATTGTCACCAGCATGCATATATATATGAAACTGGCAGTGCTATTTGATTCTTTTTACTCCAAAGCAAAGAGGAATAGAGACACATTATGTACCGTTTTTTGCCTATTTTTAAGTCATAATTATGTATTGCTTTGTGTCACTTTATTATGTGTGATAATCTCCCCAAATGAATCACAATATATTTGAAAAAAAAACCAAAAACCTACTTCTCAGAATGATAATAGAGCCATGTAAAAATCTGTGCTGCAGGATTTATCAGAGTTTTTAATACGCTAATATGCATTATGACTCTCCTAGAAGCAGAAATCAATGCAGTACTCCTCAAATTTATTTAACTCTGGAGTAGTTCATTCATTCAGCAGAAAGTTGTTGATTCTTTCAAGAGAGTTCTCAAAAGACAGCAAGGGAAATGCTTTCATATAGATTTCCACATTGTGTGGAGAATGAGTTCCCAGGAACCTCAGGATCAAACCCCAAAATAAACTCAGGGAGGGAAGAGATGATTGAAAGATAGATTATCTGCTCTTATTCCAGGTCATTCCAGACAGGGCCAAAAATGAAAAATCAAGAAAACAATTTTGGTTTAGTATGAGGAAGATTTTAACAGTTAGAGCTACCCAAGACAGAAACAGTTGTTTCAAAAACAATAAGTTCCCAACTCTGGAAGCTTTCAAGAATGGGCTTAAACAACATGTGACAGGCTAGTATAGCAAGAACTTAAATATCATTTAAGCAATTAGTTCTATGGGACTTTGAGGGTCTCTCTCAAGGCACAGTGTCCATAATTCAATGAGAAAAACTTCCTAATCCAAGAGACCTGCTGAAAAATAGAACAACCCCTTAAGTCGGGCTTCCTAACTGAGATTAGAGGACTTCTGGGGATCTGTGAACCCCTAGAAACCAAAATCTAAATATTGTGTGTATGTGCATATATGAAGTTTGTTCTAGGAAGAGGATGTGTTTCTTTGTCAAAGTCTCAATGGTACCCAGGACCTCAAAAATGATGAAGGAACCAAAGCAAAGGTACATTATGGATTATAGCAACTGCACTATTTTATTCACTCTTCCATGCCTGGAGGACCGAGGACCTCTTGGTGAACTTTCCTTTAATTTTTATTTCCATTTATATCAGTGGTTAAACAAAAATGATAATATCCATTGTAAAGAGAAAAACTCATTAAGGTTTTGACACATGATTGCATTAGCTCAGCCTGCCCTTCCCAAAATCTGAAAAAATTCTCCCCCTTAGTCAGGGGTTCGCTTAATGCTGTCCTCTCCAGATAGGCTTCCCTGACCCCCCATCCTCTTTCCCCACATCCTCTACAATCTCATACTACCTGATAAAGTGTCCTAATTGTTTCAGTATCTATTTTAAATCCTTACTGAACATAAGCTCTCTGAGAGGAGGAATTGTGTTACATTCATCTTTGCTTCTCATCTCCTCTTTGACATGCAGTACCCATTGTATGTCAGTCAGGAAACATAAAGACGAGAAGGCCTTGGTCCTTCTTGAGCCCTTGTGGGCTCTAGTGGAAAAGAGTCTGGAGAAGATCCCCACTTTCCAGAAACCCCTCTCCTCCGTGAACACACAAACACACATAACATCATAACCCAATTTTAGTTCAATAGAAAGTACAATAGAAAGATTGCTCATGTGGGAAAGAAACAATTATATGTGGAGATGCAAAGTCTTTTGAGATAGAAAATAAGAAGCAATTGACAGGAGATAATATACAGGACATAAAATGTTGTATACCAGCTGAGATGTAAAAACAGAGGTTGTTCACACAGAGATAAGCCCCCAATGTCTGCAGGGCATGGCCACACAATGACCTCTTTGTTACTACCTTGTGGTCTGGTAGGGCTCTACACCTGGGGGTAGAGTCATGCAAGATAGAGATTCTGACTCCCAAAGACCCATTCTTCATTTCAGGGGATAAAGTCAGCGGTGTCAAATTGAGAAATTCTGGTAGATGGAGCAGAAAGGCAGCAGCCCTCAGAACAAGCCTTCAATGAGGACAAAGGATGCATTCTCTATTCTTGCTGGTCAAGCCACACCCAGGCTCTGGCAGACAGCACAGCATCTATGTGCTCAGGCAGAGGAGGTGCACACTATCCTTGCCACCAAACAGGTCCTAAGTCCCCTCTCTGGCTTTCCCATCCCATCACTGTGGCACCCAGAGGTGAGGGGTAACGAAATGAAATGGCATGTCTGCAAATGAGAAGCAGCTTGTGTTACCAGAATAGAACACGTGAGGCTGAGAGTAGAAACAGGTGGTGTTTCTGTGTGCATCAAGCTAAAGGGTTGGGACTTTATCCTTGAGGAGCAGAGAGAGGTGTTAAGCACCAGACTGACAAGGTCAGATTAGTGTTTTAGAAAGATAACTCTGGGAGCAGCCACATGAGGATGGATTTGAGGTGATCCAGACCCAGATAGGGAGACCAGCTAGGAAAGGTGACAGTGCTTCTTAAACACTTATTGAATGGTAAGAACAAATGAGAAAAAAAAGCAGCCTGCCATTTATCAGTCTGCTTAACTTACACACCAGCATAAACACTGAACAAAATCTTCCAGGGAAAAAATTAGAAACAAAAGATACCAAATTAGCAAATGATAATCAGCAGAGCTTAATCAAGTACAATCCTTGTCAAGCCATGTGTATCATCTTTCATAATATGGGGGTGTGCCTGAAAAGCCAAGTCAAGAAATCTATCACCACCTCTTGGAATTGCCTCAGGTCCTGTCTGGGAGACACAGTCATCAAATAAGCTGAAAAAATATGCTCATGCCACAGTTCCTCTTCTGCACAGAACTGCCTGAAAGGTCAAACCCAGTGATTTAGAATCAACCTGAAGGCAGAGATAAAAGTATTGAGGGAGATAAATTGCAACAGGGGATATTTAACATTTTCACCAGTGATTATTGATGAGAAAAAAGTGTATGCATTAGTTTTCAAGATAACACTTGGGCTGATTAAAAATAGGTCATGTACTGAGAATTCAAAAGGACCAGACATAATGGAGAAGAGACAAACTTTGCATTAAAAAAATTAAAGCTAAAACAAAACTCTGAAGTCTCAGAAGAGTTATTGGTGAGCTGGCAGGCCTCAAAGAAATAGCCTTCCTGCTCCTGACCCCACTTCGCCTGGAGAGTGTCATGATCTACCCCACATGACAGGTCAGAGTTTTGGGTGGCAGTCAGTACTGAGTAAGACAGCATTTCTAAAGCTTGTTTAATCCTAAGCATCACTTGGCGTATTTGAAATCATAGAAAACAAGTATATTGGTCTCTACCTCCAGTTCCTGGCACAGAAGCTCCTAAAACCCTTGTAATTTCCTAAGTGATAAGAACACTAAGAGCATCTTTTGTAATATTTGGTCTTTTTGACCCCATTTCATAACACTGAGCTCCTAAATCCCTTGGAATTTCCTGAGTAATAGTACTGCATTTTCTTCTAATAAGGTAACTCTTGGTGGGCTCCTGGATAGTTTCAAGAAGGGGGCTAGATCACCAGAAAGACCAGCCATGATTAGAAGCTTGGAACTTTTAGCCTCACCCCACCATCCCCTTCAGGGAAGAGAAGCTAGAGATTGAGTTAATGATCAACTTTGTCTACATGATGAAGCCTCCATAAAAATCCCACAAGTACAGGGTTCAGAGCGCTTCCAGGTTGGTGGACACATACATGTGCTGGAAGAGTGGCACACCACAACTCCATGGGCACTCAGGACCATTCCAGGCCTTGCCCTATGTATTTCCTTACCAGGCTATTTACCTGTATCCTTTATCATATACTGTAATGTATAATAAGCTAACAAATATTAGTGTTTCTCTGAGTTCTGTGAGGTGTTCTAGCAAATAATTGAACCTGAGGAGGGAGTCATGGGAACATCCGTTTTATAACTAGTTGGTCAGATGTATAGGTGACAACCTGGGATTTTCAATTGACTTCTGAAGTAGGGGCACTCTTGTGGAGTTGAGCCTTTAAACTGTGGGGTCTATGCTATCTCCAAGTAGGTAGTGTCAGAATTGAGTTGAGTTGTTGGACATCAGGCTGACGTTGGAGAATTGTCTCATGTGTGGAAAAATTGCACATCTGGTGTCAGAAGTGGAGTATGGGAGTAGTATAAGAGTATAGGAGAAAAACAAGTGTTTTTTCCCCTTTTCAGGGCTCTTGTTAAAATTACTGATTTCCAGGCCCTCCATGGAGGAAACTGACTCAACAGTCACCGGTGGGAAACGTTTAACTCTTGGATCAAGCAAATTTGGCCTCCTTGAAAAGAGGGGAAAGCACATCTCTCCACAGGCAGAATCCTGGCTTCTGTATTAGTTCTAATTAAGCAGAATTA
The DNA here is from genome assembly GCF_036562045.2 of Rhinolophus sinicus. NCBI lineage: Eukaryota > Metazoa > Chordata > Mammalia > Chiroptera > Rhinolophidae > Rhinolophus > Rhinolophus sinicus. The sequence continues at coordinate 37,398,194 of NC_133761.1, read as the reverse complement.
AGATAATGCTGAACATTTAAGTTTACTATCTGCTGAATTCTATGTTAAGAGTGATATATGTATTTTCACAATTAATACTCTAAGATCCTTATGAAGAAGGTGCTACAATTTCACTCATTTTTTACAGATCAGAAACCTTAGGCCTGAGGGGTTACTTCATGCGGTCAAGGTTACAGAACTAGTAAGGCCAACACCAGGCTTCAAGAAATTATTTCCTGAGAGAAGCCAGAGCCTTGGGTCAAGTTTTCAGCTCGGCCATCACTGGTAGACCTGACTATATCTTGCTGTGGGCCTGAACCTCATCTGTACAGTGGGACTTATTCCTGCCTCCCCCAGAATCAGTGTGAAAAGCAAAGGAAAGAGTATACAGAAGTGCTTCATAAAATGAAATAGGCTATAGTTGTGGGGTATGGGTTTCTCAGTGAATATTACCTACAATTAGCACATTTGTAATTCAGATGAACAGTTGCTGATAGAATTGTGATTAAGAGACTTAGTTCCTAGTTGTGAGCCCAAAGGCACAGGCAACAAAAGCAAAAATACACCAGTGAGACTATATCAAACTGAAAAGCTTCTGCACAACAAAGGAAAGAATCAGCAATGTGAAAAGGCAACCAACTGAATGGGAAAAACTATTTGCAAACCATATGTCTGATAAGGGGTTAATATGCAAAATATATAAGAAACTCCTACAATTTAATGGCAAAAAACAAATAACCTAATTTAAAAAAGGACAAAACACTTGCATAGACTATTTTCCAAAGCATATATACAACTAGGCTACAGGTACATTAAAAGATGTTCAACATCACTAATCATCAGGGAAATGCAAAACAAAACCACACCTGTTAAAATGGACATTATAAATTTAAAAAACAACAACAACAAAAAAGAAAAGAAAATAAGTCAGACTGAAAAAGTTGAGAACCATATGATTTCTTCACTGATATATGGTACATAAAACTGAAAACAATAAAGGAACAAGACAAACAAATGAAGAAATAAAAACTTATAGACACAGACAATAGTTTAGTGGTTACCAGAAGGTAAGGGGGGAGAGGGGTAGTAAATGAGGGTAGAAGGGATCAAATATAGGGTGATGGAAGGAGAACTGACTCTGGGTGGTGAACACACAATGTGATATATAGATGATGTATTACAGAAATGTACACCTGAAACCTATGTAACTTTACTAACAATTGTCACCCCCAATAAACTTCAATTTAAAAAAGAAAGAAAGAAAAAAAGAAAGAAAGAAAGAAAGAAAGAAAGAAAGAAAGAAAGAAAGAAAGAAAGAAAGAAAATAACAAGTGTTGGTGAGGATACGGAGAAATTGGAACCCTTGTGCACTGTTGGTGGGAAGGTAAAATGGTGCAATAGCTATGGAAAACAGCATGGAGTTTTCTCAAAAACTTAAAACTAGAATTACTCTACAATCCAGCAATACCACTTCTGGATATTTATCAAAAAGAACTGAAAACGGTATAATTTTACTCTCATGTGCATTGCAGCATTATTCACAATAGGCAAGAAATGGACACACTCAAAATGCCCACTGACAGATGAATAAAGAAAATGTTAGAGCAGAGGTGGAAACACGGTCCGCATCTGTGGCTGAGGAAATGCGGTTCACACCTGTGGCTGTGGGGACGTGGCCCACATCTGCGGTGGTGGAAACCCAGCCAACATCCGCAGCTGCAGAGACGCAGGAGATCCCAGGATGGAACAGAGAACACAAAAGCCAGGAGGTGGGCTCTTTCCCTGCGTCCCACAGCTGATCTCTCTCACAGAGGGGGCAGCATATCCAGCATTTGAGGCAATAACCTCAACTGATACCTCCAGTTAAGGCCTAGGCCGGACACAGGACACAAACTCAATACCTGGGCCCTTCCCCAACTCTTCCAATCCTACCCCCGCCCTTCCAGAGACTTGAACTGGACCCTGAACTGAGGAGTGGTGTCAGATTGCAGAGGAGCCTTGGTGCTCGGGCTCTGGGAAGACTGGAAGATGGCTCTGGCCCAGGGAGGAGGCTGGGAGGAGTGTGGTTTTTGCTGGGCTAGGAGAGAGAGAGGACTCCTCCACCCCCAGTCACCATCTTTACTGGCCTGCGGGAAGAATGTGACACAGCTGGGCTGAGAAAAAGAAGACCCCTCCATACCCAGCCCCCACCCTTTCTGGCCTGCCGCAGATGCAGCTCCCAGCTTTCAGCAGCTCAGAAATCTCCCGCCCGCCACACACACACACACACACACACACACACACACACACACACGGAAGAAGTGCCCTAAGACTCAGGAGAACTGGACACAGGGCTAGTGGTGCTACTCTCAGTGTGCATATGTGCAGGCAAGGGCAGAAACTGCACTGGCTTTGTAAAAACTACCATCCAGACCCCTCAGCCCCACGCATCTAAATCGGCAGTCCCAAAGTCACTCTGGGCACCAGGTGACTGGCTCTGCCTGCACAATACGCAGGGGACTCTTTGGTACAGCAGAGGACAACCTGGAGATTACTTGGTGGCCTTAAGCCAAGACTGGTGCTGCTTTCTGTTTTGTTTTGTTTTGTCTTTATATCTCTGATATCTTTGCCTGTGTTGAGTGGGGTTGTCGGTCGTTTTCACATGTGAATGTATTTGATTTTTTCTTTGCTGTTGTTGTTGTTGTGCTTGGTGATTTGCTTTGTTCTGAAATTGCCCTACCAGGACCAGCTAAGGAGGCACAAGATTCAACATACCCAGAGGCCAACTCCAGACCAAACCACAGTATTACCGGGTTTGACCTATAAGTGACAAACCCAGAGGGAATTCCTTACAGTCACAAGAGCCCAGAGAGGCCAAAACCACATTTAAGCGGTCTATCCTCATGCAGCAGAACACTCTGCAGTGGGCAGAGCCAAGCCTCACAACTAGTCAGCCTAGGAGTTAACCCCACCTACTCACAAGCGAAAAGCAATTAAAGATCTTCTTTAACAGGACGATATACACAACACAAGAGTCACCTTTGGAGCACACGCAGAGGAGAAGAAGGAAGTAGTGCAAGTCAAATATAAAGGACACACACTACATAAGATAAATCAGCAAGAACTAAGAACTCTAGGGGATCTACCTAATACATCGAAGCAAACACAGAGAGTCAGCCAGAATGGGGAAAGAAAGAAACATGTCCCAAATAAAAGAACAGAAGAAACCTTCAGAAATGGAACAAAATGAAACAGAGGTAACCACCTATCAGAGACAGAGTTCAGAACACTGATGATAAGACTGTTTAAGGCGCTTAGAGAGGACATCAAGAAGGATGTAGAAATCATAATGAACAACCAGTTAGAACTAAAGAACACAATTACCGAAATAAAGAACTCACTTGAAGGAACTAACAGCAGGTTAGATGAAGTAGAGGATCGAATCAGCGACTTAGAAGACAAGTTAGCAGAGATCACCCAAACAGAACAACAGAGAGTAAAAAGAATAAAAAACAATGAAGATGGTTTAAGAGAACTATGGGATGACATCAAGTGCAACAACATGTGCATCATAGGAATACCAGAAGGTGAAGAGAGGAAGCAAGGGATTGAGAAAGTATTTGAAGTAATAATGTCAGAAAACTTCCCTAACCTGACGAAGGAAAACAACATACAAGCCCAAGAAGTGCAGAGAGTTCCAACCAGGATAAACCCAAACAGGTCCACACCAAGATACATTATAGTTAAAATGGCAAAGGTTAAAGACAAAGAGACAATCCTAAAAGCAGCAAGAGAAAGACAAAGGGTTACATACAAGGGAACTCCCATAAGACTATCAAATGACTTTTCTGCAGAAACATTGAAGGCCAGGAGGGAGTGGCAGGAGATACTCAAAGTGATGGAAAACAAAGGCCTACAACCTAGATTGCTTTATCCAGCAAGGCTATCATTTAAAGTTGATGGAGAGATAAAGAGCTTCCCAGAAAAGAATAAGCTAAAGGAATTTATTACCACCAAGCCAGCATTGCAAGAAATACTAAAAGGACTTCTGTAAATAGAAGAAAGATGAAAACAATCTAACTACAAATTTAAAAATGGCAATAACTATGTACCTATCAATAATCACTTTAAATGTAAATGGATTAAATGCTCCAATCAAGAGACATAGGGTGGCTGAGTGGATAAGAAAGCAAGACCCTTGTATATGCTGTATACAAGAGACTCACCTCACATCAAAAGACACACACAGGCTGAAAGTGAAGGGTTGGAGTGAGGTATTTCATGCAAATGGAAATGAGAAAAAAGCTGGAGTTGCAATACTTATATCTGACAAAATAGACTTTAAAATGAAGAACATATTAAAAGACAAAGATGGGCACTATATAATAATAAAGGGATCGATCCGACAAGAGGACATAACCTTAGTAAACATCTATGCACCCAACATAGGAGCACCTAAATATATAAAACAGATATTGACTGACATAAAGACAGAGATCAACAGTAACACTATCATAGTAGGGGACTTCAATACACCTCTGACAACAAGGGATAGGTCTTCCAGACAGAAAATCAATATGGAAAAAACAGCCTTAAATGATACATTAGACCACTTGGATTTAATTGATATTTTCAGAGCATTACACCCCAATGCTGCAGAATACAGGTTCTTCTCAAGCGCACATGGAACATTTTCCAAGAAAGACTGTATGTTAGGCCACAAAACAAATCTTGATACATTTAAGAAAATTGAAATCATACCAATTGTCTTCTCTGACCACAGTGCTATGAAATTAGAAATGAACTACAGGAAAAAACTGGAAGACACACAAATCCATGGAGGCTGAATAACATGTTACTAAATAATGAATGGGTCAAGCAGGAGATCAAGGAAGAAATCAAAAGACATCTCGAGACAAACGAAAAGGAAAACACGATGACCCAAAATCTATGGGATGCCACGAAAGCAATCCTAAGAAGGAAGTTCATAGCATTGCAGGCCTATCTAAAGAAACAAGAAAAATCACTAATCAACAGTTTATCTTCACACTTAAGTGATCTGGAAAAAGAAAAACAAAATACGCCCAAAGGGAGTACAAGGAAGGAGATCATAAAGATCAGAGTAGAAATAAATGAAATAGAAACCAGAAAAACAATACAAAAGATCAATGAATCCAAGAGTTGATTCTTAGAGAAGATGAACAAAATTGACAAAACTTTAGCCAGACTCATTAAAAAAAAAGAGAGAGAGGACCAAAATTAATAAAATCAGAAATGAAAGAGGAGAAGTGACAACAGACATCACAGAAATACAAAAAATTTTAAGAAATTTTTATGAGCAACCATATGCCAACATATTTGACAATCTGGAAGAAATGGACAATTTTCTAGAGGTGTACAACCTTCCAAGGCTAACTCAAGAAGAAACAGAAAAGCTAAATAGACTGATTACCACCAGGGAAATTGAATCAGTAATCAACAATCTCCCAACAAACCAAAGCCCTGGACCAGATGGCTTTACAGGTGAATTTTACAAAATGTTCAAAAAAGAATTATCACCTATTCTCCTCAAGCTCTTCCAAAACATCCAGAAGGAGGGAAGACTCCCAAACATTTTTCACCAAGCCACTATCACCCTGATCCCAAAATCAGACAAAGACACCACAAAAAAAGAAAACTACAGGCCGATATCGCTAATGAACATAGATGCAAAAATCCTCAAAAAAATATTAGCGAACAGAAGTCAGCAATACACTAAAAAGATCATACACCATGATCAAGTGGGATTCATCCCTGGTATGCAAGGGATGATACACCACATTAATAAAATGAAAAATAAAAATCACATGATCATATCAATAGATGCAGAAAAGGCGTTTGATAAAATCCAGCAGCCATTTATGATAAAAACCCTTAAGAAAGTGGGAATAGAGGGATCATACCTCAACATAATAAAGGCCATATATGATAAACCCACAGCTAACATCATATTCAATGGGGAAAAGCTAAAACCATTCCCCTTAAGATCAAGAACAAGGCAAGGTTGCCCACTTCCTCCACTTCTATTCAACATAGTGCTGGAAGTTCTAGCCACAGCAATCAGACAAGAAAAAGAAATAAAAGCCATCCAAATCGGTAAAGAGGAAGTAAAATTGTCATTATATGCAGATTATATGATACTATATATAGAGAACCCTAAAGACTCCACCAAGAAACTATTAGAGCTGATAGATGAATTTAGTAAAGTAGCAGGATACAAAATTAATATTCAGAAATCAGTTGCATTTGTATATACCAATAATAAAACATCAGAAGGAGAAATTAAAAAAGCAATCCCATTTACAATTGCTCCAAAGACTATAAAATACCTGGGAATAAATTTAACCAAAGAAGTAAAAGATCTGTACTCAGAAAATTATAAGACACTGAAGAAAGAAATGAAAGAAGATACAAATAGATGGAAACACATACCATGTTCATGGATAGGAAGAATTAATATAGTTAAAATGTCCATACTGCCTAAGGCAATATACATATTCAACACAATTCCTATCAAACTACCAACGACGTTTTTCACAGAAATAGAACATATAATCCTAAAATTTATATGGGACCATAAAAGACCCCGGATAGCCTCAGCAATCTTGAGAAATAAGAACAAAGTGGGAGGTATAACAATACCTGACATCAAATTATACTACAAGGCTACAGTAATCAAAACAGCTTGTACTGGCATAAAAACAGACCCATAGATCAATGGAACAGAATAGAGAACCCAGAAATAAATCCATGCCTATATAGCCATTTAATCTACAACAATGGAAGCAAGAATGTTTAGTGGGGTAAAGACAGTCTATTCAATAAATGGTGCTGGGAAACCTGGACAGACACATGCAAAAAAATGAAGCTGGACCACCTCCTTACACCATATACAAAAATAAATTCAAAATGGCTTAAAGACTTAAATGTAAGATCTGAAACCATAAAATTCCTAGAAGAAAATATAGGAAGAAACTTCACAGACATTACCCGGAGTAAGATTTTTACTGATATATCCCCTCGCATGAGGGAAGTAAGAGAAAAAATAAACATGTGGGATTACATCAAACTAAAAAGTTTTTTCACAGCAAAGGAAACCATCAATAAAACAAAAAGGGATCCTACTGAATGGGAAAAGATATTTGCCAATGATATATCTGATAAGGGGTTAATATCACAAATTTATAAAAAACTCACTCAACTCAACTCCAAAAAAAGCAAACAACCCAATTAAAAAATGGGCAGAGGACATGAAGAGACATTTTTCTAAAAAGGACATACAGATGGCAAACAGACATATGAAGAAATACTCAACCTCGCTAACCATCAGAGAAATGCAAATAAAAACCACAATGAGATACCTCCTCACCCCAGTCAAAAAGGCTGTCATCAATAAATCAACAAACAACAAATGCTGGCGCCGATGTGGAGAAAAGGGAACGCTTGTGCACTGTTGGTGGGAATGCAGATTGGTGCAGCCACTATGGAAAACAGTATGGAGGTATCTCAAAAATCTGAAAATAGAACTACCTTATGATCCAGCAATCCCACTCGTAGGTATCTATCCGGAGAAATCCAAAACTCCAATTCAAAAATCTTTATGCACTCCTATGTTTATTGCAGCACTATGCACAATAGCCAAGACATGGAAACAACTGAAATGCCCATCAGTAAGTAACTGGGTTAAGAAACTGTGGTACATTTATACAATGGAGTATTACGCAGCCATAAAGAAGAAAGAAATCTTACCATTTGCAACATCATGGATGGACCTAGAGAACATTATGTTAAGTGAAATAAGTCAGACAGAGAAAGACAAATACCATATGATCTCACTTATATGCAGAATCTAAAGCAAAGAATAAGTGAGTGAACTAATAAGAAACTGTTTTGGAGACATAGAGGAAAAACTGAGGGTTGCCAGATGGACGGGGGGTGGGGATAAGGGGGAAGGTGAGGGGTTTAGAAAATAGTCGTTAACCACAAGATGGCCACGCGGTTTTGAAAATTAATTTGGGGAACGTAATCAATAATGTAAAGATTTTGTAGGGTATCCGATGGACACGTGTCCCATTTGGGAGACCACCTCAGGGATGATGTAGATGCCTGATCTCTGCACTGTACACCTGAAGCTGAACAATAATGAATGCCAACTATAATTTTATATATATATATATATATATATATATATATATATATATATATATATATATATGTATGTATATGGTTACAGGAAGCGGAGTACAGCATTAGGAATAGAGACAGTGGAAATGTAATTGCTCTGTGCGATGTCAGAGTGATAGTGGATGGGGGAGGGGGGTTCACACAGTATGAGGGATATAAATGATAAACGTCTAAGTATTGCTTTGTCTTGTGCACCTGAAACTAATAAAATTTAAAAAAAAAAAAACAGAAATAAAGTAAAGGCTAAATATACAGACAATGGAAAACTTTGCAGCCTTAAAAAAATTAAGGAAATCTTGTCATATGCTACAACATGGAAAAACCTTGAGGACATTATGCTAAGTGAAATAAGCTAGTCATAGAAAGATAAATATTGTGTGACTCCACTTATATTAGGTAACTAGAGCAGTCAAACATATAGAAGTGGAAAGTAGAATGGTGGTTGCCAGGAGCTGGAGGTGGGGGGAAATGGGCAGTTGCTTGTTCAAAGGACATAGAGTTTTATTCATGCAAGATGGAAGAGTTCTAGAGATCTGCTGTACAACAACACTCATATAGTTAACTGTACACTATAACATTTAAGAACGTATATTTCATACAACGTTTTTTACCACAATATTTTTTTTAAAGCCTTAGTTTAAACACTTAAAAATGATTAACATGGTTCAGAAGAACCATGAGAGCTCCTGAGAGCTTAATGGACCGAGAATTAGGTAAGTCTAAGTCATACACAAGAAACCACATTATAGAGTTTAATCTCTTTAAAACACCAAAAACAATACAAATATATATACATGCACAGTAAATACATATACATCATATACATCCTAGGGGCAGTTGGCTAATATTTGGTGTATCCTAATGAAGAATCTACACCTCAGGGGTGATTGTTGCTTAGCATCTGAAAGACTCTAAACAGAGATCTGTACTCCAGAAGCAGTTACTACAGGCCTTGAGCTAGCACTGTCTCAAGCAGCACTAGAAAGTTTGTTAATTGGCAAAGTGATCTCACAAAGAAATTTCGTCACATTAGTGGTATTCAAGACATGTAGTTTGGTTAAATATACAGTATGTCTTTCAGTCATCACATGGACAAGAGTGTAAGCATCTAGCTAGCCCAGCAGCTTATTCCCTTCCAGGACTCCAGTTTTCTTCAGTCCAGGATCACCTTTCTGTGGATCGTCAGACAATCCTCTCGCTAGAGAGCTATTATCACAATGCTAAGGGATAGAAAGCTGGAACTTCACAGGCCTAAAGCAAAGTTGGATGATCATTTTTGTGCCTGCTTGTTAACTATTGTATATGGGAGAGAATTCAATTATTTATTTAGTCAACCAATATTTATTAAACCTCTACTATGTGTCAGACAGTATTCCAGACACTTGGAAAACAACCATAAACAAAATAAGGATATGACAGATTTTAGTCAGAGGCCTGCTCTATTGTAACATACCTTCTCAAGGTTGTATGGGAGGATACTTGCAGCTCTCACATACCACTAAATCATCAGGGTTACCAACACCTCCCTAACGGTGCCCATTAGCCATAAATGGTCAAATTAAGTTCGTTCACAACAAGCCACCATGAAAAAAATGCTGACGTGGAATCATTTGTACTGAGATGCATAGGTCTCCATCCATCTTCTCATAGATTTCTAAAGAGCTCTGGTCCTGGAGGAGGATGGGAGATATGCTGCCTGGAACACCCACTGCAAACTCTGAAAAATGCCCTTTCCCTTACCCTGTCCTTCTGCAGTTCTTTTTCTCCATGTAGACCACATGAACGGAAGGTGAATTTGTAACAGCACCTATTCCAAACATCACACTGACACAGAATGCTAATGGTTTGAGTTGGTCCACACACAAACCTCACTGATAAAATCCAGTGAGGCCCTTTGTCAGAGGCAGAGTATATGGTAATAATGAGATCAGAATTTTGACACTGCCCTAGGGCTTGCTTCACCACTAGCATTCTTCTCCTGGTCAGTCTATCCATTTCCTGTAAAATTATTCTGTTTTGTCCTCAAAAGCATCTGCTTCAGCTTTCCTTTATTCTGTTTCAAAACTTTCCTCCAGAGCCTTTTTTTTTTCTTTCTGCAGCTTCCATGCACACTACAAACCTTCAGCATTCAACTATGTTTGCCAAGTCTCTTTTGCTGTACTGTGACTCATTTTAATTCTAAATACATTGAATGACATTGAATGTTGCTTCCTATTGAGTCACCTGGTAAACCAGCTACATCCTTTGAATCATAGATGAGGCAGCCACAGAGAAAAAGGTCAAAAATTAGATGTACATGTATGGGAGTAGATTAGGGAGGGATAGGAAGATCCTGCACAAAGAAGCAGGTACTATGGTAATCAAGATTTTGGCTCCAGTCTGCCTAGTCCTTCTAGAGGGAGGGACAAAGTAAGAGCCAGTGGGCTTAGCAATACCATAAAAGATGAAAGTAAGGAATGGGTATGGAAGAAGAGATGAAAGCATAAACTTGTCTACCAAACCTTAAAAAGATATCTACTAATTTCCAGTCATTTTTAAAGAGGAGTCTGTGGCTGGCACATTAGAATAAAGGGTCCGTAGCGTAAAGGGCTCATAGGGCTCATCCCATCTAACACCCCACATTTGCAAAGTGTCAAGAAAAGCCCTGAGCACAGCCTCCCACCCAGATTTAGCAAATAAAAATATAGAACATCTAGCTAAATTTGAATTTCAGGTTAACAACAAATTTTTAAGTATAAGTATGTCCCAAATATTGCATGGGACATATATTTAAAAAAAGTGCTATTTACCTTTTTAATCATGACATATCCAGTGTTGTTTTGGGGGTCTGTGTCAATCCCCAATCGCCCCTCACTGTCTCCCTGTGTAATACGATACAGGATTTTAGAACTCCCAGTAAATGGCTCATCAGCATCGGTGGCCTGGATGACTAAGATGATGGACCCAACAGCTGTGTCTTCAGCGAGAGTTAGGTTTCCATACTAAGAAGGAAGCAAAGGAAGGAAATGATGAAAATGTTCATTGTCATCAAGCATAATTGCCAAAACGCTAACATGTCTCTGGTTTCAGAATGGGCACAAGTCATATATTGCATCAATACTTACCAAGCATGTTTTTCCTATTGATGAATAGGTAGCTGTTGATTTTGACATCAGTCCTACTCATAAACTGATGTCTATTGAACCAAGAAATACGTCTCAGAGATCTACTGGTAAAATTCTAAAACAGATTAACCCTCTGACATCCAATACATTTAACTGTAATTATTATACTAGTGATTATATAAATAAATACTATGTATTGAGTACTTATAATGTGACAGGTACTTTACATATATTATTTTAATTAATCCATAATCAACCAAGGAGTAGTAGCTAAGAGCCTGAACGTTGGAGTCAAATGGCCTGGGTATGAATCCTAGGCTTGCCACTTATTAGCTAGATAACTTGAAGCAAGTTACCTAACATCTTTAAGTCTCAGTTTCATCATCTGTCTAATGGAGATAACAAAAATAGAACTACTTCATATATGCTGTGGAGATTGAGAAATAAAGCATGTAAAGACCCAGAATGCCTGGCCAATAGTAAGTACTCCATAAAGATAAGCAACAAGCCTATTGAGTAGCTATATTATCATCTCCATTTGATAGAGAAGCAAAGGATTGAAGAGGTAAAACCCACCCAAGACCACACCGAATTGGGATTCAAAACCATGTTTGTCCAATTCCAGAGCCTGTACTCTTAATCACTGGCCTAGGCTATCTCCCACTCCTCCAATGAAAAGCCCCCAGATCATCTCTCTGGGCATCATGATTGTATAGATGGAAATAGGTAGGGTCCAGGAGAAGACCACAGCAGTGAAGCAGCAGACTCACTCTGTAGAGCCCAGTTTGCATTTCCAAGCTCTGAGACTTCAGAGCAGGATTTTCATCCTCAATCTAAAACTACTGTTGAGATCTAGTGCAGGAAATCACAACACAAGGAAGGGATCATGGAGGCTGAGAAGAAAATGACTATATCCCATGCTTGCTTAGCCTCAGCGCCTGTTACATAAGTTACATTCAGTCACTCACTTCTTACTGCTCTGAACCCTCTCATAAATTGATTCCCCTTCTTTGTCACAACTGTGTCTTTTTTGTGATTTATGAACATCATCACGGGGCTCTGGGCTGCCTCATAACTGACTTCAACTAAGACATAACAATCTAGTCAAATGGGCTTCTCTCTGCTCCAGAATAAATAAATGGAGACATCCCTTCTAAAGGGAGCAATGATAAAACTACCCCCAAGTTTAAAGACCACATCAACAACAAGTAAACATTCTTTTTCATGTCCTCAACTGATCTTTTTGCTCCTGCTTTTTCTGCCCAATATTTCTAATTCTTACAAATGTCTTGAGAGTCAGAGATTAGTTTTTTCTTCTCCTTTTCTCTTAACCCAGTTATTACAAAATAAGTTTAGATTGCCAATATTCCAAATATTAAATTTTTTACTAAAAATGCTTGTTGGAGAACTAGCAGTAATCTATTTATTAACCTATTACACACAAAATATGTAATGACAAATTGAAACTAGCCGTTCAACTCTTTTCAATTTGACAAAGATTGTGGTTGAGCTTTCAAGCAGCCCTTGGAACAAATGAGCCATGGGCAGAACCTTATAAACAGATGTTCCCAGATACTATAACAGTGAATGTTATTGTTCCCTGAAGATTTCTACTGGAGAAAGTGTCTGTGTTTGTTACCAGTGGATTGACAAAGGCCACCTGTAAAGTTTGGCTTTTTTCCTAACTACTCTCCAGAAGTAGGGGTCAAATAATATGAACAAAATGAAAAAAACAAAACAAACAAAAAACAGGTGAAAATTACTCACATCTGGTTTTTCAAAGATGGGGATCTGATCATTGATATCAATAACATTGATCTGCACATGACAGAGGGTCTTGAAATCTGAAAATCAAAGTCATGTCATAAAAATTCTCAATGAAAAATTATGCACTAAAATCAGAAACCTGCAAGACAAAAATTGTCAAGTAAAGTGACAGCCATAGTCCCAATTATACTATTGACATGTAACTTATGTGGAAACAGGAGTCTCTGCTCCCCACCTGCACCCACAATCAGGTCACCACAGGGAAGCTAAAGAAAGTCCTGAATGAAGTTCCCCTGGGATTCCCAAACCTACTCCCTCCTGAGTAAGGTTTGTTCCTGAGCAAGAATGTTCCTTTTCTGTGAAGCAGTCTCTTTTTTCTAACTAGTGAAACATGTTGTCTTCAAATCCCAGTGCAAAACTTTCCTCCCTGAAAGCCTTTCCTGAGCATCCCAGAACTTAATGTCCTACATCTCCTGTGCTCCCTATTGTGGGAAGGTTTGGGGTGTCTGCTCCCTCCCCTCTAAGTGAGGGAGGAAGTGGTACAATTAGTTCCCTTCAAAGGGCCTGACTGTCCAGCCTGCTAGAGGCAAGAGAGAGGCAGAGATGGCTCATGGAACCCTGGGGAAATGACACAGGCTTTGAGGAGTGGGTTTGACAATTCAAAGACCTAGTCAGAGACAGCAGGTTTAATCTAGGTCCATGATGAGCATAGAGTATGGGTAGGAATGGTGTGCCTGAGGAAACATCCATAACAAGAAACAACAGGTTCTCTCTTGGGGTCGCTATTGCTCTAATAACTGTGGCATACTATAGCATAAAGATTAAGAATCTGGGTTCTGTGAGGTGACATCTCATCGTTGTTCATTTCTCTGATGATTAGTGACGTTGAACATCTTTTCATATGTTTATTGGCCATCTGTATGTTCTTATGGAGAAATATCTATTCAGGTCCTCTGCCCATTTTTTAATTGGATTGTTTGTTTTTTTGTTGTTGAGTTGTACGAGTTCTTTACACATTTTTATGTTAACCCCTTATTGGATATATCATTTGTTAATAGCTTCTCCCATTCAATAAGTTGTCTTTTTGTTTTGTCAATGGTTTCCTTTGCTGTGCAAAAACTTTTTAGTTTAGTGGTTACCAGAGGGTAAGGGGGGTGGGAGGTGGGAGATGAGGGTAAGGGGGATCAAATATATGGTGATGGAAGGAGAATTGACTCTGGGTGGTGAACACACAATGAGATTTATAGATGATGTAATACAGAATTGTGCACCTGAAATCTATGTAATTTTACTAACAATTGTCACCCCAATAAATTTAAAAAATAAATTAAAAAAAAAACTTTTTAGTTTGATGCAGTCCCATTTGCTTATTTTTTCTTTTGTTTCCCTTGGCTGAGGAGATATATCAGAAAAAGTATCACTAAGAGCAATGTCAGAGAGTTTATTGCCTGTGTTTTATTCTAGGAGTTTTATGGTTTTGGGTCTTACATTTAAGTCTTTAATCTATTTTGAGCTTATTCTTGTATATTATCTAAGAAGGTGGTCTTTTTTCTTTTTTTTTTTTTTTTTTTTGCTTGTATCTGACCAGTTTTCCCAATACCATCTATTGAATAGAGTGTCTTTACCCCACTGCATGTTCTTGCCTCCTTTGTCACAGATTAATTGACGGTATAGGTTTATTTCTGGGCTCTCTTCTCTCAGAATGGCTGTCATCAATGAATCAGCAAGTGACAAGTATTGGTGAGGATGTGGAAAAAGGGAACCCTTGTGCACTGTTGGTGGGATTGAAAATTGCTGCAGTCATTTTGGTAAACAGTTTGGAAGTTTCTCAAAAAATTGAAAACAGAACTACTTTATGACACAGGAATTCCACTTCTGGGTATTTATCCAAAAATAATCCAAAACACTAACTCAAAAAGTTATGTATCCCTATGTTCGTTGCAGCATTATTTACAACAGCCAAGATATGGAAGCAACCTAAGTGCCCATCAATAGATGATTGGATAAAGAAGAAGTGGTTCATATATACAATGGAATATTATTTGGCCATTAAAAAGAAAGAAATTTTAGCATTTGCAACAACATGGATGGATCTAGAGGGTATTATGCTAAGTAAAATAAGTCAGACTGAGAAAGACAAATACCATATGATCTCACTTATGTGTGGAATCTAAAGAACAAAATAAATGAACAAAGAAAACAGAAACAAACTCATGGATATAGAGAACAAACTGATGGTTTCCACATGGGAGGGTTTGGGGGACAGGGTGAAAAAGGTGAAGGGATTAACAAGTACAAATTGATAGTAACAAAATAGTCATGGGAATGTAAAGTAGAGCATAGGGAATATAGTCAATAATATTGTAATAACTATGTATAGTGCCAGATGGCTACCAGACTAATTGGGGGGAATCACTTTGTAAATTATATAAATTTCTTACCACTAGGCTGTACACCTGAAACTAATATAATATTGAAAGACAACTGTAAGTAGAAAATTAAAATTAAAAAAAGAACTAAAGTTCTTGACATAAAACAAATTGTTAGCACTTTCTATTTACTAGGCACTGTATTAAGTGCTTTACTGCATTACTCATTTCATTTTCATACTAACTTCATGATGTAGGTGCTATTATCATTCTCATTTAGTTCACAAATGAGGAAGCCAAAGGATAGAGAAGTTAGGTAACATGACCAAGGTCACACAACTAACTAGTGATTGAGCCAGAATTGAAATCCATGTACTTCCTTTGTCCTCTTCATCCACTCTTCACCCCCTACCCTGCTGTGTCCAGGAGGCCCACCTTATGAACTGCATCAGTGGGCATTCTGGCCCTCTGGGTAACAGTTGGGTTGTGCCAGTGGGGGCACTGGCAGGAGATGGGAGGAGGGGCAGGAGAAGAGAGGTCTGGTATAGTTCCCCATTGCCAGCAGTCTTGTCTACAGCCACAGGCATAGGTCTTGCTACTTCGGGAAATGCTCCCTTTCTTCAATGCTTCATTCCTTTGGGTAGGAAAGACTGTGCATTTTGCTTCACACCTCCTGTTGGTTTCCCTTCACCTGGTCTACATCCTTTACAAATAATCCCTTCTTAAACCTCTTTTTGGTTACTCCTTTTGAGGTGGGGGGTAGGGGTCTCTATTTCCTGCTGGGATTCTAACAGATATACTCAGACAGTCTTATTCCAAAGTTTGTGCTCAATGCCCTGGACATGAGGCCAGACATGTAATCTAATGATAATCAAAGTATAAATAAGTGAACATTGATTAAACATTTGTAGACAACAAGAATGGCAAGATTAGGGGACCCCATGACCTACACACATTGGCTCCCTTATCTGTACGAACCTCATCTGGGTTAGCAGGGGGTCCTCCTGGGTAACAAGCCCTCCCTGATCGCATATAAAACTATGTTAATTACAGCTTAGTCTATAAGTTTCTGTAGTGCACACTTGAATGTTTCATTCCATCAACACACATACAAACACATATATTTATGTGTAAATATATTTTATAATCTGGCCCATATTTTCTATACATGTATTCCTATACATAGACAATTTGTAATCTGATTTCCATTTTATGCTCTTACAGCCTTAAATTGCTTCAAGTCCCCATGCATTTGCACATAGTGTAGGGCTTCTCTGTAAGCCCTACACTATTTTGTAAGTTGCTATATCCATCCTTCAAAACTCAGTTCAACATCATCTCTTCTGGAAAGCCTTACCCATTCTCTCCCTCCACTGAGTCACTTGTTTCCTTCTCAGGCAACCTTATATATGTTTCTTGCAATTTACTTATTTACATGTCCATCTCCTCTATCATGAGAGTTCCCTGAGGACAGACATTGGGTTTTATTCACAGGTGTAGCCTCAATACCTTGAATGGTAGCCTCAAACAAGGTAAATGCTCAAGAACTGTTTGCCAAAAGAATGGATGGCTAATGGTATAAGATTGTTAATTCATCATGGTTTATTATACTCATTATCACTTTTGTTGTACCTCTTAACATAATGCTAGATAAATGTTAGGCTTTCAATATTGCCAAATTACTAAATTTCAAACATTATGCCTTGGGGGCCCGTTAAACGCCAGTTCTCTCCAGTACACCAACATCTGCATAAAGGAAAAAATGTGAAACAGTATGAAATGATGCCCTTTTCTTCTCCATACCTATATATCTGTGCCTCCTAGCATAACCCTTACCGAACTATTTGTTAGTCTAAGATTCAGTGAAAATTAATTCAAAGAAAGGTTCTTAACCAAGGAGTGTGCCTGCCCGTAAAAAAAGTCTGTCACTAAATAGATGCATTTTCTGTGTTTGTGCACATTTGTCTGACAACATGGGCATTTGTTTGAGAATGAATAGTTTTCATCAGATTCTCAGTCTTGTGACCCAACAAAAATCAAGAACCACTTGCTTTGAAATTATATAAGGAGTAGGGAAAAATGTTTCCTGGTATGTCGAATGGCCAACTAGAAGCTAATAGGAAAAGACAAAATTTCCCGAAAGATATATTTTTCCTCCACTTCCATACAGTTGAATCCTTTGAGTCCAAAAGGAATAATTGGGAAATACAATTAATTTTCTTGTTCATGATTATGGCGGCCATGACGGAGTGCCTTGCTGACATCTAAAAACAGGGATCTTACTTGACAATGGCCCCACTACTGCATTCTGAAGTTTATCACCACATTTCCACTGAGTACTTGCTTCCCATGGCTGCCCCCAGCCAGTGACTGGAGAAGACAGGACCATTCTTAAAGATCATGGACTCTTTCAAAGTCCAATTTTGGACACCCCAGTGACCTTGCCAAACTTTTATTTGACTGCTCAGTGGTCTATAATACTCCCATCAACCTTCCTTCCCTACTTCTTTCACTCAGTGTCAGGCTTGTATTGTAGTCTGATGGTTCTCCTAGCCTTCTCTGTATCTCTCCCGCTTTATTCCCATAGGCATTTTCCCTTAAAAGAAGATCCTTTTTTCATTTAATCCCCTCTATGCATCTGTTTCTTGGAAGACCAAGACCAATACAATAGTGTTGCCTGAGCTGTAACTTGGACCAGCTACCTCTGTGCTGCATGTGTGTTTTACATACCGTGTTTCCCCCAAAATAAGACTGGGTCTTATACTAATTTTTGCTACAAAAGACACATTAGGACATATTCTCAGGGGATGTCTTCTTTTCTCATGTACAACAATCTATGTTTATTCAAACACAGTCATATCATCTTCTGGAACATCGTCATAATGTACTAAATGCATCCATCTGGCCGAGGATCTTAACTGGAGCTTATTTTCGGGGTAGGTCTTATTTTCAGGGAAACACGGTAGGAAGTAATAACACTTAAACAGCATCCTTCCATAATATACCCAGGCATTAGAGCAGTCTAACAAATCACAACTAAAAGGTAAACAAATATTTTCACTCTTGACAGTGAATGTGATACTAACCTTTGTCAGACACCTCTACTGTCAAGTGGTACTGAGGAGTGTCTTGTTTCTTCAAGGACTGCAAGGCTAACTGGAACACCCCTGTATAGGTTTGGACCAGGAAGAGTTCTTCTCTGGGAGACTTCGGAGTTTGATCCACAATTCTGTATTCTAAAACACTGTTGATAGTGTTTGCTTCATCCATGTCATGGGCAGCAAGAGTTCCAATATTGCTTCCTATGGAGAAGGAACGAAGGAAATCCATTCATTACAGGCTCTATTTAATCTATTAAAAAATGGTTTCATTGGATAAGCAGGTTCCTAGAAATCACTGTAAATAACTTTGAGTAGCTGACTAAAGTTCTTAGATGTATTTTGGTTCTTCTAACCCTCTCCATAGTGTAGTGTGTTGAGTAGTATATTAATAATTTGATAGGGTCGCCATCACAAAATACCACAGACTGGGTAGCTTTAACAACAGAAATTTATTTTTTCACAGTTTCTAGAAGCTAGAGCTCTGAGATCAAGGGTTGGTTTCTTTTGAGACCTCTCTCCTTGTCTTGTAGATAGCTGTCATCTCCACATGTCTTCACATGGTCCTTCCTCTGTATGCGTCTGTGTCTAGATTTTCTCTTCTTAGAACACCATATTGGAGATGGATTCAGAATGTTGGGTTAAAATTGAGTCTATTCTATATATGTAGGGTAAAAGAGGTACAAAACAATGCCCCTGACCTTTGAGGGGCTTATAGTCTAGATCAATAAAATACTAAATTATTCCTTAGTATGTGTATATTCTCTTGTTTAGAGTCTTATATTAGTCATAATCTTGTGGGACTCAATTTCCCAAGTCTTAGCAATACCAACATTAATTCATATTGGATTATGACATTATAATGACATCATTTTAACTTTATTTCTTTAAAGACCCTGTTTTTAAATGACAGCCACACTTTGAGGTACAGGGGGTTAGAACTTCACCATATGGATTTGGGGGGACAGAATTCAATCCATAACAAATAGTGTCCTACAAAAAATTTAGGTTCACTCAAAACCTCAAAAGTGACCTTATTTGGAAATAGGGTCTTTGCAATGTAATTTGTTAAGGATCTTGACATGAAATCACCCTGGATTTAGAGTGGGTCCTAAATCTAGTGATTGGTGTTCTTATAAGAAGAAGAGAAGACACAAAAACACACAGAGAGGATGAGGCCATGTGAATAAGGAGCAGAGACTAGAGTTATGCTGCCACGAGCCACCAGAAGCCAGAAAAGGCAAGGAAGAATTCTCCCCTAGCTGGAACTTTGATTCCAGACTTCTAGCCTCCAGAACTGTGAGAGAATAATTTTTTGTTTTTTAGGCCACCAATTTTGTGGTAATATTTTATAGCCTCCCTTGGACATTAATACACAAGGCAAATGGTATAACTAAAGAAGGCAAGCCAACTGTGGGTCCCTTCTAAGCAATTTTTTGGAACAATTGCAGAAACTGATTCCACCCCAGAGATAACACGGGATCAAAGAACAGGCATGAATCCTCTCTGCCTTGTTGCAGCTTATGGCCTTAAGTATTTTATTCCTGTGAGTGTTTTAGTCCAGGAAATTTCAGAAGTCAGAAGTCAGTTTTCCGCTCGGCTCTAGCTGAGGTCTGATAGGTTCTGGATCACCTTACTCTGTGAAATGAGAATTGTGGGTTTCTCTACATGCAGCAAGAACTGCACTGTGGTACTAAAACTTGAATACATCCAATTTGTGGAGATGGTTTAACTCCCTCTCCTATATCATTTGGCATCAATTTACTTATATGAAAATCTGGTGCATTTTTATTGTGGAGGGTAGGAAAGTACTTATGTTACATTTATAATGGAGCTGGAACCATGTAGGCATGTCTTATGGGCCAAGGAAGGGGGGCATCGTGAGCAATAGAGCAGAAGAAAATATATACCTAGTATATTAGCAGTTGCTATTTCTGAATCCATCACAACCAAGTCACCTTTCTGGTATGCATCTGCCCTTGTAAGAAAAGTATCTGTATGTTGGAATGGAAGAGTGTCTTACTAAATTGTGATCCTTTGGTATCTGAGCAGCCCTGCTTTGGACCTTCCCCTCAACAAGTGAGCATAACACAGAGGACACTGTTCTTCTCTCACTCTACAGGAAACTTCCAGCTGTCAGAGGCACCATGAGGCTGTTGACATAAGTGACCAGGGAAATTTCAGTAGAGGAGACCACTCATTATGAGCACAGAACTTTGTGGAGAGGAGTACCATGTCTCTAAGTGACAAAAGCCCGGAAAAAGTAGTAGCCCAGATTGGTTCAGAGGTGTATATAGCATCTCTTGGGGCATTCAGAAATACTTTAGAGAGGTGGTGGTTTTATGAAACACTAAATTTCCTGCTTGAACACGTAGAACTTGGTAGCAAGTGGGATTTCAAAATTAATGTTGGCATTGCTAAAACTTGAATTCATGAGTCTCACAAGCTTCTGGCTAATAGAAAACACCAAACAAGAGAATATAACATACTAAGGAATAATTTAGTGTTTTAATGAGCTAAACAGAGCCCTGCAAAGGGCAGGGACATTGTTTTATACTTCTTTTAGCCTATATATATAGAGAGAGAGAGAATAAACTCAATCTTTGTTGATTTATAAGAATTCCTTGTCCATTAAGTCCACTATTCAAAACTTTGAAATATTGTTACAAAATAAATTCTCACTTTTAGAGAGGCAAAGAGCATTAACAATTGATTCTACCTAAACAATTTATTCTACCAACAATGACTTTCTCACCAGTGTCAGAAAACTAGTACTGTCCTCTTCCCAAATAAGCCTCTAAAATGGCTCCTAACAAACCTCCACATACTGACATTGGTGTCTCATGTAATCCCCTCCTGTTAAGTGTAGGCTGGGTCTAGTGACTTGCTTCTGATGAATAGAATATGAAAAACATGATGGGATGCTACTTCCAATATTAGGTTATAAAAAGACTGACTTCCATCTTGCCCAACACTTTTTGAGCACTCTCTCTCTCTTAACTCTCAAAGGCACCCAGCTGAGCTGCACCCAGATTCCTGGGTTGTTTTAATCTGCTACATTTTGGGGCAATTTGCTATGCAGCAATAGACAACTAATACACTAAATGTTAGGCTATATGCAGACTTGAAGTATCATCTACAAAAGTCTTCAAATGTCTTCTGCCTTCATTCAGCATCACAGACCATCCCAGATTTCCAAAAAAAGGTAATGCTACAAGTGTTTCTTGGTTATTGTCACACATTCCATTGTCACACAACTGTTGCTATTAGAAGACTCTTATAATTAACTAAAATCCTTCAAGTCATTTAACACATCTTGTTGCAGCAAGAATTGAAATAAATGAAAGTGAGAGGACCTAAGAGAAACACACTGACAATGGGTAGCCTATGTATAACTTCTGACAGAAAGAAGAAAAAAATAAGCATTGAGCAAGCAAGCCACACAACCAGTGTCTACTAAGCTGCCAGGACAGTACCCACTGTGTCAAAAGTGTGTGGCAAGAAGAATAGTTATAAAAAAACATTTAAAAATGTAAATACAAACAGAAATTGTGGACTTCGTAGAGAGGAAAAAACCAATAAAGATGTATCCAAAAAAAAAAAAAAAAAGAATAGAGAGATCAAAAGAAAATGATGAGAAAATCCACAGGCATGTGAGGATCTGCCAGGAGGGCAGCAAAGCCCTAGAAATGGTAATCATAAAAGGCTGCTAAGCTTTAAAGCCTCTGAAACTTACATGAAACAAGAGACAAAAACATTTCAAGAAGTGCCAACCTGCTCAGCCAATGAGCTTAATATCAAGGAGTAATAGAAAGAATTTTCCTAAATCCAAGGAAGTCATAAAACTCTGAAACATAATGTTCCCATAATAGTAGTCCCTGTATAAAACTAAGGCTATTATGAGATGAAGTAAAAGAAATAAAGCAAGTCAAGAACAAAAGGACAAAAACAGATAGGACTTGACCTTCATCTACCAACCTCCTGAACTATTATCACCTTCCTAGAGAGGGAGCATGAAGGATCAAAAGTCAATTTCCATTTGTTGTGCTTATTTACTGCAGGATATCTGACATTGGGTATAAATGGTGATTTAAATTATTTAGAAAATTTGGTTAGATTTTATCTGTGACTGAGTTTGTTAGAGGGCAAACAAGAATCTATGGAAAAACCTTGCAAATGAGATAACCTTATATATGTACACAGGATACAGTGGAAGTGGTTATGGTGCTAATGATAGTGGTAAGGGTGGTAGTAGCAGTAATAGTAATAGTGGTAACAGTAATAGTAGTGGCAGTAATAGTGGTAGTAGTGGTGATGGTAGTTATAAAAGCTCCAGTTTAAGAACACTACCCAGATACTGAGTGAGCCAAAATACTATCTATACCTGTGTGAGTCTCAAGGTATATTCAACCTCTATGCTGTGCTAGACATGGACAATTGATCCCTGATCAGGTACCTGCCCACCTTTTCCAGGACAGAAAGGAGAAAGGGATTACAGAGTTAACACAGGAAGGACAGCTACACAGCTTTGAACAGATCTTCTTTCTTACCAATTTTTTCATTCTCCTGGACCTCAAATATAGTCATTGTAGATGGACACGTAGGTGGATTATCATTAATGTCGTTAACTTTCACATGAATTTGTAGTGGGAATGCAAGTGGTTTTCCAAGCTCATCCTTTGCAACTGCATAAAAAACATACTAAAACAGAAAGATCAGTTAAGATATGACTCTTTCTTCACAGCCTTTAAAAGGCAGAGAAAACAGCTGTTTCGATTCTATTTCGATTCTATTTACCACCTTATTTTCAATTACTTAGAACTGGGAACTGAGAAAAAAATGTGGGGATATTACCATGTCTTTGAGAGCAATAATGTACTGGGGTTCAGAATAGTTTGGGGTTTTTGTTATTGTTTTTAAGTAAAATCTTTTCTGCTTTCAGCTGTCCATGGGCACAGGACGTGGTCTTGTCGCCTATGAGACTCCTCCAAGTTCTACTCACTGAATCTTTTTCTTCTCGGTCCAAGGGCTGATTCACATAAATATCTCCTTCCTGGTCAATTGAAAATGGGAATCTTGGCAGCTTCTCCTTTTCAACTAAGGAATATTGTGCACCTGGTTCATTCCACCGCACCTACAGGGCCCAAAGTGAATTGTGAGGAAAAATACATCTGGACCAAGAGAACTGGAAAGGAAATAAACAATTTCCTGGTTCTTAATTTGAAATTTCTGAAAACCTTGCTGTCTGTTGTTTCTTATAACTATTGAATTACATTTTTCATTTTCAAGATTAAATAAGCTTTTTTATTTTTCCAAGTTACGTTGCTCAAAACATATTGCTTCTCTAAAGCAATTTTGTGAAACTTCTAAAGAATTTGTGGGTTTTTCTTTTGGAAATCTGATTGTGGAAGCTTCATATTCATAAAATATTAATTTAAGAAACAAAATGTACTTTGTAGCTGCCGTTATCTGAGGACTAAGCCATGATGTACAACGGGTTTCAAAAACTCACCAGTGAAGATAGGAGCAAAGGAGACACTTTAAACTATTCTCTGTGTGATTATTTAAGTAAGACAAATGATATATAAATAACATTTAGTCTTAAAGACTTCAGGATAAGAATAATTTCCAATTCCTAGCATTGTTTTGTAAATAACTTGGCAAAAATCAATGAAGTTAATAGTAAGAACAGTGTATTTCCTAGAGACAGAGCATGGCATCTCTGATGTTCTGTACTAATAATACACTTATTGAGGGCTCACTACATTCCAGACACAATTTGAAACATTTTTATGCATTATGTCATATATCCTCAAAAGCACTATGATGTAGAAACTATTGTTATCCCCATTCTATAAATGAGGAAACTAGGGCACAAAAAGTTTAAGGGATTTGTCCAAGTTCCTATGGCTATTTGAAATTTCCACACTTAACTATTCTCTCAAACCAGCTTGGTAAGTGTATCAAGGAAGCATCATTGTCTCTTGCCAGCTATTTAAGCATCATCATCTGTCCAAGCCAAACACCATGTTTCTAGTTCTAAGTGAGTGCCCCTTCTGCCCTGAAAATTCAGTATGAGTTCTCCTCTCTTGAGTTGTTCCCCTCCATTCTTCTTCCTGGGTTTTAAGACACACAAAACACTTTTCCCAGGCCTGGGTATTGGGTGTAGCACTCCAGAATTTCTTTTCTTTGACAGCCCTGAGAGCAAACAAGCACATGCATTCTTTTTAGCATTTGTAAATTCTTATGGGGATAACCTAAATAATAAATAGGAAGACTTTAGTAAAGGCCTTAAATCTGCAATTCTCATGGTAGTGAGTCCTGACATAACTTCTTAGCTGGCAAAGCAGAATACTGCTTGTTTTCATTCTTTTTTTCCTGACAATAAAGTTCATTAATTCAGCATTTAATAAATAAAATTATTTTAGGGTATGCAATAGATATGATGGGATAGGCCATTCCAGGGCCCCTTACCAACAACAGTGTCATTTTAAAACAATCTTAAAGGAACCACAGATTGGGACTCCTTCACAATATTAATCCTGTTATTCACTTTCACAGACACTACCCCTCAGTTAATCTTCACAACAACCCAGAGAGGTATTATTATCTCCATTTTACTGATGAGAATTTGGGACTCAGAATAGTTAAATGACTTATTCATGATCAATCATTAAAGTAACAGAGCAGGGACATGGTTTGGGTCATCTGCTTCCAAATCCAGTGCTCTTTCACTAACCCACAGCTTTCATGTTAAGGAAGCTCCTGATCTTCCAGCAAAGATCAGATCTCAGTGGAGACCAGAGTGGATTTCCAGGAGCCAAGGTAGGAGGGGACTCAGGGTGAGAGCACCAGTCATGGAGGTGGGAAGGGGGAGCACATGTGAACAGAGAGAAGAGGCAAACAGAGGAGAAGGAGTTGGGAGAGGGTGGTCTCCAAGGGTAAAGGTTGCCTACTCAACTCTTACTCTAGGCCAGTCCTATCTCTGTCCCTCAGCCTATGGTGGGATGAGTCCACTGGATAGAGGTTTCTACCACAAGAAGAAGAAGCAGCCTTTCAAAATTCAAATCATATACATGTACATGTGCACCATATACAACCCACTCTAGTACAACCATATCCTAGACTAGTGACAGGGAATAAATATCAGTGGTGTCTACTTGTAAAATGAAGGTGAACAAATTTATCTTAAATATATATATATATATATTCTCTAATTTGGTGAAGTCCAGAGTTTACCCATGGTAAGATAACACATAAAAGTGTCTAGTTTACTCCAGAGACTTGGGTTCAGAAACATTGTCTATTTAGTTTGCTTTATAATTGCATAATGTAAAAATGTACCTAGTAAATGTATCAGTGAAGACCATGAAGATGGACTTCTACAAAGTGAGGCCATTTACCTAGTAGGCTCTAGGCATTCATGGGGCACTACCTGAGTGATTTTGATGGGGTGAGGGCTTGTTGAGTTTTCTACAATCTCCACAGGTTCTGGTGCTTTCCAAATATTTTCCTTCACTGTAATATCCACAGATGTGCTGTCACTGAAGGAATTCTCATTCTGGCCTCCCATGTCCTTCACTGAGACCACCAGATTATACGAAGGATTCTTAATGGGATCCAATTCCCGAGATCCTATGGAAAGTAGGAAAATAGAAAAAGAAATGTCTCTAAAGGTGACACAGATCTAAGACCCTTTTTCTGACTCAGTTGTCCTATGAGGGCATCACTTGACTTACCTTCTGAGGTAAGTGAAATTGCCCCTGTTTTGTTGTTGATCTGAAAGTACATGACATTGTTGATCTTGGGAAGCTGGATAACAATTTGATAAATAAGCTGGCCATTGGGAGTGGCTGGATCATCCAGGTCTGTAGCATTGACATACATGAAGGGCTTTCCTATTTAACAAAATGTACCCAGAAAAAAAGAGATATTAATTGAAATCCAAACCAACCATAGCCACTTTTACCTTCTAAGTGGCAGATATAGACTGGGGAAAGATGCCATAATTCATATCAGTGGGGAAATAAATCTTTATTCTGCTCCCTTCCCCTAGGATGGGGTTTCTTGAAGCATAGTCCAGGGAACTCTAGGGGTCTCTGAGAGTCTAAATTTATGCATGTGTAAAAGATCCACTCAAAGCACAAATTAATGCAATGGTTTTTAGAGTAAAGGAGTGAAAAGAAAAGAAAAGAAAAGAAAAAGGCATTGATATGGTTTCAACTTCCACATTGTAACCAGCCTTTAAGAGACCACCATTTGTGGAGTTTTGGTACAGTATCAAAAAATATCCATAATCATCTGAAGATGCTATTACAATACTCTTCCCTTTTCCAACTACATATCTGTGTGAGGCAAGTTTTTCCTCATATGTTTCAACCAAAACAGCATATAGCAACAAAATTAATACAGAAACAGACATGAGAATCCAATTGTTTTTGATTAATTTAAATATCAAAGACATTTGCAAAAATTAAAACAATGCCATTCTTCTTAATAACTCTTTTTGTATTTGAAAATATGGTTATTTTTCATTAAAGTGTGTTTATTCTTTTAAATGAATTAATAAATATTTTGAAGTTTCTCAGTTTTAATTTCTAATCTGATAAATATTGGTAGATATAACCGTGATGTACTGGAGCCAGCTTGTGAGACCCAATTGTTGAATTTCCAGCTTTGTGAACCAATTATTAACACCATTGGTAACTTAAAATAGTCCATGGTGGGAGTATTTTTACCACAGAAATTGGTAAATGCTACAAGCAGGACTTTTTGCCCCAGAGAGACCGCACTCCCTTATATATATAACCCATATATAACAACACTGTATACATCAAAAAGGTCTTTGGAGTCCTTAATAAGTTTTAAGAGAATACAGGAGCACTGAGACCAAGAGGTTTGAGAACCACTAATCTAGAAGATCCTATTAATGAAGACACAAAGGGGAAGACCTGAAAGATTCTTATTTAGCAGAGCTTATTTGTGAATTTTGGTATGTAATTTCAGGGACAGAGAGTGAAATTGTTCAACATAATAAAAAATATATTTTTCCTGAGTTATTGGAAGTGGGCATTAAAGAATGAGAGACTGAGAAGATAAAGCAGCATAGAGAAAAACTCAACAGTGAGTTGATGGAAACGGTTAAGACTCTTTCTGAGAATGCAGAAGCCTAATATTCATGTTTATTTTGTGCACTGTTATGATGTAATACTCCATCTCCTCAAATCTTCACTAAAGCCTGTGGCATGCATCTATGCCTTGATGAGGGGCTTTTGTGGAAATGAAGGTTAGAAGACTAGTGAATGGATGAGTCACAGGTTGGAAGAGAAAAAGAACTGGGAGCTAGCAGTGCCCATGAGAATGTAGTTTCCTGAGAGGGTGAAGGAGAGTGAGTTAATCTTTCCAAAGTGTTCTAAAGTGTTATAGAGCTCTACAGTGTTCTAAAGCTCACCCTAAAATAGTGGTTCTCAAATGGGGGTGATTTTGCCCACCAGGGGATTTGTGGCAATGTCCAAAAACATGTTTGTTGTCACAACTTGGGGTTGCTACTGGCATCTGGTGAGTAGATGTCAGAAATGCCACTAAATATCCTACAATGCACAGAATAGCACCTGACGAAAAAAAGAATTATCAGGCCCAAAATGTCGATGGTACAAAGGTTGAGAAACCATGCCCTGGAGTAATAGGGATAATAAAATAACTCCCAGATGATTGCTATGAAATTTGAATAAGATAGTAAGTGCTTAATAAGTGATAGCTACGGCTGTTAGCCACTCAAATATGACCTTTTGCTTGACATCCTTCCATTTCTTCATAAATATTTCCAGGCTCCTGCTGTTACCTGGGCGAGAATTCTGTCTTACTGAGCCTTCATACTTTGACTGGAGAAACACGGGTCGATTGTCATTGATGTCCTTCACTTCTATGGTGATGGGGACTGGGCCCTCCACTGTAGCTCCATGAGCATCCAGGGCTGAGACCTAATGTTGAAATGAAAAGGCAACCACCTTGGTGAGTCTGGACTTCACATCACACAACAAAAGTGACTTGAGAGAAATTAGAACTCAAAGAACAAATAACCTGGTGACTATAGGGGAGAAAGACACCCACAGAATCACAATTTGGGAGATGCTAAAATAGGGGCCCTCTAAGTTAAACCTGGCTAATCATGACTGTGTTTTTCCAGCAGTAGGGTATGCTGGACACTGTACATGCTTCTTTTGTACATAGCGGGAGTCTGAGAAATAAGAACACTTTGACCCTTGAGGCTATGGAAGAGTTATGTCTTCTTACCAGGCATTTTAGTGGTCAACCTGAAGCAGACAAAAAGCTTTTGCCTTATTCTTTTTCCCCACAATTAGCTCTGTACTATTCCTGCATATTCAGACACCAACCATGAAAACTAAGAGGGAAAGACAGAGAGAAGGGTCTCTCTAGTTAGCCTCTGACCATTGGTTATTCCTGCCTTTTGCAAGTTCCAAAGGAGCTCCATCCCAGCACTGATGTTACCTTCTTTGTGTGTCCAGAACCCACACAACAGATATAGGCAGATATCAGGAAAGTGCTGGCTTGGTTTTGATCCAGGTGCCTGAACATGGCCATACTTGGACAAGTAATGCCATCTGTAGGCCTTGGCAGTGTAAGTTGGGTTACTCTTGTGAAAAAGCCTAAAGAAGAAGGGACCTCTGCTATACCCCTCTGTAGTTGGTAAAAATAGACAAATGAAGTTTACAAAGTATTATTCCATTAATGTAAGGAGAGCCCTAACAGGATACAATGCAAGAGGTAAAAATGCCAGTGTTAACTTCCAGGACAAAGGGTTCTCAGAAATGTTTGAGTTAGGTTCCTTTTTCTGGTCTGAACTCACCTGGAGTTTATGAACAGCTCTTGTTTCCCTGTCCAGAGCTCTGCTGTGATACAAAAGTCCATCTTGTATATGAAATATTCCATCTGTTTCCCCACTTAGTTTAAAAGTCACAGCAGGAGGACTGGATTTAAACTGGGGAAAAGAAAAAATTAGATGAGGTTGTAAGAAAAAAACAATGTTATAGAATTTGTAGAAAGTCACCAATTTTAGGTAATGATTTCATCTGTACAATCATAAAATATGAACTTCTGAGCTTTTAAAGTGATACATTCAAAAAGTATGCTTGAACATTAACTATTTAACATTCAAAACACATTTCCCTGAAGAAAAAATATGTATGGTACAATTTAATATACTGACAAAAGTCTATTGATGCTATAAATTGTAATTGAAGGTAGATGAGATTTTTCTGGGAATATCTGAAAGCTATAACATTACTAGCTTCTAAGAAATATTTAGGTTAACTTTATTGCCAGGATAAAAGGATTTCATTTAGCATTTCTAAAAACTGTGACAAAGATTAAAAGATATTTTAATATTAAGGAATATAATTTAAAAATAGCTTTAACTTGATAAGATTCTAAATTGTCATATAGAATCTTGATAAGATTCTAAATTGTCATACAGAATCTGTCATATAGATTCTATATGACAATTGCTTTTTTTAAAATTAAAGTTCATTGGGGTGACAATGGTTAGTAAAGTTATATAGGTTTCAGGTGTACAAAAAAAATTCTGTAATACATCATCTATATATCACATTGTGTGTTCATCACCCAGAGTCAGTTCTCTTTCCATCACCATATATTTGATCTGGTTTCCCCTCATCTAGCACCCCCTTACCCTCAACCTCTGGTAACCACTAACCTATTGTCTGTGTCTATGAGTTTTTGTTTTTATTTGTTTGTCTTGTTCCTTTGTTGTTTTCAGTTTTATATACCATATATCAGTGTAATTATATGGTTCTCTACTGTTCTCTCTGACTTATCTCACTTAGCATTATAATTTCAAGATCCATTCATGTTGTCACAAATAGTACTATTTCATCTTTTTTTACGGCAGAATAGTATTCCATTGTGTATATATACCACCACTTCTTTATCCATTCATCTATCGAAGGACACTTTGGTTGTTTCCATGTCTTGGCCATGGTAAATAAAGTTGCAATTAACATCAGAGTACATATATCTTTATGCATAAATGTTTTCAGATTTTTTGGGGGTAGAGACCCAGGAAAGGGATTTCTGGGTCATATGGTAATTCTATTCTTAATTTTTTTGAGGAACCTCCACACTGCCTTCCATAACGGCTGCACCAGTCTGCATTCCCACCAACAGTGTATGAGGGTTCCTTTTTCTCCACAGCCTCTCCAACACTTGTTACTATTTGTCTTGTTGATGATAGCCATTCTAACTGGTGTGAGGTGATATCTCATTGTGGTTTTTATTTGCATTTCTCTGATGATTAGTGATGTTGAGCATCTTTTCATATGTCTATTGGCCATCTATATATCCTTTGGGAGAAATGTCTATTCAGGTCTTCTGCCCATTTTCTAAATTAGAAACCATTGACAAAATAAAGAGAGAACCAACTGAATGGGAAATTTTTGCAAACAACTCCTCTGATAAGGGGCTAATATCCAAAATATATAAAGAACTCATACAACTCAACAACAACAAAAACAAACAATCTTAATTACTTTGTCAAAAGTGAAGAAAATATCAACTACACACAAAGCTATATACTTTTAAGACCACGAGAATATAAAATTTACATAAAATGAAGCAGACATAAAAGTTTGACCTCATTAATAATTTTTAGTATAGTTTGCTTTTTATTAACAAATGAAAAATCAATAACAGCCAATGTTTCAGGATGCTGTAAAGGCTGTAAAGAAACATATTATTGATGGAAATGTAAATTAGCACAATACTTTTGGAAATAACTGAGGCATAAAATGTTTGTAGCCTTTGATAGTAAACATTACTAAACATAATTTAGTCTAAGGAAATATTTTTTAAACAGTAAACTACACACATGTAGTATAATTAGCCTTAATACTGGTAAAGTTGAAAATGCCTAAATGGTCAAAAAGAAAGATGATGAAACTATAGCACATAAATTTGATATAATTTTAATCATTAAAATTATGAAGCAGCATAAGAAAAATGTTATGATGTAAAGTAGCAAAAGGAGAATAAAAGAGTGAATCTAGACTGTGATTGTTACAGTACCATAAGTATTCATATCAGTGGGTAAGAAATAGAATTTTTTTTAAAAGTTGATGTGTTAAGTGGTTAGGAAAGTGGGTTAAGAGTTTTTTGTGATTGTTTGCTTATTGGTATTATTTTGTTTATATAATACATGAAAGTGTTATTATTTTATGTTTTAAATAAAAGTCCTGTATACAGTGGGAAAGGATTTACCAAAAAAATGCCCTATATAAAAGCAATGAGAAATTGGCAAAAATTGTAAATATCAACTTTTTCTGAATTGAATACTGATAAAATCCAAAGAGTGTTTATCTAAGAAAAAGACTACAACAAGAAGAACTAAGCTTTGTGGTTATTTTGCCTTGCCCTAATTTCATTGTCCTTTCTCAAGATATGCAGTAGTCTTGAAAACCAACAACCTCACAACCACTGTACTATGGAGGGAATAAAGTGGTTTGGAGTTTCCTAAATATCTCATCCTCAGAAAACTGTTATTATCTGCCTATGTCAAAGTTCCCTGGAAACATTTATTCACACGGCTTGTCTTTTTTTACATAACTCAGAGTTCACTCACTGCAAACAATGTTTCTCCTGGGGAACTTGTCAAAAATAATCACCAGCAATTGTTTAACATTGCAGCTGCCTGAGGCAATTGATGTAAACAAGAAGCTGACCAAAAAACTTAAAAGGCAAAGATAGGGAATGAGATGTCCCTAGAGGGCATTAAAAATCTCCAGTATATTCCTGAGAGTCTAGAAAACCACATTCATGAGTAGGGTTATGCATATGCCCAGGGAAGACTTGAGAAGGCCCTAATCTCTCACCTCTGTCCTTGAGGCTTTGCACAGCAGGAAGTGAAGGCTAAGGAGAAATTGTAAACTGCTTGTCACATTCTTGAAGGTGTGCCCAACATACACACACACACCCCCTTGGCAAAGGCTGGAAGACTTATTGGTTCAAGAATTTTAAGGAAATCTCAGTTCAATCATTAGCTGAACACTAAGCTAACTGAGCAGAGATTTCAATGGCCACACATGACAAAGAATACAGACTTTACAGTATTAGTTCAAGAAAGTCATTAAACATACAAATTGCAACGATACACCCTGGGAAGAGGAGGGGTTATGATTTCTAGAGTTGCCACATCATATTATTTAAAATGTCCAGTTTTCAACAAATGATTATGAGACATGCAACTGAAAAGAAAGGCCCATATACAGAAAAAGAAGCTGTCAGTAAAAACTGCCCCTGAAGAAACCCAGATGGTAAACTTACTAGATAAAAACTTCAAATTACCTACTTTAAATGGTTTCAAAAACTAAAGACACCATCTCTAAAGAACTATGAGAAAGTATGAGAACATTGTCTCACCAAATAGAGACTATCAAACACATATAAATGTCTGACTTATTTCACTCATATTTGGGATACAAAACTAAAAGCAACAAAGGAACAAGACAAACAAATAAAGAAGTGAAAACTCATAAACACAGGCAACAGTTTAGTGGTTACCAGAGGGTAAGAGGGGAGGGAGGATGAGGGTAAAGGGAGTCAAATACTTGGTGATAGAAGGAGAACTGACTCTGGGTGGTAAACACATAATGCAATATATAGATGATGTATTATAGAATTGTACACTTGAAACCTATGTTGTTTTGTTGACCACTGTCACCCCAATAAATTTTAATTTAAAAAGACAGAAATGATTTATAAAAAGATAAAAAAGAAATACTAGAGTTGACAAGTATAATAACTGAAATGAAAAATTGATTAGAAAGCTCTCAATGATAGACCTGTGCTAGCAGAAGAAAGAACCAATGAAATTAAAATAGATCAATTGAGCTTACCTACCCTGATGAAAATTTGTAAAAATGAAGAAATATTAAAAGAATTCTACAGACAATGGAATATCATCAAGCAAACATATGCATAACAGGAGTCATAGAAGGAAAGGAAAGAGTGAAAAGGGTAGAAAGATTATTTGGAGAAAGAATAAGTAAAAACCCCCCAAATTTGGGGAAAACATTAATCTACATATTCAAGAAGTTTGATAAACTCCAAATACAATTAACTTAGAGAGAACTGAACTTAGATACATCATAATCAAACACTTGAAAGACAAAGAGAGAACCTTGAAAATGCAAAGATTCATCATACACAATAAAATGAACAGATTATTTCTCATGGAAGCCAGAAAGCAGTGAAATGGCATATTCAAAGTGCTGAAAGAAAATGACTGCAAACTGAGAACTGTATATCAAACAAAAGTATCCTTCAAAATAAGGATGAAATTAATCTCTATTACTATTAGAAAAGAAAGACTTTAAAACAATGTGAATTTAAAACAAAAATTCTTACTAGAGACAAAAAAAATGACATTCTATAATCATACAAGGGTCAATTCATGAAGAAACTATAACAATTATAAACATGTATGTACCTACCAAGAGACTCCAAAATACATAAAGCAAAAACTGAAAATTGAAGGGAAAATATACAATTCAACAATAATCGTTGGTGACTTCAAAACTTCACTTTCAATAATGGATATAAGAGACAGAAAATCAACAAAGAAGTAGAAGGCTTGAACAGCACCATAAACCAACTAAAAGCTAACAGACATCTATAGAACACTCCATACAACAAAAGCGTAATACACGTTCTTTTCAAATATACATAGAACATTCTCCTGGATAGATCATATGTTAAGCCATAAAACAAGTCTCAATAAATTTTAAAGCACTGAAATTACATAAAATATGTTCTTTGACAACAATGTAATAAAATTAGAAACCAGTAGCAGTAGGATATATGGGTAAATCACAAATATGTGGAAATAACACACTCTAACAACCAACGCATCAAAGAGGAAATCAAAAAGGAAACTAGAAATTACATTTAGATAAATGAAAATAAAAACACAGCACACCAAACGTTATGGAATTCAGATTAAGCAGTAGTTTACCTCATTTTATTGTGTTTAACTTTGTTATGCATTACAGATATTGTGTTTTTTTACAAATTGAAGGTTTGTGGCAACCCTGTGTCAAGCAAGTCCATCATCGCCATTTTTCCAAACAGTGTTTGCTCACTTTGTCTTACAAAGTTACATTTTGGTAATTCTCTCAATATTTCAACTTTTTCATTATTATTATATTTGTTATGGTGATCTGTTATCAATCATCTTTGATGTTACTATTGTAACTGTTTTGGGACACCATGAACTGCCCCCATATAAGATGACAAACTGAATTAAATGTGTGTCTTCTGACTGCTCCACTGACTGGCCATTCCCTCACCTATTTCCCTCTCCTTGAGCCTCTCTGTTCTCTGAGACATAACAATATTAAAATGAGGCCAATTAGCAATGCTACAATAAGCTTTAAATCTTCAAGAGAAAAAAAGTAAATCTATGCAGAAAATTTCATTGTTGTCTTATTTTAAGAAATTGCTACAGCCATCCCTACCTTTAGCAACAATTACCCCGATCAGGGAGCAGCCATCAACATTGAGACAAGACCCTCCATCAGCAAAAGATTATGGCTCACTAAAGGCTCAGATTATTGTGAGTATTTTTTAGCAATAAAATATTTTTAAATTAAGGTATGTACATTTTTTTAGACATAATGCTATTGCACACTTAATAGACTACAATATAGTGTGAACCTAACTTTTATATGCACTGGGAAACCAAAAAATTCATGTAACTTGCTTTGTTGTGATAGTTGCTTTAATTATTATGGTTTGGATCCTAACCTGCAATATCTCCAAGCTGTAGCTGTAAATGCTTATTTAAAAAAAAGTTCTAGAATCAATAATCTTGCATCTTATTACTAAAATAAAAGGGGGAAATAAACAAACCCCAAAGCAAGCAGAAGGAAATAAAGATTAGCGTGGAATTAATAAAATGGAAAATGCAAAAACAAAGGAGAAAATCATCAAAACCAGAAGTTGATTTTTTGGAAAGGTCAACAAAATTAACAAATCATCTGGACTTACCAAGAAAAAAGAAACATACAAGATTCAAATAAGTAAAATCAGGAATGTAAGAAGGGACATCTTACCAAACTTATACAGAGATTTTATACATACCTATATATTTAAAGGAAATACTATACACATTTGTTTTCCCACAAATTAAAAAACTTAGGTGAAATGTATGAATCGATTTTCTATTTATTTTTAAAGATTTTTATTAAAAATATAGTTAACATACAATATATTAGCTTCAGGGGTCCATAGCTATTCAACATTTCTATACCCAAAGAAGGGATCACCATGGTAAGTCCATCAACCATCTGACACCATTTTCTGCTATCATAATATTATTGATTATATTCCCTATGCTGTATATTACATCCCCATGACTTATTTGTTTTATACTTGGAAATTTGGCCCTCTTATTTCCCTTCACCTTGCCCCCCTTTTAAATATTCAATCACAGTTGACATTCAATATTATTTTATATTAATTTCAGCATAGTGGTTAGACATTTATACAATTTAAGATGTTAAAGTTCCCACCTGGCACCATGCTAAGTTATTACATATCATTGACTATATTCCCTATGTTTTACTTTACATCCCCATGACTATTTTGTAATTACCAATTTGTACTTCTTAATCCCTTCACCTTCACCCTGCCCCCAGTGCTCTCACATCTATCACCCCAACAAATCTAATTCCCATCTTACACCATATATAGTTCATCAATATTATTCATGATATTCCTTGTGCTATACCCTACATCCCCCTAACTACTTTGTAACAACCAATTTGTACTTCTTAATCCCTTCCCATTTTTTCACCTAAACCCCAAAACCCCCTTTCATCTGGCAACCATCAAAATGTTCTCTGTATTTATGAGATTCTTCCTGTTTTATTTGTTTATTTTCTTCTTTAGATTTCACATATAAGCAAAATCATATTGCATCTGTCTTTCTATGTCTGACATACTCCACGAAGCACAAACCCTTCCAGATCCATCCATGCTGCCGCAGATGGCAAGAATCCATTCCATTCCATGGCCAAGCAACATTCCATTGTATATGTGTACCTCCTTCTCTTTATCCATTCTTCCATTGGTGAACACCCAGGCTGCCTCCACATCTTGACCATTATAAACAATGCTGCAATGAACATATGGATGCACATGTCCCCTTGAAGTAGCTTTCTGGGTTTCTTCAGGTAAATATCCAGAAGTAGGACTACTGGATCTTTCTTTGTTTATTGTGATAGCCTTTCTTTTAAACTCTATTTTGTCTTGTATAAGTATTGTTACCCCAGCATTTTTTTCCCATTTTCATAAAATATCTTTTTAATCCCTTTACTTGAAGTCTCTGTGTGTCTTTCAATCTGAAGTGTTTCTTGTACATAGCATATGTAAGGGTTTTGTTTCCTTATCCATTTAGACACACTATCTTTTGATTGGAGTATTTAATCCATTTATACTGACAGTGATTGTTGATAGGCATGTAGTTATTGCCATTTTATTGTTCATATTTTTATCCTTTTTCATCTCAAAGAAGTCCCTCTAACATTCCTTCTAATAACATTTTGGTGATGAACTCCTTTAGCTTTTTGGTGATGAACTCCTTTAGCTTTTTCTTGTTTGGGAAGCTCTTTATCTGTCCTTTGAATCAATGATAGCTTTTCTGGTGGTAGGTCCTAGCTTTTCATCACTTTTAATATTTCATGCAAACTTTCTGGCATGCAAAGTTTCTGTTGAGAAATCAGTTGACAGTCTTATGGGAGCTCCCTTGTAACTTATTAGCTGCCTTTCTGTTGCTGCTTTTAGGATTCTTTCATTGTCCTTAACCTTTGCCATGTCAATTATAATGTGTCTTAGTATGGGCCTGTTTGGGTTCATCTTGTTTGGGAATCTGCACTTCCAGGGCTTGTATGTCTATTTCCTTTACCAGGTTACAAAGGTTTTCTAATGAATCTAATCTGAAATGTCTGAATTCTTGTACAGACAAAAACTACCAAGACTGGAGAGATCCAAGATGGTCGAGTAGATAAATGCTATGTCTGCTTCCATTCCTTCTTTTTTTTTTTTTTTTTAATTTTTATTTTATTAAATTTATTGGGGTGACAATTGTTAGTAAAATTACATAGATTTCAGGTGTACAATTCTGTATTACATCATCTATAAATCCCATTGTGTGTTCATCACCCAGAGTCAGTTCTCCTTCCATCACCATATATTCGATCCCCCTTACCCTCATCTCCCACCCCCCACCCCCCGCCCCCCTTACCCTCTGGCAACCACTAAACTATTGTCTGTGTCTATGAGTTTCTGTTTCTCATTTGTTTGTCTTGTTCTTTTGTTGTTTTTGGTTTATATACCACATATCAGTGAAATCACATGGTTCTCTGCTTTTTCTGTCTGACTTGTTTCGCTCAGCATTACTCTCTCAAGATCCATCCATGTTGTCACAAATGTTCCTATATCATCTTTTCTTACTGCGAATAGTATTCCATTGTGTATATATACCACAACTTCTTTATCCATTCATCTATCGAAGGACATTTTGGTTGTTTCCATGTCTTGGCCACCGTAAACAAAGCTGCAATGAACATTGGAGCACACGTGTCTTTATCTCTAAATGTTTTCAGATTTTTTGGGTAGATACCCAGGAGAGGGATTGCTGGGTCATATGGCAATTCTATTCGTAATTCTTTGAGGAACCTCCACACTGCCTTCCATAACGGCTGCACCAGTCTGCATTCCCACCAACAGTGTATGAGGGTTCCTTTTTCTCCACAGCCTCTCCAACATTTGTTACTATTTGTCTTCTTGATGATCGCCATTCTGACTGGGGTGAGGTGATATCTCATTGTGGTTTTGATTTGCATTTCTCTAATGATTAGTGATGTTGTGCATTTTTAATATGTCTATTTGCCATTTGTATATCCTCTTGGAGAAATGTCTCTTCAAGTCCTCTGCCCATTTTTCTATTGTTTGGTTGTTTTATTGTTGTTGAGTTGCATGAGTTCCTTGTATATTCTGGATACTAGCCCCTTATCAGAGGTACTGTTTGCGAAAATCTTCTCGCTGTCAGTTGGTGGCCTCTTTATTTTGTCAATGGTTTCTTTCTCTGTGCAGAAGCTTTTAAGTTTCATATAGTCCCATTCGTTTATTTTAGCTTTTACTTCCATTGCCTTTGGAGTCAAGTTCATAAAATGCTCTTTGAACCCAAGGTCCATAAGTTTAGTACCTATGTTTTCTTCTATGCAGTTTATTGTGTCAGGTCTTATGCTTAAGTCTTTGATCCATTTTGAATTAACTTTGGTACATGGTGACAAATAGCAGTCCAGTTTCATTCTTTTGCACGTGGCTATCCAATTCTCCCAGCACCATTTATTGAAGAGGCTGTCTTTGCTCCATTGTATGTTTTTAGCTTCTTTGTCAAAAATTATCTGTCCATATTTATGTGGTTTTATTTCTGGGTTCTCAATTCTATTCCATTGGTCTATGTGTCTGTTTTTCTGCCAATACCATGCTGTTTTGATTATTGTAGCCCTGTAGTACAAGCCAAAGTCAGGAAGTGTGATACCTCCATTATTGTTCTTTTTTCTTAAGATTGCTTTGGCTATTCGGGGTCTTTTGTGGTTCCAAACAAATCTGATGATTTTTTGTTCTATTTCTTTAAAATATGCCAGTGGGATTTTGATGGGGATTGCATTGAATCTTTATATTGCTTTGGGTAATATGGCCATTTTAACTATGTTGATTCTTCTAATCCATGAGCACAGAATATCTTTCCATTTCTTTGTGTCTTCTTCAATTTCTTTCAAAAATGTCTTATAGTTTTCAGCATGTAGGTCTTTCACATCCTTGGTTAAGTTTATTCCTAGGTATTTTATTCTTTTTGTTGCCATTGCAAAAGGAATTGTTTTTTATTTCTTTTTCTGAGATTTCATTGTTAGTATATAGGAATGCAATGGACTTTTGTGCGTTGATTTTGTAGTAGGCAAGTTTACTATATTCGTTGATTGTTTCTAATAGTTTTTTTGGTGGAGTCTTTAGGGTTTTCTATATATAGCATCATGTCATCTGCAAAGAGTGATAATTTAACTTCTTCATTCCCAATTTGGATGCCTTTTATTTCTTTCTCTTGCCTGATTGCTCTGGCAAGGACTTCCAACACTATGTTGAAAAGCAGAGGTGATAGGGGACATCCCTGTCGTGTTCCTGAACGTAGAGCAAAGGGCTTCAGTTTTTCTCCATTAATTATGAGATTAGCAGAGGGCTTGTCATATATGGCCTTTATTATGTTAAGGTATTTTCCTTCTATACCCATTTTATTAAGTGTTTTAATCATAAATGGATGTTGTATCTTGTCAAATGCTTTTTCTGCATCAATTGATATAATCATATGATTTTTGTCCTTTATTTTGTTTATGTGATGTATCACATTGATGGATTTGCGGATGTTGAACCATCCTTGTGCCCGGGGATGAACCCCACTTGGTCGTGATGAATAATCTTTTTAACGCATTGTTGTATTCGATTTGCTAGAATTTTATTTAGGATTTTTGCATCGGTATTCATCAGAGATATTGGTCTG
Source organism: Rhinolophus sinicus (assembly GCF_036562045.2). Lineage (NCBI taxonomy): Eukaryota > Metazoa > Chordata > Mammalia > Chiroptera > Rhinolophidae > Rhinolophus > Rhinolophus sinicus. The sequence goes on along the minus strand of NC_133761.1, from coordinate 37,358,023 downwards.
TAGTTTTCTTTTTTTGTGCTGTCCTTACCAGGTTTTGGTATCAGGGTAATGTTGGCCTCATAAAATGAGTTAGGGAGTACTGTCTCTTCTTCAATTTTTGGAAGAGTTTGTGCAGAATTGGTATTAGATCCTCTTTGAAGGTTTGGTAGAATTCACTAGTGAAGCCATCTGGTCCCGGACTTTTGCTTTTGGGAAGGTTTTGGATGACTGATTCAATTTCGTTACTGGTGATCGGTCTGTTTAGATTTTCCAGTTCTTCATGGTTCAGCCTTGGAAGGCTATATGTTTCTAAGAACTTGTCCATTTCTTCTAGGTTGTTGAATTTGGTGGCATATAGTCCTTCATAGTATTCTTGGATGATCCTTTGTATTTCTGTGGTGACCGTGATAACTTCCCCTTTTACGTTTCTGATTTTGTTAATCAGTGTCTTCTCTCTTTTATCTTAGTAAGTCTAGCCAAGGGTTTGTCAATTTTGTTAATCTTTTCAAAGAACCAGCTCTTTGTCACATTAATTTTTTCTATTGTCTTTTTGTTCTCTATTTCATTTAGTTCTGCTCTAATTTTTGTTATTTCCTTTCTTCTGCTGACCTTGGGTTTTACTTGTTCTTCTTTTTCTAGTTCTTTAAGGTGTAACATGAGGTTATTTATTTGGGAGTTTTCTTGTTTCTTGAGATAGGCCTGTAATGAGATAAATTTCCCTCTTAAAACTGCTTTCGCTGCATCCCAAAAATTTTGGTAGGATGTATTTTCATTGTCATTTGTTTCTATGTATCTTTTGATCTCTCCTCTAATTTCTTCTTTGACCCAGTCCTTCTTTAAAAGTATGTTGTTTAATCTCCATGTATTTGTGTTTTTCCGCTTTCTTTTTACAGTTGATATCCAATTTCAAAGCCTTGTGATCAGAGAATATGCATGGTATGATTTCAATCTTCTTAAATTTGTTGAGACTGATTTTATGTCCCAATATATGGTCTATCCTTGAGAATGTTCCATGTACACTAGAAAAGAATGTATAGTCTGATGTTTTAGGATGAAGTGCTCTATAAATGTCAATTATGTCCATTTCATCTAATGTGTCATTTAGGGCTACTATTTCGTTATTTATTTTCTGTTTGGATGATCTATCCATAGCTGTCAATGATGTATTTAAGTCCCCTAGTATAATTGTGTTTTGGTCAATTTCTCCCTTTAGTTCTGTTAGTAGTTGCTTGGTGTATTTCGGTGCTCCCTGATTGGGGGCATAAATATTGATGACTGTTATGTCTTCTTGTTGTACAGTCCCTTCACCATTATGAAATGTCCATCTTTGTCTCTTGTTATCTTTTTCACCTTGAAGTCTGTTTCATCTGATATCATTATGGCTACACCTGATTTTCTCTGGGTACCATTTGCTTGGAGTGTCAATTTCCACCCTTTCACTTTGAGTCTATGCTTGTCCTTGTAGCTGAGATGTGTCTCTTGGAGACAGCATATGGTTGGGTTTAGTTTTTGATCCAATCTGCTACTCTGTGCCTTTTTATTGGTGAGTTCAGTCCATTTACATTTAGGGTGATTATTGATATGTGAGGATTTCCTGTCATTCTATCTTTAGTTTTCTGGTAAGGCTGTGTCTCCATTGTTTCTTTGCCTTTTTGTTGTTGTCTATTATTTCTGTGTGGTGGTATTCTATGATGTTTCCCTCTGTTTCTTCTTTTATTTCAGTATATATTTCAATTCTGGATTTATTTTGAGTGGTTACCCTTAAGTTTATGTACAAGAAAGTTTGATATTTAGAGTATTCCATTTTCTTCAGCACGCTTACTTTCTCCATTCCCATATTCTGGTTCAGGCCTTTACTCTCCCCCTTTTTGAGTTGTGGTTGCCACAAATTGTCCCTGTTGATGGTGGTCGAATAGCCTCCTTTAGTATTTCTTGTAGTGCAGGTCGTGTATATAGAAAATTCCCTCAGCACTGTATGTCTGGAAAGGTCTTTATTCCTCCTTCATATCTAAAGGATATCTTTGCTGGATTTATTATTCTTGGCTCATGGTTTCTCTCTTTCAATAGTTTGAATATTTGGTTCCACTCCCTCCTGGCTTGTAGAGTTTCTGCTGAAAAATCTGATGATAATCTAATGGGCTTTCCTTTGTAAGTTACCGTCTTCTTTTTTCTGGCTGCCTTGAGGATTCTTTCTTTGTCGTTGATTTTAGACAGCTTCAATACAATGTGCCTTGGAGAAGGTCTGTTGGGATTGAGGTAACTAGGTGTTCTATTTGCTTTTTGGATTCGAGGGTCCAGTTCTGTCCACAAATTTGGGAAGTTCTCATTGACAATTTGTTTGAATATATTCTCTGTTCCCTTCTCTCTTTCTTCTCCTTCTGGTATGCCCATTATTCTTATATTGCTCTTTCTGATGGAGTCAGAAAGTTCTTGTAGAGTTCTTTCATTTCTTTTAAGTCTCAAGTCTCTTTCTTCTTCAATTTGTGTCATTTCCAGGTTTCTATCTTCGATGTCACTGATTCTTTCCTCCATCTGGTCAACTCTACTACCTAAGCTGGTTATTTCATTCTTAATTTCTTCTATTGAGTTCTTAATCTCCAGAAATTCTATTTGGTTCTTTTTTAAGATTTCAATCTCTTTCGTAAAATGCTCATGCTGTTCTTTGATTGAGTTTCTGAGTTCATTTAACTGCCTATCTGTGTTTTCTTGTATCTCGTTGAGTTTTTTCAGAACTGCAATCTTGAATTCTCTGTCATTTAAGTCACATATTTCTGTATCTTTAAGTGCCTTCTCTGGAGATTTTTCACTTTCTTTCTGAGCTATCTTGTTGCCTTGGTTATTCATGGCGATTACTGGTTTACTATTTCTCTTCCTAGACATCTACAGGAGTGACTTCTGCAACAGGTTGATAGGAAGCGGTTTTTCTTTTGTTTGCCAGTACTTGTTGGTAGAATGTTTTATTATTTCTCCAACTGCAACTTATTTTTCTTCTCCCACACGGTAGTGCTATGTTTTCTCTGCACTATTCCCACTTCTCACACAGTGGGGGGATTCCCTGGGAGACGGGCTTCTCCTCAGTTAATAGTTCGTCTAGGTCACAGGGCGCAGTGTCCCGGTGGGTATGCGGAGAGCTTTTGATGTTTCAAAGCTCTTCCAGCTCCTGATTCAGAGCCCGTATATTTCAGCAGTTCTGTTTACTCCTGCAGGGATCCACCCAGATAGGTGGGGTCAGGGGTGGGGTGAGTTGTGAGAGGTGGCCCAGAGCAATGGCGGCGACCACCACCACAGCCGGTCCTGCTTCCACAGATCTCTCCCCTTTGCTGGAACTAGTTGGGCTGTGAATTTGTTTTTGCGGTCCACAGTTCTCAAAACAGCAAATTTTCTGTTGTTTTGATCTGACACTGCTACTGTTTCGCTTCTAGCACCGGGCAGGTGGGGCGGGGCGAGCTCTGGGAGGGGAGGGAGGGGGCGGCTAGTCTCAGTGCCTAAGGCTCCGTTCTCTGCTCGGCAGTGCGGGCTTAAACCACCGTTTCAGCCTTTTTCCCTCAGTCTTTTCTCCGAGGTCTCTGCCGTGAGCGTTGGGTTCAGCCGTGTTATATGCTGTCCCCTCAGCCCTGTGGAGCCCTGGCGGAGCCCTAGCATTCCGATCTCCCACAGCTGCGGTAGTTCCAGGAAGCAGCGAGATCGGCGCACTGAGCTAGGTCTGTGTCCTGCGCCCACGCGGCTCGGTCTCCGTGCACTTCTCCCTTTCCTCCTCCCTCCACTCGCGCGAATCTCCCACCTGTAGGTGATTTCAGTCGGTGGTGGGCCTCTTCGTCTTGCCTGTCTGCTGTGCAGGGAGTCCTTTGTGGAGTTTTTGTTGTTCGATTCTTTGTAAATTCCAGGGGAGCTTTACAGAGGCTCACCTCACGCCGCCATTTTTCCGGAAGTCCTATGTCTGCTACCTTTCATGAGCACATTAAAATTGCAACTAAATTATAGAAAAATCAACCTGAAGACCTACCTGAAGACTGGCTGAACAACAGTTTTATAACTAAGGATGCAAAGAAAAAGCTACGTCAAGACTGGAAGAAGCAGAACAGGCCCGCCCCACACCTCCATGTGGCCGTTGAGAATTGGGAGGGATATCACAGCTACAGAGGTCCCCCCAAGAGGAACAAGGGAACCCAGCCCCACATCAGGCTCCCCAGCTCAAAGTACTGGTTCAGGGAAAAGTAGCACTGCAATATCTGGTTGTGAAAAACAGTGGGGATTGCAACCAGCTAGGTGGAATGGAAAGCTGCGGGGAAACCCTGCCATCCCCTTAAAGGGCCCACACACAGCCTCTCTTACTCGCAGACACTCACCCTGGGCTCCAGTGGAGGAACAGTGACTCAGGGTACATCAGAGATATATGGGGACAGACTGAGTTCTGTCGCTTTAGGGCAAGGACTGGAGGGACAGTCACCATTTTCCCTGTGTTGGGACCTTCTCCTGTGCAGCTGGCAAAGGGGTGCCATCTTCCCTGTATTGAGCCCTGCTCCCACGCCCATGGCCAAATCTGAATCTGAGTTAGTCTGGAGAACTGTGCTGCTCCACCCTGCTGACTTCCTGGGACTCCACCCTACATAACTTCCCCAACATCAGAGGCACTTTCTCTGTAACAAGCCAGTCCTGCCCACATTACAGTGTTTCTTAGACAACAATTGGGTCTGCAGTCACCATGTGGTGGTGATTGGCCTTGGTGGCTCTGAGACATTTGCTGAGTAGAACCAGGCTCACCACTGACACCAAACCAGAATCTACATAGACCTGATGAACACCACTTGTCCCACCCTGGTGACTCCCTGAGGCCTTTTCCTCACCCAACTCACATATCACACAAGGTTCTATCAGTGGCTGAGACTTACAGGAGCCAGCAGGTGGCAGCAGGCCTCAGAAGGCCTTGGACTTTTTGCAGGTCTACCCCAGGCCCAGTACTGGTGGGAGCCATTCTGAGATCACAGCGTGGCCTCTCCACATGCTTCCAAGTTGAGAACAGGAAGTAAACAACTGCAGGTCACTTTGTAGCATTTACCAGGCAGTCCCCAGTCAGTCACAGGCAGAGAGTGACCTGAACCTGCGTTGGAGCCCCTCCCAAAAAACCCCAGAACCAACATACTTGGAGGCTGGCTTCAGACAACAGCAGAGCACCACCCAATTGTCTCTACAAGCAGCACACACAAAGGGTAGTCTCAACAGGAACTAGAGCCTGCTGGGATAAATTACTCAAAGTGGGGAAAGCCCACACACAGCATCCCCTAAGCTGTGGACATGGCCAAACCCCACAGCCAGTCAGCCTGAGTGTCAATCCCATCCACTGATGTGGCAATAGAAAGGCTCAAATACAAGATCTGACAATTAAGTTCATGAATTTGTTACAACGATATTGCTAACCTTTTTTCTTATCAGAGGGATTATTCATTATGAATTTGTACCAACTGGATAGTTAACCAAGTTTACTATTTGGAAGTGCTGAAAAGGCTGCGTGGAAAAGTTAGACAAAAATGATCTGAGCTTTTTGCCAATAATTCATGGCTCTTGCATCACGACAATGTACTAACTCACATGGCACACTGTCTGTGAGGGAGTTTTAGCCAGTAAACAAATAACAATGTTGGAACACCCTCCCTACTCACCTGATCTGGCCCCCAATGATTTCTTTCTTTACCCAAAGATAAAGGAAATATTGAAAGGAAGACATTTTGATGACATTCAGGACATCAAGGGTAATACGACAACAGCTCTGAGGCCATTCCAGAAAAAGAGTTCCAGGATTGCTTTGAAGTGTGGACTAGGTACTGGCATTGGTGCATAGCTTCCCAAGGGGAGTACTTCAAAGGTGACCATACAGATATTCAGAGATGAAGTATGTAGCACATTTTCTAGGATGAGTTCGCAAACATACTTGTCAGATATTGTATAATAGGAGTGCGCACACAACCCACTCCTGGAGCATCTGGCACTGGTGGCCAGGGCGCCTGTTCCAGAACCCCACAAGGCATCTACTACCTAAAGCCAGCCAGTTAAAACTGGGAGATGTAACCAATCTACCTAACACATGGAAACAAACAGAGAGGCAACCAAAATGAGGAAACAAAGAAACACATCCCAAATGAAAGAACAAGAGAAAACTCCAGAAAAAGAACTAAACAACATGGAGGCAAGCAACCTACCAGATACAGTGTTTAAAATGATGGTTATCAGGATGCTCAAGGAACTTAGTCAGAACTTTGAGAAAGAGATAGCAAGCATAAAAAAGGACATAGAAACTATAAAAAAGAACCAGTCAGAAGTGAAGAATACAATAACTGAAATGAAGAATGCACTAGAAGGAATCACCAGCCAAAAAGATGAAGTAGGGGATCAAATCAATGATTTGGAAGATAAGATAGCAGAAAACGTCCAATCAGAAAAACAAAAAGAAAAATGAATCCAAAAATTGAGGATAATTGAAGGGGCCTCTGAGCCAATATCAAGCATAACAACATTCCCATCATAGGGGTACCACAAGGACAAGAGAAAGAGCAATAGATTGAGAACCTATTTGAAGAAATAATGACTGAAAACTTTCTTAACCTGGTGAAGGAAATAGACATACAAGTCCCAGAAGTGCAGAGAGTCCCATACAAGATGAACCCAAACAAGCACATACCAATACACGTTATAATTAAAATGGCAAAGGTTAAGGACAAAGAGAGAATCATAAAAACAGCAACAGAAAAGCAACTAGTAACTTAGGAGTTCTCATAAGACTGTCTAGGATTTCCAGGCAGAAATTCCCACACGTTCTCAGGAATTTTTTTCACTTTCCCATTCCTGAACCCTGAGATACAAACTGTTTTCTGTTCTCCACGATGAATCATTTCTACAAAGTGATGGCCAATGCTACCAACCACTTGGGTTCAAGGAGCCAATTTTCCCGATCTCCCGACCAACTTTTCTCAGGATTCGGGAACAGGAAAGCGAAAAAATTTTCCAAGAACAGGCGGGAATTCCCACCCAGAAACCCTAAGGCTGTCAACTTTCTCAAAAGAAATTTTGCAGGCCAGAAGGAATTTGCACAAAATAGTCAAAGTGATAAAAAGAAAGGATCTACAACCAAGAGTACTCTAGTCAGCAAAGCTATCATTTAGAATTGAAAGACTGATAAAGAGCTTCCTAGATAAGAAAATGCTAAAGGAGTCTATCATCACCAAACCAGCATTACAAGGAATATTAGAGGGACATTTCTAAGATTTAAAAAAAAAAGTAAAAAAATATGAATAGTAAAATGGCAATAGCTACATATCTCTCAACAATTACTTTCAATGTAAATGGCTTAAGTGCTCCAATGAGAAAATAGCACATCTGAATGGATAAAGAAACAATATCCTTACATATGCTGCCTAGAAGAGATTCACCTCAGCTTGAAAGATACACACAGACTGAAAGTAAAGGGATACACAAAGATATTTTATGAAAATGGAAATTAAAAAAAAAAAGCTGGGTAACAATACTTATACCAGACAAAATAGAGTTCAAAAGAGGGGCTATCATAAGAAACAAAGAAGAATCCAGTAATCCCACTTCTGGGTATTCATCTGAAGAAACCCAGAAGGCTACTTCGAGGGGATGTGCAATTCATATGTTCATTGCAGCGTTGTTTATAATGGTCAAAATGTGGAGGTAGCCTGGGTTTCTATTGATGGGTGAATTGATAAAGAGTAGGTGGTACATATATATAGTGGAATATTGTTCGGCCATAGAGTGGAATGGATTCTTGCCATGTGTAGCTGTATGGATGGATCTGGAGGGTATTGTGCTGAGTGGAGTATGTCATACAGAGAAAGACAGATGCACTGTAATTTTGCTTATATGTGAAATCTAAAGAAAAAATAAACAAACAAAACAGAAACAAACTCATAGATACAGAAAATATATTGATGGTTACCAGATGAAAGGGGGTGGGGGTGAGTAAAAAAGAGGAAGGGATTAAGGACAAACTGGTTGTTACACAGTAGTAATGGGAATGTAGGGTATACCGTAAGGAATATCATCAATAATATTATAATAACTAGGTATGGTGTCAGATGGGTACTAGATTTATCAGGGTGATAGATGGGAGGATATTGGGGAGCAGGGTGAAAAAAGTGAAGGGATTAAGAAATACAAATTAGTAGTTACAAAATAGTCAGGGAATGTAAAGTGAAGCATAGGAAATATAGTCAATGATATGGTAATAACCATGCACAGTGCCAGATGGCTACCAAACTAGTCAGGGTAATCACATCATAAATTATATAAATGTTTAACTACTATGCTGTACACCTGAAATTAATATAAAATAATATTGAATGTCAAGTCTAATTGATATTTTTTTTAAATGGGGCAGGTGAAATGGTGAAGGGGAATAAGAGATCCAAATTTCCAGGTATAAAACAAATAAGTTATGGGGATATAATATACAGCACAGGGAATATAATCAATAATATTGTGATAGCATGGTACAGTGTCAGATGGTTGCTGGACTTGTTATGGTGATCACTTCTTTAGGTATATAAATATTTATAACTATGGTATACACCTGAAACTAATATAGTGTTATATGTTAGCTATATTTTTAATAAAAATCTTTAAAAACAACTACCAAGACTGACTCAAGAATAAATAGAAAACCTGAATAGCACTATAACTCGTAAAGAGATTGAATTAATAATCAAAAAAGTTCCCACAAAGGAAAGCCTAGGACCAGTGGCTTCACTTTTGAATTCTACCTAATGTATAATGAAGAATTAACACCAAACCTTCACAAATGCTTCAAAGAAGTAGAAAAATAATTAACGTTTCTCCCCTCATTCTATGAGGCCAGTATCATCCTGATATGCAAACTCAAAAAGACAATATAATAAAACTATAGACCAATATCTCTTATGAATAAAGATGCAAAAGTCTTAAAAAAAATACTAGAAACATGAATCCAGCAACATATAAAAAGATTATATACCACAACCAAGTGGAATTTATCCCAGAATACTAGGCTGGTTCACCATCTAAATATTAATTAATTTAATGCTGCAAAACCAAATGAGTATCTCAATAAAGGCAGAAAAACATTTGACAAAAATACAACATCATTTCATGGTAAAAATATTCAGCAAACTAGGAATAGATGGTAACTTCATTAACCTAATAAAAGCCTTCTAAGAAAAACCCACAGTTAACGTTATACTTAATGGTGAGACACTGAAAGTTCTCCCCATACGATCAGAAAGAAGAAAAAGAAGCCCAATCTTGTCACTTCTAAATAACATTGCACTTCAGGTCCTAGGGAAGAAAAAGAAATAAAAGGCATCCACATTGAAAATAAAGAAGCAAAACTACCTCTATAGGCAGATTACATAACCTTACATATGGAGAATCCTAAAGAATCTAAAAATTTTTATTACAGCTAATTAATGAATCCAGTAAGTTTTCAGGATAAAAGACCTATATACAAAAATCAATTGTATTTCTGTACACTAACAAAGAACAATCTGAATATGATATTAAGAGAACAATTCCATTTACAATAAGATCAAAAAAAATAACATACTTCAGAATAAATTTAATAAAAGACATAGAAGATTTGTAAACTGAAAACTATGAAGTATTGTTGAACTAAATTAAAGATGATCTAAATAAATGGAAAATATCTCATGTTCAAGGATTTTAAAACATATTAAAGAATAAAAAATAAGTATTAATATTATTAAGATGAGACAATGCTGAGCACAATCCTTATTAAAATTACAGTTGTCTTGTATGTAGAACTGACAAGATGATCCTAAAACTTGTATGAATAGCCAATAATAAAAAAGCAGAAAAAATTGGAGGATGTAGCACTGCCCTATTTCAAAATTTACTACAAACCTACAGTATTCAAAAGAGTGTGGTAGCATAAAGATAGTTATATGGATCGATGGAATCAAATCCCTAGTCCAGAAATAAACTTTTACATTTATGGTCAATTAATTTCTGATGAAGGTGTTAATATAATTCAAAGGGGAAAGACAGTGTTTTCAACAAATGGTGCTGGAACAACTGGAGATCAACATGGAGAAGAATAAAGTTGGACCCCTATCTGACACCATACACAAAAATTAACTAAAAGTAGATCAAAGGTCTAAATGTAAAAAGTAAAACTATAAAACTCTGGGAAGAATTTACAGGCATAAATCTTCATGATTCTGGATGAGGCAACAGTTTCTTAGATGTGACATCAAAGAAAACAAACAACAGAAGAAGAAAAAATAAGTTGAACATCAAAATTAAAAGGTTTTGTGTTTCAAATGACACTATTAAGAAACTGAAAAGATAACCTAAAGAATGTGAGAAAATATTTGTAAATCATATATCTAATAAGGAACTTATATGGAGAATATATAAAGGGCTCTTACAACAGTAAAAAGACAAATAGCTCAATTGAAAATTAGGAAAAGGATTTGATTAGACATTTCTCCAAAGAAGATATACAAATAGCCAATAAGCATACGAAAAGATACTCAATAGCATTAGTCACTAGGGAAACACAAACACAAACCACAAAGAAATACCACTTCACTCCCATTAGGATAGCTATAATAATGAAAAAAAAACACACACATAGATAATAATGAGTGTTAGCAAGGATATGGAGAAGTTAGAACCCTTATACAATGCTGATGGGAATATAAAATAACTTAGTTGCTTTGGAGAACAGTTTCCTAGTTTCTCAAAAAGTTAAACATTGAATTAAATATGTATGACTCAGCAATTTCACTCTTAGGTATATATCCAAGAGAACCGAAAACATATCTTCTCAAAAAGTTGTACATGAATGTCCATAATAGCATTTATTATTCATAACAGCCGTAAATGTCCATCAATTGATAAATGGATATTCAAAATGCGCTATAGCTATACAATGGAATATTATTCTGCACTCCTTGTTTGACCCCTTCAGTGGCATCTTGCAGCCTACCACAGGATAAAGGCCAGTCCAGCCCCTGCTGACCTCAGCAGCCTCACCTTTGACTGCATAGCACCTCCCACCCTAAACCATGGACCACCTGTCATCTTTCACTTTTTTGCTAAATGCACACCCTCATGCTTTTTACCATGCTACACTCAGGGCCTGCTTTCTGTTTGTGAGCACCTGCTCATCTTTGAATACTCAGTTCAGGGGTCAATGAAACCTTTTCTGTTCACCCACGACCATCCTCCTTTAAAACCCATCACCCTTCTTTCACCTGCATTTTGTCCCACCAGACTGCAACCACAATCCTTCATTATATGTGTTGGCATACTTGTTAGTTTTTTTTCTCCTACCCTGTGAGTTCAGTAGGGGTAGGAACGTTGTCAGAGTCATCTCATATCCCCATACTTACCATAGGGCCTTGTACACAGCAGGTACTTCATACATGGTAAATAAAAGAAAATGAATGTGTGCCTAGCCCACAAAGTTCTTATCAGCTTATGAAGCATAAAATACATAAATGAAAGGAATAAAAAATGTAAAAGAGAGTCTACAACTAAGCGCCCACTGGCAAGACAAAGTAAGTAAACAACATCATCTTATTTTTCCCCCCTTCATCCGCCTTCCCCCACCACTCGGTTCAAACTGTTGTTTCTCATTCTAGTTGTAGGACACAGCTCCCTGGCCCATGCTGGTATTATGAGCCTTGCGCTCTCCTACCTGCCCCCAGCTGAGGCAGTTGGTCACCAGTCGTTGGTTGGCTACTCATGCCAGCAAACGGTAGCCCACAGCAGCAGCACACAGCAGCCCATGGCAGCTTACACCAAGCTCTGGCTGCTCATGGCAGCCCAGTTCCAGGTACAGCCATTGTTCATAATCTTACCTGTAGAGGGTGCAATTCACTGGCCCATGGGGGAATTGAACCAGCGACCTCAGCATTAGAAGCACAGAGCTCCAACCACCTGAGCCACCAGGCCAGCCCAACAAGATCATCTCTTAGGTGAGGCCCTACCATAGACTCCTAAAAGTGCCCTACATCCTCTCTTTCTCTCCCCAGTTTGTAGCCAAAGCAGTATTTCGCAAATGGAAACTTGATTCAGACCCATTGTTTTTGGGAGAAAACCTAAGAACGTTAGAAGTCAGGACCCTTCCTCCTCTCCCACCTTCTTGTTTTTGCTCCCCAGGCACACTGGCCTTCTGCCAGCCCTTGGCCCTGCCCTCTCCCAGAACAGGGCAGGTGTCTATGCTGTGCCATTGCTGGGACACTCTTCTCTCCCTTCCTCTCCAGGTGAATTCCTACCAGCCTCCAACTCACAAAGCATTTGCGTCTCCCTCCCTGCCAGACTTCCTGGACTGAAGAGGTCAAGGCTTCTATAACACCCCTCACAACCAGGCTGGAGAGAGACACTCCTGCTAGCCAAACTCTGGGGCCCTTTGCGCTAATCTGCACTAATACCAAATGAGAGAAGAAGCATGAGGCAGCTTTCAATCTCTTCTCTATGGACAGAGCTGTCCAACAAAACAACGGAAGGAATCTACCTTAGAAGGTAGTTTAGCAACCCTCTGTAGCTCTCCAGGTGTGTGGGGGAGTGGGAGTCATAGGTACCCCCCAGAGGATCATCAAAGCACCCTCAATACTCCAAGGCTAAGTGGGCTTCCCCATGGGATTTCTGGTAAATGCATGTTTTTCTCCCTCTCCAATACATTTCAGGATTATTTCAGAGCCCTTTATAGATGAAGTCTCTCACTCCTACCTGCAGGACACCCCTCAATCCAATGCTTTTCTCAGTTACCTAAGTAAAGGAAATGATTGCCTCCCAGTGAGCCATAAGCAAGAGCCCAGGCCTAGGCTCAGAGGCAGTGGTGATGAAAAGCAAGTCTTTGGCCAGACAAAGAGGCCATTCCAGCACGACTCCAGAGAACCCACATCTTCAAACACTTCAAGCAACAAACACATCAAACCTACAGTCCAATTATCAGATGGCCATATCTCTCCAGAAACTGGTTCCCATCCCATCCTTGAGGAGATGTAGAGTCTATAGGCAACAAGATCCCCGCTCCCAGAATGGGAGAACTCTCCCCAGACACAGCTGAGTGAGTCCAAATGAGGATGCCAGGTTCAACACCTTACACAATTGAGGCCACCCGTCTCCCTGATTAACTTATATTCTGAAATCATGCTTGATAATGAGAACTGACATGGCTCTATTTTATTTTCTGCTGCATAATAGATAAGATTAAAAGTCCACTGAGAAAGCATGAGAAATAAAGATAACAGTGATGAAGAGTAGTCATTACCTGGAATATGATTTGACTCTCTTCTTGGCCTTCAAAAATAGAAAATGTCATGGGTTTCAGAGGTCCACTAAACTTCCCTTCTTGGCCATATCCAGTTGTCTGTTAAAAAAGAAATTAAAATTAGCATCATCATTTATTATGAATGCATATGTGTCACTTGCTGATTTCATTATGGCTTCCAGAACTGATATATGAAACGTAAGATTTTAACCTAGCTCAAAACAATGTGAAATCCAGCCAAAAATGGCAGAACAAAGTCTAGTATTTGTTGAGGCTCTACTATGCGAGTTTCAGGATGGCATGCTATGAGCCTTGCATTGCTTTTCTCATTTAACCATTCAGGTAATAGCACTGTAGGGAGAATAGTAACTCCCATGGTACAGATGAGGCTCAGAGAGATTAAGCTACTTGCTCAGAGTAAAATTCGGAAGTGGCTGACACAGCATATACATGTGGATCTAACTGAACAAAAGCTCATGACCTTACCATAGTGCCATTCTGCCTTCTAAATTCTAGATGGTTTTATACCAACTTCTTAAAACACCACCCTTCACTTCTATTAGCTTATAAGGAAATTCATGGAAGATTCCCAGAACTCCTGGAGAGATTCACAGTCTCTCCATGGACAATTGAATTTATAAGGAAAAAAAAGAAATATGCAGATGTGTTTAGTGGAATGCTTGCTTGGCACATAGTTACATGGTAAATTTTTAAAAGATTACTATTTTTACCCAAAGCAATATACAGATTTAAAGCAATCCCAATCAAAATCCCAATGGCATTTTTTTTTAAGAAATAGAACAAAAAATCATCAGATTTCTATGAAAACACAAAAGACCCTGAATAGCCAAAGCAATCCTAAAAAAAAAGAACAATACTGGAGGTATCACACTCCCTGATTTCAACTTGTACTACAGGGCAACAATAATCAAATTTGTATGTTACTGGCAGAAAAACAGACACACAGACCAATGGAATAGAATTGATTGAGAACCCAGAAATAAACCCACATAAATATGGACAGATAATTTTTGACAAAGAAGCAAGAAATATACAATGGATAAAAGACAGCCTCTTCAATAAATGGTGCTGGGGGAATTGGAAAGCCACGTGCAGAAGAACAAAACTAGACTGCTATCTGTCACTATGTACAAAAATTAATTCGAGATGGATCAAAGACCTAAACATAAAACCTGAAACAATAAACTGCATAGAAGAAAACATGGGTACTAAACTTATGAACCTTGGGTTCCAAAAGCATTTTATGAATTTGACTCCTAAAGGCAAGGGAAGTAAAAACTGAAATAAAAGAATGGACCTATATCAAACTATAAAGCTTCTGCACAGCAAAAGAAACCATCGACAAAATTAAGAGGCAACCAATTGAATGGGAGAAGATTTTTGCAAATGCCTCTGATAAGGGGCTAATATCCAAAATATACAAGGAATTCGTACAACTCAACAACAACAAAAACAAACAAACCAATTGAAAAATGGGCAGAGGACCTAAAGAGACATTTCTCCAAAGAGGACATACAAATGGCAAATAGACATATGAAAAAATGCTCAACATCACTAATCGTCAGAGAAATGCAAAAAAAACTACAATGAGATATCACCTCACACTAGTTAGAATGGCTATCATCAACAAGACAAATAGTAACAAGTGTTGGAGAGGCTGTGGAGAGAAAGTAACCCTCATACACTGTTGGTGGGAATGCAGACTGGTGCAGCCGTTGTGGAAGGCAGTGTGGAGGTTCCTCAAAAAATTAAGAATAGAGTTACCATATGACCCCACAGTCCCTCTGGGTATCTACCTGAAAAATCTGAAAACATTTATATGTAAAAACATATGTGCTCCAATGTTCATTGCAGCTTTATAGTTTGATATAGTTTGATATTGTTGCCAAGACATGGAAACAACTAAAGTGTCCTTTGATAGATGAATGGGTGAAGAAGTTGTGGTATATATACACAATGGAATACTATTCGGCCATAAGAAAAAATGAAATAATGCCATTTGCGACAACATGGATGGATCTTGAAATTATAATGCTAAGTGAAATGAGTCAGACATAAAAAGTAGAGAAACATGTGATTTCACTGATATATGGTATATAGAACTAAACAACGAAAGAACAAGACAACCAAATGAAGAAACAAATACTCATAGACATCAACAATAGTTTAGTGGTTGCAAGAGGGTAAGGGGGGTGGAGGTTCTAGAAGAGGTAAATGGGTTCAAATATGTGGTGATGGAAGGAGAACTGACTCTGGGTGGTGAACACGTAATGTGAGATATAGATGATGTATTGTAGAATTGTATACCTGAAATCCATGTAACTTTGCTAACAACTGTCACCCCAATAAACTTAGTTTTAAAAAATTACTGTTTTAACACTTGATTAGAAATGCATCATCATTTAGAAAAACAAAATTAAAACACAAAATGTTTACTTCAAGCAGTAGCCTCACAGTGGTTCTAAAATCCAAGACCCTGAACTTGAAAGGCAAGCAGCCCTCTGCAGATGTCCAAATCCAGGCTGGAATGGTAGTAAATTGTGGCTGGACAGTAAGCAGAGCTCAAACCTGCTAAGTTAGTAATGTGCTGAGCTCTGTCCTAAGCAAAGTTAATTTACCTATCATATGGAGGAAAATTATTATTGTTAGCTCCATTTTATGGGAGAGGAGACTGAGATGCAGAGAAATCAAGTATTTTGCCCAGGTAGTGGCAAGAAGCAGGATTCAAACCTGAGACTCGGAAACCAGCCCTTTCAGTCACTGCATGCCCACTACACCCCCACCCCCAGAGGAGGCAAAAGCAGCAGAGACAACCTGGCAGGAAGCCAACTGCATCAGGCATGTGTGGGAGGATTAGGGTGGGACTCTTACCATTCCCAACCAGGGAGAATGGGGAGCATTCAGCAGCAGCAGCCACTACTATCCCCAAATTCCAAGGACTACTGCACATCTCAAGGGAAACACAAGGCAGAGTGGAGCAGGTGGCATTCAGGAAAGGACAGCCAGACAAAAACCCGTACAATGGAGAGGCCTCCTCTGGGAGGAAGAATTTAGCCCCTACACCCAACGCTAGTCTCCCCTCCTTCCTGAATGGTTCTTCAGACCTGCTTGTGGTGGAAATTAGGGGTGGGATAGGTTAAAATCAGTTGCATATGGCAAGTCAGCGGTTTTTGACTAGACAAGTAAAACCAAAAAAGTAAGAAGTGGGGAGTGGGGAAGAGAAAGAATTTGTTTTCCACTTCTTTAGGGAGAGCAAGTATATTCTTGCCATGGAAATACTGGGAATAACCCAAAAACAAGTAGTATGAGAGTGATGGGAAAAAAATGATCTTACAATAGATCTTTCGGTTCGTTGAATCTTAAATTGATATTGGTTGTCTGGTAAGGGAACAATAACAAATAAGAAAGCAGAGGGATTTATTATTTGGTCTCTTTTCCTTCAGAATTGTGCCAGGCCCTTGGGTTAGCTGCCCCAGCCATCGTCAACCTCTCTCCCTTGGGAAGCCAAGTGGTCTCTTCCCCAGACTCCCCTGCAGCTAGGAGGGTAGCCAGTGAACCAGTTCTGGTTCATGAAACCAAAGGAAAGTCTGTTGGGGGGTTCTAGTAAAGTTTTTAGAACTTTTTTTGTTTTCCTTGTTGAAAAACAAAACAAAACAAAACCCAGATGTGGTACTGCCCTTCAACCTTCCCTGTTGTTATTCAGATAATGGATCTTGTGTGTATAGCTGTGGCAGCCATCATGAAAACATGAGGGGACAAACCTGCTCAGAAAATGGTAAAAAGAAAGAAGCCCAAGTCTCTGATAATGTCACAGACCTGTTTAACCTGCCCTGGACGGACCACTTCAGACTTCTTGTTATCTGAGGAAAATAAACCCACATTGAAGACCTCTAAAGTTGAGCTTCCTTTTACTTATAACTTAAAGTATTCTGTACCAACACAGTAATTCTATAGACTTCTAGCTCACATCTCTTCCTTTCTAAGTTTATCTTCCTCTGAGAGCTTTTTCTCCCTTCCACTCCTTTTCTACATCTTTTTGAGTTTCATTGGCTCCTCTGGAAGGTGGGGCACAGGAACTGGGTGAAGGTGGCCAGGTGCTACCATGGTTAGTCCCAGACAAGGGCAGTAATTTCTGTAGGGCTACTGCTTAACAGAAAAATGCCTTCATCAACTTTCCACTCACATCAGCAAGCTGTCAGCCTTTCAATAGATCACACCAGCGATGGCCTTTGGAGGAAAACTACATTAGTCAGGCAAATCTCACAAACCAACCTGCATTTTTCCTACATGGACAAGCTGGCTCACCTATCAGGGAAGGAGGATATGTCTCAGTTGCAAGGTTCAAAGTTCGGTTCTTATATCAGGGCAACAAATCTTTCTTCCATCACTATAGCTATCTGGGCTATAAAGATTTCAAAACTCATGTGCACACCATGAGTCATCAGGTCATGCTGCCAGAACTGAAAAGGACAGTGTGGTGGAAATGTGTGAAAGGACCAGAGGATTTATGAAGGAGTTGGAGGGAATAACATCTACCATCTTGCACAAAGGTGAAAGGAAGGAAAGAGAATGGAACTGACATTTTTGAGTGTTTCTTGTGTGGCAGATATGGGACTAGACCCTCTACACACATCACTTCTTCTGGTTCTCAGTAATATCAGGAAAGCATCTTCAGAGAAGTCCCACAGCAGAGACACAGATACTTGGTGCTACAGTGGGACAGAGCCAGCTCTATTGGACCATCAAGCCCCAACTCTAAACCATGCTGCTATACTGCCTTCCAGGCCATCAAAGGACATGTGCAATTGCCAGAACTGCCTGTCTAGTAGCTGTCTTCATTGCACTTTCCAGCAAGAGTTCTCTGTGTTGATTACATAGTATTTATGACAAATTATTCTTCCTTCTAGAAGCATAGTCCCAGGCAAAACTCTAATATAGGTGGTTTATCCTTGATTTCCCTGAATCTCTATTTAGCACTCTTTCCCAAATTCTGAATTTCTTATTTGCTCTCTCTTCATTGCCCTTGCAATATATTCATGCAGTTTTTCTAACCCCCTTATAAAGGCCAGTTCTCAGAAAATAACAGGAGAGCCATTTGCAGTATGGAATAAACGACTGGCAATCATTTTAAATTACTACCTCTGTGAAGAAAGCCTATGTTAAAGGCAAGAAGCTCCAACTAAACTTTCATTCTTTATAGAAGAGGGTTTGGGAGTAAAGGTGGTGGAGGTAGGAGAGAGAAGTGGCTCTATCCCAACACCCCTGAAATCCCACCACACAGGCAGCAATCTCCCTCCTTCAGCCAGAGACAGCTGTGCTTGCAGCTATCTCCTGGGCAAGGTTCTTGCTGTCAGCAGTGTTTGGGCAGTATTGCTTACTATAGGCAGAAATCTCACCAGGATGAGAGTAGAGAGAAGGAAAACTTATATTCAACTGTTTTCCAGGAAGAAGAATGCATGTCTCCTTTTTAGACTAAAGGCAGATGAGCCTGCTAAGATCAACTTATTATTATAGAATCTTCTCTCTCTCTCTTAGATCTCATTGTTTCTAAATATAAGCCCATAATTATGTGTTTATTTTCTGCCTTATTCCTGGCACTGTGCTATGTGCTTAAGTTTCAAAGATAACTAAAACACAGGCCCTTTTTCATAGAGGCCAGGGACCATATAAGTATGGACACTGAATTTTAAAAATGCTGTAGTAGTGATAATAGCTAATATTTATTGAGTGCTTAGACTGTGCCAGTCACTGATCCAAGGGCTTTAAAATGCATTGTCTCATTTAATTGCCACAATATCATATAAGGCAAGTACTCTTATCAGACCCATTTAACAGGGCAGAAAACTGAGGTTCAGTGCTTAAGTAACGCATCCAAGTTCCAGTGATAACTGGTAAATCACAGTGCCAAGTTTGAATCTAAGGCTGACTTCACCACAACGCTATGATAACACAGATAGCAAAGGATGTTTCAGAGAGTAGAAGAGGAGAGAAGTCAAGTGGGAATGTTTGACCCAATCCTTAAGCAGTCCTAGTGACAGCAGTCCCTGGTCTTTGAGGATACACATTGCTCATAAAGTTTGAACTGCAGGTTACCTGCTCTCCCCCACCCCCAACCCTGTGGGGAAGGCTCTGAGTGTTTCACAAACTTGGTTCTGTTTCACTTTGTAGATGTTTTGAACTGTGTGGGCTCTAGAGACCTCTTGAGGATTTGAAATTTGATATGCTATTTTTGGGTCCCAGAAGAAAGGAACCAAGATTTGAGGTGTTAGCAATCTAGAAGCTAACACCTAAGGAGAAAGCAAGTGCTTCTCTATAAACTTGCTTCATAATACAACAAAGTGGCAAATATATGACTTTTATGAATCTCATGAGTAAAATCAGGATGGCATCTCACTACTGACCTGAGGGTGAGGGTTGGATTTCTCCAGGTTCCATCCAGCTCCAACCTCTAGAAGCCTATCAGTCAATAGAGTTAGCTCAATGGCTAAAGACAAATATAAGTACAAGACTCCGAAACACATATGGAAAGAAAAGTACAGAGCAGAGCAGAGTTGAAAATAGAGAAAATGCTTTTCTTAGTGTTTCAGCGGGAATTTTTCATGGTCGAAGTTAGATAAATAACGTCAAGATTAAAGGACTACACTAATACATGTGTCAGTATGCTTTTATTTCCAGGTTCCCTGAAATATACATGAAGGTATAAACCTGAGTAAACAGATATTTTTAAAACCTTTCCCATTAACTGCTTTTGGCTTTTAAGAGCTGAGAAGAAAGTACAGACATGTGACTTGTAGCAATTTCATCAAAAATATAATATTGGGGCAAACTATGTGTCCTTCGTATACAATAATTTAATTTTGATAGACTATTTTTTTAAGCGGTAACCATTATTTCCCTGGTATGGGGTAGAAGAATGGTAGAAAATATTTCAGTAAATAAACAAAGAACATTTTCTTCTCTTACCAAATAAAGTGTAAAGAGACACAAGCAGTGCAGTTGGGCTTGCACCATCATAGTTTTCTTTATTCAATCTCCTGTGAATAAACCAGAGATAAAAGCAATTAGTTACCAGTCTGTTAAAATCATATCCTTCCAACTAGAAAGGATCGTTGGGTGATATCCAATTACAAACACGGGATCCGCAAAGGTCAGTCTCTCTTCTGTATGGAGCTATCCAATGTTCCAGAAGCTTCATGATACTTTATCCATAACAACACACAAGTCAACATCCCAAATCAAGCTCATGCTTCCTCCATTTCTTTAGCCACTTGACTGTATTATAATCTTCATTTAAGGGTCTTAAATTATAGGCAATAAGTATAATTTTCACCTTTATTATATGGATGAGGAAGCTATGTTTTAGCAAAGGCAGGATAACTAGATACTAAAATTTTAGTGGTTCTGATTCAAAGTTACAAATATATGAGATTCCTCAAGCAGAAATAATCCAAGAATGTTCACAATCCTTCATTCAAATACCTCACCATCCACCTCTTTGGCCTTCTAAACATTGTTGTTAACTATGCAATAAACTTAAGGAAAACATGTACTTCTTATTACTCCAAAAACAACTAAATAAGAATCCAAATTCTGCCCTTATTCTCTGCTGCTCAATATCATTTTTTCTTTTTTTCTTATGACTTCACATTTCAAAAAAATTATACCTCACCCTGAGACACATCATGACTAACAAATTTTAAGATCTGAGATAAATTTTCCACATGGCCTATAAAGCAGGGTTGTTGCCTATCATATTGGACAAAACAAAACAAAAACCAAGGAAATTAAAAAATGCATTCAGAGTACCTCCCAAAAATAAGTTCATACACTTGTCCCCAATTTTTGTAACTGCCACCAAGAGGAATCCTCTAGATCCACTGGTCTGAAGGCCAGTAGTGTTCACAATTGTGGTCCCACAGGACTGTATAAACTTGCAAACTTTAAAAACTATTGCCTGAGGGTCTAGCTTCCACTCAACCTGAAAGTAAGTGCTGTTTGAGATCTCACCCTTTGGAATACTCGTAGGTCCTTGTGCACCCTCAAAAACTGGGACCTAACAAGAATAAATTAGGCTCCTTAGACAGTCACAAAGGTTGGAGAGACAACCAAGAGATTGGGCAACGTTAAACAATAAGGTTCATCTCCTACGCATGGCTATTCTTTCAAATTAAGAGAGATAATTCTTCCACCTAATACATAGAAACAAACACAGAGAGACAAAATTCAGAAATAGAGGAATATGTTTCAAATGAAAGAACAAGAAAAAACCATAATGAAACAGATGTAAGTAATTTACCTCTTAGAGTTCAAAGTAATGGTCTTAAACATGCTAACTGAACTCAGGACAAGAATAGATGGACACAGTGAGAACTTCAACAAAGATAAAATATAAGGAAGTACAAAATAGAAATCACAGACCTAAAGAACACAACAACTAAACTAAAAAATACACTAAAGGGTTTCAACAGCAGTTTGGATAAACAGATCAGCAATGTGGAAGACATGGTAGTCAAAATCACCCAAACAAACAGATGAAATAGAGAGAGAGAGAGAGACAGAGAGACAGAGAGAGACAGAGACAGAGAGACAGAGAGAGAGAGAGAGAGAAGCAAGGGAGGGAGGAAGGAACAAAGCTTAAGGGACCATGGGACAACATCAAGCAGAATAACATTTATATTATAGGGGTACCAGAAGGAGAAGAGGCAAAAAACTTATTTGAAGAAATAATGGCAGAAAACCTCCCTAACCTGGGGAAGGAAACAGACATCCAAGTCCAAGAAGTACAGTTTCACAGATGAGCCCAAAGAGATCCACACCAAGACACATTATAATTAAAATGTCCAAAGTGAAAGATAAAGAGAGAATCTTAAAAGGAAGCAAGAGAAAAGCAACGTGTTATGTACAAAGGAGCCCCCATAGGACTCTGAGCTGATTTTTTTTTTTTTAGCAGAAATTTTATAGGTCAGGAGTGGCATGATATATTTAAAGTGCTTAAAGGAAAGAACTTCCAAACAAGAATACTCTTTTTGGCATGGTTATCATTCAAAACTGAAGGATAGAGTTTTCTATAAAAGCATAAGCTAAAGGAGTTCATTACATCTAAACTGGCCTTACAAGAAACGATAAAGGGATTTTTTTAAGCTGAAAAGAAAAGGCACAGGCAAGTAACAGATAATATATGGAAGTTAAAATCTCGTAAGTAACAGCAAATATATATTAAAGGTAGTAGATTAAGCACTTGTGAAGATAGTATGAAGGTTAAAAGAAAAAAGTAGTAAAATTAACTATAACTACAATAATTAGTTAAGATTTAAACAAAATAAAAAGAAGTAAAATGTGACATTAAAAACAAAACAGAGAGGGTTGGTAAATGTAGAGTTTGAAGAATGCATTCAACCTTAAGTTGCTATCAATTTAAAATAGATGTTATATATATTATTATATGTGAACCTCACAGTAACCACAAATCAAAAACCTAAGTAGATACACAAAAGATAATGAGAAAGAATAGAAAGCCATCAAAATCACAAGGGAAGAGAGCAAGAGAAGAAGAAAAGAACAAAGACAAACTACAAAAAAATCCAGACACAATTAACAAAATGACAATAAGGACATAACTATCAATAATTACTTTAACCAGAGGGTAAGGGGGGAGGGGGTTGTTAGATGAGGGTAAATGGGATCAAATATATGGTGATGGAAGGAGAACTGACTCTGGGTGGTGAACACACAGTGGGATTTATAGATGATGTAATAAAGAATTGTACACCTGAAATCTATGTAACTTTACTAACAATTGTCACCCCAATAAACTTTAATTAAAATTTAAAAAAATAATTACTTTAAATGTAAGTGGACTAAATTCCTCAGTCAAAAGACATAGAGTAAATAAATGGATAAAAACAACAAGAATCATCCATATGCTGCATATAAGAGACTTACTTCAGATCTCAGAACACGCACAGATTGCAAGGGAAGGGAAGGAATAAGATATTACATACAAATGGAATTTTTTTTAAAAGTTGGGATAGCTGTACTTACCTCAGACAAAATAGACTTTAAAACAAAGATTGTAATAAAAGAAAGAAGGGCATTACATAATAATAAAGGAATCATTCAACAAGAGGGTATAACATTTGTAAATGTTCATGCATGCAACATATGAGTACCTAAATATGTAAAACAAATATTAACAGACCTAAAGGGAGAAATTGACATCAACACAATAATTATAGGGGACTTTAATATGCCACTTATATAATGGATGGATCATCCAGACAGAAAGTCAATAAGAAAATAGTGACCTAAGATAACACATTAAATCTAAAATGACACATTAAACCATATGGACTTAATAGATATATACAGAACATTCCATCTAAAAGCAGCAAAATATTCCAGCAAAAGCAGTTCTAAAAGGGAAGTTCATAGCAATACAGACCTTCTTCAAGAAACAAGAAAAAATCTCAAATCAACAATCTAACTTTAGACCTAAAGAAATTAGAAAAAGAAGATCCAGTGAGGCCCAAGGCTAGTAGAAGAAAGGAAATAATAAAGATCAGAGCAAAATTAAGTAAAATAGAAGCTAAAAACAATAGAAAAGACCAACAAACTAACAGCTTGTTCTTTAAAAAGATTTTTAAAAATTGACAAACCTTTAGCAAAATTCTTCAAGAAAAAAGAGAGAGCGATCAATACACAAATAAAATTTAAAAAATGAAAGAGTATTTGGTTGAGGATTTTTGCATCTATGTTAATTGGAGATATTAGTCTGTAAGAGTTTTCATACGAAAAGTTTTTCATAAGAAAAACTGTGAACAATTACAGGCCAACAAATTGAACAACCTAGAAAAAAATTGATAAATTTCTAGAAATATATAATCATCCAAGACTGCAGGAAGAAATAGAAAATCTGAATAGACCAGTTATTATTGAAAAGGTTGAATCAGAAATCAATAACCTCTCAATACACAAAAGTCCAGGACCAGAAAGCTTCATTGGTGAATTCTACCAAACATTCAAAGAACATATAATACATATTCTTCCCAAAATCTTCCCCCCAAAATTGAAGAGGGAATGCTTCCAAATTCGTCTTATGATGCCAACACTACCCTGATACCAAAACTATGCAAAGACACCAAAAAAATAAAAAATAAAAAATAAAATAAATGCAAAAATCCTTAATAAAATGTTAGCAAACAAAATTCAACTATATATTAAAAGGATCATACACTATGATCAAATAGGATATATTTCAGTGATTAAAGAATTGTTCAATATCCTCAAACTAATCAACGTGATACACCACATTAACAAAGAGAAGTATGCAATTATATGATCATCTCAAAAAAGTAGAAAAAGCATTTGACAAAATTCAATATCCATTTATGATAAAAACTCTCAACAATGTGGGTATAAAAAGAGTGTATCTCAACATAATAAAGTCCATATATGACAAACCCACAGCTAACATCATAATCAATGCTGAAAAGTTAAAATCTTTTCCTCTAAAATCAGGAAAAAGACAAGGTTGCCCACTATCACCGCATTTATTCCACAGTGTTGGAAGTCCTAGCCATAGAAATTAAGCAAGGAAAAAAACAAACATATATATATGAAGTAAAACTCACTATTTGCAGATGACATGATACTATGTAAAAAAAAAAAAAAAACCAATGACTCCACAAAAAAAAACACATTAGAACTAATAAATGAATTCAGTAAAGCTGCAAGATACAAAATCAATATAGAGAAATCTGTTGAGTTTCTATACAAATTATCAGAAAAAGAAATTAAGAAAACAATCCCATTTACAATTGCATCAGAAAGAATAAAATACTTAAGAATAAATTTAGCCAACGAGGTGAAAGACCTATGCCCTGAAAAGTATAAGACATTCATAAAAGAAGTTGAAGAAGACACAAATAAATAGAAAGATATTCTATGCTCCTGGACTGGAAGAATTAACATTGTTAAAATTTCCATGCTACACAAAGCAAACTATAAATTCAGTGAAATCCCTATCAAAATTCCAATGGCATTTTTCACAGAACTAAAACAAATAATTCTAAATTTCTATGAAACCACAAAAGACCCCGACTGGCCAAAGCAACCTTGAGAAAGAAGAGCATAGCGGAAGGTATCACACTGCCTGATTTCAAACTACACCACAAAGATATGGTAATCAAAAAAGTATGTTATTGACATGAACACAGACACATAGGTAAATAGAACAGAATACAGAGCCCAGAAATAAACCTGCTCATATGTAGTCAATTAATTTATGACAAAGTAGCTAAGAATATACACTGGCCAAAGGATAGTCTCTTCAATAAATAGTGTTGGGGATACTAAATAGCCACGTGGAAAAGAATGAAAGTAGACTACTACCTGACATCAGACACAAAAATTAACTCAAAATGGATTAAAGACTGGAATATAAGACCTGAAAAGATAAAACTCCTTGAAGAAAACGTAGGTAGCAAACCCTTGACATCAATTTTGGTGTTGAATTTATGGATCTGACTCCAAAGGCAAGGGCAACAAAAGCAAAAATAAACTAGTGGGACCACAGCAAATTGAAAAGTTTCTGTACAGCAAAGAAAATAATCATCAAAATGAAAACGCAACCTACTCAATGGGAGAAAATATGTGCAAATCATATATCTGATAAGGGGTTAATATTCAAAATATACAAAAGGCTCAAACAACTCAATAGCAAGAAAACAAACAATCCGATTAAAAATGGGCAGAGGATCTGAACAGACATTTTTCCAAAGGGGACATACAGATGGCCAACAGACACATGAAAAGATACTCAACCACTAATCATCAGAGAAGTACAAATCCAAAAACCACAATAAGATAATCACTTAATACCTGCTAGACTGGCTATTATTAAAAAAGACTAGAAATAACAAGTGTTGGTGAGGATTTGTAGAAAAGATAACCCTCATACACTGTTGGTGGGAATGTAAATTGTACAGCCACAATGGGAAAACGTATGGAGGTTCCTCAACAAATTAAAGATAGAACTACTATATAACCCAGCTTTTCCACTTCTAGGTATTTATCCACAAAAAACAAAGTTCAAAAAGATGTATGCTTCCCAATCACCTCTCCTCTTAAACCTTTGGAGAGTTGTTCTTTGTCCTCTGCTGGACACATATTAGGAATCTTAATACATTCTCTGAGTTCACTTTCCAGAGAGACGTAAAATTAGACTGCAGTGTATTATCAGACTCATCTGTTATATTCATTGAAGCATTATTCACAATAGCCAAGATATGGATACAATCTAAATGTCCACTGATGGATGAATAAAAAAACTGTGACACACACACACACACACACACACACACACACACACACACACACACACACAGGAATACTACTCAGCCATAAAAAAGAAGGAAATCTTGCCATTTACAACAACATGGATGGATCTTAAGGGTATTATGCTAAGTGAAATAAGCCAGAGAAAGACAGGTATTGTACGATTTCACTTACATGTGGAATCTAAGAAAACAAAATGAAAACAAAATTCATAGACACAGAGACCAAATTGATGGTTATAAGAGAGGAAGGGGGTTGAGGGTGGGCTAAATAGGTGAAGGGGAATAATTGAATGGTGACAGAAGTAACTAGACTTATTTTGGTGATCACAATGTAGTATATACAAGGGGGGTGGGGGGTGGGGGGTGGGGGATGAAGGTAAGGGGGATCAAATATATGGTGATGGAAGGAGAACTGACTCTGGGTGGTGAACACACAACGGGATTTATAGATGATATAATACAGAATTGTACACCTGAAATCTATGTAATTTTACTGACAATTGTCACCCCAATAAATTTAATTCAAAAAAAAGACCAAAAAAAAAAAGAAATATGTTGTACACCAGAAACTAATATAATGTTATTTACAAATTTATCTCAATTTTTAAAAAATGTATTCATTTCACTAAAATTTTAATCACTTTATTATGTCTAGGGATTATCGATAGTTTTGGCTGAATTCATCTTTTTTTAAATTTTTTTACATTGAACATATACCACTAATATACGCAGCATGGGGAAGTGGTTATTAAAATACTAATCAATAAAAATTTAGGCCCTTAAATTTTTAAGTGCCTTACATCTGGATAGCTTATATCTGAACTTTTAAAAGGTAAAAGTACTACCCCATTTTAGCCTCCCAGATGCCATGGGAAATAAAGAAAGAAATAAGCATTAATTTAGCATCATCTGTGTGATAGATGATGGAGGGTTCTTTATTAATAGAATAACAGTGATGTAGAAAATGGACTCTGCATCAGAAAGCCTGGGCTAGAAATCCAGCTCTGCCTTTTACTAGCTGTGCAGCCATGAGTATACAACTTAATCTCTCCATGCCTCAGTTTCCTCAAATGGAAAATACATTGCAATTACTTAACAATAAATGTGAGCTTTTATAAGTCTCTCACAGGCATAATGAATTAGGAATTGCTGTTCTCATTTTATTTGTTTTTTTTTAATTTAAACTTTATTGGGTTGACAATTGTTAGTAAAGTTACACAGATTTCAGGTGTACAATTCTGTAATACATTATCTATATCTCACATTGTGTGTTCACCACCCAGAGTCAGTTCTTTTTCCATCACCATATATTAGACCCCATTTACCCTCTTATAGAACCCACCCACCCGCCTTACCATCTGGTAACCCCCAAACTATTGCCTATGTCTATGAGTTTTTGTTCCTTCATGTGTTTGTCTTATTCTTTTGTTGTTTTAAGTTTCATATACCACACATCAGTGAAATCATATGGTTCTCGACTTTTTCTGTCGGACTTATTTCGCTCAGCATTACAATCTCAAGATCCATTCATGTTGTTACAAATGGTACTATTCATCTTTTCTTACTGTTGAATAGTATTCCATTGTGTACATATACCACAACTTCTTTATCCATTCATTTATTAAAGGACATTTTGGTTGTTCCCTTGTCTTGGCAACCGTAAATAAAGCTGCAATGAACATTGCACTACACATGTCTTTATGGATAATGTTTTCAGAATTTTTGCCTAGATACCCAGCAGAGGGAATGCTAGGTCATATGGTAATTCTATTCTTAGTACTTGAGGAACCTCCACACTGCCTTCCATAGCAGCTGCACCAATCTGCATTCCCACCAACAGTGTATTGAGGATTCCTTTTTCTCCACAGCCTCTCCAACACTTGTTACTATTTGTCTTGTTGATGATAGCCATTCTGACTGGGGTGAGGTGATATCTCATTGTGGTTTTTCTTTGCATTTCTCTGATGATTAGTGATATTGAGCATTTCTTCATATGTCTATTTGCCATTTGTATGTCCTCTTTGGAGAAATGACTCTTCGGGTCTTCTGCCCATTTTTCAGTTCGGTTGTTTGTTTTTCTGTTGTTGAGTTGCATAAGTTCCTTGTATATTCTGGATACTAGCCTCTTATTGGAGGCACTGTTTGCAAAAATCTTCTCCCATTCAGTTGGTGGCCTCTTTATTTTGTCGATGGTTCTTTTGCTGTACAGAAGCTTTTACGTTTGATATAGATAGTCCCATTCATTTATTTTAGCTTTTACTTCCCTTGCCTTTGGAGTCAGATTCATAAAACGCTCTTTGACCCAAGGTCCATAAGTTTGGTACCTATGTGTTCTTCTACGCAGTTTCTTGTTTCAAGTCTTATGCTTAGGTCTTCGATCCATTTTGAATTAATTTTGGTACATCGTGACAAATAGCAGTCCAGTTTCATTCTTTTGCACGTGCCTTTCCAATTCTGCCAGCACCATTTATTGAAGAGGCTGTCTTTTCTCCATTGTATGTTTTTTGCTTCTTTGTCAAAAACTATCTGTCCATATTTATGTGGTTTTATTTCTGGGTTCTCAATTCCATTCCATTGCTCTGTGTGTCTGTTTTTCTGACAATACCATGCTGTTTTGATTATTGTTGCCCTGTAGTACAAGCTAAAGTCAGGGAGTGGGTTACGTCCAGCATTGTTCCTTTATCTTAGGATTGTTTTGGCTATTCAGGGGTTTTTTGTGGTTCCATACAAATCTGATGATTTTTTGTTCTATTTCTTTAAAAAATGTTATTGGGATTTTGATGGGGATTGCATTAAATCTGTATATTGCTTTGGGTAGTATGGCCATTTTAACTATGTTGATTCTTCCAATCCATGAGTACGGAATGTCTTTCCATTTCTTTGTGTCTTCTTCAATTTCTTTCAAAAATGTCTTATAGTTTTCAGCATATTGGTATATCACTTCCTTGGTTAAGTTTATTCCTAGGTATTTTATTCTTTTTGTTGCAATTGCAAAAGAAATTGTTCTTTTTATTTCTTTTTCTGAAATTTCATTGTTAGTATAGGAATGCAATGGACTTTTTCTATGTTGATTTTGTAGCCAGCAACTTTACTGTATTCGTTTATTGTTTCTAATAGCTTTTTGGTGGAGTCTTTAGGGTTTTCCTTTTTTTTTATTAAATTTATTGGGGTGACAATTGTTAGTAAAATCACATAGATTTCAGGTGTACAATTC
This sequence comes from Rhinolophus sinicus, assembly GCF_036562045.2. NCBI lineage: Eukaryota > Metazoa > Chordata > Mammalia > Chiroptera > Rhinolophidae > Rhinolophus > Rhinolophus sinicus. The sequence continues at coordinate 37,328,181 of NC_133761.1, read as the reverse complement.
TGTATTACATCATCTATAAATCCCATTGTGTGTTCATCACCCAGAGTTAGTTCTCCTTCCATCACCATATATTTGACCCCCCTTACCTTCATCTCCCACCCCCACCCCCCACCCCCCGTACCCTCTGGTAACCACTAAACTATTGTCTGTGTCTATGAGTTTCTGTTTCTCATTTGTTTGTCTTGTTCTTTTGTTGTTTTTGGTTTATATACCACATATCAGTGAGATCACATGGTTCTCTTCTTTTTCTGTCTGACTTATTTCGCTCAGCATTACTCTCTCAAGATCCATCCATGTTGTCACAAATGTTCCTATATCATCTTTTCTTACCGCCGAATAGTATTCCATTGTGTATATATACCACAACTTCTTTATCCATTCATCTATCAAAGGACATTTTGGTTGTTTCTATGTCTTGGCCACCGTAAACAAAGCTGCAATGAACATTGGAGCACACGTGTCTTTATCTCTAAATGTTTTCAGATTTTTTGGGTAGATACCCAGGAGAGGGATTGCTGGGTCATATGGCAGTTGATATCTAATTTCAAAACCTTGTGATCAGAGAATATGCTTGGTATGATGTCAATCTTCTTAAATGTGCTAAGGCTAGTTTTATGTCCCAATATATGGTCTATCCTAGAAAATGTTCCGTGTATACTAGAAAGGAATATACAGACTGATGTTCTAGGATGAAGTGCTCTATAAATGTCAGTTATGTCCATTGCATCTAATGTATCATTTAGGGCTGCAATTTCTGTATTTATTTTCTGTTTGGATGATCTATCCATAGCTGTCAATGATGTATTTAGGTCCCCTAGTATAATTGTGCTTTGGTCAATTTCTCCCATCAGTTCTGTTAGTAGTTGCTTGGTATATTGCAGTGCTCCCTGACTGGTGGCATAAATATTGATGACTGTTATGTCTTCTTTTGTGTAGTCCCCTCATCATTATGAAATGTCCATTTTTGTCTCTTGTGACCTATTTTTTCATGAAGTCTGTTTCATCTGATATCAGTATGACTACACCTGCTTTGCTCTGGATATCATTTGCTTGGACTGTCAACTTCCACCCTTTCACTTTGATTCTATTTTTGTCCTTGTAGCTGAGATGTGTCTCTTGGAGGCAGCATATTGTTGGGTTTAGTCTTTTGATCCAATCTTCTACTCTGTGTCTTTTCATTGGTGAGCTCAGTCCATTTAATTTAGGGTGATTATTGATATGTGAGGATTTCCTATCATTCTGTCTTTGGTTTTCTGGTAGGACTGTGTCTCCATTGTTTCTTTGCCTTTTTGTTGTTGTCTATTATTTCTGTGTGGTGGTATTCTATGATGTTTCCCTCTGTTTCTTCTTTTATTACATTATATTTCAGTTCTGAATATTTTTGAGTGGTTACCCTTAAGTTTTTGTAAAAGAAAGTTTGATATTTAGAGTATTGCATTTTCTTCACCATGCTTACTTTCTCCCTTCCCATATTCCAGTGCAGGCCTTTACTCTCTCCCCTTTTATATTTTTGTTGTCACAAATTATTCCTATTTATGGTGGTCGAAGAGCCTCCTTCAGTATTTCTTGTAGTGCAGGTCATGTATTAGAAAATTCCCTCAGCTTCTGTATGTCTGGGAAGGTCTTTATTCCTCCTTCATATCTAAAGGATATCTTTGTTGGATATATTATTCTTGGCTGATAATTTCTCTCTTTCAATAGTTTGAATATTTGAGACCAATCCTCCTGGCTAGTAGAGTTTCTGCTGAAAAATCTGATGATAATCTAATGGACCTTCCTTTGTAGGTTACTGGTTTCTTTTCCCTGGCTGCCTTGAGGATTCTTTCTTTGTTGTAATTTTTGACAGCCTCAATACAATGTGCCTTGGAGAAGGCCTGTTGGGATTGAGGTAATTAGGTATTCTATTTGCTTCTTGGATTTGAGGATCCAGTTCTTTCCACAAGTTTATAAAGTTCTTGTAGACTATTTGTTTGATTATACTCTCTGTTCCCTTCTCTCTTTCTTCTCCTTCTGGTATGCCCATTATTCTTATATTATTCTTTTTGATGGAGTTCAAAAGTTCTTGTAGAGTTCTTTCATTTCTTTTAACTCTCAAGTCTCTTTCTTCTTCCATCCATGTCATTTCCAGATTTCTATCTTCAATGTCACTGATTCTTTCCTCCATCTGGTCAACTCTACTAACTAAGCTGTCTATTTTATTCTTCTTTTCTTTTATTGAGTTCTTAATCTCCAGAAATTCTATTTGGTTCCTTTTAAAAATTTCAATCTCTTTAGTAAAATGTTAATTTTGTTCTTTGATTGTGTTTCTGCGTCATTAAACTGCTTGTCTGTGTTTTCTTACATCTCACTGAGCTTTTAAAAAACTGCTGTCTTGAATTCTCTGTCATTTAAGTCACATATTTCCATATCTTTAAGTTCATTTTCTGGAGACTTTTCATTTTCTTTCTGAGCTGTCTTGTTACCTTGGTTATTCATGGCAATGATTGATTTATTATTTCTCTTCCTAGACATCTACAGGAGTGGGTTCTGGAACAGGTAGACAGAAAGAGGTCTTTCTTTGTTTTCCAAGAGGTGTTGGTAGAATGTTTTATTTTCTCTCTGACTGCAGCCTTTTATTGTTTCTCACACTGTAATGTTATATTTTCTCTGCACTATTCTGGCTTCTTACACAATGAGGGGATTCCCTGGAAGGCAGGCTTTTCCTCTGTGAACAGTTCACCTGGGTCATAAGGCGCCGCCTCCCCGGGGGAATTGGAGAGCCTCTGAAGTTCCAAAGCTCTCCCTGTACCAGATTCAGAGCCCGTGTGTTTCAACAGCTCTGTTTACTCCTGTAGGGAGCGGCCCCGATGGGTGGGGACAGGGGCAGGGTGGGTTGTGAGAGGTGGCCCAGAGCAATGGTGGCGACCACCACCACAGCCAGTCCTGCTTCTACGGCTCCCTCCCTTTTGCCAGAACTAGTTGAGCTTCAAGTCCATGTCTACGGACCACAGTTCTCAGAACAGCAAATATTCTATACTTTTGATCTGACAGTGCTACTGTTCCACTTCTAGCACCAGGCAGGTGGTGGCGGGGCGAGCTCTGGGATGAGAAGGAGAGTGAGGCTAGGCTCAGTGCCTAAGGCTTCTATTCTCTGCTTGGCAGTGAGGGCTTAAACCACCATTTTCAGTCTTCTTCCCTCAGTCTTTCCTCCAAGGTCTCTGTAGTGAGAGCTGGGTTCAGCCCTGTTACATGCTGTCCTCTCAGCCCTGTGGGCCATAAGTGGAGCCCTAGCAGTCCAGTTTCTTCTTTCTCCTGCAGCTACAGTAGTTCCAAAATGCAGCGACCTCAGAGCACCGATCTAGGTCTGCGAACTGCACCCGTGCAGCCCTGTCCCACTTCTCTCTTCCCTCTTTGCCCGCTCGCACAATTTGCCCACCTTATATGTTTTCAGTAGTGCGCCTCTTAGTCTTGCCTGTGTGTTGTACAGGGAGTCCTTTGTGGAGTTATAGTTGTTCAATTTGTTGTGAATTGCAGGGGAGATTTCAAGAGGCTCACCTCACACTGCTATTTTTATGATGTTATTAGCCTGTCAATGATTATTCTCATTTTATATATGAGGAAATTGAGGCTGAAAGTTAAACAATTCACCTAATAACACATAGCTAGTAAGTGACATTGCCATGCTTCAAATCAGATCTGTCCAATTCCAAAATCCAAAACCTCTTTTGACTCTTTCTTTAGTACCTTATATAGTGCGATAGCTGCAAAGAAGTAGATACAGGCATGTAGAGGTAGAGATATATACCTGCTATATAAATTAAGTAGCCCCAAGGTTCTACAGCTATTTTAAATAGCCTATAGTAAAACCCTTGAGGACAAATTCTGTGAATGTTTAAAAATTAGCTGTTGCCTCAGAATTAATTTGGTTGGTGTGTCCAAATATCATTTTAGAATTCACTCACTATGTTAAACACAAACGAGACTTTTTTTTTCTTTTTTTTTTTTCTGCTGCTGCTGCTGCTGCTGCTTTAGACTGCTTATGTGGTTTAAAAACACATAGAAACGAATAATCCCAGGTTCTAGCATACTGCAATATAAAATGCATGTAAATGAATACATTGGTATTGTTAAGCCTAATTTTTTTTATATTAGCAAAACGAACATTATCAACAATCACCAATATTTACTTTAAAAAAGTAAAAATATAGACAAATAGTGACACAGGTGGGGATCTTTCTCCTCAAACTCCTCAGTATAAAATCTTTACAGTGCTGGTCCCAAAGCCTTTTCCAGTCTTATCTCCCACTCCCTTTCCACACCCAGTTAACACTGTGCACCCAGATGGACTTTGCACCTGAACTTTCCTATCTCCATGCTTTGGCACTTGCTGTCCTCCCCACCTAGAACAAGGCCCCACCTGGAGTCAATGGACAATTGATATTTGCTCATGAAGATGAATTGACACCATTTTCCTCACCTCTACTTCTACTTCTCTTGTCTTACCATCTAGGTCCAAAGTATTCATTTATTTTAAAAGCACTGAATTGTTATAAAAAGCTTCTATAATGTTCTAGAACCTGTGTTAAGAACTAGGATACCAAAATAAGGAGTATAGGGTCTGCCTTCAAGGAGCTAGAACTGAAACCTTACTCCCTTCATGAACTTATCCCTGATTTCCAGAGGAAATACTTTCCTCTCAAATCATTTCCTGCCCACATCTTATTTTTCATTGTTTACTTATATGTTTGTGCTATTGCCTCTACTAAAAAATAAAATCCTTCAAGGCAGAGGACTGATTTTAAAAATTCTTATTTCTTAACCTCTTACAGCTTTTTACACTATGTCTTGTATATACTAAGCCCTCGACAGATGTCTGTTAATTTCTAAAACATTTGTGATTGTCTAGTATTGATATCCTACTAATTTTTCCAATCTATAAGAGAATAGATTTTGAAACAACATAAAATGTTAAAAGAAACTAACAAGATTTAAAGATTTATTTTGATGCAAAGTAGTGAATTTTTAATGTTGATGAAAGGGTTGTTTCCTTTTTAAATAAAGTAACAAATATTGCTTATTAAGTAGGTTAAGAACTGGTTGATCTATATTATCTCTCCTGAACACATTTTCTTTTTAGCACTTTTAATCTTCCAAATACATATAAATTGAATAAAAGAAAAGCAAATAAAAATAAAATAAATGCCTTATTTTAGTCAGATGTTCAGATGGGTTGCTGGCTGGGGTGTTTTGATGAAATCTAAAAAGTAAAAGTAGCAATGCACTTATCCTCTATTTTGTCACTCACATCTAGTCTTATCCCTCACAGAAGGGTTTCCAGCAAAAAATAGAAGTCATTGCTCTCCACTCCCATGCCTAGGGTTCCATGATTTATTTGCAGACAAATCTCCCACACAGTGATATGATTGTTAGGAGTGCGGACCCTGGCATTAGATGGCTGGTTTGGATCCTGGCTCCTCTGCTGACTCATGTCTATTCATCTGTAAAGCAGGGATAATAATAGTATCTACTTTTGAGAGTTATGGGATTCAGTGAATTAATATTTCTAATAGTGTTTGCCAAATAAAAATTCATTCTGCCACCCAAGTTTGCTTAGTCACAACCTTGCACATTGTCTACAGATGTCTTCTTTCTCAGTTACCAGCTTGCAGTGGCCCTGACAACGAGAATACTCAAGAAGCAGCCTTCACAGCAATATCCCCACTGCCAAACAAAGTGGCAAGGCAAAGCCTTTATGTGAATGATCTAAGGTCAACTACGTTAATGCTAGGATTATGCCAGAAGAGGACTTTGGCCTCTCAAACAATGTTGCCTATATTTCCTCTTCGCATGGACATAATTCCACTAATAAATATCACATCCTGGATCACAACAATGCTGGCAGGAAACCATAATTTATACTAAAATTGCCTAAAACCACCAAGTCATACATACTTGACAGATTTCCTCAAAAAGACTACTTGGAAAAGAACTGAAGAATTCAGTGACATTTTCTCTCAACGACCTGAAATAACTGATCCAATCATCTCCTTGGAATTTTTGGTATTTGTCAGGGTTTCCCTCAGATTCAAAGACTAAATTCAGACAGTTTCTAAGGCAGTTATCTGAGAGGCCAAGCACATCGTTAGCAACACAGGTCAAAGGGTTTTTTTTTTGTTTGGTTTTTAAAGGGAGTTTTGAAAAGCCACCACCACTTACAAATATGGAGTCAAGGCTACTGGTCTTGCTGCTTATGGCTGATGCTTTCATTTAATTCACCACATCCCACAAAACACTGAAATTTCTCCATGTCCAGAATCTGTGTTCAGCAAGAATGACAACAAAAAGGCAGCTAACATTTACTGAAAACAATTTGCCACACACATGCTGAGACTTCTATATGAATTACCTTACTGATTTCTCATAAGAACCCTATGAAGCATGTGCTATTAAAATTTACCTCTTAAAGATCAAAAATCAAAAGGTGAGGGTCAAAGAAGTCAAAAGACTTGCCCAAGATCACATTGCCTGGCTAATTCCACACCTATGCTCTTATTCATGTATTATTCTCCCTCTGGAGGCACAAATATCCTCATAGTAACATCTAGTATCACTTCATTTGTTACATATCTTTCCAAAAATTCAAAAAAGTTATTATTTTTCATTTAATGGCTATTTTTCCTCTTCATGCTGACATAAGTCCCCTTTCTCAGAGGAACATCACCCAGAAGGTTTTTTTTTTCCTACAGTACATATATTTCTGTGTTGTACCATCCTCATTTCCCCTCTGACTTTCACCTCAGCAGTCTCCCATTTTTTCAATCAAGCCAAATGTTATGCATTGAATAGTGCCCCCCCCCCACAAAAAAATTCATATGTCCTAACTCCCAAGGAACTCAGAATATGATCTTATTTGCAAATAGGATCTTTACAGAGGTAATGAGTTTCAAATGAGGTCATTAGGGTGGGCCCTAGTCCAATATGACTGGTGTCCTCATAAAAAGGGAAAAGTTTAATACAGAAACAGGTATAGAGGGAAGACAATGTGAAGAGACATGGGGAAATATGGCTAACTACAAACCTAGGAAAGAGGCCTGAAAAAGACCCTTATGGCCTCAAAAGCAACCAACCCTGCTGATACCTTGATTTTGGACTTCCAGCCTCCAGATCCTTAATTTCTGTTGTTTAAGCCACTCCATCTGTGGTACTTTGTTGCGGCAGCCCTAACAAACTAATACACCAGGAAACTCTAGTTTTCACTGAGAAAGGTGCTACCATCCCAGGACAGAGGTGGCCTCGACGGAGCTTTATTCAGTTATTACACATGCAGCCCCACGGCATCCCAGGGGTGCACTTGAAGCTTGGTTGATTCTCCTGCTGGGCTCCAATGTTCCCAAAAGGCATTTTTAGACACTCCTGTCATTTCCCCATTTATCTGAGTAAGGACAGGGAATTTTTAGGGCTCAGGTCTCAAAACTTGCAAGTAATTCAATACATAAGCATTGATCCCCGCCCCCATGCCTTACAAAAGCTAAGTGATAGGCCAGCCTTAGAGTCGATAATCTTTTATCCTCTTTTTTAATACCATTAAGGGCTTTTAACTAAATTAATCCACCTGTTCTAAAGTTGATCTATGCATTTCCAAAGAACAAAGAAGGTGTAGAAAGAGAGGACTGGAAAATTTGTTTTCAAATATCATGGGTAATGTGGGCAGGAAGGAATATGACTGGAATTCATAACACCAGCAGGGCCAAACAGGACCAAATAGGCTGTGTGCCATTCATTTCACCTCTGCATTGTATATAGCTAAGAGCAGCATACATTATAAAGCAAGACCAGATATGAATAAAGATCAGGTTAAAAGTTCACTCACACCCTTGTTCATCAAGTAATGTTCAAACTAATCATGCCCCTTTTTGGTCTCACTCACAAATCTCTGGCACCAATTTCATCATTTAAGGTTTAGAAAAATCACAGAAGATCAGAGCAATTGGCACTCTTGACAAATTAGGGGCCCAATTAAACTAGCCATTAATAAGCTAGATATAGGCAAGCATAAAATCAGGGCTGCTGCCTCACGCTTCAGACTGATTAGGAGGGAGAAAGGAAGGAAGAAAAATGAGGGGTGGGTGTCCCCCTGCCCTGCACACACACACATAAATGTGAATACTTTTTTCTCTCACTGAACTTTGCAATATATGCCAATCTTTCAGTATATGAAAATCCAGATTTACAAATATGTAAGATTGGGGGTGATTATTTGTTATATCAATAGGTTCATGGTCAAGTAAATGGGCTCATGGGAGACTAGATGGCTCCCCTACAGGACTTAAAATTTTTTTAATTTATGTGATCAATTTAAATAAAAATTCTTGGCATAATTATTATTATTAAAAGAAAGAATAATGAATTCTAAGGAATATTTATTCCTCACTGGCTTTCATTCCACCCTGCACTCCCACAGAGGGAGAAAGAGAAGGGGTAGCTGGGGTAAGGAGTTCTCTCTTCAGTCACACAAGATGCCCCAATCTTGAGTGGAAGGGTCAAAGGAAAAGGAAGCACCCCCATGGAGACAATAGATGGCTATTCTGACATGGTGCTTCCCTGAAATCTTAAGCAGGTTGGCAGTAAGGATATCAGTGTTGAATTCCCTAAGGTGTGCAGGTTGATACCTCAGAAACCCTAGGTGGCAGGCAGGCAAAGGACTTTCTTCCATATCTAGCAGAACATCACAAGGGCTTCCCTGGCCTAAAGAGGAAGATAGGAATCATTGTTTCTCATAAAAGGTGGCTTAATTATTTTTGACAAAGTATTTCTTCATGTATTATGCAACATTTCTTACTGTATCATAAAGTGTACAGATGAACATTTTGTCAAGATAATAAAGTCACACAATCTAGCCTTAGAAATTCAGTATGAGGTAAGTTCAAATTAGATCCCATCCCATAGGGTTTAGATACTGAGATTTAAAGAATAATAATAACTTTCTGTAATACTAGTTCCTTTATAAGGTGACCTTGAGACAAGATTCTGATAACAAAATGTACAGTCATGCTCAAGTATGGCAGGTTAGCGTTCTGATTTCTGTAATTCAATTACAGAAACTAGACAACTAGAATGGGCAAGAGTGTAAGAAAACATAAATTTAATTCTGGCTTATTAAGGGATACCATACCACTATGAAATCTCATTCATGAGTTCATTTTTTTATAATTAAAACAAAAAATATAGCTAGCATTTATTAAATTAAGCACTGTGGACAACTTATTCATTTAACTGTCACAACAATTCCATAAAGTAGGTCCTGTTGTCATTCTGTAAAGCAAAAAACTAAGCTGAGAGAGGTGAGGAAGGGGGTCAATCTGACTGCTGAGACCAAGCACAGAATCCTCTCTGTGAGGAAGATATGTTCATCTTTAATTTACACGTTGTTTAAGAATACAAACCTACCATTTTGATTTCTCTTTGTTTCTTAATCAAGAACTACAAGTCCTAATGTTTCTAAATAATTAAAATATGGAAAGAAACTATTGATTCAGAATATCATGGGTGAGAAAATTCAACGTCAGTTTTACAGAATATTTTCAGAGAAATTACGTTTTATTTATGCCACATACGTAATAACCAAGTATAGCTTGGTCTATTACATATACTTAAGTGAAATATCAACTTTGGTATAATTAATACCTCAATCACTGGGTGACTAACTGCTTGTACTAGTATTTCTTGTACCCAAGTTAATGTTCCTGTTTGTTCTCACAAGTAACAAATAGGTAGATATCCCTCTAACAAACTTTAGTACCTCTTTCCTTACTTAATCAATGAATAGGCTATAGAATAACTAGCCCATTCTAAATTTGACACCAGGGATTTCTGAACAAATGCAATTTTATGCCAGTGAATAAACCTTTATGTTTCTACCCATGTAAACTACCACCACAAAAGCACGTATTTATGGACCTTTGGAGAAAGGAGCATGATGATGCTCAGCTTTCTGTCTCAGAGTGATCTCTTTTGACATGGAAAAAAAGTATGGGCACACTCTCCTTTCCAGAGAGCACTGTTTACAATGGAACAAAAGTTGAATTGCTGCCAGGATATATTTTGCCTTTTGTAAAACAATGGAGGAGGTACTGGAAATGCAACCTTCACCTTAAACAATGATGACTTTTCCCAGGGGTCATCTTAGCAAATTTTAAAGGATGCCACACCCACACCTCACCATAAGACTTACATATGAAACATCAGAGGGGCTTTTAAACACCTCTTATTCTAAAAAGTAAAAACTGATTTTTCCATCAGTCTCTTTTATTGATGGACCCCATTTCCTTACCATAAAATCAGTTGCTCTCTTGCACTATGGAAGAAATAATTATTGCAAAATTATTGTTTTGTGTTTTTTTTCCTACTGAATAACACAGCAACTTCTTGATTTGGCCTGAGTCACCTACTTGAACTTTCTCATAGAAAGGAGAGCTAACATTTATTGAACATCCATCAAGTGCCAAACAGTGTTCTGAGTTCTTTACATGTTTACCTAATTTACTCTCACAACTACTTAGTTAAACAATTGCTTCCATTTTATAAATGAGAAAATTAAGGTTCAGAGAGTTCAAACAATCTGCTCAGTGCCGCTGGCTGGTAAATGATGAAACTGGCCTAACCCACTGCCTAACCTTGAAGACTCAAACCATATACCCTCTAATCCATGATAAACCCTTATTCAGTGAAAGATTTATTTAATTTCCTGATGGGAGCTGAATGTCATCCATTTCCCTTGCCATCTAAACATGTACTTTCTTCTTCTTTCAAACTATTCCTCACTTACTACATAAGTTTTTGAAGAAAAATAAAGACCAGAAAATGCATTGCCCGTCCAATCTCCTACTTCACATCTCCCATCACAGAGGGCATCTGTCTTTACAAAGTCACCGTAATAAAGAAAAAAATGAAACAGAGGCAGGAACTGGATCTTTGAAGACACTAATAGGCTGTCCATGACTTGACATCTCAAAATAATCACTCGTTAGCAGATGGCACATCCACCAGTGAGGCTGAAGGAAGTACCAGAAGCCAATAAACACACACACACATCAAGCCTTGCTTTCCCAATTGTGAAGGCAGTCCTGTCTCTCTGTTTTCAATTCTTATTCTAGTACTTTTAAGAAAGACTTCTTTTCTTTAATGCATTTCCCCTCCTCCACTGTGTCCCAGAGAGTCCTAAGAATTCTAAATTGAATTTCATTCTCTGAGAAGTAGTTAGAATGCTCAGTTTTTGAAGACCACATCTGAGAGAAGACCCTGAGAATAATCCACCCCCAATTTCTAGTATACAAGAGCCAGAGCATCTTAAGGCTAGGCACTTTGTATTTTAATAACAAAGAATGGGTACAGTACTTACTCATTTAGACATCCAAAAACTCAATCTTTTCTTAATTCTACCTCCAAGTTTGATTCAACCAAAGCCACTTCATCAAATGAATTTATGAAAGATAGGCGAATTAAAAGAAGCCACATAAGAAATTATGTTTCATAAGCAAAACTTGTCATACCAGGAATAAACTTCCCTTCCCAGCAATGCTACATAGCACCTTTCAAGGAATAAATTTATCCAGAAACTTCTATTTATCCCCCTCCACCATCTATTTTGTAATTCTTAAAGAAATACATATTTCAGATGTGTTGACCCTTACCTTTCTGTAAGTCAGACAAAATGGTTGTTAAAAGTTATTCCATTCAACTGTTGAGACTCTTGCTGGGACTTGAGTATCTCCCCAGAGGACACTCCCTCTGCACTGCTCTGCTTCCTCAGAAGCCTCTCCCTTCACCTTTAGTCAAACATTAACCATCAACTAGTTTTATTGATTTTACATGTCATAAAAGGTATTATTACCTTCAGGAAAGATATGGGTTTGTACCAAAAGAAGTTAATCACATCTCAAACAGGTTTCTGAATTTTTGAATGTAAATAAGTAAATTAGAAGACAAGGAAAAGTTAAACTAGAAAAACTTTCTGTGTATTCAACTATCTCTAGAAAGTGTGAGCTCCGTGACATCAAAGACAGAGTTTCATCCATATTCTGCATCTCCCCACCAACGCTTAGCATAGTGTCATCACAGAAAAGTCAATTGACAAATATTTGTCCATTTCAGACACAGAGTGCAGGGTGCCATGTCTGAGCAATTACTCAGTTCATTGATAAACAGCCACAAGAGACAGGAAATGCCTTAGACAGTACAACAAAAGACACAATCTGGCTGCACTGTTTCTGAGATCCTACCATTCCCAACATCTGCACAAAACAGACAGCAGTAGCCTTAACCCAAAACACAAACCAAGTCTTCTGTGGAGGAGAGACTGTTTCATGACATGACCTCTGTCTATCCTGTAAGCTAGACCCAGGCCAGAACAGTGGCTGCTTTCAGCAAACCCCCACTTAGAGAAGGTCTGATTATAATAGATGTTCATTCTGACATATATCAGCTCTCCTTTCCTGCCTCCCTGCTATGCACTAGTTTCTGGAACCTGTTGTTGTCCTGACCTGGTCAAGCATTTAAAGTAATTTCCCGTACCTGGTAGCATTCACATACTAGTACTTATGACTATCCTCTCTCCCCTTTGCCTTATATAATTCTTTGGCACTTGCCAAGCTGTACAGGGATCCACTTCATCTTGAAGCTGCCCAAGACATGCCTTGTATATAGGTTTCCCTTTATAAACTCTATTAATTATCAGACTGGAATGGACAGCCTCTTTCTTGTCATTCCCTGCACTCCACTTTCAGGATAGACTTTCAGTCTCGGAGCTTTTCCCTGGGTCGGTGTGTACAAACATTCGTTTTCTTGAAATTCTGAGAATGGATTTACCTAAAAGCAAGTTACTTTCTTCACTCAAAATGCAACTTCTGATTAAACAATAAAAGCCAATAGCTCCAGATATCTTAAGTCAAGGCCTCTTTTAGACTGATTTCTGTTTCCCACCCCTCAGTCACTCTGGGAATCCACACTGAAGATGAGAACCAAAGTTATTTTTGTGTCAAATGTGTTGCACTTTACTGTTTCTGTTGACCTTCTGTTATTTATTTCTGGGCTTCTCCTGAGCTGTGTTGTGTTTTCCATTTGTCTCTAGGTGTGTATCTAGTACAATGAGAGCACAAGAACATCCCACTGTCTAGATAGGCTTCCTCTTTCCCAGATCCTTTGAGAAGACTTTATGATTGCTCTAAACCTCATTTACCTTGGGGACCCTGAAAGTGAAACCATCTAGTTTCATGCCAGTGGTTAGCACCCTTGGCAGACCAGCAGGTTCAGAAAAGATCCTTCCTCCTTTGTCACTCTGCCAACATAACTTTGCGTAGGGAAATAAGGTCAGTGAGGCTAAGCAATTCTCAAATTCTTAACACCTCTCCCTTCCCATTAGCTTAATAAAATTATCTTTTCTATAAAATCAAACAGCCAATATCACTTGAGTGTTTCACTTCCTGGAATCATTGGCAAGCATCCTGTGGCATTGCTCTGAAAGGAGTTTGTTTCTTCTTTGGAAACTTTTTAATAATGTATGTAAAAATAAGAACAAGGAAATTTTAATTGATAAAATTACTGGTACCTTTTATCAGAGCAAAGAAAATATAATTTATGTGATGGAAACAAGTGAACGATTGAAAGGATTTGGGCAAATACTTCTGACTAGCAGCTTCATGGTGTTAAATACACTTTTGCACTTTTGTCTATAGTAATGTTTTAACCATTGCTCCAACATTATCCCTAGAAAAATCTGTAAATAGTGTTTAATTTATGGACAGTGCTAGTTAGCAAGGAATAAAGTTTAGATAGCCTCCCAGAAAACAAAACAAAGCAAAACAAAAAAAAAAGCCTTATGAAAATTTGAAATTATTCTTAAATTTCAAAGTATGTTACATTTCTAATATTTTTATTCTTTAAAACTCAAAGTAAATAAAATCTATGAACACTAAACTTTTCCATTTTTTACACATTTGCAAATTAATATGTACTTTGTGTGTTATATATTATGTATTTTGAAAACATTTATGATGAGTCTATCAATACTCAAACCTCACCTAACAGAAGTGTATAATAATATTTTTGATAACTCATTTAATGTCTGTCTTGATCTTAACTTAATAATGGCAGAAACTGTGTCTTCCATTGGCACTTGGTAAATACTTTTTAGAGTTGCACTACTTTCAGTTATTTAATTCACTAATTTTAAATAGTGAGTATTATATGCAGGCTCAACCAAGGCTGATGGAAACCCAAACAAGTGAATGATTTTGCCCTCATCTCCTCAAATCAATATTTTACATCTTTTGATCCACATATATTTAGTGGAATAAGTGAAACTAGGTTTCTGTGAGCAAACATTTTAGACTACAGCAGAATTTTCCCCAATTACTTTCACTGTTCAGGACCCTGTCCATTTTCGGTTACATTTAAGCAAAACAGCTCCCACTTTTATGGAGCTCTTATCCTTGTCCCTGGGTTTGTTTGAGTTTGTGTTTTCACATTGTTGTTGTTTGGGGTTGGGGGGGGTGGGGTGGAGGGGAGGAATTTTCCAAACCAGAACTCTTTAAAGATTAAATGATTTAAGATTAAATAACAAATCACTAGTTCCAAAAAACACTCAACCTTACATAATGCTATTGCAATATCATAGCTAACAGCCACCTAAAAATATTCCCAAAAAACCGTTTGAGCTAATAAAGGCTTTTCCCCCTCTACTATCTATTTTGACAGATGTGGACCCAGTTTCCAGTTACTTAGTCCAGTTGTGCAACCATCACTGCAATCAATTTTAGAACATTTCATCATCCCAAAAAGAAAAACCATAGGTTGAGAAGGATATATCCTTTAACTATCACCTCTCAACCACACTTCCTGATCCCAGGCAGCCATTAATCTACTTTCTATCTCTATGAACTTGCTTATTCCTAACATTTCATATGAATAGAATCATACAGTATTTGGCCTTTTATGTCTGGCTTGTTTTACTTAGCATAATGTTTTCAATGTTCATCCACATTGTAGCCTATGTCAGTACTTCATTCCTTTTATAGTTGAATAATATTCTATTGTATATTCATTCATCAGTTGATGGACATTTGGGTTGTTTTTATTTTTGGCTACTATGAATAATGCTGCCATGAACATTCATGTACAAGTTTTTGTGTGGAACTATGGTTTCATTTTTCTTGGATGTATACTTAGGAGTGAAATTGCTGAATCAAATCGTAATTCTATGTTTAAGTTTTTGAGGAAACTTTCAGACAATTTTCCAAAGTGGCTGAATCATTGTGCATTCCCACCAAAAGTGTCTGAAGATTCTGATTTCTTGATATCCTCTCCAATACATGTTACTATTTTTATTATAGCTATCCTAATGAGTGTGAACTCTCATTGCAGTTTTGATTTGCATTTTGCTTATGCCTAATGATGTTGGGCATCTTTTTATGTGTTTCTTGGCTATTTATATATCTTCTTTTTAAAAAAATGTTTATTCAGATCCTTCATCAACTTTTGATTGGGTCTATTTATTACTGAATTGTAAGAGTTCTTCATATATTCTAGAAACAATTCCCTCCTCAACTATGTGAATATGCAATATTTTCTCCCATTCTGTGTATGTAAAAAGAACTTTTAAACATAAAGTTTAAATGGGCTCACTCAGAAGGTTCTCTTCCTATGGATTTTTTTATTACTCGCATGGAGCTGGAAGGAAAATAATCCAGCAGATTCTACAGTTATCAATAGCAGGTTGGGCTTTGAATCAAACAGACCAGATTCTATAATCAGGCTATGTGTCTTGGGCAAGAATTAAAACATCTCTGAACAGGAGGAGGAAAAATGGCGGTGTGAGGTGAGCCTCTGTAAAGCTCCACTGGAATTTACAATGAATTGAACAACAAAAACTCCACAAAGGACTCCCTGCACAGCAGAAAGGCAAGATGAAGAGGCCGACTACCGACTACCGAAGTCACCTACAGGTGGGAGAATCACCCAGTGGGAGAGGAGGAAAGGGAGAAGTACAGAGCCAGAGCCGCGGGGGCACAGGACGCAGACCTAGCTCAGTGCTACAAGCTCGCTGCATCCCGGAACCACCGCAGCTGCAGGAGAGGGAAGAGTCTGACTGCTAGGGCTCCGCTTATGGCCCACAGGGCTGAAGGGGACAGCATATAACACAGCTGAACCCAACGCTCAAGGCACAGACCTCAGAGAAAAGACTGAGGGAAGAAGGCTGAAAACGGTGGTTTAAGCCCGCACTATTGAGCACAGAACAGAAGCCTTAGGCAATGAGACTAGCCGCCCCATCCCTACCCTCCCAGAGCTCACCCCGCCCCCACTTGCCCGGTGCTAGAAACAGAACAGTAGCAGTGTCAGATCAAAAGAACAGAATGTTTGTTCTTCTAAGAACTGTGGACCGCACACACAGATTCGCAGCCTAACTAGTTCCGGCAAAGGGGAGGGAGCTGTGGAAGGAGGACCGGCTGTGGTGGTGGTCGCAGCCATTTCTCTGCACCACCTTTCACAACTCACCCCGTCCCTGACCCCACCTATCAGGGCGGATCCCTGCAGGAGTAAACAGAACTGCTGAAACATATGGGCTCTGAATATGGAACTGCAAGAGCTTTGGAACATCTAAAGCTCTCCGCATACCCACCGGGACACTGCACCCTGTGACCTACATGAACTATTAACAGAGGAGAAGCCCGTCTCCAAGGGAATCCCCCCATTGTGTGAGAAGCTGGAATAATTCAGAGAAAACACAGCACTACCATGTGGGAGAAGAAAAATAAGCTGCAGTTGGAGAAATAATAAAACATTCTACCAACAAGTACTGGAAAACAAAAGAAAGACCACTTCCTATCAACCTGTTGCATAAGCCACTCCTATAGATGTCTAGGAAGAGAAATAGTAAACCGGTGATTGCCATGAATAACCAAGGCAACAAGATAGCTCAGAAAGAAAGTGAAAAACTCCAGAAAAGGCACTTAAAGATACAGAAATATGTGACTTAAATGACAGAGAATTCAAGATGGCAGTTCTGAAAAAACTCAACGAGATGCAAGAAAACACAGATAGGCAGTTAAATGAACTCAGGAACACAATCAAAGAACAGCATGAGCATTTTACGAAAGAGATTGAAATTTTAAAAAAGAACCAAAGAGAATTTCTGGAGATTAAGAACTCAATAGAAGAAATTAAGAATGAAATAACCAGCTTAGGTAGTAGAGTTGACCAGATGGAGGAAAGAATCAGTGACATCGAAGATAGAAACCTGGAAATGACACAGATAGAAAAAGAAAGAGACTTGAGACTTAAAAGAAATGAAAGAACTCTACAAGAACTTTCTGACTCCATCAGAAAGAGCAATATAAGAATAATGGGCATACCAGAAGGAGAAGAAAGAGAGAAGGAACAGAGAATATATTCAAACCAATTGTCGATGAGAACTTCCCAAATTTGTGCACAGAACGGGACCCTCGAATCCAATAGCAAATAGAATACCTAATTACCTCAATCCCAACAGGCCTTCTCCAAGGCACATTGTATTGAAGCTGTCTAAAATCAACGAAAAAGAAAGTATCCTCAAGGAAGCCAGGGAAAAGAAGACGGTAACTTACAAAGGAAAGCCCATTAGATTACCATCAGATTTTTCAGCAGAAACTCTACAAGCCAGAGGGAGTCGAACCAAATATTCAAACTATTGAAAGAGAGAAACCATGAGCCAAGGATAATATATCCAGCAAAGACATCCTTTAGATATGAAGGAGGAATAAAGACTTTTCCAGACATACAGAAGCTGAGGTTATTTTCTAATACACAACATGCACTACAAGAAATACTAAAGGAGGCTATTCGACCACCATCAACAGGGACAATTTGTGGCAACCAAAACTCAAAAAGAAGGAGAGTAAAGGCCTGAACCGGAATACGGGAATAGAGAAAGTAAGCGTGCTGAAGAAAGTGGAATACTCTAAATATCAAACTTTCTTTTACATAAACTTAAGGGTAACCACTCAAAAGAAATCCAGAACTGAAATATGTACTGTAATAAAAGAAGAAACAGAGGGAAACATAGAATACCACCACACAGAAATAATAGACAACAACAAAAAGGTAAAGAAACAATGGAGAAACGGCCTTACAGAAAACTAAAGATAGAATGACAGGAAATCCTCACATATCAATAATCACCCTAAATGTAAATGGACTGAACTCACCAATAGAAAGGCACAGAGTAGCAGATTGGATCAAAAAACTAAACCCAACCATATGCTGTCTCCAAGAGACACATCTCAGCTACAAGGACAAGCATAGACTCAAAGTGAAAGGGTGGAAATTGACACTCCAAGTAAATGGTACCCACAGAAAATCAGGTGCAGCCTTAATGATATCAGATGAAACAGACTTCAAGGTGAAAAAGATAACAAGAGACAAAGAAGGACATTTCATAATGGTGAAGGGGACTGTATAACAAGAAGACATAACAGTCATCAATATTTATGCCTCCAATCAGGGAGCACCGAAATATACCAAGCAACTACTAACAGAACGAAAGGGAGAAATTGACCAAAACATAATTATACTAGGGGACTTAAATACATCATTGACAGCTATGGATAGATCATCCAAACAGAAAATAAATAATGAAATAAATAAAAATGAAAAAAATAAATAATGAAATAATGACACATTAGATGAAATGGATATAATTGACATTTGTAGAGCACTTCATCCTAAAACATCAGACTATACATTCTCTTCTAGTATACATGAAACATTCTCAAGGATAGACCATATATTGGGACATAAAACCAGTCTCAGCAAATTTAAGAAGATTGAAATCATACCATGCATATTCTCTGATCACAAGGCTTTGAAATTGGATATCAACTGCAAAAAGAAAGCAGGAAAAACCACAAATACATGGAGATTAAACAACATACTTTTAAAGAAGGACTGGGTCAAAGAAGAAGTTAGAGGAGAGATCAAAAGATACATAGAAACAAATGACAATGAAAATACATCCTACCGAAATTTTTGGAATGCAACGAAAGCAGTTTTAAGAGGGAAATTTATCTCATTACAGGCCTATCTCAAGAAACAAGAAAACTCCCAAATAAATAACCTCATGTTACACCTCAAAGAACTAGAAAAAGAAGAACAAGTAAAACCCAAGGTCAGCAGAAGAAAGGAAATAACAAAAATTAGAGCAGAACTAAATGAAATAGAGAACAAAAAGACAATAGAAAAAATTAATGTGACAAAGAGCTGGTTCTTTGAAAAGATTAACAAAATTGACAAACCCTTGGTTAGACTCACTACGGTAAAAAGAGAGAAGACACTAATTAACAAAATCAGAAATGAAAAAGGGGAAGTTGTCACGGACACCACAGAAATTCAAAGTGTAATCCAAGAATACTACGAAGGAATATATGCCACAAAATTCAACAACCTAGAAAAATGGACAAGTACTTAGAAACATATAGCCTTCCAAGGCTGAACCATGAAGAACTGGAAAATCTAAACAGACCGATCACCAGTAAATAAATTGAATCAGTCATCCAAAACCTTCCCAAAAGCAAAAGTCGGCGACTAGATGGCTTCACTAGTGAATTTAACCAAACCTTCAAAGAGGGTCTAATACCAATCCTGCTCAAACTCTTCCAAAATAATGAAAGAGAGATAGTACTCCCTAACTCATTTTATGAAGCCAACATTACCCTGATACCAAAACCTGGTAAGGACAGCACAAAAAAAGAAAACTACAGACCAATATCTCTGATGAATACCGATGCAAAAATCCTAAATAAAATTCTAGCAAATCGAATACAACAATGCATTAAAAAGATTATTCATCACGACCAAGTGGGGTTCATCCCCGGGGCACAAGGATGGTTCAACATAAGCAAATCCATCAATGTGATACATCACATAAACAAAATAAAGGACAAAAATCATATGATTATATCAATTGATGCAGAAAAAGCATTTGACAAGATACAACATACATTTATGATTAAAACATTTAATAAAATAGGTATACAAGGAAAATACCTTAACATAATAAAGGCCATATATGACAAGCCCTCTGCTAATCTCATAATTAATGGTGAAAAACTGAAGCCCTTTGCTCTACGTTCAGGAACACGACAGGGCTGTTTCCTATCACCTCTGCTTTTCAACATAGTGTTGGAAGTCCTTGCCAGAGCAATCAGGCAAGAGAAAGAAATAAAAGGCATCCAAATGGGATGAAGAAGTTAAATTATCACTCTTTGCAGATGACATGATGCTAAATATAGAAAACCCTAAAGACTCCACCAAAAAGCTATTAGAAACAATCAACGAACACAGTAAAGTTGCTGGCTACAAAATCAACGTACTAAAGTCCATTTCTTTCCTATATACTAACAATGAAATCTCAGGAAGAGGAATACAAAAAACAATTCCTTTTGCAATTGCAGCAAAAAGAATAAAATACCTAGGAATAAACTTAACCAAGGACGTGAAAGACCTATATGCTGAAAACTATAAGACATTTTTGAAAGAAATTGAAGAAGACACAAAGAAATGGAAAGACATTCCGTGCTCATAAATTGGAAGAATCAACATAGTTAAAATGGCCATATTACCCAAAGCAATATGCAGATTTAATGCAATCTCCATCAAAATCCCAATGGCAATTTTTAAAGAAATAGAAGAAAAATCATCAGATTTGTTTGGAACCACAAAAGACCCCGAATAGCCAAAGCAATCTTAAGAAAAAGAACAATAATGGAGGTATCACACTTCCTGACTTTGGCTTGTACTACAGGGCTACAATAATCAAAACAGCATGGTATTGGCAGAAAAACAGACACATAGACCAATGGCATAGAATTTGGAACCCAGAAATAAAACCACATAAATATGGACAGATAAGTTTTGACAAAGAAGCTAAAAACATACAATGGAGGAAAGACAGCCTCTTCAATAAATGGTGCTGGGAGAATTGGATAGCCACATGCAAAAGAATGAAACTGGACTGCTATTTGTCACCATGTACCAAAGTTAATTCAAAATGGATCAAAGACTTAAGCATAAGACCTGACACAATAAACTGCATAGAAGAAAACATAGGTACTAAACTTATGGACCTTGGGTTCAAAGAGCATTTTATGAATTTGACTCCAAAGGCAATGGAAGTAAAAGCTAAAATAAACGAATGGGACTATATGAAACTTAAAAGCTTCTGCACAGCAAAAGAAACCATTGACAAAATAAAGAGGCCACCAACTGAATGGGAGAAGATTTTTGCAAATAGTGCCTCTGATAAGGGGCTAATATCCAAAATATACAAGGAACTCATGCAACTCAACAACAAGAAAACAAACAACCCAACTGAAAAATGGGCAGAGGACCTCCAAAGAGAACATACAAATGGCAAATAGACATATGAAAAAATGCTCAACATCACTAATCATCAGAGAAATGCAAATCAAAACCACAATGAGATATCACCTCATCCCAGTCAGAATGGCTATCATCAACAAGACAAATAGTAACAAGTGTTGGAGAAAGCTGTGGAGAAAAAGGAACCCTCATACACTTTTGGTGGGAATGCAGACTGGTGCAGCCATTATGGAAGGCAGTGTGGAGGTTCCTCAAAAAATTATGAATAGAATTACCATATGACCCAGCAATCCCTCTCCTGGGTATCTACCCAAAAAATCTGACACCATTTATACATAAAGACACGTGTGCTCCAATGTTCACTGCAGCTTTGTTTATGGTGGCCAAGAGATGGAAACAACCAAAATGTTCTTCGATAGATGAATGGATAAAGAAGTGGTGGTATATATACACAATGGAATACTATTTGGCGGTAAGAAAAGATGATATAGGAACATTTGTGACAACATGGATGGATCTTGAGAGTGTAATACTGAGCGAAAATATCAGACAGAAAAGCAGGGAACCATGTGATTTCACTGATATGTGGTATATAAACCAAAAACAACAAAAGAACAAGACAAACAAATGACAACCAGAAACTCATAGACGCAGACAATAGTTTAGTGGTTACCAGAGGGTAAGAGGGGTGGGGGGTGGGAGTTGAGGGTAAGGGGGTTCAAATATATGGTGATGGAAGGAGAACTGACTCTGCGTGGTGAACACACAATGGGATAATCATAGATGATGTAATACAGAATTGTACACCTGAAATCTATGTAATTTTACTAACAATTGTTACCCCAATAAATTTAAAAAATAAATTTAAAAAAAAGAAACATCTCTGTGCCTCTGTTGTCTATCTGCTTCATGAATATGTTATAAAGGTTAAATGAGAAAACGTTTTTTAACTGATATTCCAACATGCCATGAACATAGTTGCATAATATTACTGAAAAAGAATGACTAAAATTGATATATCTATGTGTACTTAAAAAAACTTTTGTCTTCTTGAGAGTGTTTTTTGCCTTCTTAAGAGTGTTCTTTGAAGCACAAAGCTTCTTTTCTTTAAGATTTTTATTACATATGGCTAACATACAATATTATATTAGTTTCAAGTGTACACCACAGTTATTCAGCATTTATATATGTAAAGAAGTGATCACCATAAGTCCAGCAACCATCTGAAACCATACCACACCATCACAATGTTATTGACTATATTCCCTATACTGTACATTACATCCCCATAACTTATTTGTTTTATACCTGCAAATTTGAACATCTTATTCCCCTTCTCCTTTGTCTCCCCTTTTAATACACTTTCCAGGTTTAGAAGGCATTTGTGGATTCATAGGATTCTCCAGCAGTTTCATGACATGAGTAACTAGAGCCATGGGTAATGACTGCCCAGTTGGCAAAGTCCTTAATCTGGCTCAGTTTCTGTTTTGTTTGTTCATTTATTTTGTTCTCTCGATTTCACTTATAAGTGAGATCATATGATATTTCTCTCTTTGTCTGACTTATTTTACTTAGCATGCGACCTTCCAGGTCAGTTCATGTTGTCGCAAATGGTAAGATTTCATTCTTTTTTTGTGACCTTGCATCCCAAGAATAAATACCACTGTATCATGGTATATGATATTTTTCATATGTTGCTGAATTCGGTTTGTTAATATTTTGTTGAGGATTTTTGCATTCTATGTTCATCAGGGATATTAGCCTGGAGATAATTTTCTTTTTTTGTATTGTCTCTGTCTGGTTTTGGAATCAGGGTAATTGTGGCCTTGTAAAATGAGCTTGAAATTTTTTGAATTTTTTGGAATAGTTTCAGAAGGACAGGTGATAATTCTTCTGTGAATGTTTGGTAAAATTCACCTGTGAAGCCTTCTGGTGCAGGACTTAATGTTTGTTGGGAGCTTGTTGATTACTGATTCAATTTCATTGGTAGTAATTGACCTGTTCAGATTTTCTGTTTCTTGATTCAGTATTGGAAGATAGTATGTTTCTAGAAATTTATCCATTTCTTCCAGATTGTCTAACTTGTGGGCATATAGTTGCTCGTAGTATTTTCTTAAAAGTTTTTTGTGTTTCTGTGGTATCTGTTGTCATTTCTCCTCTTCCATTTCTGATTTTATTAACACGTTGCGTACGGCAGGGTTTAAATCCCTCATACCCCTCTGTTCCGGCAGGTTTTTAAAAGAAACTACTTTAAAATGCACTCTTCTCTTTAAAGCGTAAATGCTTCTATGTCATTTATTATTTTTCTATGGAATTTTTTAGGATTTACTCACCTATGATGTTAGTAATCCCTCCTGCTGTGATACTGCAGAAAGCAGCTTCCTTTGTGCAGTGGGACACGGAAAAAAACAAAGATTCTCGTGATCCGTACGCAACGTGTTAACTGGGGTCCTCTCTCTCTCTTTTTCTAGGTGAATCTGGCTAAATGTTTGTCGATTTTGTTTATCTTTTTTAAAAAACAGCTCTTGATTTCATTGATCTTATGTATTGTTGTTTTGACCTCTATTTCATTTATTTCTGCTCTGAGCTTTATGATTTTCTTCCTTATAGTCACTTTGGGTTTTATTTGCTGTTGTTTTTCCAATTCCCTTAGGTGTAAAGTTAGACTGTTGATTTGAGATTTTCTTGTTTCTTTAAGTAGGCCTGCATTGCTACAAATTTCCCTCTTAGGACTGCTTTCGCTGCATCGCATAGATTTTGGGTCATTGTGTTTTCATTTTCATTTGTCTCAAGGCATCTTTTGAGTTCATTCTTGATCTCATTGTTGACACACTCACTATTTAGTAACATGTTATTCAACCTCCATGTATTTGTGTGTTTTCCAGATTTCTTCTTATAATTGATATCTGGTTTCATAGCACTGTGGTCAGAGAAGATGCTTGATATAATTTGAATCTTCTTAAATTTATTGAGACTTGTTTTATGGCCTAGCATGTGGTTTATCTTGGAAAACGTTCCGTGTGCACTCAAGAAGAATATATATTCTGCTGCTTTGGGATGAAATGCTCTAAAAATATGAATTAAATCTAAATGGTCTAATGTATCATTTAAGGCCACTGTTTCTGTGTTTATTTTCTGTCTGGAGGATCTGTCCTTTGGTGTCAACAGGGTGTTAAAATTCCCTACTATGATAGTGTTACTGTTGATCTCTGTCTTTATGTTGGTCAAAATCTGTTTTATATATTTATGTGCACCTATATTGGGTGCATAGATGTTTACTAGGGTTATGTTCTCTTGTTGGATCGATCCCTTTATTATTGTGTAGTGTCCTTCTTTATCTTTTATTATAGTCTCTATTTTAAAGTCTATTTTGTCTGAAATAAGTATTGCTACACCAGATTTTTTCTCATTTCCATTTGCATGAAATCCCTTATTCCATCCCTTTACTTTCAGTCTGTGTGCATCTTGATCTGAGGTGAGTCTCTGGTAAACAGCATATACATGGGTCTTGTTTTCTTATCCACTCAGCCACCCTGTGCTTTTTTATTGGAGCATTTAGTACATTCACACTTAAGGTGATTACTGATAGGTACTTATTTATTGCCATTTTGTTATTTGTATTTCTGGTCTTCCTTTGTTAGTTTGTTTTCTCCTTTCTTCGCTTAAAGAAGTCCTTTTAATGTTTCCTACAATGCTGACTTGGTGGTAATGAATTCCTTTAGCTTAGTCTTTTCTGGAAGGCTCTTTATCTCTCCTTCAATTTTAATGATAACCTTGCTGGGTAGAGCAATCTTGGTTGTAGGCATTTGTTTTTCATCACTTTGAATATTTCCTGCCACTCCCTTCTGGCCTGCAAAGTTTCTGTAAAAAAGCCAGCTGATACTCTTATGGGAGTTCCCTTGTTTGTAACCCACTCTCTTTCTCTTGTTGCTTTTAGGATTCTCTCTTTGTTCTTAACCTTTGCCATTTTAACTATGATGTGTCTTGGTGTGGACATGTTTGTGTTCATCTTATTTGGGATTCTCTGTGCTTCCTGGGTTTGTATGTTATTTTCCTTCACCGAGTTAGGGAAATTTCAGTCATTATTTTTTCAAATAGGTTCTTGATCCCTTAATCCCTCTCTTTTCCTTCTGGTATTCTTATGATGCAAATGTTGTTGCACTTGACGTTATCCCACAGGTCTCTTAAACTGTTTTCATTGTTTTTTATTCTTTTTTTCTTTTTGTTGTTCCAATTGGGTGATTTCTGCTATCTTGTCTGCTAAATCACTGATTTGATCCTTGATTCATCTGATCTGCTGGTGATTCCTTCGAGTGTATTCTTGATTTCAGTTACTGTATTCTTTAATTCTGACTGGTTATTTTTTCACGATTTCTGTATCCTTCTTTATGTTTTCTATCTCTTTGTTGAGATTTTCACTAAGTTCCTTAAACATTCTTATAATCAGTGTTTTAAACTCTGTCTCTGATAAGTTGGTTGCCTCTGTTTCATTTAGTACCATTTTTGGAGGTTTCTTCTGTTCTTTTATTTGGGACATGTTTCTTTGTTTCCTCATTCTGGCTGTTGCTCTGTGTTTGCTTTGAAGTATTAGGTAGCTCACCTATGTCTCTCAGTCTTTGCTGGGTTGTCTTATGTAGTATGTGTCCTTTATACGTGAATTGTACAGTCTCCCTATTTTCCTGTGTGTGTGTGTGTTCCAGAGGTGTCCCTTGTGTTGTATGTATTCTCCTGTTGAAGTTGAACTTCAATTGTTTTTGGCTTGTCAGTGGGTAGGATTAACTCCCAAGCTGAATAGCTGTGAGAATTGGCTATGCCCATAGGGTATGAGGTGCTGTGTGAGAATTGACCCCTCAGATGAGGCTTGACCCCTGTGGGCTCTTGTGCCTGTAGATAACTTCCTTTGGGTGTGCCACTTGTAGATCCAACTGAGTAGTGCTCTGGTTTGGTCTGAAGCTGGCCTCTGTGTGTATTGTTTCTGGTTTCTCTTGGGCAGGGCTCCTGCTCAGGGCAGTTTCAGCCTTGTCTGTTACCGGCCTGTGGCTACCTGGTAGGTGCCTCAAACCTGTATGCAGTTGGCTCCTACCTGTGCTGGGCTTGGAGATATGTGAGGGTGGCCTCTCTGTGAACTGAGGCTGGCTGCCAATATTGGTCCTGAGGTAGCTTAGCAAAAGGCCCAGAGCCCCTTAAGCCTGTTGCCACCTGTTAGTTGCGCACAAGGCCCACCTGTTGAAAGAGGCTCCTCAGGAGCATGTATCTGGCTGGTTGACCCAGTGTTGAGGGTTCCTTCAGCAATGTGGCACTAGGTGGGCAGGATGGCGTTCAAGTGAGTCATGAAATGAGACCAGTGGTTTTTACAATGTAAATGCAGATTCAAATCTTATGCCAATACCTGGTGACCCCCTTATACAGCACCCCAAGGGCACTACAGCCAGCCTCCACTTCAAGCTTGCAAATTCCTGAGAACTGTTTCTGAGTGGCTGTGGTGCAGATTTGGGGTCACTGTTCACCACCAAGATCTCCCCAGGGCTCTGCAGACCATCTGCTGCTGTAGAAAACCTTTTCCACCATTTGTGGGAGTGGGGCCAGTCACCCAGGCACTCAGAGTGCCCCAGGCAATGCAGCTGTAGGTGGGCGGGGTTGTGGTATGGGGGTGTAAATGCTGTGGTGTGTGGTTTCTACAAATTCAGTGTAGTCTCAGCTCCTGGACCAGTGCTGGGCCCACACCTACCTCGAAAAACAAAACAAAACAAACCACCACCACCAAAAAACAAATACACCCACACAAAAAAACAACTAACAATGAACAGATAAGACAAACAAAAATACAAAAATAAAACTAAAACAATATAACAAAACAAAAAGATCATAACTAAAAACAACAACAAGAGAAACAACAACAAAAGAAGAAAACCAAAAAAAGAAAAAGAAGAAAAAGGAACAAAAAGATGAAAAAAGAAAAAAAGGGGTGGAGGGGAAGAAAAAAGAAAAGAAGGGAAAAAAAGGACCCTATGCCCGCTTCAGTCTGCAGACAGCTTGTGGGGCAGAGTCAGCCTCATAGCAGTAGAGAATCTCTGGGCAACTCAGCACCAGCTGTGTGGAGGATAAGGACCCTGCATGGTGTGCGCGGGCCTCCACCTCATCCTGTCAGGCTCCTGAGAGCTGCATGAGATTAGCTGCAGCCAGCTCTGGGGCAGTGCTCACCATCAAAAATCTCCACAGGTAGTTGCAGGTTGCCCGCAGCTACTTAAAATTTCTGTGGCCTGCAGAGGTGGGGCTGGGCACCAGGCACCTATGGTGCCCCTGGCAATGCAGTGCTAGGTGGGCGGGGCAGGTCCCCAGGGCAACATGGGGTGTGGTCAGTGGCCCCCACAAAGTCAGAGCAGCATTGGCTTTTGCACCGGCAAGCAACCCACACAAACGCTCCAAGAACGCCTTGGCCAGATCGTGCCGCTGCACAGCTCCCAGCTCAGTGCCCTCTGGCAAATGCTCTGCCCCTGTCACAGTCTCTGACTGTCTCAATCAGCAGCCTGTGGCACAGGGAGAGTGGCCTGACAGTCAGGCGTTTCCCAGGCAATACCGCACAACAGTGTGAAGGACAGGGACCCAAGGCAGCATGTGTGCACGCCGGTGCGTATTCCACCAGACCAATGTAGTCCTGAACCTGATCCTTTGGGGGAGGGCTTAACCCTGAAAAGATGGTGCCTTCCTGTAACCCACTCTGTGTGCAAGCTCTGCACAGAGGGAACAATGGCCCCAGAACCTCCAACTCCTGCCCGAAGGCGCTCAGTTCAATCCTTCCCCACAGGTTTCTGGGACCCCGGAGCTGCTACTCCCTCTGCCAGAGACCGGGTGACTGCTTGCCAGTGAGTGAGTGCTGGCTCCACAAGAGGGCAACTGAGCCCTCTTGCCCTCTGCCCCACCTGTTGAGCAGAGAGAGTCCTTGCTGATTTCCATTACCAACTGTCATGGGACTCCCCTTCCCAGCACAGGACCCCTGGGGCGGGTAGGGGGCCTCGCTCTATAGGGGAGGCTTCTGCCACTGAGGTGTCTGTAAGGACAATAAAGTTTGTCAGGCTTCCCCCATGCCTGGCCATCTGCTGACCCTGACCCAGTAACCCACCAGGTACATGAGATAAAATGTTGCCCAAGCATCATCCATCCTGAAGATGTTGTTGTTTATTTATGCTTAAGTAAGCACCTTGGCTGCATACCACTTTTGTCTCTATGGTATAAAAAGGTCCAGCCATTTTATGAGGGGGGGCTATGTGGTCCATGACCAAACGGGTTAATGAGAAATGGGACCTTGCCCAAAGGCTATGTGTTCCATGTGGGCCATGCCCAAAGTGTGTGAGGGCTGCTGAGAAATAGGGCTGTGGGGGCCGTACCCAAGGGCTGTTGCTATGGGCTGCTGAGACATGAGGCTGCTGCTGGCTGCACGTTGTAATCTGAGAATGTACAGCTGTGTGCAGCAGTGAGAAACCCTGGCCATGTCTAGGAAGCCTGGGGGTACCCTGAGAAACCCTGGCTGTACCCTGGAAGTCTGTGAATAAAGTATGTCTGCTCTACCTTCAGCTTCATGCATCTTCTTCCAGCTCTCAGAGTCATAGACACCTTACCCCCAGGATACCATCCACTCAGACATCGACATGACAGTGTTCCTCCCAACGTGCGCCCTCTCTCTGTGGGCCTGGAGTCAACTACCTCACATCTCGGCCCCTCCTACCAAACTCGACATGGACTCTTCTTTAAGTCCTTAGTTTTAGTGGTTCTGTTCAGCTAGCAATCAGATGAATCACAAGGTTGATGATTATATAGTTTATTTGTAATTTTGGTGTGATCGTGGGAGGCAGTTGGTATAGCACCTGCCTATTCTGCCATCTTAGCTCTTCTCTGTATTGTTTTTATAGACTCTATTTTATTTATTTCTGCTCTGACCTTTATTATTTCCTTCTTTCTACTCACTTTGGGCTTTGTTCGCTGTTCTTTTCTAGTTCCTTTAGATGTATGGTTAGATAATTCATTTGAGATTTGACTTGTTTCTTGAGGTAGGCCTTTATTGCTATGAATTTCCCTCTTAGGACTGCTTTCAATGACCCATAGATTTTGGGTCATTGTGTTTTGTTTTCATTTGTCTCAAGATATCTTTTGACTTTTTTCTTGATCTTATTGTTGACCCAATCATTATTTAGTAGCATATTATTTAGTCTATATTGGTTTGTGTGTTTTTCAATTTTATTCTTCTAATTCATTTCTAGTTTCATACCATTGTGGTTGGTGAAGATGCTTGGTATGATTTCAGTGAGTGAGTCCATTCCTGGTAGGAGATGGCCAAGTTCCTAAATTGAGCTTCCCTGTACATTTTATGTTACTTCTAGCCTCTAGTATCCAAATCAGAGAATCAGTTGATTAAACTCTAAAAATGCCAAAACCACCACCTATCAGAGAAATTAACAGGTGGCCGCATCTCTGAATTATAAAGACTTTTCCTATGCTTTCCAGGATATTAGGTTATCATGGTTCTGAGAGCTGTGTGTTTCATTATTAATATATTCTTCCATGTTAAATCCAAAGATTAAGAGCATGCATGTTCTGCCCTGTGTTTCAGGGTGAACACCACTGCATTTTAGGAATCCATTTTCATGGTAGTTGTGGTTGCACAACTCTGTGAATATACTAAAAATTATTGAATTCATTTTAAATGTGTAAATTTTGTGGGATGTGAATTTCATCTCAGTAAAGCTGTTACAAAAAAAGAAGAAAGAAAGAAAGAAAGAAAGAAAGAAAGAAAGAAAGAAAGAAAGAAAGAAAGAAAGAAAGAAAGAAAGAATCCTTACTACCATTTCCACCCTGATATGAATATACAAGACACAGGCTAAACATTTTTAATTACCTCAATATAGTCACTTTAGAACAGATCATTTGTGTTCTGTTCACTGATGTTTCAAGATTTTTTAGTCATTTACTTATTTTCATTTAAATATATTCATTTTTACTTATTTTACTCCCCTTTTACTTATTTGATCTCCCTTTTTTGTTTTACTTTTTAAAATGTGAACAAGAACGTTTCAGTATATGAAGATTATCTTTGCCCTGAATGGAGAAGGAAGGAGAAAATAACAATGTGACTATAGGGTCCTTCATTCTCTATTGTAGTGTTTCAACCCAGGCAGTTCAACACTAGATAGACCCTTTCACCTCACTGCCCACCCCAAAGGGAAGACGTTTTCTATGTGACTATACCTAGTAACTCAAGAAGCCAAGTTTTCTCCCATAGGTCTTCCCACTCATGATAACATTAAGCCTAGTCCCAGTAACAACCCAGGAGAATTTCTGGAAAATACCTGTTATATTAAGCCTGAATTTTCCAGTAGCTATATGAGAAAACATAAGAACTGAAATTTCTTATCTGCGAGCCACTCAATTCCCCTGCCTGAAGCAGTCCTCAGGAGAGCCTACAGTGTAGAGGAAGGAAGAGGAAGATCCGGTTTATCAATGAGTACTCAGGCAACACCATTCTCCCCTGTATCAAGGTCTGGAGGAGACCCAGCAGGGCATTCTTATTTAAATTACTGGAGTCCCACTCACCCCACCCCCATCCCTGGTTTGAACCTGATTGAAATGACCAGTGTCTCACAAAGGCAGAGCTCCAGAGGGATTTTTTTTTTTTTTTTTGACACCTGGATCTTCCCAATTCCACTCCTTAAGCATGAAAAACAAAGGGGAATCCTCACACCACCATGTTTGTGACATAATCCTGGAATTGCCTAAAATCAGGATTATATCCAAGCAGATTTACAAAACAGATGGCTGTACCTTCTCTAAATTACCACTATATAACAGAAAACCAATCACAGTTAACAACACAGGATTTGACTAAAAGTTAGCCAAAATCCACCACTTTTTTATTCCCCAAAATAGTTTTCTGAATAGAGATAATAAATAACATTTAGTACAGGGGCTCCCAACCCTGGCTGCCCAGAATCTTAGGGATTCTGATTTGATTGATCGTTGGTGAAACCTGACGGCAATCGTTTTTAAAGTTCTCCTTGGTGCCAATGCATAGCTGAGTGAGAACAACCCTTTAATATCAGCCCTTTGCCAGGCACTTTTTAAATTGCTCTCTATAGTATCTCATTTAATTTTCACTGCAAACCTGTGAGATAGTTATTATTATTATCTTACAAATAAGGAAATTGAGGAACAAAGAAGATGCGAATAGATTCTGCAAGGTTTGAATCTAGGTCTGACTAAAAATAAAAATCAAAGCACTTAACAGCTGCCCTTAGCTGACCTCCAGCAACAGCATACTGAACATGTCTCCTGGACTACTCTACTTACCTACAAGGAATAATGATCAGAAAGGGGTGGCTTAAGTCCAGTCACCAGATTGATCAGCTCACAGATCCACAGCTAAAATATCAATAATTCCACCCCAATAACAATCCCACCAGCCTATCTCTCCCACTCCATCTTTTCTGATCATTCCATCACTGGAAATGCTGCACCAACTGAGAAAACTGCCCAGGCATCATTTCCATTAACTGATAACATCAACCACTTAGTCCCATTTTTTTCTAACCCAAATCTACTCTCTGGTTAACAACCGCTTAGAGTTTTCTCCTGATATCACTAGTCATGGAGCAATAGCATCAGTTGGCTGACACGTATCCAGTCGCTCTCTTTCAGCTGGTCTGGAGGAAGGTCACCCTCCCCCAGAGCTAATGAGGAAGTAGTTAGCTTTACTGTAGTTCAGCTCAGACAAGCCAGGCCTAGAAAACAATATTGTTCAAAGTGTTGTACATAACACTGGGTGCACCTTGCCCCCGCAATTACTGAAATATTCCTGACTCAGCGAGCTCTCTAAAATGTATCCTCCCCTCAATGGAAGAACATTCTGTCTATTACTAGGGTATCACGTGGCTCCCAATACAACAATGCTGAATTGCTGACCTTTGTTCTAGAATTTAACGTTGATCTTCAGGGACCTTGGAGTTAAACATTAATTTTCTACTATCTTTGGAACACAGGACTCTTTGGTCTTTTCTTTTTTAGTCATGAAGCAAAGGAATGTAGGAAGATTATCAGGGAGCCAGTCCCAGGGGTCTTAGCGTCAGTGGCATATTTCCTGAGCCTAACATAGGCAATGAGAACTCATTTCTTCCATCTTTATTCAGCTCTCTAATAAATTAGTCTACTATTTGAGGCTACTATTAGTCTACTATTTGTGTTTAAAACCACAGATTTTGGAT
Organism: Rhinolophus sinicus; assembly: GCF_036562045.2. Lineage (NCBI taxonomy): Eukaryota > Metazoa > Chordata > Mammalia > Chiroptera > Rhinolophidae > Rhinolophus > Rhinolophus sinicus. The sequence goes on along the minus strand of NC_133761.1, from coordinate 37,295,545 downwards.
ATTGGTAAGCTGAGTCTAAATCCCAATTCCAAAACTTTTCTTCAACTTCTATTATTTCTCACCAACATGGATTTGGAAACCTTAGACTACGCCTTCGATATAACACCCCCTACTCTGTTTGGCCTCGTAACTGTGGCCAAATCAAGGGGTGAAAAACAGGTGGGTTAGGGGTCTTTGTTAGGGAGCTCTGAACTCTGTATAAAAATGGTACCAAGCTATTTAAATATATATTGAAGGTGGAAAGAGGAGATCGCAACATTTTCCATTAATTATTTTTCTAAAGAGCCTTTCAACTCTACCCTTTTTAAGAGTATTTTCCCATGTGCCTCCCAACCATATTCAGACAAGAAACCAACAGCAATTAGCCTCTTATTTCACAAGCCTAAGCAATTAGGAGGCTGGTCACCCTATCTCATGGTATTACAAGGGCTACTAGAAAACTAAAATTAAAATCTGGTGTTATTAACATACCAAACCAAATACAAAGGAAGCCATGGAAACTTAAGTTCTAATCCTCTTGTACATTTTTATTTAAAAAGCTAAAATACATCAAACATCAGTGAAAAAGCTTGAGATGAGCCATCATACATCATAGTGAATACAATTGGAACGCATCATTTCTACCAAATGACTTCTGGAAGTAAGGTAGGAACTCTGATTTCTATTGGTAGCAGACTAGATAATTGCCCTGACTTTATAGCCTTGTAGCAATGTCTTCATATTGTGTGGAGCCTACAACTCTCACCAAAAGGAGCCTTGCATAATTTTCAAATGCAGTCTATCTGATTATTCTAGAAGTTATTTTTCTACCTGAAGTGCTCCTCTACTGGATTTAGGGATGGACCCAATTCTTGCTTAGCTGTTTACTCTGACAATTAAATAGTTTCTTTGATGAGCTCTGTTTAGCCAATGTCTATTCTGTGCCAGTCCCTGGCAAAGTGCTTGGCTTATGTGAACGTGCGCAAATCCAAAAGGTGGATGACAATCTCCAAGTCCCACTTACAATTCAGGAACTGAGGCCCACAGAATTCAAATTTCTAGCTTAAGGTCACATAGCTGGTAGGTTATGGAGCCAGGATTTGAGCTCAGATGTGCTCACTCAAGATCTTTGCTACTGTGTACACTGCTCCTAGTTTATAGGGGTGTCCTAGTCACAGCTCCCTGGACACCATGGCCACACACTTTCTCTGATCACTTGGCCTTGCAGTGGCTTTACTGCCAACAACAAGAAGAGGCCTTAGTATACAACCCATTCTGTTTTATATGCAATTATAAAAAAAAAAAGCTCTGGAGAATTTATGCCAAAACTAAAATTGTTGTTTTGGGAAAACACGCTAATGTTCAGTTAAGCAATGTTAAGCCAGTCTTATTTATTCATATGCTCCTGTTCCATCCAGGACATATTTATATAAATTCAGCCAGATTGCTCTGTCTAAATGCAGTGCTCTCCATTTCAGAAGCTTCCTGGGCACACTAGGTTCTCCTGAGGTTGAAGAAGGCAACTGGTGGTAGCTCCCTTCACATTTTCTAGTTTTAAATCATGTCTGCCGTGCTGTGTGGAGAGGAGCTCTAGGTCACAAGGAAGTTTCTCTTATAGAATTTTTTCAGTAAATAAATATGTGAGAATGATAGAATTCAAATATTACCATTTTGCAAACCCTCACTGAAAAAAGTCTAGGCAAAGATCATCAATGGTTGCCATGTCATAGATAGACAATGGTGACAATACGCTTCTTTGTAGAAGTATGCAGTACTACTTCTGCAGGATTCTTGTTGAAAAGAGTTGTTCCTGAATCAGATACAACTTCTTATTCTAAGAGGATAGATAAGATAGATCTAATAATATAAGAGGTAGTCTCTTTGCAGTGGTTATATGGAAAATGCAGAAAAATTCTGTGTAAGAACATGTTTTATGTCCTCTATTGATAAAAGCAAAAGATAAAAGGTAACTTAGTCAAGACTTTTCTAAGGGGCTTAAATTAATGTGGTCCATCCAGGCATAGCTTTCTGCTGGTGATTAATTTGATTCAAGGATAGATGTAGAAGGCCCAGAGGAGTACCTACAGTCAAATATAAATGTTTCAGCCAGGCTAAGTTATGCGACTTGAATTTTGTCATTGTAACTTTTTGTAGTAGAAATTTCAAACATAAATAGCAGTTGAGAGAATAATGTAATAACTCCATGTACCATCACCCAGGTTCAGCAATTATCAACTCATGCTCAGTCTTGTTTCACCTATAACCACATTACATCTAAATTGGCTTCTTAGAGGAAAAAAAATGGTGGTCTTCTCTGAAAGCAAGCAGTCCTCTGGTCAACTCTTCTAGAGGTAGAATGGTCCTCCGCACCTGAAATATAGACCAGGCTTGCCAATTCATAAAATATTGTCATCTTTGCTCTCTGCCTGCCTGGTATCCAAAGTATAGAAGCTTGTGAACAGGTGGCTCTTGGAAGCTTTTCTGAGTTTCTTTGTGCTCAAGTCTGAAGAGACATCATGCAAGTTACTTTTAATATCACCCGTTTGTAGTAGACAATTCTGAGGAACTTTTGCTCTGTCAACCATAGATGTTCATAAGTTCAGAAGACTATCTTTGGCTGCTTCCTCCAATCAACAACTCAAAATAACCACCTTCTAGTCTCTAACGAAACAGCCAAGTCTTTGCCTGGCTGCTGCTACCCAGTTCTGGTCAAAGACCTGAATGAATACGGGAAATATCCATTTTACACACACACACACACACACACCTCAGCAAACACACACACACCAACACACACACACACACACACACACACACACACCAGGATAAATTTCAAGTAGGTCAGAGATTAAAAAAAAAAAATTTAAGGAACCATATAAGTACTGGAATAAAATATGAGTGATTTTCTCTATAGAAAGGGAATGGAAAAACCTTTCTAACTCAAAATCCAGAAGCAACAATGAAAAGACCAATAAATTAAATAATACTAATTTCTTTTAATTTTATATAGAAACAAACACTAAGAGCAAAATAAAAAGAAAAGATAGACTAAGAAAAATAAATGCAACAGATAGCAGAGAAAGAATTGACATATTTAACATATAAGAGCTTTAAAAATACAAACAAACAGATGAAAAAAATTTTTTAAGTAGACAGATCGATAAGCAACATGAACAACAGCTCATAAGAAAAAATTCAAATCACCCTAAAACGTATTTTAAAAAACACCTTAGGAGAGACGTCATCAAAATGGCGGCGTGAGGTGAGCCTCTGTAAAGCTCCCCTGAATTTACAACGAATCGAACAACAATAACTCCACAAAGGACTCCCTGCACAGCAGACAGGCAAGACGAAGAGGCCCACTACTGAATTCACCTACAGGTGGGCGAATCGCGCGAGCAGGGGAAGAGGGAAGGGAGTAGTGCGGAGATGGAGTCTTACGGGCACAAGATGCAGAATAGCTCAGTGCTCCGAGCTCGCTGCTTCCCAGAACTACTGTAGCTGCGGGAGAGGGAAGAACTCAGACTGCTAGGGCTCCACTTATGGCCCACAGGGCTGAGGGGGCAGCATATAACACGGCGGAACGAAACGCTCACAGCAGAGACCTCGGAGAAAAGACTGAGGGAAGAAGGCTGAAAATGGTGGTTTAAGCCCTCACTGCTGAGCAGAGAACGGAAGCCTTAGGTACTGAGACTAGCCGCCCCCTCCCTACCCTCCCAGAGCTCGCCCCGCCCCCACCTGCCCGGTGCTAGAAACAGAACGGTAGCAGTGTCAGATTAAAAGAATAGAATATTTGCTGTTCTGAGAACTGTGGACCACAGACAAAGATTCACAGCCCAACTAGTTCCAGCAAAGGTAAGGGAACTGGGGAAGCAAGACCAGCTGTGGTGATGGTCGCCGCCATTGCTCTGGGCCATGTCTCACAACGCACCCCGCCCCTGGCCCTACCTATATGGGCGGATCCCTGGAGGAGTAAACAGAACTGCTGAAACATACGAGCTCTGAATCTGATGCAGGAAGAGCTTTGGAACTTCAAAAGCTCTCCGCATACCCACTGGGACACTGGGCCCTGTGAGACCTAGGCGAACTATTAAGAGGAGAAGCCCGTCTCCCAAGGAATCCCCCCATTTTGTGAGAAGCTGGAATAGTCCAGAGAAAACATAGCACTACTGTGTGAGAGAGAAAAACAAGGCTGCAGTCAGAGAAAAAATAAAACATTCTACCAACAAGTACTGGAAAACAAAGAAAGACCTCTTCCTATGAAGCTGTTGCAGAAGACACTCCTGTAGATGTCTAGGAAGAGAAATACTAAATCAGTAATTGCCATGAATAACGAAGACAACAAGAGAGCTCAGAAAGAAAATGAAAAGTCTCCAGAAAAGGAACTTAAAAATACGGAAATATGTGACTTAAATGTCAGAGAATTCAAGATTGCAGTTCTGAAAAAATTCAACGAGATAAAAGAAAACACAGATAGGCAGTTAAATGAACTCAGAAACACAATCAAAGAACAGCATGGACATTTTACGAAAGAGATTGAAATTTTAAAAAACAACAAAATAGAACTTCTGGAGATTAAGAACTCAATAGAAGAAATTAAGAATGAAACAACCAGCTTAGGTAGTAGAGCTGACCAGATGGAGGAAAGAATCAGTGACATCGAAGATAGAAACCTGGAAATGACACAGATGGAAGAAGAAAGAGACCTGAGACTTAAAAGAAATGAAAGAACTCTACAAGAACTTTCTGACTCCATCAGAAAGAGCAATATAAGAATAATGGGCATACCAGAAGGAGAAGAAAGAGAGAAGGGAACAGAGAATATATTCAAACAAATTATTGATGACAACTTCCCAAACTTGTGGACAGAACTGGACCCTCGAATCCAAGAAGCAAATAGAATATCTACTTACCTCAATCCCAACAGGCCTTCTTCAAGGCAGATTGCATTGAAGCTGTCTAAAATCAACGACAAAGAAGAATCCTCAAGGCAGCCAAGGAAAAGAAGACGGTAACTTACCAAGGAAAGCCCATTAGATTATCAGCAGATTTTTCAGCAGAAACTCTACACGCCAGAGGGAGTCGAACCAAATATTCAAACTATTGAAACAGAGAAATTATGAGCCAAGAATAATATATCCACTAAAGATATCCTTTAGATGTGAAGGAGGAATAAAGACCTTTCCAGACATACAGAAGCTGAGGGAATTTTCTAATACACGACCTGCACTACAAGAAATAATAAAGGAGTCTATTCAACCACCATCAACAGGGACAATCTGTGGCAACCAAAACATAAAAAGGGGGAGAGTAAAGGCTTGAATCGGACTGTGGAAATGGAGAAAGTAAGCATGCTGAAGCAAATCGAGTATTCTAAATATCAAACTTTCTTTTACATAAACTTAAGGGTAACCATTCAAAAAAAATCCAGAACTGAAATATATACTGAAATAAAAGAAGAAACAGAGGGAAACATCATAGAATACCACCACACAGAAATAATAGACAACAACAAAAAGGCAAAGAAACAATGGAGACACAGCCTTACCAGAAAACTAAAGATAGAATGACAGGAAATCCTCACATATCAATAATCACCCTAAATGTAAATGGACTGAACTCACCAATAAAAAGACACAGAGTAGCAGATTGGATCAAAAACTAAACCCAACCATATGCTGTCTCCAAGAGACACATCTCAGCTACAAGGACAAGCATAGACTCAAAGTGAAAGGGTGGAAATTGACACTCCAAGCAAATGGTACCCAGAGAAAATCAGGTGTAGCCATAATGATATCACATGAAACAGACTTCAAGGTGAAAAAGATAACAAGAAGCAAAGATGGACATTTCATAATGTTGAGGGGACTGTACAACAAGAAGACATAACAGTCATCAATATTTATGCCCCCAATCAGGGAGCACCGAAATATACCAAGCAACTACTAACAGAACTAAAGGGAGAAATTGACCAAAACACAATTATACTAGGGGACTTAAATACATCATTGACAGCTATGGATAGATCATCCAAACAGAAAATAAATAACGAAATAGCAGCCCTAAATGACACATTAGATGAAATGGACATAATTGACATTTATAGAGCACTTCATCCTAAAACATCAGACTATACATTCTTTTGTAGTGTACATGGAACATTCTCAAGGATAGACCATATATTGGGACATAAAATCAGCCTCCTCAAATTTAAGAAGATTGAAATCATACCAAGCATATTCTCTGCTCACAAGGCTTTGAAATTGGATATCAACTGCAAAAAGAAAGCAGGAAGAAACACAAATACATGGAGATTAAACAACATACTTTTAAAGAAGGACTGGGTCAAAGAAGAAGTTAGAGGAGAGATCAAAAGATACATAGAAACAAATGACAATGAAAATACATCCTACCAAAATTTTTGGGATGCAGCGAAAGCAGTTTTAAGAGGGAAATTTATCTCATTACAGGCCTATCTCAAGAAACAAGAAAACTCCCAAATAAATAGCCTCATGTTACACCTTAAAGAACTAGGAAAAGAAGAACAAGTAAAACCCAAGGTCGGCAGAAGAAAGGAAATAACAAAAATCAGAGCAGAACTAAATGAAATAGAGATCAAAAAGAGAATAGAAAAAATAAATGAGACAAAGAGCTGGTTCTTTGAAAAGATTAACAAAATTGACAAACCCTTGGCTAGACTCACTAAGATAAAAAGAGAGAAGACACTAATTAACAAAATCAGATATGAAAAAGTTGTTGTTATCAAAAACACCACAGAAATACAAAGGATCATCCAAGAATACTATGAAGGACTATATGCCACCAAATTCAATAACCTAGAAGAAATGGACAAGTTCTTAGAAACATATAGCCTCCCTAGGCTGAACCATGAAGAACTGGAAAATCTAAACAGACCGATCACCAGTATCGAAATTGAATCAGTCATCCAAAACCTTCCAAAACCAAAAGTCCGGGACCAGATGGCTTCACTAGTGAATTCGACCAAACCTTCAAAGAGGATCTAATACCAATCTTGCTCAAACTCTTCCAAAAAGTTGAAGAAGAGACAGTACTCCCTAAGCCATTTTATGAGGCCAACATGACCCTGATACCAAAACCTGGTAAGGACAGAACAAAAAAAGAAAACTACAGACCAATATCTCTGATGAATACCCATGCAAAAATCCTAAATAGAATTCTAGCAAATTGAAGACAACAATGCATTAAAAAGATTATTAATCACGACCATGTGGGGTTCATGCCCAGGGCACAAGGATGGTTCAACATCCGCAAATCCATCAATGTGATACATCACATAAACAAAATAAAGGACAAAAATCATATGATTATATCAATTGATGCAGAAAAAGCATTTGACAAGATACAACATCCATTTATGATTAAAACACTTAATAAAATAGGTATACAAGGAAAATTCCTTAACATAATAAAGGCCATATATAACAAGCCCTCAGCTAATCTCATAATTAATAGTCAAAAACTGAAGCCTTTTGCTCTACGTTCAGGAACACGATAGGGCTGTCCCCTATCACCTCTGCTTTTCAACATAGTGTTGGAAGTCCTTGCCAGAGCAATCAGGCAAGAGTTAGAAATAAAAGGCATCCAAATTGGGAATGAAGAAGTTAAATTAACACTCTTTGCAGATGACATGATGCTATATATAGAAAACCCTAAAGACTCCACCAAAAAGCTATTAGAAACAATCAACGAATACAGTAAAGTTGCTGGCTACAAAATCAACGTACAAAATTCCATTGCTTTTTATATACTAACAACGAAATCTCAGAAAAAGAAATATAAAAAACAATTCCTTTTGCAATTGCAGCAAAAAGAATAAAATACCTAGGAATAAACTTAACCAAAGATGTGAAGGACCTATATGCTGAAAACTATAAGACATTTTTGTAGAAATTGAAGAAGACACAAAGAAATGGAAAGACATTCCGTGCTCATGGATTGGAAGAATCAACATAGTTAAAATGGCCATATTACCCAAAGCAATATACAGATGTAGTGCAATCCCCATCAACATCCCAATGGCATTTTTGAAAGAAATAGAACAATAAATCATCAGATTTGTTTGGAATCACAAAAGACCCTGAATAGCCAAAGCAATCCTAAGAAAAAAGAACAATAATGGAGGTATAACACTTCCTGATTTTGGCTTGTACTACAGGGCTACAATAATCAAAACAGCATGGTATTGGCTGAAAAGCAGACACATAGACCAATGGAATAGAATTGAGAACCCAGAAATAAAACCACATAAATATGGACAGATAATTTTTGACAAAGAAGCTAAAAACATACAATGGAGGAAAGACAGCCTCTTCAATAAATGGTACTGGGAGAATTGGATAGCCACTTGCAAAAGAATGAAACTGGACTGCTATCTGTCACCATGTACCAAAATTAATTCAAAATGGATCAAAGACTTAAGCATAAGACCTGACACAATAAACTGCATAGAAGAAAACATAGGTACTAAACTTATGGACCTTGGGTTCAAAGAGCATTTTATGAATTTGACTCCAAAGGCAATGGAAGTAAAAGCTAAAATAAATGAATGGGACTATATGAAACTTAAAAGCTTCTGCACAGCAAAAGAAACCATTGACAAAATAAAGAGGCCACCAACTGAATGGGAGAAGATTTTTGCAAACAGTGCCTCCGATAAGGAACTAATATCCAAAATATACAAGGAACTCATGCAACTCAACAACATAAAACAAACAACCCAATTGAAAAATGGGCAGAGGACTGAAGAGACATTTCTCCAGAGGACATACAAATGGCAAATAGACAAATAAAAAAAAAAAGCTCTACATCACTAATCATCAGAGAAATGCAAATAAAAGCCACAATGAGCTATGACCTCATCCCAGTTAGAATGGCTATCATCAACAAGACAAATAGTAACAAGTGTTGGAGAGGCTGTGGAGAAAAAGGAACCCTCATACACTGTTGGTGGGAATGCAGACTGGTGCAGCCATTATGGAAGGCAGTGTGGAGGTTCCTCAAAAAATTATGAATAGAATTACCATATGACCCAGCAATCCCTCTCCTGGGTATCTACCGAAAAAATCTGAAAACATTTAGAGATAAAGACACGTGTGCTCCAATGTTCATTGCAGCTTTGTTTACAATGGCCAAGACATGGAAACAACCAAAATGTCCTTCGATAGATGAATGGATAAAGAAGTTGTGGTATATATACACAACGGAATACTATTTGGCGGTAAGAAAAGATGATATAGGAACATTTGTGACAACATGGATGGATCTTGAGAGTATAATGCTAAGCAAAATAAGTCAGACAGAAAAAGCAGAGAACCATGTGATTTCACTGATATGTGGTATATAAACCAAAAACAACAAAAGAACAGACAAACAAATGAGAAACAAAAACTCATAGACGCAGACAATAGTTTAGTGGTTACCAGAGGTTAAGGGGGTTGGGGGGTGGGAGATGAGGGTAAGCGGGATCAAATATATGGTGATGGAAGGAGAACTGACTCTGGGTGGTGAACGCACAATGGGATTTATAAATGATGTAATGCAGAATTTTACACCTGAAATCTATGTAATTTTGCTAACAATTGTCACCCCAATAAATTAAAAAAACAACAACACTTTACCTCACTTAAAATAAGAAAAATGAAAATTAAAAATTATTTCTTAACTACCAGATTAACAAAAACCCAAACTCAAACTATATGTCCTGTTGGAGAGGCTGTAGGGAAACAGTTACCCTCATACATTGCTAATGGGAATGCAAAATGATATAATCCTGTGGATGGGAATTTGGCAATATTAGCAAAATTATATTTACCCTTTGTTGTAGAAATTGCACTTTTAGGAATATATCCCATAGATACACTGTAAAAATTATCCAAAGATGTATGTACAAAGTTATTTTTTGCAGCACTAGCTATTACAAAAAAAAAAAAAAGGGAAACAAATAAGAGATTGATTGAAATGATAAAATTAGAATAATCCAACAACTAAAAGATAGTAGAGAAAAAAGTAATTATGTTAGTATGTTAATATTGTTTGGAACCAAGATTTTAGGCAGAAAAGATATACAAATAGAAAATCAAAGAAGTTAAATAATAATTTTTTAAAAAGAGCCTGCAATGCTAAGTTCAAATCTAAAATGTTAGCAAAAATTCATTATATATTTACTCCTGAATATTTTTTTTTATCATTCTTTCCACTGAAACAGCCTAGAAAAAAATGACCAATTCTTAAGCAATAGGCAACCCTAAAGCAAGCTTGTGATCTTTAAATATCGTTTTTAAAAAAAGAACTAAGCCTCCTTGGAGAAAACTGATTCTAGGTCTAGAGCAGGAAATGTATAAAATATACTTATAACATTTGTCATACAGGGCAACAAAGGAAGTTATACCACTGGGGTTCTACCAAAGAATTCAGAAGCCAACAGGGAGAGGCTTTCACTGGCAAAAGATGGAAAATTTTAGTAACCAGTAATAATAATAACTACAATGAATTGAAACATATCAACTATGTTAAAAATCCATGAGGTTGTAATTATCTTCAACAACAAAACTTATTAATCTCTTTTGGAGAATACGAAGGGATTAATTCATTATTCAGAAAATGTAAATATAAGGCAAGAATTTAACCTGCCCTTGTTATACAAACTGTATCTCAAGGTAACCAAATAGTTTTTAAGGAAAACTTTCTCTTTATAGATGTCTTCCAGCTAATAAATGAAGAAATGATAGAATTGAAATATCACCATTTTGCAACCCCTACTAAAATAATGGAGCTAGACAAAGTTGATGAACTACAACAAAGAGACAACTGGTTACTCTGTGCCTCCCAAGAGAAGCAAGGATGCAATAAAACTTAAGAAGAATTTATGATGAAAAACTGTACCTTAATCAGATCAAACCTCCAGTTCTAGAGTATAGGTCTAACCACTACTTTACTGGAAATGCTTGTTGGAAAAACAGGTTACAGATAAAATGATGCCTCAGAGTTGCAAAATACAAAATATGAGAAACTAAAGGACAAATAAGTGTTTCTTCTATATATAAATTTAGAGAGAGAAGCAGCCTATAGATTAAAAAAAATTAAGAGAATGTTTGGACTTTATTTGGATTGAAATAAACCAACTCTTTAAAAAAAAAAAAAGAAAGAAAGAAAGAAAAAAATACAAGTAGGGAATCCCAAAGTTGTACTTATTAGATGTGATAATTGTTATGTGGTTTCTATTTCCAAATAGGCTTCATCATTTAGAGATACATATGGAAAGAGTTATGGATGAAGCAGTTTGCTATCTTGGATTTGCTCTGAAAGAATCCATTTGGAACACGACAGTGCTGTCCCCTATCACCTCTGCTTTTCAACATAGTGTTGGAAGTCCTTGCCAGAGCAATCAGGCAAGAGAAAGAAATAAAGGGCATCCAAATTGAGACTGCAAAAGTTAAATTTTCACTTTCTGCAGATGACATGATGCTATATATAAAAAAAACCCTAAAGACTCCACCAAAAAGCTATTAGAAACAATAAACAAATATAGTAAGTTGCCAGCTACAAAATCAACATACAAAAGTTCATTGCATTCCTATATACTAACAATGAAATTTCAGAGTAAGAAATTAAAAAAAAAAAAAATTCCTTTTGCAATTGCAGCAAAAAGAATAAAATACCTAGGAATAAACTTAACCAAGGATGTGAAAGACCTATATATGAAATACATAAGACATTTTTAAAATAAATTGAAGAAGGCACAAAGAAATGGAAAGATATTTCACATTCATGGATTGGAAGAACCAACAGAGTTAAAGTGGCAATATTACCCAAAGCAATATACAGATTTAATGCAATCCCCATCAAAATCCTATTTTTTAAAGAAATAGAACAAAAAATCATCAGATTTCTATAGAACCACCAAAGACCCCGAATAGCCAAAGCAATCTTAAGAAAAAAGAACAATAATGGAGGTATCACACTCCCTGACTTCAGCTTGTACTACAGGGCTACAATAATCAAAACAGCATGGTATTGGCAGAAAAACAGACACACAGAGCAATGGAATAGAATTGAGAACCCAGAAATAAAACCACATAAATATGGACAGATAATTTTAGATGAAGCAAAAAACATACAATGGAGAAAAGACAGTCTCTTCAATAAATGGTGCTGGGAGAATTAAAAAGCCACATGCAAAAAAGAATGAAACTAGATTGCTATCTGTCACAATGTACCAAAATTAATTCAAAATGGATCAAAGACCTAAACATGAGACCTGAAACAATAAACTGCATAGAAGAAAACATAGGTACTAAACTTATGGACCTTGGGTTCAAAGAGGATTTTATGAATTTGACCTCAAAAGCAAGGGAAGTAAAAGCTAAAGTAAATGAACGGGACTATATCTAACTAAAAAGCTTCTGCATAGCCAAAGAAGTCATCACATTTTTTAAAGCAAGCTGAGGGTGAGTTTAATAAACTACAGGTGCTAAATGAATAAAACAATAAGTACATACTACCTGCTGTTGATTGAACACTTACTTTGTGTCTATGTATAATCATTAAGATATTTAATCTCCACAACAATCCTATGAGATAGGTAGCTATTTAGGATGTAGGAATTTTAATGATCTTCATTTTACAGCTGAGGAAACTGAAGCAGAGAGAGACACATTGGTGTGATGAGTTCGGAGCCCACATGTCTTACCACACACTATATTGCCCATGATAGTAATAATAACAGTGATGCTGGCTGATATACAGTGAGTACCTGCAATGCACTGGACACATTACAAATGTAATATGAAGAGGGAATTTGCTCACAAATTTTTTTTAAATCTTCTAAGATGTCCATATTTTAAGGAAGGGGCAAAATTCATCTCAGAGAGACATGGTGCTTTTGTTTATTCCAGTGGTTTTCAACTCTAATTACATATTAGAACCACCTAGGCAGCATTTAAAAAATTTTTATATCCAAAACCTACCCCAGACCTGCAGATGGGACCCAGCTATCATTAATTTTTTAAAAAGCTTTGTAGGTGACATTGATGCCCAGGCAGGTTGAGAACCACTGGTTTACTTTAATCAACACACTTAGGACCACTTTGGAAAATGATTTGAAAGGGGGGGAAATGTGAACAAAGAAAAATAAATATTCTACATAACAAAGTTAGGAGAATTTGGAATCTTCTTCAAATAAGAAGAAGAGTTGTGGATGGGCAGAACCTAGAACAGGGAGAAGAGAATATTTGGAATCAGAGCTAGACAGTCTAGGAGGAGAGACTGCAGATACAAGAACAGGACAGCAGGAGAGACCCTGAGGGGAAAAGATGGTATGGTAGGTTAAAAAATATAAACACAATACTTTACTCCTCCCTGCAAAATGACTTTGCAAAATGACTTTGCAGTTCCCTCTTCCACAGGTAGAATCCTTTTCCCCTCCTCCTGAATCTGGGCTAATCCTGTGACTTGCTTTGACCAACAGAATGCAGAAGAACTGACAGAGTGTCAGTTCTAAGCCTAGATCTCAGAGACCCTGCACTCTTCCACTCACTTGCCATGTGAACAAGCCTGGACTAAACTGCTTTGAGTTCAGAGACCACATGAAATAGAATAGAGCCTGTGTGTCCCAGTCAAGCCCACAGACAGGTAAGAGTTCAGTTAAGATCAGCAAACTGACTCACAGCTCACTGAAGATCCACATGAGAATCCAACTGAAACCACAAGAACTGCGTAGCTGATCCTCAGTTGCTAATGCACAGAATTGTGACCACTAAGTTTGGGATGATTTGTTATGTAGCAATAGCAAAATGATACAGATGGCTAGAGAGGTGACCCATGAAGGGCTGAGAGACATTAGAAGGATAATACCTAATACTCAGTTTTTCGTTGTTGTCCGGTCTGTGCTGTAAACCCTCTTGAACCACCTTCAACTAGGCCCACATCTTCATAAACACAACCACCTTGGTTAATGATATTTTTCCTAATGAATAAAGTGTCTGGGGGACAGTGAGGGCCATCACAGCAGGAGAGATGAAGAGGGGACTTGAAAATTCTATGGACGCAGGGAATCAGAATGAGAGATGAGCAGGAAGAAAACAAAAGTCCCCCAAGAATTCTGAGAACTATAAAGGAGAGGAGATGGGACAAGCCACAGTATGTGGAATGAGACTCAGGTAGGTCTGTCAGGATATGAAAGGAAAAGATGACTCTATTAGGCTGGAGGACTCAGGAACACACCTGCAGCAGAACCTTGGGCATGCTAGCATTATTCCATTTGATCTTCACATCAGCCCTAACAGGGAGATATTTATTACCCTCATATTATAAATGAGAAACCATTTCTAATCTAAAGGTTCAATAACCTCCCCTAAGATGACTCAACAGGGAAGAGGTGAAACTGGGTCTGGCTGACTCCAGCTCTTTGAGTAAATCTAATTAGGTGGTCAGAGCTCTAAACACTTATTCCTGAAAACTCCAGACTTTCAGGCCTCCTGGGACCTGGTGTTGCACTGTACCCTGGCCTTATTTGAAGGCTGAATAAAGTGACCCCAAATCCCCATATCCAAATCCTCCCATCCCTTCCAAATACCATCCCAACCAGCCACATGGGACTTTCCACCCTGTGAACAATCCTCTTGGCTTCCCCCATCCTGTCCACCCTGTTTGCAAAAAGAGCCGGTGCTTCAGTTTTCCTGTGACCACACTACCATCCTTCACCTGGTGGGACTAGGCCCTCAGATCAGGTCTGGGACTATCCCAGGATCACTCCATTGATCAAATTCTACCCCCAAACCTGCCACTTCTCCCCAGAGCCTGTGCTTGGCTGAGAAGCTCACATACTCCAGCAGTTCTCTGCACGTCATACAGGCGGGGAAAACCAAGAAATAGGCTTGTTAAAGCCCATGTTCACAGGGAGTATCTGGAACCCAGAAGAGCCCAATCCAGGTCTGTGTTCCTCCTTCTCTCTCTCTCTGCCAGTGCAGGATCCAAATCATTTGTGTACACTGGAATTTTCCCCCTTAAAAAAAATTATGCTCTCTTGTCTCATTTATATGCAAAATCTAAAGAAACTGAACTCATAGAAACAGAGAACAGATTGGTGGTTGCCAGAGGCAGCAGGAGGAAGGTGGGGGAAATGGGTGTATGTGATCAAAGCGTATAAACTTCCAGTTATAAAATAAATAGATTGTGGGAATGTAATGTATAGCATTGTGACTAGAGTTAATACCACATTGCACATTTGAAAGTTGCTAAGAGAGTAGATTTTAAAAGTTATCACAAGAAAAAAGCTATAATTATATAAGGTGATAGATGTTAACTAAACTTATTATGGTAATCATTTTGCAATATATAATATTGCAAATTGTTATGCTGTACACTGTAAACTTATACAATGTCATATGTCAACTATATCGCAATAAAACTGGGTAATAAATAAATGTTTTCTTGAGAAATAAATCATGCCACCTGACTTCTCTTTCAAATGCAAAAGAACAGGCTTAATTTCACCTCCCCAGGTCTCCAGGGGATGGAAAAGAGAACAATTAAGTTCACTATTCCCCACATCTGTTCAGTTTGCACATCTTATGAATATACTCTTCAGCCTGGAAGGATCTTGAGCTGCAATTCCCTCTAGCCCTGGAAGAGAATTTAACCCTTACAGCACAAGCAGAGCCTTAGGAGGTCAGGCAGGTCAGATAAAAATTAATTGAATGTGAAGCACCTTCTACTCACGCTAATTTGCAAACCTAGTTTGAAGCCTCACGTTGGTAAGAAGACTTTCTCACAATTAATCATGCATTTTGTATTTTATGGGAGGGCAGCTATGGAGACAGCTTTCTTCGGGTCCCTGGGTTTGGAACACACCTGCAGGTCTCTCCCACAGTGACTCACAGATGCATGCCTCACACCCATCTTCATGGAGGCTGTGACCTTTGTCCATTAGCATCTGTCACCTGAGGGTGACTTCACCAGCTGTCAAATCTGCCTCTTCTGGGACCCTACAGCTTTTGGATTCATCTCTGGGCTGCTCTGCTTACTCCACCACAAATAAGGAGAGGTTAGACAGCAAGCCTAAGGCCACTTGGCTAGAGGGTGACAAACTTAAGATCTGGATTTCTCCACTGTGTCCCATTGTCTCCTCTGCCCCCACTTCCACTCTGTCATTTTCCAGACTTATAAAGTCCAAAGTGAGGTTGTCAGTTCACTGGATATGAGTGAAGCCCAGACAGCTCTTTATGGTGACTGGCTGGCAATTGGGTCCCTAACTGCCCTCAGAAAGTGGCCTCTCCAGGCCCTGATTTTCAATTATCTTGCAAGCAGCAATGAAAAGCTTAGACTTATTTTTTAGCAATAGGAAATATGTGGGATGTGCAAAGGTTTTGAAGAGACCTTTTAGGGTAGCCAGCAACTTGAGAACAGTTACTGGTGGAATCATGATAATGCATGTGAAAGCATAGGGTTCAAATACTGCATAAGTCAGGCATCATTTTATATACTTACAGAATGTTAGAGTAGCAAGATACCTTGGAAATCATCTTCATAAGGTCATGTACATGCTTTATTTTATGTAACATCCCTTTAGCACAGAGCCTGCTGTGTAAAATGACAATAATACTGGTACCTAATGAGAGTACTTTGAGATCCCATAAGATAATGGGTGTAGCAGGACCCAAAGTAAGTACTTGGCAAATGAGAGCTATTATTTCACTGGATGGGAAAATCTGGGAGGAGGAAGCAGAGTCATAGACAGAAAGCTATAGAGCAAAGAACACAGGACTGAGAATCAAAAAATCTGGATTCAAATTCAGTTCTACTGCTTAATAGCCATGTGTCCATAGATAAGTCACTTAACCACCACACAGTGAGAAGGACAGCATCTCCCACAGTGCAGGATGAGGCTTCAGCAGGACTATCCCAGGCTTCCACTGTGCCACCCACAGGCAAGCGGCCTTCAGTTTGGGTTTGGCTTCATGGTGTCAGCAGAGCAGTTGCTAAGAGATTTGTTGCACCAAACTGAGAGCCCAGCTACAAGCATAAAATCAGGGGAGAAGAGCACTGTGGGGGAATTTCAGGAACCCACCCAGAATATCAATGTCCAATACATGGTAGAGACCAGCACCCAGTGGGGTACTGTGTAAAAGAAACAATAGTGATGGGACTTACTGTCAAAATGGTAGAGTAGGTAAATGCTGTGATCGCCTCCTCCCATGTTCACATCAAAATTACAACTACACTACAGAACAACCATCACTGAGAACCACCTGAAGTCTAGCTAAATAGGGCTCCTATAACTAAGTATATAAAAAAGAAGCCAACTTGAGACAAGGTAGGAAGAGCAGTGATGCAAAATGTGCTATTCCCACACCCACATGTGGTGGTTGAAAATTGGGAAGGATATCTTGGTTGCAGAGATCCTCCTTGAGAAGCAAGGGGTCCCAGCCCAACACCTGGTTCCCCAGTCCAGGGTTCCAGTGCCAGGAAGAGAAGTCCTTATAACTTCTGATGGTGAAAACCAGCAGACATTGTGGCTGAGTGAGACAGAGGGCTGCTGGAGTCCCAGGCATGCCTCTTAAAGGGCCTGCACATGAACTTACTCACTAAATCACTCTGAGCTCTAGCTCTGGTGCAGTTCAAAAAGTGCTAGGGACATACAGGGAGAAATTGAATTGTCTGGCTTTATGACAAGGGCTGGAAGGGCAGCTTTCTTCCAGACAGAAGTATTGGCAGAAGTCACTGTTCCTTTGTTGAGCCCTCCCCCCACCCAGCCTGCAGGCATGGGCAGGCAACATAGCTGACTCTCCATCAACCTGGCTAACATTGTTCATCTGCCCCACCCTAGTGATCCCCTGAGACTCTGTCCCACCCAACTTCTAGGCCCATCTAACACACTTCCAGTGGCTTTTCCATACAAACAGCCTATCTTGGT
Source organism: Rhinolophus sinicus (assembly GCF_036562045.2). Classification (NCBI taxonomy): domain Eukaryota; kingdom Metazoa; phylum Chordata; class Mammalia; order Chiroptera; family Rhinolophidae; genus Rhinolophus; species Rhinolophus sinicus. The sequence continues at coordinate 37,277,613 of NC_133761.1, read as the reverse complement.
TCATGCTTCAGACTTTCCTAAACTCTCTCAAAAGTTCATAAACAATTCTGTACACCTGAAATCTATGTAATTTTACTAACAATTGTCACCCCAATAAATTAAAAAAAAAAAAGTTCATAAACACCAAATGAGCAGCATCTGGCTTCAGCATGCCCATAACACTTACTAAGCAGCCCCAAGCCCTAAACTAGCAGCAGCCAGCCTCAGTTCACAGTTTAGCCTCTCCCAGGCACCTCCAAGCCCAGCACAAGTAACAACTATCTGCAGATCACTTTGTAGCTCATAGTAGTGGCACTGGGCAGGGTACAGGTGGCAGCTGACATTGGCCTGAACCAGAGCCCCTCCCAAGAGGTCCCAGAACCAACATATCCAGTGGCAAGTTTCAGACCACACCAGAGTACCACCCAACCACTTCCACAAATGACACACCCTGGGCAGGCCATCTGTCACATCAATGACAGACTTGGCAGGCACCAGAGCCCTACTAAAGTGAATCCTGCTCTGTAGGGTCCATCCCTGCACAACAGCTCCTCCACTGTAGTCACCGCCAGTCCTCACAACCAATCAGCCTGAGGGTCAATTCCTCCCATTGACGTGTACAACAGAAGGGCACACACAACCCACATAAGGGACACACCTGGAGCACCCAGCTCAGGAGACCAGGAAAACTGTTCCACTGAGCCCCAAAGGACACCTACTATAAAAGGCCACTCTACCAAAGCCAGAAAATGTAGCAGCTCTACTCAATATATAGAAGCAAACACAGGGAGGCAGCCAAAATGAAGAGACAAAAAGAAATGTCCCAAATAAAAGAACCAGAGAAAACTCCAGAAAAAGAACTAAACAAAATGGAAGCAAGCAATCTACCAGATGCAGAATTCAAAACACTGGTTATAAGGATGCTCAATGATCTCAGTGAGAACTTCAACAAAGTGGCAAGAAACATAAAAATGAAGACAGAAAACATAAAAAAAAAAAAATTAGTCAGAAATAAAGAATACATTAGAGGGGATCGATAGTAGATTAGATGAAGCAGAGGACTGAACCCATGATTTGGAAGGCAAAGTAGTGGAAAACACCCAATCAGAACAGCAGAAAGAAAAAAGAACCCCCCCAAAATTAGGATAGTTTAAGGGGCCTCTGGGACAACATCATGGTTACCAACATTCATATCATAGGGGTACCAGAAGCAGAAGAAGGAAAGCAAAAAATTGAAAACCTATTTGAAGTAATAATGACAGACATCTTCCATAACCTGGTGAAGGAAATAGACATGCAAGCCCAGGAATCACAGAATCCCAAACAAGATGAACCCAAAAAGGCCCACACCAAGATATATTTAAAATGCCAAAAGTTAAAAACAAAGAAAGAATGTTAACAGCAGCAAGAGAAATGCAAGGGAGCTCCAATAACACAATGGGCTGATTTCTCAACAGAAACTTTGCAGAACTAAATGGATTGGCATTAAATATTCAACGTGATGAAAAGCAAGGACCTACTACCAAGATTAATCTACCCAGCAAAGCTATCATTTAGAATCAAAGAACAGATAAAGAGCTTCCCAGAAAAGAAAAAGCTAAAGGAGTTCATCACTACCAAACTAGTATTACAAGAAATTTTAGAGGGACTTCTTTAAGAAGAGGGAGAAAACAAAAAGATCAAAAACATGAATAACAAAATAGCAATAACTACATATCTATTAAAAATTACTTTAAGTGTAAATGGATTAAATGTTCCAATCAAAAGATAGGGTGGCTGAATGGATAAGAAAACAAGAACCTTATGTATACTGCCTACAAGAGATTCACTTCATATTGAAAGACACAGACTGAAAACAAAGAGACGAGAAAAAGATATTTCATGAAAATGGAAACAAAAACAGAAACAAAAAGCTGAGGTATCCATACTCATACTAGACAAAATAGACTTTAAAACAAAGGTTATAATGAGACAAAGAAGGACCTAGTAATACCACTTCTGGATATTTATTCAAAGAACCCAAAACACTGCTTTGAGGGGATCTGTGCATCCATATGTTCCTTGAAGCATTGTTTACGATGGCCAAGATGTGGAGGCAGCCTGGGTGTCCATCATTGGATGAATGGATAAAGAGTAGGTAGTACATGTATACAACGGAATATTGCTTGGCCATGGAATGGAATGGGTTCTTGCCATCTGCGGTGGCATGGGTGGTCCTGGAGTGTATTGTACTGAGTGGAGTATATCAGAGAAAGACAGACGCAATGTGATTTTCCTTATACGTGGAATCAAAAGAACAAAATAAACAAGTGAATAAAACAGGAAAAAACTCATAGAAACAGAACATTTTGATGGTTGCCAGATGGGAGGGGGTTTGAGGGTGAGTAACCAAGGGGAAGGGATTAAGAAATTGGTTGTTGTACAGTAGTCATGGGAATGTAGAGTATAGGATAAGAAATATACTCAATAATATTGTAATAACTATGTGTGGTGTCAGATGGGTACTAGATATATCAGGGTGATGTGTGGGAGGGCAGTTGGAGGGGCAGGGTGAAAAAGGTGAAGGGATTAAGAAGTACAAATTGATGGTTACAAAATCATCATGGGGATATAAAGTAAAACACAGGGAATATAGTCAGTGATGTAATAACTATGTATAGTGCCAGATGGGTACTAGTCAGGGGGATGACCTTAAATTATATAAATGTCTAACCACTATGCTGTACATCTGAAAATAATATAAAATAATATTGAATGTCAAAATAAGTAAATAAAGTATAAAAAAACTTTAAAAATTTTTTAAAAGATCGTAGGAGATTGATAATTTCACCAAACTGAAAGAGTATTTGGGACATTTTTAAGATGCTGGTGGTGTTTTGTGTCTTGATCTGGGTAATAATATTCATCAAGTATACCCTTTCACTTATGAATATAAATTATACTTCAATACAATAATTTATTCTTGAAAAAAGACATTATAAAACAAAATTATTTTGATCAAACACAGAATCTTTGCTTTTTAAGTAGAAAACTCTTTCATAATCAGTAGCATACCAATAGTTTATGAAACTTTGTCTTATTTAGCAGAGAGAGAAAACTCAGCTCTAATTTTGCATCAGTTTACTTTTGATATTTATTAAATTTTATTTACTTAATCAACCTTATTTAGCTTAACTACACATAAAATTTCCTTTCAAGATTTCTCTTTACAAACATTCTGCAACTTTCCTAGCCCCTTTTAGTCTACCTCTTTTTATTCAGAAATAACCAGCTTTAGAACAAACACTTTCCTTCTAATGTCCTCCAAAATTGTATGTATCTCTATACCTTATTCCTTCTATTACCAAAAATACACTGTTTCTTTCTATCTTAATTAGAACCTTAATTGCTAAAAAATAAGCAATAGTACTCTTCAGATTGGTAAGTTTATTAATATATCTCATAACCTTCGGAAACATAGGTTTTTCCATTGGCAAATATATTCACATTTTCAAGAGACATACTTCTAATAATAAATCAATAGATCACAATTTATCTTTAAGCTTCTCTGAAAAAAGAAGCCAAAAGTAAGTGAACTCAAACTTATCTAATAATTAATGTTTCAGCATTGTATGTTAATTTGAAATATCTAGACATTTAATAATTTTTATAATTTAACTTAACTTAGTAAAACTGTTTTCAAGTTACCAAATAATTTGGGAAACCATGTTTAAGCATGTGTATATCATATATATATATATATATATATATATATATATATATATACACATACATATATATGTTATATATATATAATTATTATTACTGAAGTTTTATTAACAACCTTTTGTTTTAGTTATATCTATTTATTATTTTTATAACTCTATAAGATTTCAAAGTTAATTATTACCCAAGGTAAATCACGTGATCCAGATAAGTACTTGAGTTCTTTTTTTATTATTTATTTCTTAATTTATATAAGCACTTAATTTTTTTCAATCAAATTAAACATTATAAACTGGTAATATCCAGAGGCAAAAAAAAAAAAAAAAACATATCATATATAAAACACAGATAAACACAGATATCAGAGAGTATACATTTAAGTAGAATTACCGATAATTATAGAGAGGACTTACGATTTTTCATTTGCCATTGACAGTTTTAAGGAGGCTGGAGAAAATCAGGCTTGTGAGATTAGCTGCTTGTGTTTTTAAAAGTGCCCCTTTATTCCTTCAGTTGCCTCAGCTTCATGGAGTAGTGGCTGTGTTTATATTTCTGGTTGTCTGTAGACATTGAAAGTTACTGAGAGTTAGAAAAATCTTATAAGACTTTTAATTTTGCCAAGTTTCTAAACATAGAGTTGGTATCCAATTATTATAAGTGGACCAGGAGATGGGTAGACTGCCCTACTCTTAACATATAAAAAGTCTTTGAATTGTCCCTGGTCCCAAAGAGTTTGTTCCCAAACAGGCAGGCAAAATCTGTGGAAAGCAAGATCAGAAAGGGGTGGGAAGTCTAAGTGACAGTTGGCCCATAGCACTTTGACAGAGAAAGATGAGGTGACAATAACAGGGATCCCAAAATTTTTCTTGAAACCATTGTCCCAGATGAAGTAGTGGAAATAAGTCAAAAGATGTTTGATGAGACAAATGAAAGACAGGAAGAACCCATAATAGTGGGGTCAGGTCGATAAGAGAGGCTCTCTTCTTTGCCAGGACTTCAAAGTGTTCCAGGCATAATGAATGTAGTAAAGAGAAGTCAGTAACCAAGGAAAATAATCAGGTGCCTTGAAAACCATCAGAGGGAGGGGATGATAGAGGTGGTGAATATAGACAGCTAGATGAAAACCAGACCAGGGGAGGCAGGAAGTTCCTTGCCGCCATGAAAACAGGCACTGAGTCTCTAAGGGAGACACCCCTTCTTACCCAAGCAAAGAGGGTGCACCCTAACAACCAGGGCCTCAAAAGTCAACCAGGACTTCTGGGTCATCAGTGAAAAAGGAGAAAGCAATCAGAATTTCGAGACACAGAAATCAGGATCTGGCTGCCCCAAGAGGGCAAAAAAGAAAAGAAGTGTTAGACATATGTAAAGAATTAAGGGAGGGGAAACCAAGTTAGAAGAAACTGGGATAAAATGACTCACCAGTCCAGACAGAGAAAGCCTGGCTTGGTTGTCCACTCAAGTCTGGAAAAGGGGTTCTGCCTGAGTCGCCAGAGATATTACCCATGCACGGGTCCTTTCTCCCCTCAGGATAGAAATCAAGAGAGTGAGTGAAAACAGTTTTGTAGAAAGGTTTACTAAAGTGAAAGCTTGAGACACCAAGGGAGCACATGCCAATAGAGAATGGACGTGGCTCAAGGCTGTTTTCCCCAGATGCAGGTTCTGGCTTCATGACTTCCCTATGTGACCACCAATAGGATGGCTAATATATTTAAACATAACAAAACAGAAAATAGGACATGTTGGCAAAGACATGGGGAAATCGGAACCCCTGTACATTGCAGGTGGGAATGTAAACTGATGCAGCCACTGTGGTAAATAGCACGGAGGTTTCTCAAACACTGAAAAACAGAAGTACCATATGATCCCGCAATTCCAATTCTGGGTGTATTCTCAAAAGAATTGAAAACAGGGACTCAAACAAATATTGTACACTCATGTTCATGACAGCACTTTCCACAATTATCAAAAAGTGGAAGCTACCCAAGTGCCCATTGCTCTGTCTATCCATACATCCTGGGCAATGAGAAATGCTGGTTTAGGTGTTGAAGATGAGGCTATTTGACTCATAAAGAAATCAGGTTGATAGTAACCAAACAGATCAAGGATAAACAAAATGTGGAATGTATTTGTAGATACATACATACAATGGAACATTATTCTGTCTTAAAAAGGAAGGAAATTCTGATAAATGCTACAACGTGGATGAATCTTAAAGACATTATGCTAAGTGAAAGAAGCCAGTCAAAAAAGGACAAATACTCTATGATTCCACTTATATGATGAACCTGGAGTAGTCAAATTCATAGAGACAGAAAGTAGAATGGTGGTTGCCAGGGGCTCAGTGGGAAGCAGAATGGGGTGTTATTGTTTAATGGGTACAAAGTATCAGCTGGGGAGCATGAAAAAGTTCTGGAGATGGATAGCAGTGATGGCTGCACAACAATGTCAATGTGCTTAATGCCACTGAATTGTATGTACACTTAGAAATGGTTAAAATGGTAAATTTTATGTTGTGTATGTGACATATTTTATTATAATAAAAAAGAAGCCTATTCCACTTTCTATTACCTAATTTTCCCTGAATGTATTTAACCATGGAAATCTCCCATTTCACCAGAACTCACTGCAATACCATGGAGAGCAGGGTCCCAGAGAACACATTTTAGAAAATGTTGGCGTGTGGCATTGTGGCTGGACCTTCAAGGATAAAATCCTGTAGTGGAATAGGAGGAGAGTCTCACCCTCCATATTGGGCCAGTCATCTAAAGAAGGAAGGTGCCGGTATCTGACTCAGTAAACTAGGATTCAGAGGGAAAGCACTAAACAGAGAGCAGAGATAGCATCTGGTTCTCCTGATCTTAATGTCAAGATATGTGTGAGGAGTTCCTGAGTGGGGGAACTTAGGAGAACCCTTTATTGGAGGCAAGCTTGGAAGCTTAGAAATCAGAAATCCAGGCAAGAGGCCTAAGACAATATTCTTCCAGCATACACCCCCAAGAACTGGGGGCTTATTATTTCTCCCATTCCATTATAGAGTCTACTCTTCAGATGCAGAATACAGGTTGCTTAGCAACCTCAGAATTTAATAAAGGCCTTTTGGAAATTTAAGCTTCTCCTCAGCCACTAACGGGAAGTCCTTTGGCAGGGAGTTTGGTCCATATTTTGGCCAGAACATTCAGGCTGGATTATCCACCAGAATGGTACTAAGACTGCCCAAGAGGAAGATGACAGTTTAGAATACCAGAGTAGGACGGTTTCTTATTAGACAGTCCCTCCCTGATCTCCCTTCTAATCTCAGTCCCTTCTAATCTCAGAAGGCTCTTGGTTCTCACTTGAATAAAAACAATAATAAAACATAGCTCAACATTTTTTAGCTTTCATCTTGTGCCAGGGTCCAAACTTTGTATGCATTTTCCTATTTATTCCCTGTAAAAACCTGAGAAGCAGATAACCTTTTTATTCATTTACTCAATTTTTTCACTCAGATTTAAAAAAATGAGGCTTAAAGAGATTACATTACCTGCCCACATTACCCAGCAGGGAACAGGTGAAGCCAGGATTCAGACCCGGGCAACTGGACTCCAGAACCCCTCCTCCTCACAGCCACATCATCCCGTCTTTTCAGCCACCCTCTCACATGGCTGCACAGTCTGTCTTTTCCTTCTCAGTTACAAAGGAGTTAGATTCTTTGTGTGTAGTTCTGTCTTCTTTCCCATAGTCACAATTAAAATGAGAATCACCTGTGAAACACTAGGGTCCCATATAGTACCTGTTGGGTGGAGCGCTGTTTGGCATAAAAGCTGTGGAATGGACTTGGTCACTAACAATGTGATTTTTTTATGAATCAAACATCCTCATCTTCAACAACTAAAATAGCATTTCTCATTGCCCAGTCTGTACAGAGACTCTAAAAGGCACAATAAAGGAAATAAAATTAAGAGTTCCTCCTTTTGCTGCCAGAAGAGAGGGCATTGGCAATTTCCAAACTGCTAATGTTTTAAAATTGACTTTACACATTCCAAACGACAATGAAGAAGCCAGTCCAATATGTTAGTAAAGTAGGTGAGTCTCTACATGCAGGAATTCAGAGGGTTAGGTGAGGATGGGCAGTGAGAAATCCACCTACTCCTAAAAATATTTTCCCCTGTGCCAGTCAGATACACACCTATAATTCCCTCACACATTGTTGAAGTTACTGGTATGCAACAATCCCTAATACTCCCTCATATGTGCATAGCCCTTTAATAACCCAGTAGAGATTTGAATACTCTTTAGAGATTACAAAGCACTTTTACTGCTCTCATCCTGTCATCTTAAAAACACTGTGGGGTTGGTATCACCTTTCTTACTTTATATGTGAGGATTTTAAAGCTCACTAGTGATTAGCAAAGCCAGGACTAGTATTGTGGGGACAGAGCCCCAGAAAGCAGTTTCCAGGCTCCCGGCCTCACATGGAAAGGTGCTGGCTCAGGTAGTAAATGGCCATCAACTGTGTTTGGATGGCCATCAGCTGTGGCTAGTTGGCCATCAGCTGTAACCAATGAGCCATTGGCCACTAATATAACTGCCGTGGCTATGCTAGCAGAAAAATGGGGGGGTAGCAAGAAGATGGTGGTTGAGCCTGTAAGCAGCGCAGTGAGGGTTGAGAATTGTGTGACTCCTGTTTCCTGTTTCTCCAACTCAGCCACCAGCAAGAATATAGTGATATGACTCCCCTACCTATGGCTCCGTGGGTGTTCCTTTTTGGCCTCACCACGTCCTGCATTCTTATGTGGGGAGCGGGAGCTGAGGCCCCGCAGGCCTCCCTGCACGACAAATGGCGCAGCGAGCAGGGTGTGGTGCCGGCCGAAGCTCTCCGAAGGACTGCGGAGCAGTTTGTGCGTATGAACACTCAGTCTCAGGAAGACCAAGAGGAGCAGCTGCTGGAGAGCTGGACCCCCATGGAGGGGTGGGAAGATGTGGATGGTTCCCCAGCCAGCACAGGCCGGAGAAAGCAAAGGTTGTTGCGGCCCTGTGGGCTGGGAAGTGCTTGCTGAGGCAGCCTGGATGCGGGACTTGTCCCAGGAGGAAAGGCTTGCTGAGTCCTCCGTGGGAGATGAGGGTAAGGTCAAGGTCGTCCCTCACCCCCAGGACAGCCCTGGCGAATGACTGTGGACTATGGGGAATGGGTTCCATCCCTAATTTAATGGACCATTTGACTGTTTGGGAACATACCACCATGTAGTGGAATTGGTTTGGTAGACGTGGGGATATTTGCTTTTGTGTCTTGACTGGCCACCATCGAGAATATGTAAGCACCTTGACTGTGAGTCGCTGTTGTTCCAGCAGGGTACCCTGAGAGGCCCAGAGAGAGTGGCAGTGCCCTGAGAGACCTGGCTGAGCCCAGGAAATCTGGCTGTGCCCAGAGAGAGTGGCAGTGCCCTGAGAAACCCTGGCTGTGTCCAGGAAGACTAGTGGTACCCTAAGAAGCCCAGGAAGTCTGGCTGTGCCCAGAAGTACTGGTAGTGCCCTAAGAAACTCTGGCTGTGCCCAGAGAGCCTGGCTGTGTCCAGGATATTGCATTCACCTCCAGGCTCCTCGCACAGGGCCCCTCACGGAAGACTCTTGTCTTTGAAGTCCCACAGCAGCACAGATTGTGAGGCGAGAGCCTGTAGGGGTGGAGTGTGGGGACAGAGCCCCAGAAAGCAGATTCCAGGCTCCCAGCCTCACATGGAAAGGTGCTGGCTCAGGTAATAAATGGCCATCAACTGTGATTGGATGGACATCAGCTGTGGCTAGTTGACCATCAGCTGTAACCAGTGAGCCATTGGCCACTAATATAACTGCCATAGCTAGGCTAGCAGAAAAATGGGGGGCTAGCAAGAAGATGGTGACAGCCTGTAAGCGGCGTAGTGAGGGTTGAGAATTGTGTGACTCCTGCTTCTTGTGTCTCCAACTCAGCCACCAGCGAGAGTATAGTGATATGACTCCCCTACCTATGGCTCCGTGGGTGTTCCTTTTTGGCCTCACCATATCCTGCGTTCTTATGTGGGGAGTGAGAGCTGAGACCCCGCAGGCCGCCCCGCGTGACAAATGGTGTAGCGAGCAGGGTCTCCTGCATGACAAGTATCTAAAGCTTTTAACACCAAGCCCAGTTGTCACATGGGGTGTCAGGCGGGAGACCCTGCTCTCTATGCCATTTGTCATGCAGGACAGCCTGCGGGGTTTCTAGTCCCTCTCCCCACATAAGAACGCAGGACATGGTGAGGCCAAAAAGGAACACCCACAGAGCCATAGGTAGGGGGGTCATACCACTATATTCTCGCTGGCTGCTGGGTTGGAGACACAGGAGGCAGGAGCCATGCGATCCGCAATCCACACTCCACTGCCTACTAGCTCAGCCACCATCTTCTTGCTAGCCCCCATTTTCTGCTAGCGTAGCCACAGCAGTTATATTCGTGGCCAATGGCTCACTGGTTACAGCTGACGACCAACTAGCCACAGATGATGGCCATCCAATCACAGTTGATGGCCATTTACTACCTGAGCCAGCACCTTTCCATGTGAGGCCAAGATCCTGGAAACTGCACTCTTGGCTCTGTCCCCACACCAGTGTTCTCTGGATGTAAGATATTTGCAGTTATCAATACCTCTTACACAATTCCTTCACCTGGCAGAAGCCCAAGCCCAACACAAAAAAGTTTTGATAGGTGTACTGAGAAGAGCCAAGTCTGGAGGATGGCATAAGGAAGAAGGAAGGCCCAAGCAGGGTGACTAAAGAGGTCCTCTCTGAAGAGCTGGGAAGGGAGGCAGCTGCCTGACCACCCTGCTGAGCCCAGGTGCACAGCATGTACTCTTGTGAAAAAAGCATTGAACTGTCATCTGGATCCCTGGGTTCCAATTCAAGTGTGTTAGTGAGTCACCCTGGGCAAATCATACTTGTCAAGGTCTCAATTTCTCTGTGCAAGGAGAAAGAGGCCCTCTGGTATCTCAGGTCCTCTCAAGTTCTATACTTGAGTCATCTTTTGGAGTCAGTAGGTCTGCATGTGCTGCTGTGGGACCAAGAATAATCAATAAACATTAGCATCATGAGTTTAGCTAAGCTGCTCCATGGTATTGCTGCTTCTTGGGTGCCATTCTGTTTGGCCAAGTGACCTGCTGGGAACCTTAAACTGACACTAGCCCATTCACACAAGTGTATGTCCTAGATAACAGCCCACAGAGTCACAAACAAATGTAAGTTCCTAATATGACTTCCCCAGCAGTCCTTGTGAGCAACAGTCTCCCACTCCCTTTCCTTACTTCACCCCTTAAGTAAGACCCCCTCAGTTTGCCAAACCCCCTGCTCTTTTTAGATTGTATTGACCAATTCTGCCTTAGCCTGAGAACCTCAAAGCACTCCATGCTGGAGCCTAATAAAGGCATGTGCCCCATGCATCTCACTCTGTCTGAACCTTGCTTGACCTCCCCGTGTGGCCCCTCAAAGCATGCTGTGTTATTCCTGTGAATAATAAACTTCTCTATTTCAATTTCGCTTGTGGTCTTTTGTTGAACTGCAGTTCACCATCTAGCACCTTGTGTTCCACTTAACAAATGTTCATTTAACAAATGTTCATAACAGTTAGCTACTACCATCCTTATGGACAATAATCTTGGCTGTGACTCAGATGCATGACAGTGCCCCTCACCCAGAGCTAAATGAAGACATGTTTAGTCTGCCTGTCTGCTTCCTTGGGTTGCATTTCATGGTGTTGCAGTTCTTACCCAAAAGACATCCAGATGCCCTAGTTTCACTTTTTTTTTCCACCTCAACTCAGAACTACTTTTGCCTAATCATTCCTCAAATAATCCAAGCTCCTCACACTGTTGTTTCCAAATATTGGAACACAAGATGGCAGACAACCAGCTCCATTTCATAATCAAATAGAAGAATCACAAGGCAATTTCCTCTGTATTTTTAATAAGGATTCCATTCGTACCTCAGTGCCTTGTCCAGGCTGAGGTTTACCAAAAAAGAAATTACTGGTTTCAAATGTATCTGATTGAATGTTTTAGTCAAGTAAGAGCTGATTGACTGCTTGAGCTGCACTCCTCAGAGCTCTGTACCTTGCCCATTTTCTGACATTCGCACACTTGCTCTTGTTTGTGTCTTGATAAGGTGTCCTTTGCCAACATCCATGTGAGGGCTATAATTCCCTCATCAGATATTCATTTTAAAACATCTGCCATCTCTACTACAATCATTCCCCACCTTTAAATGAGACTGGTATAAATACATGTGTGTGCACACATATCGTGTTTCCCTGAAAATAAGACTGGGTCTTACATTGATTTTTGCTCCAAAAGGCACAGTAGGACTTATGTTCAGGGGACGTCATCCTGAAAAATCATGCTAGGGCTTATTTTCCTGTTAAGCATTATTTTCAGGGAAACATGATATATATATAAATATAGGTATGCATGTGTGTGAGTATGTATATAAAATTGCACATATCTTTAAAGAAAGTGCCCTCCAAAACTATTTTAAATTACCCACAGGACAGCCAGATTTCTCCAAGTTGAACAACTACCTTGAGATCTCTGGGTGATACTAGTGAGAATATTTCTCAGTACTCCTGCATTTTGATTGTTCTGAAAACTTCTAAACAAGTAGTTAAAAGCTTTAGTACAACAGAAGACACAAGCACACTTTTGTTTTGACTTATTTGACCACAATCCCAGCAAACTTAAATTACCACTTGTCTTAAGTTTCAGAAAGCGCACACACCTCTTGAATACTCCATTTCTTTGGTAGATGCTGAAATAAATAAGATCACTGAGAGCAGCCCCTTTTTTGGAATGTACTGGAAAGAGGAGCAAGAAAAATATACTGAAAGTGGAGCAAGCTAGTTGATATTTGAAGTTATTCTAATTGCAGTACTCTACTTTTCCTTTAATTGGAAGCGGTCTATTTCCTACATCTATCCCTCCCCAATACACACACACACTCAGGCACTTGGCACACATACATGCATGCACATGTACTCACATGCAGTCACTTGTGGAGACAACAGTATTCCTTTGCTAAAAACCTCAAGTCCTTGGTTTGCATACATTTTTCCCTAGCCACATTACATGAAAACCAGGTATATAATATTAGCTTTCTTATCTCCCTAGCAGTTAGATTGATAATTGCTAATGGTTTAAGGTCTCTTATTTTTTTGTGGCTGTTTTCTACAGAGTCACAAAGGCAGAATCCGTACCCTTACTCCAATGTAATTTTGTAATCAGGGCCTCGGCTAAAACTTGGGTGTGCCCCACTCTGCTGCCTTTCTCTTGCTGTCATTTGCACAGCTCTCTGGCTGCTATAGGCATCAGGCCTCATTGCTTTGTGAATTCTTCTTGTACTAAAGTTTGAACACTGCCAGGTATGTGTACTTTGTAAGTCCAATAAGCGAGCACATCAAATGGACTTTCCGAGAGAAGTCTTCCCCTTTGATTTTTAACATTTCCTTCTCTCTGCCTGGGGCACGTTACACAGTACACTAGGCTAGGTGTTCTGATGGCTTCCTCCCTGCCTCCTCACGGGTCCCTGCCAGGTCAACTCTTCTGGTCCCTGCCAGGTCAACTCTTCTGGGTCCTGCCAGGTCAACTCTTCTGGGTGATGTCCTGAAGCAGCGCCACTTGATCTGTCACACTGCTGTTTGGAAATATCTAAGTGACCACATTGTCTTCTGAAGCAAATCCAAACTTCTCAGCCTGCAGTCAATGTAGTTTATAATTGCTCCTCAACTTGTCTTCTGGTTTACGCACTCTCCACCTCTTAGACAATAATTTAAGCACTTTAAATTTAATCCTCCTGATAATCCTTTGAGATTGGTATTATCCTTGTTTTTCAGATGAAGAAATTGAGGCTTATAGAGGATAAGTAACATGCCCTTAATAACCTGATGTATTTCATTTCCTAGGGCTGCTGATGTTACCATAAACTTGGTGGCTTAAAACAACAGAAATTTATTTTCTTGAAGTTCTAGAAGCTAGAAATCTAAAACCACATGTCAGTAAGCCATATCTATTAGAAAGCTTCAGCTGTTGATGGTCCCAGGTGTCCTGGACAGTCCTGAGCTTACAGCTATGTCACTACAATCTTTGCCTCCATCTTCACACAACCTTCTCCCTGTGTCTCTTCTGTGTCTAAATCTTTCTCTCCTTTCTCTTAAAAAAATACCACTTATTGAATTTAGGGCCCACCCTAAATCCAGGATGATTTCATCTCAGAATCCCGAAGTAATTACATCTATAAAGACCCTATTCCCAAATAAGGTCACATTTTTTAGGTAGACATGAATTTTGGGGAGAGGGAGCCACAATCCAACCCACTATGCCCAACAACTAAGAATTTGAAACTATGTCTATCTGACTCTAAGCCTCATACATTTAACCACTTCACTTATCCACCTCCCAGAAAGTCCTGGTCAAATTGAACTCTCATTTTTCTAAACAGGTTTTACTCTTTCCTGCCTCTCTGCCTTTGCTCATGTTATTTTCTTTACATAGACCAACCTCTCTCTTTTTCTTTCCTTTAACCAACCGTACCTATGGAAATCTTGAGTAGTCTTCAAGATCTGGCTCAATGCCACATCCCCCAAGAAGACATCCATGATTGTACCAGTCAAAGGAAATTCTTTCTTCCATCCACGTTCAAATTATCTTACTTTACATATTTCTGCTGACCCTTCTCATTTTCTACATCATATTCTAGGTTTTCGTGCAGTTGTTGTCATTTACCACAATGCCCACCACTATATCACAACTATAACATAAGCTAACTCTATCATATCTATATGATAAGATTCTTAATGGCAAAATTGCCTTTCCCACCAGGCATTCTCCAGAGTACCTTGCACAAGCAGTAACTCCATAAATTTAGCCAAGTGTATTCATAATCATCTGTCTCTCTCCTTGTATTGAAAACTTCATGTATTAGTAAGTCAAAATGTAAGATGCTTAAAAACCAAACTTACCCCAATTCTACCACTTAAAAAGTAGCCCAATTTATTTTTCCACATCAAGTTCAATCATTTTAATAATAAAATTTCCTTCATTTCAATATAATCTAATGGCAGCAAATCCAATCCCTTCCACATATAATCCTCCCAGTTTTGTTTTTTGTTTGTTTGTTTTTTCATTTTTTTCCAATGTCCAACACCACTTTATTTGGCTTTTTAGGACAAATTTGCTACTCTCATGGCTTTGAGGATCAGAATAATGCTTTAAGCATATATATATATTCCCAGCACCTGGCTGTGCCTGGATGCCCAATAACATCTGAAGAATGCATGAGTGAATGAAGGTGTCCATGCTGCATTAGAGTAGAAGTGGTTAGCATTCTCTGGATGATAACTTACACTTTTCCAGGTCTCACATTATCCTCACCACACCCCTGTGAAGTAGGTATTATTGTTATCCTCATGTCACAGATGGAAAACTGAGGCTGAGAGACTAAGGAAGTTAGTTTTGGTCACACATCTAGGAGATGATGAAACCAGATTGCAACCAGGCCTGTCTGACTCCAGAACCATAGGTCTTAACCAAAAACATCTCTCAGGAATACCTCTCAGGCTGGAATGCAACCTGCGTTGTCCTGCCCTGACTCAAGCTGAAGGAGCATTGGAGTGACAATCCTGAACATGCCCATAAGCTTGGGAGGCTTGGGAACTGTTGGCCATTGACTGGGAAGGTCTAAAATAAGTGAAGAGGAAGGTCAGATCTGTGAGAACAGAGAATGGTGTAAATAAAAAATGTGTACATGTGGGGTAGGTATGTGTTGTGGCATGTGTGGTGTGATATATGTGGGGTACATATGTGACATGTAGGGTGTGTATGGTGTGAGATGTATTTGCGCCATGTTTGATATCCAAGGTATGACAATTAAGTTTGCGAAGTTGTTGCAACAATGTTGTTAACCTTTTTTAATATTAGAGGGATTATTCACGATGAACTTTTACCGACTAAACAAATAGTTAACCATGTTTATTGTTTGGAAGTGCTGAAAAGGCTATGTGAAAAAGTTAGAGTACCTGAAATTTTTGCCAACAATTCATGGCTCTTGCATCACAACAATGCACCAGCTCGCACAGCACTGTTTCTGAGGGACTTTTTAGCCAGTAAATAAATAACTGTATTGGAACATCCTCCTAATTCACCTGATCTGACCCCCAATGACTTCTTTCTTTACCTGAATTAAAGGAAATGTTCAAAGGGAGACATTTTGATGACATTCAGGACATTAAAGGTAATATGATGACAGTTCTGATTGTCATTCCAGAAAAAGTTCCAAAATTGCTTTGAAGGGTGAACTAGGTGCTGGAGTCGATGCAAAGCTTCCCAAGGGGAGTACTTCGAAGGTGACCATAGTGATATTCAGCAATGAGGAGGTATGTAGCACTTTTTCCAGGATGAGTTCTCAAACTTAATTGTTTGAACTCATACACACACACAAACACACACAGAGACACACACGCACATGAGTTCTGACAATTAGGTTTTTAAACTCATCATAAAAAAAGTGTTACATACCTCATTGCAGAATGTCATTACAGTCACCTTTGAAGTACTCCCCTTGGGAAGCTATGCACCAACGCCAGCACCTAGTCCACCCTTCAAAGCAATTTTGGAACTCTTTTTCTAGAATGGCCATCAGAGCTGTCATCGTATTAAACTTGATATCCTGAATGTCATCAAAATGTCTTCCTTTCAACATTTCCTTTATCTTCAGGTAAAGAAAGAAGTCATTGCAGGCCAGATCAGCGGAGTAGGGAAGGTGCTCCAATACAGTTATTTATTTACTGGCTAAAAAGTTCCTCAGAGAGAGTGCCATGTGAGCTGGTGCATTGTCATGATGCAAGAGCCTTGAATTGTTGGCGAAAAGCTCAGGTCATTTTCAGCTATCTTTTTCATGCAGCCTTTTCAGCACTTCCAAATAGTAAACCTGGTTAACTGTTTGCCCGGTTGGTACAAGTTCATAATGAATACGCCCTCTGATATCAAAGATGGTTGGCAACATCATTTTGACTGTTGATTTGGACTGATGGAACATTTTTGGTCCTGAAGAATTGGCTGACTTCCATTGTGCACTTTGATGCTGTTTCATTGTCCTATTGGTACACACGTTTCATCACCAATGATAACACAGCCCAAAAGAGAATTGTCTTGCCTCTCCTAAAAGTCTTGGAAAACTTCAATGCTCTTTTGCGTTTGTTCATCAGTTAGCTCCTTTAGGACCATTTTTGCATACACCTTTCTCACGCCAAGATTTTCAGTTAAGATTTTCCTAACTGTTTCTCTATTGATGTTTATTTGGTCTACTATGCTTCTCACAGCTGATGATTTTGATGCACAATTCGATGAATTTTTGCAATGTTTTCAGCAGTTCTGCTAGTTACTGGCCGCCCTGACCTCTCTTCATCATTAACGTATTCTCTCCCTCAGAAAAACATTTAATCCTTTTGTACACTGCCATTTTCTTCATGGCATTATCCCCATAAACTTGGACTAACATGCCCCTGATTTCACTACCACTCTTGCCAAGTTTAACAAGAAGATTAATGTTTGTTCATTGCTCTAATTCAAGCTCAGACTTTCTTGCAACGGCACACAAAAACAGGCAACAACAATAACGAATGCCACTCAGCAAGACACTGCCATATGTTGACACAAACACTGCTGTGAGACACTGATATACCAAGGTTACGAAACCTTACCAAGCTGTGTGTGTGTGTGTGTGCTGTATGGAGGGCTGTGATATGTATGTGATTTGTGTGCACTGTGGTGTGTGTGTGTGTGCGTGTGTGTGTGCTGTATGGAGGGCTGTGATATGTATGTGATTTGTGTGCACTGTGGGGTGTGTGTGTGTGTGTGTGTGTGTGTGTGTGTGCTGTATGGAGGGCTGTGATATGTATGTGATTTGTGTGCACTGTGGGGTGTGTGTGTGTGTGTGTGTGTGTGTGTGTGTGTGGTATGGTAGTACATGGGATGAAAAGGGCTGTGTCTATAGGAAACAGTTTTGGATAACAGAATATGCAAATGGCTTGGAGTCACATCTGGACTCCACTCCTGATCAAGAGAATTATCACCTTGACACACTTGGACAAGTCACTATCCTCCTGAATCTGTTTGCTGTAAAATGGCCTGCCAACCTCACAGGGCCATTAGGAGGATCTATTCAAGAAGAAACATTATGAAAGCCCCAATATATGCAAGGCACTGCACTAAAGAGAGTAGAGGGATAAAAAGGAAAAGAAGTAGTGGTCCTGATTTTAGGAAGTTTCCATTCCATTTGGGGAGGTAAACATATAAAACTAACTGTATGCAGAATGGAAGGCATTGTGACAATGAAAACTGACATCTCTTGAGCTCTTTACAGAGTAGCAGATTAAAATACAATCTCACAACAAACATACAAGGTTGGTGTTATTAGGAAATCCATTTTGTGGATGAGAAAACTGATGGTTAGAAAGGTTTAACCTTTCACTACCACAAAGACACACTCACGTTAATTGGCCCAGGCAAGATTCACCTCAGGCCTGTGTAACTTGAATCATTACTCTTCTCACTTCCCTGTACAGTTTCCTTGAGCAATTTAAAGATGCAAAGCGCACAGAGATAGGAACCTTTGCTCTGAACTTGGGAAAAGGAGGACAAAGCCAAGCAGAGACACCTTTTAAAACTGTGTCACTTTAGTCAATATGTGAGGTCCCATGATTGTCACAATGAGTTTGTGTCTGATTACAAACACCAGGAAGTTCCAGTTCAGCAACAGGGGTTCACACCGCCATTGGAAAGGTGCCACACGATTAATGTCAAACCATATTAATGTCAGAGAGGAGGATTTGGTTAAAGCCTTGCCTGACTAGATCTCAGACTGAAAATCATGTTTCCTTTTATTTTTCTTCTAATCCTTTATAATTTCCTCTAATGCTTTAGTCAAGCTTAGGACCATGAGCCGTCAAGGAGCAAAGCAAGGCCCATCTGTTCAGTCAGGAATTTGCCAGACCAAAGTGAGAGATCAATCTGGCTCTTACTATAACTTAGCATTTAGATGACCCCAAATACTTCCCAACTGTATCTGCCAAAAGTAATTTTGCATTTTTGTGAATCATGGTTCCAAAAGAGAAATGTCAGGGATACTCTTTAAAACAAATAAAGACTCGCCTATTGTTAATGAAAAGAAGAAATGAAATAATATGTGTATTTCTTTAGAATGTGTTTATTCTAAAAGCTATATCAAAATATGTAATCAAAATCATCCTGTTTGGGGAAGAAAAACAGTTAAGAATGCACTTTTTTCAAAGATTTTATTTCTTTTATTATAAGATATATAGGTAAAAACTTGTATATTCTGAAAAAGATAGAAAATGGTAATAAAATGGACATTTTTCTTATTAAGAAACATGTCATAAATATGCTTTATCAAATGTTAAAATGGTTATTATTTTGCAAAATAGCAAAAAATAGAGCAAAGCTGTGGCATACAAGGGTCAACTCAAAGTACTGGAAGTAGTTATGTTTTGTGCTATAAAAATTCAGACCTTTGATTATATTTTAAAATTTGGCATTCTGCACTCCAGGTTATCAATAATTCAGATGACTTTAAAAATAATGAAACATAAATGATGGTTTGACTAAGTAGAATTTGATTAAAATAATTTCCCCCTGAATAAAAAATTATAAGACACAGAAGTAAAGACACAATTTTTGAACCCATAATGGTACATGTATCAGTTCCCAATTCTATAAATTTTTCGATGTTCAGCTGTGGGCATGAAACAAAAATTGTTTACTAAGCTTTAGTTTCCAGCAAGGTCCATCATTTCTTTCACAGCTTGTTGGAGCAATAATGGTCATGATCATGATAAACCCAATTCTACAGTCCTAGCTCCATGAATATAAGGTACAGAGAAAGAAGATCTCCCTCCTTTGAATAAACACTTTAACACACTCTTATAATTGTTTATGACCATTGGCTTCAAATTCACCTATCAGAACAGTGGAGGAGGGGGGAATGTAATAATGAAATGTTATTGTTTTAGGCATTCTTTACTGGGCTTCAAACCTCTGCTCTCCAAAGGAGAGAGGAAACATATGTGAACACCAAACACATCCTCTAACAAGTCTTGGGTGTTCATGTAGCAAGGTCAGACTTTTCCTGTAAATAAATACTGAATCTTTACAAAGACTTTCATTTCCCATGTATTTTGTTGCTCATGACACTAACACATTAATTCCCATATGCACTAGGAGAAGCCACATCTAACAGTACTTAAGGATCCAATCTAATATAGATTATCAGTCCTGATGGCCTTCAATGATGTCCACCAGGAGGACATCTGGGTACTCTGGGTGCCTAGAGCACACAGAGGTCATGGCAGGATTTGGACTTGAGCTTGAAGGCCATATTCTTGTTGTTTTTGGCCACAATCTTTCCCCAGAAGCGCCTGGCTTTCCTGGGGATGCTCTCCCTCCTGTTTTGGTAGGCCAGTCGCTGCTCGTTCTTCTCCTTGCTGTCTCGCCGAAGGCGGACCTGCCGCACAATCCCCTCAAACAGCTCCTTCACGTTATGCTGGACAGCTGCTGAGGTCTCAATGAACTTGCAGTCGAACACCACAGCACACGCTCGCCCTTCTAGGAGGGAGAAGAGGGGAGAAGAAAGTCAGAGGGGAGAAGAAAGTCAGAGGGGCTACACAGTATGATCCCACACAGCACACAGCCAAGCTGGAGGACTCCTGACTTGAAATGGTCCTCAAGGTAACTTTAAGTCAGTCACAGATGCAATGAGTATAGGAGGCCACTGTGACACATGTCCTCGGACCAGGGCATAAATAGAAGCAAAGAGTCTCACAGGGAGATTCCCAGAAGCAGGAGAGATGGGCTTTAGACCTGGCCTACCAAATTCACTGTGTGAAGGTCTCATTTCATCAAATATAGTAATATTTATTATAACAGTAAAAACCATAGCCTTAATTTATTGCATTTACTATGTGCTGGGAATTGCTTTATAAACACTTCTGAATGCTCACAACAGTCTTGAAAAATACATTATCCCTTTCAGATAGATGAAGAAACTGGGGTTGTGGGGGTGGAGAGGGCAGTCTTTTAAGAATTTGAGAGAATTCACATAGCCTGTAAGTGGCAGATGTGAATCCAGGCCTGCTTTATTCTCAGGCTCATGTTCTTTTTTTTTTTTTTTTTTCCACCATATATTTTTATTAGTTTCAGGTACACAAAACAATGTAATAGTTAGACATTTATCGTTTATATCCCTCATACTGTATCAATCCCCTTCCCCCCATCCACTATCCCTCTGACATCACACACAGCCATTACATTTCCATTGTCTACATTCCTAACGCTGTATTCCACTTCTTGTAACTATATACATAACATATAAACTTGTAGTTGACATTCATTATTGTTCAAGGCTCATGTTCTTAACTCTTTATTCTGATCAGTTTCCTGAATTAAAAATAAGAATTTTACTACATGGCTTTCCTTTTAAAAAATATTTTTTAAGATTTGATGAGATATTTTGAAAAAAAATTTGAAGATTTCACAAATATATCATACAGTTACAGAAAACTATACAAACAAGCTTTTCTGGAACAGTCTCAATTTCAAATGTTCCATTGTATTTAATAACTATGTGTCCAAGTTTTGGTTTCAAAAAACGATCACTTGTAAATACTCATATCCTAAGGGTAAGACATTCCCAAACTGGTTGTGTCTATTAAGTGCTTACCAGGTTTCTTTTCTCCTGAGCAGAGCCTGGCAATGCAGTAAGTTATTTTTTAATCTTTTACCAAATCTGTGTTAACCCAATAAAATATTAAGGGTCCCAGTAGCACTTGGGTGCCCACTCAGCAAATAGGAACTACACCTAAAGTAAATATGAAAAAATGTATGTGACATCATCAGACTGATGTCTTTTTTTTTTATTTTACTTATTTTTATTAAAGCATTTAAAAGTAGAAATAAAACATTACCAATAAAATGTAATTCTCTTTTTTCTCAAGTCCTGATCCTGTTCCCTTCTCCCTTTCGAATGTTAACATTCATCATTCAATTTTTGTGTATCCTAACAATCAATTATAATATACCGGGGGTGCCAAAAAAGTGTATACATGACTTGTATTCATCTTTTGTTATTGGTATATATTGAGCATTATAATTTTAATAGTTTTTTTTTCTATTCATAAATTGTTTATACATTTTTTGCCATATATATGTGTGTGTATATATATATATATATATATATATATATATATACACACACACACACACACACACACATACAAATTGATACTATGCATTTTCTCTCATTTTTTTTAAACAGTTTTTTTTTTATTAGTTTCAGGTGCACAAGACAAAGCAATACTTAGACGTTTATCATTTATATCCCTTACACTGTGTGAACCCCACCTCCCCCATCCACTATCCCTCTGACATCGCACAGAGCCATTGCATTTCCACTGTCTCTATTCCTAATGCTGTACTCCACTTCCTGTAACCATATACATATATATATATATATATATATATATATATATATATATATATATATAAAATTATAGTTGGCATTCATTATTGTTCAGCTTCAGGTGTACAGTGCAGAGATCAGGCATCTACATCATCCCTGAGGTGGTCTCCCAAATGGGACACGTGTCCATCGGATACCCTACAAAATCTTTACATTATTGATTACGTTCCCCAAATTAATTTTCAAAACCCCATGACCATCTTATGGTTACCGACTATTTTCTAAATCCCTCACCTTCCCCTTATCCCCACCCCTTCCATCTAGCAACCCTCAGTTTTTCCTCTATGTCTCCAAAACTGTTTCTGATTAGTTCATTCACTTATTCTTTTCTTTAGATTCTGCATATAAGTGAGATCATATGGTATTTGTCTTTCTCTGTCTGACTTATTTCACTTAACATAATGTTCTCTAGGTCCATCCATGTTGTTGCAAATGGTAAGATTTCTTTCTTCTTTATGGCTGTGTAATACTCCATTGTATAAATGTACCACCGTTTCTTAATCCAGTCATCTACCGATGGGCATTTCGGTTATTTCCATGTCTTGGCTATTGTGTATAGTGCTGCAATAAACATAGGAGTGCATAAAGATTTTTGAATTGGAGTTTTGGATTTCTCCGGATAGATACCTACGAGTGGGATTGCTGGATCATAAGGTAGGTCCATTTCCAAATTTTTGAGATACCTCCATACTGTTTTCCATAGTGGCTGCACCAATCTGCATTTCCACCAACGGTGCACAAGCATTTCCTTTTCTCCACATCCGCGCCAGCACTTGTTGTTTGTTGATTTATTGATGACAGCCATTTTGACTGGGGGCAGGTGGTATCTCATTGTGGTTTTTATTTGCATTTCTCTGATGGTTAGCAAGGTTGAGCATTTCTTCATATGTCTGTTTGCCATCTGTATGTCCTTTTTAGAAAAATGTCTCTTCATCTCCTCTGCCCATTTTTTAATTGGGTTGTTTTGTTTTTTGGAGTTGAGTGAGTGAGTTTTTTATAAATTTGTGATATTAACCCCTTATCAGATATATCATTGGCAAATATCTTTTCCCATTCAGTAGGATCCCTTTTTGTTTTATTGATGGTTTCCTTTGCTGTGAAACAACTTTTTAATTTGATGTAATCCCACATGCTTATTTTTTCTCTTACTTCCCTCGCGAGGATATATCAGTAAAAATCTTATTCGGGTAATGTCTGTGAAGTTTCTTCCTATATTTTCTTCTAGGAATTTTATGGTTTCAGATCTTACATTTAAGTCTTTAAGCCATTTTCAAATTTATTTTTGTATATGGTGTAGGAGGTGGTCCAGCTTCATTTTTTTGCAAGTGTCTCTCCACGTTTCACAGCACCATTTATTGAATAGACTGTCTTTACCCCACCGTACATTCTTGCTTCCATTGTCATAGATTAAATGGCCATATAGGCATGGATTTATTTCTGGACTCTCTATTCTGTTCCATTGATCTATGTGTCTGTTTTTATGCCAGTACCATGCTGTTTTGATTACTGTAGCCTTGTAGTATAATTTGATGTCAGGTATTGTTATACCTCCCATTTTGTTCTTATTTCTCAAGATTGCTGAGGCTATCCGGGGTCTTTTATGGTCCCATATAAATTTTAGGATTATATGTTCTATTTCTGTGAAAACGTCGTTGGTAGTTTGATAGGAATTGCGTTGAATATGTATATTGCCTTAGGCAGTATGGACATTTTAACTATATTAATTCTTCCTATCCATGAACATGGTATGTGTTTCCATCTATTTGTATCTTCTTTCATTTCTTTCTTCAGTGTCTTATAATTTTCTGAGTACAGATCTTTTACTTCTTTGGTTAAATTTATTCCCAGGTATTTTATAGTCTTTGGAGCAATTGTAAATGGGATTGCTTTTTTAATTTCTCCTTCTGATGTTTTATTATTGGTATATACAAATGCAACTGATTTCTGAATATTAATTTTGTATCCTGCTACTTTACTAAATTCATCTATCAGCTCTAATAGTTTCTTGGTGGAGTCTTTAGGGTTCTCTAAATATAGTATCATATCATCTGCATATAATGACAGTTTTACTTCCTCCTTACCAATTTGGATGCCTTTTATTCCTTTTTCTTGTCTGATTGCTGTGGCTAGAACTTCCAGCACTATGTTGACTAGAACTGGAGAAAGTGGGCAACTTTGCCTTGTTCCTGATCTTAAGGGAGCCGCCCGCCAGTCTTCCCAGAGCCTGAGCACTATGGCTCCTCTGTAATCTGACACCACTCCTCAGTTCAGGGGCCAGTTCAAGTCTCTGAAAGGGCGGGGGTAGGATTGGAAGAGCCAGGGGAGAGGCCCAGGTATGGAGTTTGTGTCCTTTGTCCAGCCTAGGGCTTAACTGGAGGTATCAGCTGAGGTTATTGCCTCAAATGCTGGATATGCTGCCTCCTCAGCGGGAGAAATCAGCTGTGGGATGCAGGGAAAGAGCCCACCTCCTGGCTTTTGTGTTCTCTGTTCGTTCTGGGATCCCCTGCATCTCTGCAGCTGCGAGTGTCGGTGGTGTTTCCACTGCCTCAGATGCAGGTTCATTTCTACAGCCGCAGATGTGGGCCACACCTCCACAGCCCAAGCTGCGGGCCACATTTCCACAGCCACAGATGTGGGCCACACCTCCACAGCTGAAAGTGCGGACCATGTCCCCACAGCCACAGATGCAAGCTGCGTCTCCACTCTGCTCCCTTCCCTCTTCCCCTGCTCGCCCAATTTTCCCACCTGCACGAGTCCAGACTGATGTCTTAACTGAATTTAGAAAGCAAAGAGTATGGGTAGGAGGGTGTTTCCAGGGTCTACAGGAACCAGAGGCAGCCAGAGTAGAATCCTTATTCTCAATAAAACAATTTCCCACAGTTCCCCTAAATCAGAGTTCCCATCCTTCTTGCATGAAGATGCTATTTCCACTTCCCTGAACTCTTGAGATCTCTCTCGAGAATAGAAAGGACCAGCAGAAAACATTAAGGACTGCCAATAAACCCCTGAGCACAATCTCCTCCCTAAAGGAATTCCAGGGAAACCCTTGGGGGTGGGAAAACTGGAATTCTACAGGTCGACAAGTTGAACAAGGGAGCAGCACCCAGCATAGAGATGATCTACCAGGAAGGTGGGAGTCTTAGGGTATACATAAACGTCCATGTAGCATTTTAATGAACTCCTGGTTCCAGCTTCATGAAAGAGAAAAAAAAGAATACCTGTTTGAAAGAAAATGCAGGTGACCCAGAGATTATATCTATGACATTAGCACCACTACTTTTACCTGAAACAGACACCTCTCGGCACCGCACCAGGTCACTTTTGTTGCCAACCAAAATTATAGGAATGTCCTCTGTCTGCCGGGCCCTGCGGAGCTGAATTCGCAGCTCAGATGCTTTCTCAAAGCTGGCTCGGTCTGTGATGGAGTAGACAATCAGGTAGGCTTCACCAACTTGTATGCAGTGGTCTTGGAGCCACTCATTCTCCCCCTAATGAAATGAGAAGATTTTCCATGAGTGCAGTTTGGCCTGGAACATGAGGCATCAGTTTGCAAAGAAACAATGCATGTATCCTGAAGTACCATGGCTGATGTGAGAAAGGAAGAAACCTTATTCCAACTCCCCAAAATGCATCAGTCTTCCATGGCTGCAAGATGTCTGGTGGCTGTAAAGACTGCTAGCCCATAAACTACTTATGCCAAGAAGTTTTTACTGTCCAATTCCTCCTACAGCACGAGTTGACAAATTATACAATGATTCTGCCAAACATTATTTCCAATTTCTATCTAAACTACCAACAATGAGCCTTTTCTGACTTCCAAAGAACTTCCTTTTGCCTTTCCCAAGTGATAAAATTTAGAACCCTTTTGTGAGGCTAGGAGGGTTCTTAATAAATAGAAAGTCTAGCCTATATGCACAGAAGCCCCAAATCTTTAAAAAGCAAATGTTGAAGACTAGTAGTGAGAATGTCAACTTCGTGTAATATGGTTTTATATAGTTTAAAATTATCATTCATACCTATTAGCACTTTCCCTAAAATGAGTACATTTTTTGTATTTTTAAATATAACTAAGGGCAACTTGCTTGTTATTCAGAGCTCATCTGTGAATGACCTGTTCCTTAAAACAGTCTCAAAAAAAAGCAGTAAAAGCTTTTAATCAAGAGAATGAACCTACTTCATCTGGAACACCAAAAAAGGCAAGGTCACCCTCGTACCCAACAGTTTGTTGGAAGGCAAACCCTGAAGAAATTTACAGAGAGCTCTGGACTCCACATACCTTATTTTCCCACATGTCCAGGAGTATAATTGTCGCACTTTCCCCGTCAACAATCAGTGTTCGCTCATATGTATCTTCTAGAAATAAAAGAACAGTGATATAGGAATCAGGCAAACAGGCAACACTTTTACTTAAAAGGGTCATGCAGAAAATTTTGCTAGAAAATAAATATACTACAGGTGGCCAGTTGGCGCAGTGGTTCGAGCACAGAGCTCATAATAACACCAAGGTCGCCGGTTTGATTCCCACATGGGCCAATGAGCTGCGTCCTCGACAAATAGATTGAAAACAGTGACTTGACTTGGAGCTGAGCTGCGCCCTCCTACAACTAGATTGCAACCAACGATTTGACATGGAGCTGATGGGTCCTGGAAAAACACACTGTTCCCTGATATCCCCCAATAAAAATTTTAAAAAGGAAAAAAGAAAAGGAATACACGACTATGTGATCAAAATGGCGGCATGAGGTGAGCCTCTATAAAGCTCCCCTGGAATTTACAACGAATCGAACAACAACAACTCCCCAAAGGACTCCCTGCACAGCAGACAGGCAAGACGAAGAGGCCCACTAGCGAAGTCACCTACAGGTGGGCAAATCACGTGAGCGGGGGAGGAGAGAAGGGAGAAGAGCAGAGACGGAGACGCGGGGTCACAGGACACAGACCTAGCTCAGTGCTCCGAACTCGCTGCATCCGGGAACTACCACAGCTGTGGGAGAGGGAAGAACTCGGACCGCTAGGGTCCGCTTATGGCCCACAGGGCTGAGGGGGCAGCATACAACACGGCTGAACCGAACACTCAAGGCAGAGACCTCGGAGAAAAGACTGAGGGAAGATGGCTGAAAACGGTGGTTTAAGTCCTCACTGCCAAGCAGAGAACGGAAGACTTAGGCACTTAGACTAGCCACCCCCTCACTACCCTTCCAGAGCTCGCCCCGCCCCCACCTGCCCGATGCTAGAAACAGAACAGAGGCAGTGTCAGATCAAAAGAATAGAATACTTGCTGTCCTGAGATCTGTGGACCGCAGTCACAAATTCGCAGCCCAACTAGTTCCAGCAAAAGGGAGGGAGCTGTGGAAGCAGGACCGGCTGTGATGGTGGTCGCCGCCATTGCTCTGGGCCACCTCTCACAACTCACCCCGCCCCTGACCCCACCTATCTGGGCGGATCCCTGCAGGAGTAAACAGAACTGCTGAAACACACAGGCTCTGAATCTGGAGCTGGAAGAGCTTTGGAACATCAAAAGCTCTCCGCATACCCACCAGGACACTGTACCCTGTAACCTAAACGAACTATTAACAGAGGAGAAGCCCGTCTCCCAGGGAATCCCCCCATTGTGTGAGAAGTTGGAATAGTGCAGAGAAAACATAGCACTACCGTGTGGGAGAAGAAAAATAAGTTGCAGTTGGAGAAATAATAAAACATTCTACCAATAAGTACTGGCAAACAAAAGAAAGACCGCTTTCTATCAACCTGTTGCAGAAGTCACTCCTATAGATGTCTAGGAAGAGAAATAGTAAATCAGTAATTGCCATGAATAACCAAGGCAACAAGATGGCTCAGAAGGAAAGTGAAAAATCTCCAGAAAAGGCACTTAAAGATACAGAAATATGTGACTTAAATGACAGAGAATTCAAGATTGCAGTTCTGAAAAAACTCAACGAGATACAAGAAAACACAGATAGGCAGTTAAATGAACTCAGAAACACAATCAAAGAACAGCATGAGCATTTTACGAAAGAGATTGAAATTTTAAGAAAGAACCAAATAGAATTTCTGGAGATTAAGAACTCAATAGAAGAAATTAAGAATGAAATAACCAGCTTAGGTAGTAGAGTTGACCAGATGGAGGAAAGAATCAGTGACATCGAAGATAGAAACCTGGAAATGACACAGATAGAAGAAGAAAGAGACTCGAGACTTAAAAGAAATGAAAGAACTCTACAAGAACTTTCTGACTCCATCAGAAAGAGCAATATAAGAATAATGGGCATACCAGAAGGAGAAGAAAGAGAGAAGGGAACAGAGAATATATTCAAACAAATTGTTGATGAGAACTACCCACATTGTGGACAGAACTGGACCCTCGAATCCAAGAAGCAAATTGACACCTAATTACCTCATCCCAACAGGCCTTCTACAAGGCACATTGTATTGAAGCTGTCTAAAATCAACGACAAGAAAGAATCCTCAAGGCAGTCAGAGAAAAGAAGATGGTAACTTACAAAGGAAAGCCCATTAGACTATCATCAGATTTTTCAGCAGAAACTCTACAAGCCAGAAGGGAGTGGAGCCAAATATTCAAACTATTGAAAGAGAGAAATTATGAGCCAAGAATAATATATTCAGCAAATTTAGCCTTTAGATATGAAGGAGGAATAAAGACCTTTCCAGACATACAGAAACTGAGGGAATTTTCTAATACACGACCTGCACTACAAGAAATGCTAAAGGAGTCTTCGAACACCAACAGGGACAATTTGTGGCAACCAAACCATAAAAAGGGGGAGAGTGAAGGCCTGAACTGGAATATAGGAATGGAGAAAATAAGCATGCTGAAGAAAATGGAAAACTCTAAATATCAAACTTTCTTTTACAAAAACTCAAGGGTAACCGCTCAAAAAACATCCAGAACTGAAATATATGCTGAAATAAAAGAAGAAACAGGCAGAAACATCATAGAATACCACCACACAGAAAAAATAGACAACAACAAAAAGGCAAAGAAACAATGGAGACACAAACTTACCAGAAAACTAAAGATAGAATGACAGGAAATCCTCACCTATCAATAATCACCCTAAATGTAAATAGACTGAACTCACCAACAAAAAGGCACAGAGTAGCAGATTGGATCAAAAAACTAAACCCAACCATATGCTGTCTCCAAGAGACACGTCTCAGCTACAAGGACTAGCATAGACTCAAAGTGAAAGGGTGGAAATTGACACTCCAAGCAAATGGTATCCAGAGAAAATCAGGTGTAGCCATAATGATAGCAGATGAAACAGACTTCAAGGTGAAAAAGATAACAAGAGACAAAGATGGACATTTCATAATGGTGAAGGGGACTGTACAACAAGAAGACATAACAGTCATCAATATTTATGCCCCCAATCAGGAGCACCGAAATATACCAAGCAACTACTAACAGAACTAAAGGGAGAAATTGACCAAAACACAATTATACTAGGGGACTTAAATACACCATTGACAGCTATGGAGAGATCATCCAAACAGAAAATAAATAACGAAATAGTAGCCCTAAACGACACATTAGATGAAATGGACATAATTGACATTTATAGAGCACTTCATCCTAAAACATCAGACTATACATTCTTTTCTAGTGTACATGGAACATTCTCAAGGATAGACCATATATTGGGACATAAAATCAGTCTCAACAAATTTAAGAAGATTGAAATCATACCATGCATATTCTCTGATCACAAGGCTTTGAAATTGGATATCAACTGTAAAAAGAAAGCGGGAAAAACACAAATACATGGAGATTAAACAACATACTTTTAAAGAAGGACTGGGTCAAAGAAGAAATTAGAGGAGAGATCAAAAGATACATAGAAACAAATGACAATGAAAATACATCCTACCAAAATTTTTGGGATGCAGCGAAAGCAGTTTTAAGAGGGAAATTTATCTCATTACAGGCCTATCTCAAGAAACAAGAAAACTCCCAAATAAATAACCTCATGTTACACCTTAAAGAACTAGAAAAAGAAGAACAAGTAAAACCCAAGGTCAGCAGAAGAAAAGAAATAACAAAAATTAGAGCAGAACTAAATGAAATAGACAACAAAAAGACAATAGAAAAAATTAATGTCACAAAGAGCTGGTTCTTTGAAAAGATTAACAAAATTGACAAACCCTTGGCTAGACTTTCTAAGATAAAAAGAGAGAAGACACTGATTAACAAAATCAGAACGTAAAAGGGGAAGTTATCACGGACACCACAGAACTACAAAGAATCATTCAAGAATACTATGAAGGACTATATGCCACCAAATTCAACAACCTAGAAGAAATGGACAAGTTCTTAGAAACATATAGCCTTCCAAGGCTGAACCATGAAGAACTGGAAAATTTAAACAGACCGATCACCAGTAACGAAATTGAATCAGTCTCAAATCTTTAGGTTTATAAATGTTTATAAATAACTATGGTGTACCCCTAAAACTAATATCATATTATATGTTAGCTATATTTTTAATAAAAATATTTTTTCAAAAGTTAAAAAAAAAAAAAAAAAGAAATTGAATCAGTCATCCAAAACCTTCCTGAAAGCAAAAGTCCGGGACCAGATGGCTTCACTAGTGAATTCTACCAAACCTTCAAAGAGGATCTAATACCAATCTTGCACAAACTCTTCCAAAAAATTGAAGAAGAGACAGTACTCCCTACTCATTCTATGAGGGCAACATTACCCTGATACCAAAACCTGGTAAGGACAGCACAAAAAAAGAAAACTACAGACCAATAACTCTGATGAATACCGATGCAAAAATCCAAAATAAAATTCTAGCAAATCAAATACAACAATGCATTAAAAAGATTATTCATCACGACCAAGTGGGGTTCATCCCCGGGGCACAAGGATGGTTCAACATACGCAAATCCATCAATGTGATACATCACATAAACAAAATAAAGGACAAAAATCATATGATTATATCAATTGATGCAGAAAAAGCATTTGACAAGATACAACATCCATTTATGATTAAAACACTTAATAAAATGGGTATAGAAGGAAAATACCTTAACATAATAAAGGCCATATATGACAAGCCCTCTGCTAATCTCATAATTAATGGAGAAAAACTGAAGCCCTTTGCTCTACGTTCAGGAACACGACAGGGATGTCCCCTATCACCTCTGCTTTTCAACATAGTGTTGGAAGTCCTTGCCAGAGCAATCAGGCAAGAGAAAGAAATAAAAGGCATCAAATTGGGAATGAAGAAGTTAAATTATCACTCTTTGCAGATGACATGATGCTATATATAGAAAACCCTAAAGACTCCACCAAAAAGCTATTAGAAACAATCAACGAATACAGTAAAGTTGCGGCTACAAAATCAACGCACAAATGTCCATTGCCTTCCTATATACTAACAATGAAATCTCAGAAAAAGAAATACAAAAACAATTCCTTTTGCAATTGCAGCAAAAGAATAAAATACCTAGGAATAAACTTAACCAAGGATGTGAAAGACCTATATGCTGAAAACTATAAGACATTTTGAAAGAAATTGAAGAAGACACAAAGAAATGGAAAGACATTCCGTGCTCATGGATTGGAAGAATCAACATAGTTAAAATGGCCATATTACCCAAAGCAATATACAGATTCAATGCAATCCCCATCAAAATCCCAATGGCATATTTTAAAGAAATAGAACAAAAATCATCAGATTTGTTTGGAACCACAAAAGACCCGAATAGCCAAAGCAATCTTAAGAAAAAGAACAATAATGGAGGTATCACACTTCCTGACTTTGGCTTGTACTACAGGGCTACAATAATCAAAACAGCATGGTATTGGCAGAAAAACAGGCACATAGACCAATGGAATAGAATTGAGAACCCAGAAATAAAACCACATAAATATGGACAGATAATTTTTGACAAAGAAGCAAAAACATACAATAGAGAAAAGACAGCCTTTTCAATAAATGGTGCTGGCTGAGTTGGACAGTCACGTGCAAAAGAATGAAACTGGACTGCTATTTGTCACCATGTACCAAAGTTAATTCAAAATGGATCAAAGACTTAAGCATAAGACCTGACACAATAAACTGCATAGAAGAAAACATAGGTACTAAACTTATGGACCTTGGGTTCAAAGAGCGTTTTATGAACTTGACTCCAAAGGCAATGGAAGTAAAAGCTAAAATAAATAAATGGGACTATATGAAACTTAAAAGCTTCTGCACAGCAAAAGAAACCATCAACAAAATAAAGAGGCCACCAACTGAATGGGAGAAGATTTTTGCAAACAGTGCCTCCGATAAGGGGCTAGTATCCAGAATATACAAGGAACTCATGCAACTCAACAAAAAAAAAACAAACAACACAATTGAAAAATGGGCAGAGGACTTGAAGAGACATTTCTCCAAAGAGGACATACAAATGGCAAATAGACATATGAAAAAATGCTCAACATCACTAATCATCAGAGAAATGCAAATCAAAACCACAATGAGATATCACCTCACCCCAGTCAGAATGGCTATCATCAACAAGACAAATAGTAACAAGTGTTGGAGAGGCTGTGGAGAAAAAGGAACCCTCATACACTGTTGGTGGGAATGCAGACTGGTGCAGCCGTTATGGAAGGCAGTGTGGAGGTTCCTCAAAAATTACGAATAGAATTGCCATATGACCCAGCAATCCCTCTCCTGGGTATCTACCCAAAAATCTGAAAACATTTAGAGATAAAGACACGTGTGCTCCAATGTTCATTGCAGCTTTGTTTACGGTGGCCAAGACATGGAAACAACCAAAATGTCCTTCGATAGATGAATGGATAAAGAAGTTGTGGTATATATACACAATGGAATACTATTCAGCAGTAAGAAAAGATGATATAGGAACATTTGTGACAACATGGATGGATCTTGAGAGAGTAATGCTGAGCGAAACAAGTCAGACAGAAAAAGCAGAGAACCATGTGATTTCACTGATATGTGGTATATAAACCAAAAACAACAAAAGAACAAGACAAACAAATGAGAAACAGAAACTCATAGACACAGACAATAGTTTAGTGGTTGCCAGAGGGTAAGGGGGGCAGGGGGTGGGGGGTGGGAGATGAGGGTAAGGGGGATCGAGTATATGGTGATGGAAGGAGAACTGACTCTGGGTGATGAACACACAATGGGATTTATAGATCATGTAATACAGAATTGTACACCTGAAATCTATGTAATTTTGCTCACAATTGTCACTCCAATAAATTTAATAAAAATAATAAAAGAGAGATCATGCTGAAAGGGTGAGATGGAGTTTCTATGATTGGGCAATTACAGTCAGTAGCCATTTTCCCTGGGCTAGTGAACCTCGATTTGTCTTTTCTCATGTGATCCCCATTGGGCTTGAAGGACACTTCTGCACAAGACTGGCTCAAGTGCTATGTGTGGAAGCTGCACAGGAGTTCTCTCACATGCTTGGACTTGCTCCTGCAGCCCCTCAAAAGTTCTGAGACTCCAGAATCCCTCTCCCCCAAAACTCTCAAGTGCTTTCAGCTTTCATAGCTGAAGGGATCCCAAGGAACCCTGGAAGAAACAGCTGCTCTAAGAATACTGTCCTCCCCTCTAATGGTTCATGTCTCCTTTGTGAGTCTCACAGGGCCCCACCTAAGAGTGACCAAAGTGGATCGGGACTACAAGCAATGAAAGTGCCAGTTTTGAAATATAAGCATTAGGAAAGGAAATGGTAGATTCAGAATTAGCTCTAACTAATAATACTCATTTCATACTTGCTAAGTGCAGGCACTATGCTACATGCTTAATATATGTTATCTCCTTTAATCCTCTTAGTATCCTGTGTAGTAGGTATTATCCCTATTTTACTAATGAGGAAGCTTGAGGAGTATCTTGTCCAAGAGCAACCAGCTAAGTCAGTATTAAGGCTGGGTTCCACTCCCCATGATCAGACTGCAAGCCCGGTGCTCATTCTGGCACTGCCTGTGTGTATGTGCAGTACCTCCTCATCTCTCAGGGCTCACAAATCCTTATTGTCCTGAGGGTCCAGCTCAGAGACCACTTCTTCCATGAACCCTTTTCTGATTTCTACAGGCAGAAGTCATCTGTTCTCCTCTGAATTCTCACAGCACTGTCTTTGCACCTATTTCTAGACAATTATCACACCTTATCTTGAGTTATAGTTGGTGTATATCTGATCTCTATTGCATATAATATAAGCATCTTTAGGGTAGAAGCCCCCTGACTCTTTGTGTATCTCCAAAGTGCTTCACTAAGTTACATGGTATATGTTCAGTAACTAATTATTCAGGGATGAAGAATGGAATGGATGAATGAGTAAATGAATGAATAGCATTAAATGTGTACACAGTCATAAGATTATTGTAATATAACCATACAACATCCATCTTTATTAGGAGAAATAATGATGAGAGTATTACATAGATTTTTCTTATGGTTAATGCTGAAAAAAGAACAATGTAGGGGTATGCCTTGGAAAACCCTCCTCTTGGGATACATAAAGCCAACTAGTGATTCCAACAGCCACCTAGAGATAAGGGATGTAATCCTAGACGGTATAGATTAAGTTACTCAAATAGGACACACCTGAGAAACTTCTTGTTGTCAAAGACTCTCTACTTGAGGAAATAAGAAAAAGAGTCTCCCCTCTGCCCCCATTAAACAAAGAAGTTTCCTAAATATAGAAGCCTGCCTTCCCAAATTCCAGGTATGACTTGGTCTTCATGCTCTATGCTTATGGGGATACCACCCTCTGCATAGATGCCACTCTAATCAATAAACATTTTTGAAAGTGTGCTATCTACTTTTTCAATTCCTCCCTCTTAAAAAAAAAAACAAAAAAAACTCTCAGTTGGTCTCTTCCTTATGCCTATCCCCAAAGCACTTAATTGTTACTTCTTAAGGTCTTCATGAATTTTTCCTTGCTCTGAGTTATAGCCACTGATACTCAGCTCCTTCCTAAGAGAATATGCTGTACCTGATTCATCACTGAGGACTAGACAGCCTAGAATAGACCAGGCATGTGGCCAAACCCAGCCGAAAGTGCTGTCGTATAGTATTTGAACACTAAATCCAAGGGCTGCAGGATACAGTGAAGGGACACAGGATTTGCGTTCAACCACAACTAGATTTGAATCCTGGTCATACCATGGTCTGGCTTTTTTCACCCTGGGAAAGCCATTTGACTTCATAAGCCTCCATTGCATCACCTGTAAAATACAGGTATTAAGTACCAAATTCGTTCAATTTGTCAAGTATTATCAAAGAAAACTTATGTGAAGTATTTAGCACAGTGCCTGGCACATAGCAGATTCCCCATCAATGGTAGAATAAGAACAACACCAAACTAAAATTATAAAACCCCAAGTTCTAATCACAGCTAACCCACTGGGTGATTCTAGATAAGCCACTTAGTATCCCTGAGACTCAGTTTATTCATGAGTACAGGAATTTTATGAGGACCAAAATAAACAGTAGCAAATATAAGGCACCCAATAAAGTGCCTCTCCCATTGCAAATGATTCTAGATGTTAGCTCCCCCATTTCTCCTATAGCCACAGTCATCCTTTACAAAGAAAAAGAAAATGTGCAATACTGACCCTATCTCCTCCTTCACTCATTTAGCTATACTCTCTGAGATTCCAGTGTGAGAAATCAATGTTCTATCAATGAGTCATCATTTGTAGCCCAGTTCAGGAGCTACCTTCTGAAGCAGTTAAGTCTCTAACAGTAGAGATAGTCAAGGAGGATAAACATTTAGTGGAAGTGGGCAGACAGTACTGAGGAAGGACCGGGATTCCTATGCAGCAAGTGCAGGACAGAACTAAGTCATCAATGAGGCATCTTCCTACTCTGGAAGTCTGTGATTCAGCTGTGATTCACAACTGAGAGTACAGACAGAGCATGCCACTTAGACAAGTACTGGCAATCTCTTTATTTCTACAACTGCAAATTGGGACTTGCAGCCACCTTGTACATGTATGGTAAGATACTCGTAGAAGCCGTGGCTGCAAGACACTATAAAAACCATTAACTACTAAGATCCTCATATAATTTCCCGGAATATAGTGCTATGCTTTAGACGTATTTGAGTCATACATGCATTTTGGATTCTGTCACCTCAAATCAGTTTTGGAAACAGGTAGTGCTTAAATAATATATATTTTAAATGAGATTGTACAGGGAAACTGTCTTGAAAAACTAAGAGGCTACACAAACATACGTATCATCACTGTTATAATTCAAAATATTTAAAAATATTGTATTATTTCAATATTACAAATACAGATTTTAAACTACTTACACTTTCAAGAGACTCTAACATTGGTGGAAGTAAACTAATGAGTTGGTTTTTCAAATCGGTTTGGTTTTAGGAATAACCATAAAAAAAAAAAAAGCTGTGTCTACACTGAGCTCTTGAAAGGTCCAGGTCAACTGGTAAAAGCCAAAAGTGGGAGCTGGACCCTCTGGCTCTGCCCTCTTTAATCAGTGTCCCCCAGTCCCTTTAGAGCTGGAATCGAAGAGATTCCTTTTCTGGGCTGGTTTTATCTATGAGCATTTTCATTTTCTTGTCATGGGGGCCAGTGCCAGAGCTTTTCTGGGGACTCAGCTTCCCAGCCAATGCCAACAATGCATAACCTCAGTTCCCAACTCTGCAGATAAATGACCCACCCACTCACTCTTCCTGCCTGGACCACTGCTGACAGACAGAAGCCCGCTGGGGCTGGGCCACCTACCTCCCAGCACCTCGCAGTCGCTGTCCATGCTGTCATGCACGCCCGCAAAGATGTTGGCCAGAGTGGACTTGCCCACCCCCTGCTCCCCTATGAGCACTACCCTGTAGCGGGTGTTCCCTGACTCAGAGGAGATGACTGAGTCCGTGGAGTTGGAGGACCAGCTCCAGCGGCAGTGGTCCTCAGGGGCAGCAGTGCAATGGTTGCACTGGCTGTACTGGTAGGGCTCTTTCTGGACCATCAGATGCCTGCCATCGGCTGGGATGCTCCAGCGCTGTTGCTGTGCCTGCATGCCCACAGTGCCCTGGCGCATGGTGACATTATTCAGAGTCATTGTTGGGTCCTGGAGAGCAAAAATGGCCAAGATGTTAGGATTACTAAGCATGAGCGAGAGCTCAGGGGACTCAAATACACAGTCAGTCATCAGTAATATTCTATTAGATGGTGTGAGACCCAAGCAGTCCTAACAGAAGGAACACCAATGAAACAGTCCCCAAACCCAACAGGCTTTCAACTGGACACACACACACACACACACACACACACAATTAGTAACCAGCTCCTCAGGCAGACTGTCATTTGCAAAGAAACAGTCCCGTTAGCATTACCCACTACTCTGGAGCTTCCTCCATCCTCAAGGAAGCCTTGAGATCCCCACACACAGCTGGCACAGAGGCAACCAGAAGGAACCACAGCCTCCAGAGATGGCTTGAAAATCAAGGAGTTAATGGAGCTGGGGAGGAGCAGCCCAAGTTAGCTGCTCTTGTCTAAACATGGCTCTTAATTGTACCAGCATCCAGTGAGCTTTTGTGTCTTGGTGGGAAACACGTGGCGATGACATCACTCCCCCCAGCTGGACTGGACATATTGGAACTTCCATGTTTAGTAAAGTTGCCCTGATGCTCTCCAGCCTCCTGAATAAGCTATTATTTGGAGGTGAGGGAGAATTCTGTTTGTGGTTTATGCCTCAGCTCTGCCCTCTTGCCCACAGATATCAGTTTCAAACACCATAGCCCCAAGCCTTGTTGTTCTGGTAAGGAAATGTCCTGCTCACGTTCAGACTTATCAAATTTGCAGAGAAAATGCTTCATTCTTTTAAACCACGTCCGCTCTGACAGTTCTTTAATTTAACCCAGATTTCCACTTTTTTGATGGCCAAAGAGTCTCCTAAAGGACATTCAACAACTTGGTTACAACTTTCCCTTTGCAAGACTCCCCTCGCACGGAGGTCCATTCTTCCAGGCTACCTGAGATACAGTAGAAGCATTCT
The DNA here is from genome assembly GCF_036562045.2 of Rhinolophus sinicus. Classification (NCBI taxonomy): domain Eukaryota; kingdom Metazoa; phylum Chordata; class Mammalia; order Chiroptera; family Rhinolophidae; genus Rhinolophus; species Rhinolophus sinicus. The sequence goes on along the minus strand of NC_133761.1, from coordinate 37,239,354 downwards.
CATTTTAATCAGCAAGATCTGCTCATGATAATGAGACGGAGACAGACAGTCCCCTTCCCACACTCGCCCCACACTACACACCCCAACACGTCGGCCTCTGGCCAGGATGACCTGCCGGTGTTTTAAGCTTATAAGCAGCTCCTCAACTGGTACATTTGCATTCAAACAACAAAAGCATTAAGTGTCATTTCGTACTGCCCTCTGACCACTCAGTCTGTAGGAGGTAACCCTCCTAACAGGACTAAGGAACCGGCTGATAACAAAAGGCATCCTTTGCACCTTAAACTCTGCTCCGCCCTCCGTCCCGCCCCCCTTTTCCCCGACCCCCACCCCCACCCCCACCGCCGGAAAACCACAGCACGTTCCAGGGGTTCTGATCTCAACTTTGAAAGTTTTGCGGGCTGGGAACGTCCATTCCCTCCCCCAATCATTCCCGGCGTCAAGAGGAGGGCTCCTCCAAAATCGAAGCGCCCCCTTACCTGGCTTGACCAGGTGTGCATCCGTGTGTCCGTGCGTTGCTGTGCCTGTGAGCACCGCGAGCCCGGCTGCAGAGCACGGGGTGCTGGCGCCCAGCCGCCGCCGCCGGGCGGTTAATACGGTGCTCGCCAGCCGCGCGGGGCTGTACCCTGACGTCAGCGCCTCCGCTGGGACAGACGGTTCTGCAGCAAACGCCGAGTTGCGGCCACTTCACTAAATCAGTTCTTCGAAGTCATGTGATCCCTCTCCACTTTTAAAAAACAACGACACTTTAGTCCCGGGCTCATTTATTTTATTCTATTTTATTTTTACTAGGTGAACGCAGGGAGATGGAAAAATACACTTCATCGTGCTTCCCAGCAAAGCACTTGCGAGCTGTCGGGATAAAGGATGGGGGAAGAGGCAAGTTGAGTTGCTAGCCCAGCTTTGACAAAAAATAGGGATCGTCCAGCGCGCAAAGGCTTTAGCCTCTAGAATGGGGCTGCAGCAACCTTGAGTGGCTAGGGGTTGTGCTCGCCGCATCTTCCGCACGGAAAACAGCCGCTCTGTCACCTTCTCTTCGGATGAGGGAGAGAAAAGAGCCCTGCACTACTTTCCCTTCTCTGACATGGACCCAGAGAGAGGTGAGGAAAGCGGACAAGGGCTTCGAAAAGGGCAGTTTTGAAAAATAACTTAATTAGGTTCCACCAGATTGTGCTCAATGTTGCCGGCCCTCCTGCGTTGGGCCAGGACGCTGAGGCCCCTCAAGCAGAGGATTTAATCAGCATCACAATCAGCAACGTCTCTGTGCCAGGTTTCTTGGGATGGCTGGGCCTGGGCCTAGAGCCAATCAATGCCTGTCAGCCATGGGGAGGAGCCCTGAGCCAGACACTAGGGCCCATATCTTCTGAGAGATTCCTATGAATAAAGGGCACAGAATAATAACAATAATAATAATAATAACTACCATTTACTAAGTACCTCTCAGTACCTATACTCAATAAGTACTGTTAGGCCTTTGCAGTTCCTCAGTCCTTACCACAGTTCTGCAAGGTATTTATTGCTACCCCCATTCTATAGAGAAAAGTAACACTCAGCCACAAAGCTTGCCCAAGGTCACACAGCTCGTATAAGTGGCACAGTCAAGATTCAAAACCTGGTTTGCCTGATTCTTTGTACTGCACCACTAGCTGAAGGGTTTCAGTGAGCACTTTCTGGGTACATGGGCATTTCCCAGATGCTGTGTTTGGAGATGACACTGGCCTTTCCAACACTTAAATCCTCTTTTCCAACTAGCTTCATTTCCAGGTTGGCTAGTGGCTCTAAGAAACAGCCAAAGGCACCAGCGTCTATTTGAGTGGCTGGAGACTGCTGTGAATAGAGTCCATTCTCAGTTATCCTGAAGGCAGTTATCTGCTTTGGAGATTATCCAAGTTGTAGCTGCTGAGACCTACAGGCCCCAAGTTGGCAAAGGTGGAATCCACCGACTCTAGAGCTCCCTTAGTTCCAGGGCCCTGGCCCCAACCTCCTACTTATTTTATATCTAAGGAAGCTGATACCCAGAGGAATGACTACCACTGAGTTAGTAGATGGCAGAGCTGGAACTAGAACCTGGGTATCAAAACTTCCTGGATGGTGCCCTTCACTTCGATCAAGTTTTCCTTCTGGCCAGGAAGGGATGGCTACAGATGTGCAAAAAGCAGAAGAGTGGGGGAGTGAGGAAAGAAAGAAAGAGAGATCATCCAAGAGTATATTGCTGACTCCATGCTAAAAACAGATGTAAAGTAACTTGTGAGATACCTGCATTTCAGAATTATCCATGCTTTTTCCATGCTGAGCCTCCTACTCTGCCAACTGATCTCAACAGAAACATTATGTGGGTAAAAATTAAGAATCAGAGTTTATAAGCATATTATATAGCCTCTCAATTCTACTTTTGTCCATTGATAAAAACCTAAATCTTCACACTAATAACCTAATTTTATTGCTTGTTGTAGTCAATATACACTATGAACTAGTTTTCATTGGTGTATGTGAGGCAAAGAAAACAAATTCTAAAATTGGGGAGCATAAAGTCCACTATTGATTCTGAGTACAGCTATGTTGAGTTTGAATAAAAGAATCTGCCTTCTTAAATTTTCTGTCCCATTAGAAGCCAAGTGAGAAAACAACAACTTAGAGTTTCAACAGTTAAATTTGAGCAAATATTTAGAAAATCACAGTTATACCTCAAAAAAAGCATATTTGAGAGCCAAATCTTATCCAGCTGAGTCCCAGATCCCTGGTCCAGGATTCCAGCTCATTGGGACCAATCTAAGGCTTTGGAGCTGGAGGGGAAAAAAGTAGAATCAGGGCATTTGGACACGTGGTGAGTTCTGAAAAGGAAAAAATGGCAGAATATTATAGTGTTTTGTTCTATGAATTATTCTCTCCATATTCCCTCTGCCAGCATTGGAAGGCTTCCTCGGTTTCGATCTACTATGTTTCCCCGAAAATAAGACCTAACTGGAAAATAAGCCCTAGCATGATTTTTCAGGATGACATCCCCTGAACATAAGCCCTAATGGTGTCCTTTGGAGCAAAAATTAATATAAGACCCGATCTTATTTTTGGGGAAACACAGTAACATGGCTAGGAGACAGAACTCAAAACAAAAATAACATTTAGTGAACTCTATGCATGCCTTGTCCCAGTTAGTCCTCATCATCACTGTCCTTACCCATGTTTCAGCAATGAAGATGCCAAAGAATGAGGTGAAATAACTTGTCCAAGTTCATGGAACTAGTAAGTAGCAGAGCGATGCTCTCTGGGGCCAGTCTTAACCACTGTTCTATTTTGAGTAGGGGATACACTTCAACCCCATTCCCATGCTAGCCCCACCTCAGCCTACTCTCTTTTTAACGCCCCTCAAAAGAGAAGGAGTTTTGATTTGATTGAGAAAATTCTCCAGGGAATGACAGTTTTGAAGTTCCTTTTATGCATTAGAAGCAAAGGAAGAGACGTAGGACCGTTACCCGTCACATGAAATCCGTTGGTGGTAGATTAAGGGGGTGGGAGAAAACAAAGGGGAAATTTCTGGGATTGGATAAAAAGCAAAATGGAGCGACACCTACTTCTTCTACATTGGTGGGTACAGGATAGTTGATAATCAACATTTACAGCACACAGAAATGGTATATGGGGAACAAGATAACAATGAGGAGTTCTGTGTTCTTGGGCCTGCAGTTGTGACTTCGAGAGGTCTGGAAAGAAAATTATTCTGACATTTCAAAGATGTGTTGTCCTAGATGCATAAGAACAGTGCACAGGGCTGACTTCAAGTAAAGATTGACCTTTGCTAAGAAGCTATAAGCCTGGAACGTGACTACCCACCATAACCTGCCCAGTTAGGAATTTATGATTTAACTATCCTGTGAGGGTAATTTTTGGTCACTGAGCTTGTCAGGCCTGCCATGTGGCCCCCTGAACTTGTCAGGCTTATTTCATAGCCCCTTTTCCATTCATAAATTCAAAAATGGGTGAGAGAGAAAGGAAAGAGGTAGGGAAGGAGGAGGAGAATCTTTGACCAGGACTGTAGGTTAGGGTATCAGAGACTCATAGAACCATAGTATAATATTACTTTGAATCTCATCCCTTGAAAACTCTTGGCCCAGGATCTATACATCTGTAATACTATCATAAAAGCAATAGAATCACTCACGTATCTTCAATTTACCATACTTCCTCATCCATACTGTAGACTCGCACAACCAAGGTCATACCCATGCCACCAAATCAAATCTACTCAGTGGTAAAGGTGATACCATTTACGTGTCCTCTCTTTTCCACCAACAAAGAGGTAGATTATAGACTGGGCATTGAAGAGGCAGTAAAATAAATGTTGTAGAAAATTGTTTTTAAATGTTTTGCATTTTGAAGCCCTTTAGGCAAGGCATGCTCTCCAATTTCCCACAGTCCTCACTACTCCCTAATATATTATACTCCAGCCAGCCTCTCTTCATTTAGATTATCTACCTCGCCCCAAGGATATTTGATTTTGTAAGCCTGTAAGGTATGAAAAAAAATGTAGGGTATTTAGCATCATAAAAGCCAGTTCAAAACTAGGCATTTCCTCTTCCTAGCAACATGATGCTGGGGATGTCACCAAAGCCCAGAGACCTTGGCTTCTGTTGTTCTGAAGACTAAGAACTACTGAGTGTGGAAGTGCTTTGATAACCACAGAGCACTGTGTCAATGCGAGTGACTATGATTATGATGCAGGAGCCAAGGATTGGAGCTTGGCCACCTGCGCTCAGTTTTGCTGCCTGTTAAAGCTCAAGTTAAATTAATCCAGTAGAATTCAGGACACATGAAGCAGAGGGCGGGAAGTGTATTCATATTGCTGTTACTGTACTAAGAAAAACTAATTGGCAAGGAGAGTGGTATGGTTAAGTTCTTTGTAAAAAAACAAGGAGCTGGGGTCAAATCCCCAGCACACGGAATAGGTCCTCCACCAGCCACAAAAGTGCTGGGGAGGAGTTAGGTGGGAAGCAACGTGCAAAGTGTTTGAGCACAAAAAGTACCACCCACCCTCTCTGGGAAATCTAAAGAAGGAAAGAATTATGATATGAAAAATCATTGCTTTACAGAAGGGGGAGAAAAGCTACGATTACAAAATCAAGAGAGCCTTGATTAAGAGAAAATAAAGATGGAAGAAAAGATGGCTAAGAATAACCCCTCAGTATCCAGAGGCCTAGGGGATCCAGATGGACACTCCTGCCATCTGCAGCCTCCTTCAGGCCAGCTGCAGTTTCTCATTAGACTCCTGCTGAGCAGATTTAATTTTCCATTGAAAAATATTCTTAGCTGTCACCCTTCCTCCATTCCATTAGCCCAGCCTGCTACAGGCCTTTATGGCTCCTTCTAAAATCCTGCAAGGGAAGTGCAGAAGAGCCAAATATATCTCAAAAGGCCTAGGGGATCCTCCTGAAGAAAGCAAATATTCTCTGCCCAGGTTAAGCAGTCCTTCATTCATTAAGCAACAATAACTAATGAGCCTCTCCCTTATGCCAGGACCTGTTTTAAGGGCTAGGGATAAGGTACTTATACTCATGGAACATATGTTCTAGTAGGAGAAATAAACAATGTATCACTATATTCATTCATTCATTCATTCACTCATTCTCTATCTGAGCATGCCACTCTTTAGCCTCAGTTTTCTCATCTGTAAAAAGGGAATGATAATACTGGAGAGGATATGCAAAGCAAGGGTCAAGTACATACCCATTCAGAAATCTAACAATGCCAAAGTTGCAGAAGTCTAATAATGCCAAGGTTGGTGACAGTGTAAAGAAGAGAGGTTCTCATGTACCATGGTAGGAGTGTAAGTTGGTATGGTTACTTTGGAGATGAACTAACATTATCTAAAATGTACATATTCTTCATGATCCAGCAATTCCAGTTCTAAATGTGCATCTTTTGTACTGCACAAGGAGATGGACACAAGGCTGTGCATCAAAGCACTGTTCGTAATAGCAAAAACAGCAACCACCTAACGATCATCAAGGAATAACACATTATGGATATTTATATAATGAAATATTATACAGCAGTGAAAATGAGTGAAGTAGATCTACACAGATAAATATCCAGACAATAGTGACTTGAAAAAGTAAATTGTAGGACAGCTACAGGGTCATAATTTATATATTTTTAAACCCCGCACTAATATTATATATATATATATATATATATATATATATATATATATATATATATTTAATAAAAGTATAAGAACATGGATGAGAAAAATATGCACCAACTTCAGAATAGAGATTCCCCTTGAGAAAGAAGATTGTGAGTGTTAGATGGACAGCTAACTCCTCGAAAACAGCCAAGAAGCCAGTAGACAGTTGCATAAGATCAAAGTGCTTAGCAAAAATATCTGTCAACCTGTACTTTTATGTTCAGCTAAACTGCTGTTCAGCACGTGAGCTAAACAAATATTTATGGAGCATTTGTTATTACTAAGCAATATCCTAAGCCCTAGAAACACAGAGTTATTTACAACCAGGTTCCTGTCCTCAAGGAACATAAAGTCTGCCGTTCTTTTCCCCAGAAACTACCAAATCCATGAGAAGACCATCCAAGAACTGCATTATAAACTTCAGTCCAATGTATATTTGGTTTCCCAGCCAATGCAACATTTTCCCTGGGATCCTTTCCTTTAACAACAGAAAAATCAATAAGACTATTTAACCCAGGAGTCAAAACCAGCCTAAGGCTAAGGCTTTGATTTAGCCAATTATAGTGACATAAGAATTCTTCAGTGATAAACCTAGAGTGTCCAAAAGAATGAACAGTTGGATTGAGGACATAACAGTTAATACCTTTCATCCATGGTTATAAGTATTCCTGTTTGCCTGCTTTGTTTGCTTAATCTCATGTCTTCCCAATTTCCTAGGCCTTATTTAAACAACTGGATGGTTTCTTCAACATTTAAAAGGCAGCAAGACTTTTTGGCATTTGGTAGCATGCATTTAACTCACTCCTGCAATGATATCATCCAGATTTTTTTTTAAAAAGAAAAATGAATCAAGCTCTTAATTCGTGAAAAGTTGTAAGTCTAAGTTACTGTTAGTTTTAAAAGATTCCTTCATAATCAATTTAAAATCTGGCAAAAATATTTGACTAACAAATACATGCTGTGTTCTCTATATAAGCCAGGTATAATTTTTAACCTAAAATGGTACGTTTATTGGAGGTGGTGAAGCTCACAGATGGAATAGAGACAACAGTAGCTAGCACATGTACTAAGCATAGACATGCAATGTCTAACTTAGTCCTTACAACAACTTTATGAAGTAGGGACCATTATTCTTCCCACTTTTCATATATGGAAACTGAGATTATGGGAAAGCTCAAAATGGGCATATTCAGTCTGTCTAACTCTCATCTGGCCCATGTGATGAGATTCTTCACAGCACCTAAGGACAGATGCTGGCACTGTTTCGCACCCTCTCAGGAAGCAGGAAGTAAGTGAACAGAACTGGACAATGTTACATTAGTGGGTGAAGAGGGGACAGGGAGAGGTCAGTCTCCTTCACACTGGGAGCTGCATGAAGGCAGGGAGTACATCAAATCCATCTCTGTATCCCAGCTCCTAGGAGTTAGCCTGGCACACAGTGGGGACTCGATGTATCTGTTGAACAATAATTGAACAAATAAACAATAAGCACCACCACCTTATCCAGTCAGTTATTTAAAACTCCCTGATTATGTCATTGCACAGTGACTCTGGCCCACCATGCCTCTATCTACGGGCCTGAATACAATGGTCCTCCATCCAGGACAATGGAGCGGAGTGATCCACAACCATGTGCTGGGCCTTCAGTGTGTGCAAGGACACAGGTAAGATGCTGTGCAGGGTACAAGGCCACACACTTAAGGAGCTCAGAACCCAGACAAAGAGGAAGACACACAGCGAGACCTGATATAGAAGGTGATGAGAGACTATGATAAATGTGCACATGAGAATCAGACAGGGGCACTAGACCACACAGTCTCCTTTGCTGAAGGAGAGCCTTCCCTTCCCCTCCTGCATGCCTGCCTGGGTCCAGACTGCACAATATCCTAATTGTAATCTCTGTCCCTAGGGAAGAACAACACTGGGAAGCACCTCTGCCTTGGTCTCCTCCCCACACACATTCCTTCCAATGTAGAAGGCATGACCCTCTTGATCAATGAGATCAGGGAAGAAACTAAGCCTGTGAAGTCAGGCCTCTTTACTTCTTTCTCACTAGGGTCAGGCTGCCTGTGGGATGGCTGGCTTCTTTTCCTCTTGCTGTTTTTCAAGCAGCACACAACTGTGGTGGGGAGAGGCTGTAAACAGTGTGGCAGTCACTGCACATGACCTCCTGGCCGCTCTTCCTCCCCTCTTCCCTTGACCAGAGGTCTGTTCTGGTAGTGGATGGAGGACCCCTGGTAATAAAGGATGAAGTAGTATAAGTTGGGTAAGGTAAGCTTACCCCCTTTGCCAGGGATTGGTCTAAATATGTGCATGTGATCCTGTTCTGGCCAATGAAATGTAAAGGAATGTCTGTTTGAAAGCTCCTGGGAAAGAATTTCCTCCCCAATAAAAAGAAAGACCTCTTTGTCATCCTGTACTTCCTTCCTCCTGAGAATACAGGTATGAGGATAGCTCCAACCTGGAGCAGAAACTGCTACTTTAAGACCTCAATTAATGGGCAGATGATGAAAAGGAAGAGCCTGGGTCTTTAATGACATGGTTGAGCTACAGAAGAATCCTGGAGTCACCCTCCTCCAAACTTTTTTATCAGGCAATAAGCTACCACTAGTTAAGTTTTCTATTAATTATAGCCCAAACGAACTGATAGACTGGTGAGTTTAATTCTGTAAGGAAAGTTAAGAGAAAAAGTGAATTTAGCAGACCACATCATATGCTCCAATCCAGCAAAATCAGCTCTTTTGATCTCCATTTATCTGTCTCCTAAATCTATATTTCAATGGATTTAGAACTTTAGAAGAGGTTGAGGTTTATTACTCCCTCAAACCCCAACTTATATGAAGGTGGAAATTATATCTGATTTATTTACCACTGCACAGCCAGTGTTGAGCATGGTGCCAGGTTTATAGTTGGCATTTAATAATTACTTTGGATGATTGAATAAATAATGAGATTACTTCCAGCTGGAGTGATTGAGAAAGAATTCATAGTAGTAATATTTAAGATAAGCCTTTAAATGTAATGATACTCATAACATGATCAAGAAGAGTATCAACTAACATTTATTGAAATTTTTCCATGTTTCAGGCTCTGCAAATGTGGATTACCTCTTTTATTCCTCAACACTACCTTATGAGGTAGTACTATCATAATCACCGTTTTATAGATGAAGAAACTGAAACATAGAAAGTTTAACTAGCCCAAGGTCCCACAGCTAGAAAGTAATAAAGATTTTAATTCCAACTTCTGATTCCAGAGAACATGGACTTAATTCAGTAGGCCACAAGGAGCCATCAGTTCAACAAACAGATGTGAAAAACCTATTACATGCCAGGGTCTAGGAATGCAAGGTATATAAGAGACAGTCCCTGTACAAGATGGTTGGGAAGAAATACTGAGGAGTTAATAATATTAATAGCTGTGCTTTATTTTGCTAAGTGATTTACATATATCATCTCATTTAATTTTCTCAAGAACTCTATCTCACTGTTAATATTATCCCCATTTACAGATTAGGAAATTGAGGCATAGAGATATTAAGTAACTTGCCCAGGATCACACAGCCCAGATGGAGCTATAAATTATAGCCAAGCAACTTGACTTCAGAGCCACAGCCCTCATATCCAAAACCATTCCAATGGCATGACAGACACTGTCATAGAGTGTGTGTGCAGACCACTGGGGCAACAAGAGGGGCGTGATGAACTATGCTTGCTTGGATTGGAGAACACTTCACTGAGGAAACTTCAGTCTGAATTTTGAAGTATGGAGAGAAATTGGCATACACATGGTGGCATGTGTATGTGTTCACATGCATGTTCTGTGCACATGCACACATCACCGCATGGACAGGGGGCAGGAAATAGGAAGCATTCTGTTACCGGTCCAAAGTCTGTATGCCCAATGCTTCAAAATGCCAAAACTCAAAACATCAGAGTTTGGAATAAGAAAAGGTTTCTTGATTCTTGATCAAGAAGGCGCCAGCCAAGAAGATGGGAGACCTAATCTTCAAACCCATCTTAAGAAAGTACAGAATTCAAGCTTCTTTTATGTCAAGGGAAGGGGAAACCGGAGGGGCAAGAGATGACTGATGACCTCAGACATCTGGGGTCCAGGAAGATTGTGCTTAGCCTGTTGACTCTAGTTGATGTGAGTTCAGTCACAGTCACAAGTTTCCTGCAAATCTTTGACAAACAATCATTATTTTTGTACACACTTCCCTTATCTCCTTGGGAGAGGTATTTTCTGGTAAGGAGCTGTTTTTCTAAAACTCAAGCCATAAGCAAAATGTCTTTAAGCAGGACTAAGCAGGAACTATTAACTTGAAGGCCATGGGAACCAAGCAGGTTTGAATGAGATGGAGTCAGAGAAGCTGAGTATTTCACTCTGTTACAATTCCAGTTTTTAAAAAAATAGCTAATGCAAAGGCATATGGGAATTTGGGAGACTAAAAGCCATTTGAGGAAGCTGGAGAACATGGAAAGTGTGGGAGTGATGAAAGGTAGAGCCAGAAAGGTAGCCAAGGGGTCTTCTGTGAATTCTGAACCAGTGCTCTGTTTAGTCCTACCTCATGAACTAAAAGTTCCAGCAGGAGCTCAGGTGATGGGAGGGAGAAGAAACCTCTCGAAGTACAGAAGCAAACAAGAAGCCAGCTGTGTTCGCCTCAGAGCTAAATGGGCATGGGAGCCATGACAGTCTCTCACACATCCACATTTTCCCATAAGGGGTGAGAGGCATCCACAATTTTTATGAGGGAACAGATCCATAAAATGGAGCTAAGAGGCTCACAAGGCCCACTGGATATGCTCCCAGAGGAAGAGGAGAGGCCTGGGATCCACCAGGACCAGCTAGACCACCCATAGCACCTCCAGCTAGAGCAGGCAGAGGTTTCCTGCCTTCACACCCACCTTCTTTTCACTTCCACTTTCTCCTCCCCAATCCTTTCTTCACTCCTCTTCACTTCTTTGTCTTTGCTCTACATTATTTTTCTGAGCATCCAATGCACAGCATATATGATTGGTGCTCAGCCAAGGAATTCTCATCTATACCCAACATGAAACATCATGGATTGGAAACATGTTTTTGTCCATTAAAACTTATATGAAAACTATAACCATTCCTCTGACGAGTAAAATAAGTATAAGCCTCCAAGAAATTGTGACGTCATGTCCACTGGGGAATTCAGTAGGAGTGATGCATAACCCAGTGGCAACTGAGCTTCCTCTCTCTTATTTTCTACCTCGTGGCTTCTGCTTACCTATAGTTACTATTGCTTCTACTTACTGCCTATCTCCATGCCTCTTGGCTTCAGTGCCACTTTACTGCCTGCATCTGTCTGAGTGAATGGCATTCACTTGCCCAAAAAGTAGAGTGGATTGAATATTAACTGACTTGTACCTCTCTTTCAGTCAGTCATTAATCCATCAGTTAGTCAATCTCTGGTCATCAACAGTGGCCAGGGTGACAGGGTTACAGAACAGAAACTAAGAATAAAGAATTATTTGCCTCTACTTTTCCCGGCAAACAGCAGTTTTCCTGGCAGTTTTCCTCCAAAGACACCATGAGTTTCTAGCACTCAGACCATAAAAGACCTATTCTGTCTCCAAATACTCTCTGGACATGAAATGAGCTGCTTAGGAATCTCTATGAGCATTTTTAATTTTCAAACAATTACTAGTTTAGCATTTCTTATATTTTTACTAAAATTACTAATGTACTATTCAGTGTAATATTGTACCCTCAATTGGTACTTTAATATTATTATACTATTCAATTACCAACTTCTGAGAATCTTAAAGTAAAATAGGGCAATCAGTTGACAGATTAAATGAAAATACTCCTCACATATCACAAAATCATTAAGACTGCTACATAACTTCTTGGTGACTAAAGTCTTACGATCTTGGTGGTAAGACTGTGATCCTTCTTGCAAAATCCTCTGTAAATTGTTTATTTAAACAAGATAAGCAGTATATTCTTTCTCTTGCCGGGCACTGAGAAATATAAATTAATTAATATTAAATGTTACAATGTCTCAATTCTTGCCATGATTCAGGGGATAATGTAACACACAAACATGAAGTAAGAGAAAACAGTATGTCACTGAGAACAAAACAATATATACCACTGAGAACCAATGGGAGTTTTAGAAACAGACAGACACATCATGTTACACAAGACATGTAGGATCTTACAAAGGATCCTAAATATTTTGATCTCCTAAATACAAGCCCAACTTCTAATTCATTTATGGCCTGAAGCATCCAGTCACTGGTAAACACCACCCTATACCAAAGAAGTTGATCCCCTGCCATTAGGAAGTTCTCTTACCCACGATAGAGACAAGCTAACTCTTGACGCACCAAACCAGATCAGGCTTGTCACTGGAGAAAACTCCATGAGGATATAATGAGTTTGATCTGATTGATAACCACAGAAGGGCAATCTCTTTTACATGCCACTCAAGAAAGATTTCCTTTGGGGGCTCATTTGCGTCCCTGAGATGTAAAACTCTATTTTAAATGGTAGAAGACCACAAAAGCATGATCCAACTTCATATACTCTTTCCATAAGGAGGAAATTTGGTCAGAATCACTCTCATGCTCAGGCCCAGATGAGGAACTCTAAAAAGCCAGGCTCAGAAGTCAGGAGAAGTAACCTGTCCCAGAACTATATCCCTGCTTCTTGCAACGAACCCAAATTCAGTTTAGATAGTCCCTCCTTGTCACAGGTTCCTCCCTCCCATCTTGTGGTATAAAACAGCTTTTGTCAAGTAGGAGTCCAATATAAACCCAATGGTAATTTCCCTTGATACACTGGATCTAAATTAAGTAAATTCTTATTAGTAAAATCCAAAAGTAGCACCTGATATCCAGAAAATCTTGACTAAAAAAGCAAAATAGAATACGTAAATGTAAGAAACCCAGTGAATTGAAAACCCTAAATATAAAATTCCTAGGTAAATCTTTTAGGATTAAAAAGCCATGGCAATATACTCATTAGACAGTGAGCTCCCCACTAGCAGTTATATACATTGTGTTGTAATAAACCACCCCAAAACTTAAAATAACTATAATTTATTAGCTCATGATACAACGGGTCATCAGTTTGGGCTAGATTTAGATGGGTAGTTTTTTCTTGGTCTCATCTGGACTTACTCAGGTGACAATTATTTGCTGGCAATTTAGCAAAGATTGTATGATCCAAAATTACCTCATTCATACGACTGGAAGTTAGTACTGGCTCTCAGCTGAGCTTCTCTCTCTCTCCATATAATCTCTCTTTACCAAGGCAGCTGGCCTTAGCTACTTCCCATAGCAGCAGTAAAATTCCAAGAAAGCAAGACTGGAGACTGCAAGACCTGGAACTCCCATAGCTGAGAACTCCCACAAATGTCTCCCTTGTCACATTCTATTGGGCAAAGTGAGTCACCAGGTCAGCCCACATTCAAGATGGTAGAAAATCTACCATTTCTGTTCATGGAATAGGACACAGAAATGAGAGGGATTTGCAGTCATTTATTTCAGTCTATACAAGCAGTAACACATCTTAATGAGCTCTATTGTCTCTAGTACCTAGTATAAGGTTTGGCATACATAGAAGATATTTCAAGTCTGTTGTTAAATGAATGCACAAGACTGGAAATATAGTCAATCAGTTGCCAACTAGCTGAAAGGAATTTCAAAATTAAATTAAATTTAAAAAATTAAAGTACTTTTTAAAACTATGGTACTAACATTTTGATCAATTCTACTCTTATGACACTATATTTCTCTTTTTTAAAACTTCTTTTGGCATGGAAACTATTTTATCCAAATAACTAAGCTTGAATGAAGCTGATTTTGACATCTCCTTGAAAAATTATGCTAGTTCTCTACACTAGCTTCTAGTATCATCAAAATAATATAGGCCAGGGCCGCCCCAGTGGCTCAGGTGGTTAGAGCTCCATGCTCCTAACTTCGAAGGCTGCCGGTTCAATTCCCACATGGGCCAGTGGGCTCTTAACCACGAGGTTGCCAGTTCAACTCCTCGAGTCCCGCAAGGAATGGTGGGCTCCGCCCCCTGCAACTAAGGTTGAACATGGCACCTTGAGCTGAGCTGCCTCCCACAGGGCTCAGTTGGTTGGAGTGCATCCTCTCAACGACAAGGTTGCCAGTTTGACTCCCACAAGGGATGGTGGGCTGTGCCCCCTGCAACTAGCAATAGCAACTGGACCTGGAGCTGAGCTGCCCCCACCATAACTAAGACTGAAAGGACAACAACTTGAACCTGAATAGCATCCTCTGCAACTAAGATTGAAAGGCCAACAACTTGACTTGGAAAAAAAAATAAGTCCTGGAAGTACACACTATTCCCCAATAAAGTCCTGTTCCCCTTCCCCAGTAAAATCTTAAAAAAATAAAAAATTAAAATAATAACAATAATAATATAGGCCATTCTAGATATAATTGTATAAACAGCTTATAAATATAACTCTGATGTTTTGCTCCACAACTTCTGGAAGCCAACAGAATCACAATCCATTACCACAAAGAATGCAGGCTTACTTGTAGCTCATTATAAACAAACTGGGGCCCATTTCACAGAGTATGCTTAAGAAGGGAACCCAGAAATACCCTCCTTTTAAATTCTTCCTTCCTTTTCCATCCACATGCCCTTCCCTTTTCATGAAAGGTAACATATGTTTGCAGTTGAGTACTTTTGTTAGCCTCTTTCCAACATCTAGAATTTTGGGGACTCTATGCTAGGTGTTTTACAGAACTCAACATCCTTCTTTCATTTCATTCTGTCCCTTTCAGTTCAAGCTGGCAGTGTTTCTGCTGGTATAAAATTATCAAAAACCTTGTGAGTCTGTTGTATATGTCAGAGGGATTCACACTATTAGGCCTTTGGTAGATAATCCCATTTCTGGTTTTGCTTTCACTGAAATGACTAAGTGACAATCCTTAATGTAAGCTTTCTCTATGCTTTCTGGTTTGATTGAGAGGATTCTATGAGCCACACTCTTCTAAACACCTTTTGTATGACTAAACACTCTTATCTTTTGAGGTATTAGCAAAATGTTGTACACCCTCAGCCTTTTCTTTAGAGCATGGTTTTCTAAAAATAAATCAATTTTTGTATCTTTTGCAATCTGGATAGGCTGAAAGGTTCCCAAAACATCAAGTATTGGGTCTTTTTTATTTAACCATTATCTCTCTCCTCTTGCATTTTACTATAAGCAGCAAAAAGAAATGAGGCAACACCGTCAATACTTTGCATGCAAATCTCATCCATAATTTACAAGCTCAGCTTTCTACATAAATGCAAGTCAAAATTCTGATAACTTCTCTGCCACTATATAACAAGGATCCACTTTCATCGTTTCCAATAACATGTTCCTCATTTCCTACAAAGTCTTCACCAGAACTGTCTTTGAAGACCAGATTTCTATTTAATAGTCTGTTTACAACCATTTAGGTATTCTCTAAGATGATTCTTCAGAGCCCTCACTAATGAAGACTTTAATGTCCATATTTCTACCAACAGTTTGTACCATCTTTCCTGTGCTGAGCCTTCCCCCAACGCCGATGGACAAATCTGAATCTGAGTTTGTCTGAAGGACTCATCTCACTCCACCCCAGGGACTCCCTGGAACCCCACCCCACCCAACTCACCCAAGGCCCAAGGCACTTTCTCAGTGAACAGCCAGTCTTGTCTGCATTGCACTAATTCTTGGACAAATATTGGGATATGTGGGCTGCAACTGACTTGGTTTGTTCTGAGACTTTTGCTGAGTAGCTCCAAGCTCAGCACTGGCAGCAAATCACAATGTAGAGAAATCTGGTGAACACAACTTGTCCCCCCATGGTGACTCTCTGAGACCTACCTCACCCAACTCGTGTACTGCAGGAGGTTATATCAGTGGCTGAACCTTAAGAGAACCGGCAGGTAGCAGCGGGCCTCAGGGTGTCCAGGCTGTTTGCAGAGCTACCGCAGTCCTGGTACTGGTGGCAGCCATCCTCAGTTTGCAGCACGGCCTCTCCCACATGCCTCCAGGTTTAGTATAGGCAGAGAACAACTAGGGATCACATTGTAGCTCCATTCAGGTAGCCTCCAGCTGGTCACAGGCAATAGCTGACCTGGTTCTGCATCAGAGCCCCTCCCAAAAGACCCCAGAATCAACATATTGGAGGTTGGCTTCAGACCTCAACAGAGCACCATTCAATTAGCCCCACAAGTGGCACACCAAAAGGGTGGTCTCAACAGGCACTAAATCTCACTGGGGTGAATCCCATTCAGTGGGATAAGCCCTCCAAAAAGTAAGCCCTCCACAGTAGCTGTGGACGTGGCCGAACCAGACAGCCAGTCAGCCTGGGGGTTAATCCCACCAACTAATGTACCAATAGCAATCAAGGCTCAATTGTAATAGGGAGGCACA
Organism: Rhinolophus sinicus; assembly: GCF_036562045.2. Classification (NCBI taxonomy): domain Eukaryota; kingdom Metazoa; phylum Chordata; class Mammalia; order Chiroptera; family Rhinolophidae; genus Rhinolophus; species Rhinolophus sinicus. The sequence continues at coordinate 37,222,753 of NC_133761.1, read as the reverse complement.
CACAATCCACACAAAGGACACTCCTGAATCACCAGGAGCAGGTGACCAAGAAGACAGTGACTCTGGGCCCCACAGAGCACCTACTACATGAGGCCACCCAGTTAATACTGGGAGACCTAACAGATCTACTTAATACATAAAAACAAACAAAGAGAGGCAGCCAAAATGAGGGAACAAAAAAACATGTCCCAATAAAAGAATAGGAGAAAATTCCAGAAAAATAACTAAATAAGAGAGGTCCAAGATGTCAGAATAGGTAAATACTATGCCTACTGCACCTCAGGAGCACAACAAAATTACAAATAAGTTAGAAAAATTAACCTCAAGAATCATCTAAACACCCTGAACAGAACCCCTATAACTAAGGATATAAAGAAGAGGCCACATCGAGAATGGGTAGGAGGGGCAGAGACATGAAATGGGCTGATGCCAAACCCAGAGATAATGGATAAACACCAGGAAGGACACCTCAGTGGCAGAGTTCCCTCCTGAAGAGGAAGGGTCCCCCCTCCCCGGCCCAAACCAGGCTCCCCAACCCAAGTTTCCTGTGTCAGGAAGAGGAGTTCCCATAGCATCTGGCTGTGAAAATCAGTAGGGACTCTGTCTGTCTGTCCCAGTGGGGCAGAAGGTGGCTGGAAACCCAAACACACTCTTGTAGAGCCAGCTCTTACTCGCAGGCAATCACCTGGTCTCTGGTGGAAGGGTGGCAGCTCGGGAGGCCCAGGGACAGACGGGGATGGACTGAATTGTGTGGATTTGCTATGGGAGCTGGAGGGACAGGAGCCATTGTTGTTCCTGTATGGAACCTGACACATGTGTGGCTAACAGGAATGTGCCATCTCTGCAGGGCGAACTATGGGACCACATAGGTGTGGTGGAATCTACATGTGTGCCCTGCTTTGGTGACACCCTGGGTTGCCCCCCTTCACACACCTGGTGCTACATCACCCAGGAAACTCTTGGTTGCTGGGCTGCTGGCCCTGCCCCACAGGCTGCAGATTAAAGCAGGCAGAGGGCCTATGGTGCCCTGGGAAAAATTTGCTGGAGGGCTGTAACCCAAGACCTGCACTGCAACATCTATTGGGCAGCTCTCAGGAACCTGTTGGCCTGAGACGGGCAGTGGGGAGGCTGGGATGGGCAGTCGGTAGCCAGAGTGTTCTCAGGGCATTTTTGCACAATGGTCACAGGCCCAGCACCAGTATGGAATCTGAGAGTGCATTGACTTTGTAGAAATCACTGACCAAACCACTTAGCTCCCTGGAAACACACTCTGCCCACCTAGAGCTGCATTGTCAGGGCTACTCTGGGTGCCTGGGTGGCTGGTGCCACCCCACAAGCCACGGAAGTATTTTACAGAAGCAAATAATATGCAACAGCGTGGGGAGATTTTAGTGATGTACAGTGACCCAAAAACTGCACCACAGCCACTTGGGGGTAGCTCTCAGGAATTTGGAAGCCTGAGGCAGTGGCTGGCTGCAGTGCTCTTGGGGCGCTGTGCAAGGTGGTCACAGGTTGGGCACTAACATAAGAAATGAAGTTGCATTAATATTGTAAAAACCACCAGTCACATCTTGTGACTCCATCCAACCCAGCTAATGGTACATCACCGAAGGTACTCTCAACACTGGGTCAAACAGCCTGGACTGTGCACCTAAGGAGGTTCTTTCAATGGCTAGGCTTTATGGGCAGCTGGCAGGTGGCAATAGACCTAGGGGGCCCTGAGTCTTTTGCTAAGCTGCCTCAGCCCACTACTGGTTGCAGCCAGCCTCAGTGCACAGTGAGGCCACCCCACATGCCTCCAGGTCCAACACAGGCAGAAGCCAACCACATATAGCTTTGAGGTTCCTACCAGGTAGTTGTGAGACTGTAACAGACAAGACTAAAATTACACTGCACAGGAGCCCTGCCCAAGAGACACCAGAAAAACACACCCAGAAGCCACCTTCAGAACACAGAACACAACAGAGCACCACTACCTGGTTAGCCCCACAATGGCACATCCAAAGGGGGCATCTCAATAGGCACAAGAGTCCACAAAGGAAAAGCCTTCTCAGAAGGGTCAGCCCTCACAGAGCAGCTCATACACTGTGGATGCAGCTAGTCTTCACAGTTAGTCAGCCTAGGAGTCAATCCCACCCACAAACGTGCCAAAATGAATCAAGGCTCGCTACAACAGAAGAACACACAAAACACACAAGGGACATGTCTGGAACACATGCACAGGAAATTAGGGAGATTGCACAATTTGACTACACAGGATACATACTACCTAAGGCTACCCAGCAAAAACTGAGAAACATAGGAGATCTACCTAACATAGAAGCCAACACAGAGTGGGAACCAGAATGAGGAAACAAAAAAACATTTCCCAAATAAAAGAAGAGAAGAAACCTCCAGAAATAGAACTAAATGAAATGGAGGCAACCAACCTACCAGAAACAGAATTTAAAACGCTGATTATTAGAATGCTTAAAAAACTTAGTGAGAATTTCCACAAAGAGATAGCAAGCATAAAGAAGGACATAGAAACCATGGAAAAAACCTAGTTAGAAATAAAGAATATAATAACTAAAATGAAGAATACACTTAAAGGAATCACCAGCAGATTAGATGAAACAGAGGACCAGATCAGCGATTTGGAAGACAAGGTAGCAGAATGCACCCAATTGGAAAAACAAAAACAATAAAAAACAATAAACATAGTTTAAGGGACCAGTGAGACAACATCAAGTGCAACAACATTGGCATCATAAAAATACCGGAAGGAGAAGAGAGGGAGCAAGGGATAGAAAACCTATTTGAAGAAATAATGACTGAAAATTTCCCTAACCTGGTGAAAGAAATTGATATACAAGTCCAGGTAATAATGAGAATCCCACACAAGATGAATCCTAACAGGCCTACACCAAAACACATCAAAGTTAGAGGGCAAAGGTTAAAGACAAAGAAAGAATCCTAAAAGCATCAAGAGAAAGAAAACTAGTTACTCAGAAGGGAGCTCCCATAAGTCTGTCAGATAATTTTTTTAAGGAAACTTTGAAGGCCAGAGGGGAGTGGCAGGAAATATTCAGAGTACAGACAAACGAGGGCTTACAAACAAAAATGCTCTACCCAGCAAGGCTATTATTTAAAACTGAACAAGAGAGATTACGTCATCAAAATGGTGGCATGAGGTGAGCCTCTGGAAATCTCCCCTGGAATTTACAACAAATAGAAAAACTATAACTCCACAAATGACTCCCTGCACAGCAGACAGGCAAGACGAAGAGGCCCATTACTGAATTCACCTAAGGTGGGGGAATAACACGAGCAAGGGAGGAGGGAAGGGAAAAGTGCAGAGACGGAGCCACGGGGGCTCAGGACACAGACCTAGCTCAGTGCTCCGAATACACTGCATCCCAGGACTACCGCAGCTGTGGGAGAGGGAAAGAGTCCGACTGCTAGGGCTCCGTTTATGGCCCACAGGGCTGAGGGGGCAGCATATAACAATGCTGAATCCAACGCTCACAGCAGAGACCTCAGAGCAAAGACGGAGGGAAGAAGGCTGAAAACGGTGGTTTAAGCGCTCACTGCCGAGCAGAGAACGGAAGCCTTAGGCACTGAGACTAGCTGACCCTCCCCACCCTCCCAGAACTCCCCCGGCCCCCACCGGCCCAGTGCTAGAAGTGGAACAGTAGCGGTGTCAGATAAAAAGAACAGAATATTTGCAGTTCTGACAACTGTGGTCCACAGACACAGATTCGCAGCCCAACTAGTTTCAGCAAAGGAGAGGGAGGTGTGGAAGCAGGACCAGCTGTGGTGGTGGTCGCTGCAATTGCTCTGGGCCACCTCTCACAACTCAACCCATCCTTTACCCCACGTATCTGGACAGATCCCAAATATTCAAACTATTGAAAGAGAGAAATTATAAGCCAAGAATAATACACCGAGCAAAGATATCCTTTAGATATAAAGGAAGAATAAAGACCTTTCCAGTCAGACAGAAGCTGAGGGAATTTTCTAATACACGACCTGCACTACAAGAAATACTAAAGGAGGCTACTTGACCACCATCAACAGGGACAATTTGTGGCAACCAAAACATAAAAATGGGGAGAGTAAAGGCATGAACCGGAATATGGGAATGGAGAAAGTAAGCTTCCAGAGGAAAATTGAATACTCTAAATATCAAACTTTCTTTTACATGAACTTAAGGATCACCACTCAAAAAATATCCAGAACTGAAATATATGCTGTAATAAAAGAAGAAGCTGAGGGAAATATCATAGAATATCACAACAAAGAAATAATAGACAATAACAAAAAGGATAAGAAACAATGGAGACACAGCCTTACCAGAAAACTAAAGATAGAATGACAGGAAATCCTCACATATCAATAATCACCCTAAATGTAAATGGACTGAACTCACCCATAAAGGGGCACAGAGTAGCAGATTGGAACATAAGACTAAATCGAACCATAGGCTGTCTCCAAGAGACACATCTCAGCTACAAGGACAAGCATAGACTCAAAGTGAAAGGGTGGAAATTGACACTCCAAGCAAATGGTATCCAGAGAAAATCAGGTGTAGCCATACTGATATCAAATGAAACAGACTTCAAGGTGAAAAAGGTAACAAGAGACAAAGATAGACATTTCACAATGGTAAAGGGGACTATACAACAAGAAGATATAACAGTCATCAATATTTATGCCCCCAATCAGGGAGCACCAAAATACACCAAGCAACTACTAACAGAACTAAAGGGAGAAATTGACCAAAACACAATTATACTAGGGAACTTAAATACATCATTGACAGCTATGGATAGATCATCCAAACAGAAAATAAACAATGAAATAGCAGCCCTAAATGACACATTAGATGAAATTGACATAATTAACATATATAGAGCACTTCATCCTAAAACATCAGACTATACATTCTTTTCTAGTGCACATGGAACATTCTCAAGGATAGACCATATATTGGGACATAAAATCAGACTCAGCAAATTTAAGAAGATTGAAATCATACCAAGCATGTTCTCTGATCACAAGGCTTTGACATTGGATATCAACTGCAAAAAGAAAGCAGGAAAAAACAGATACATTGAGATTAAACAACATACTTTTAAAGAACGACTCGGTCAAAGAAGAAATTAGAGATCAAAAGATACATAGAAACAAATGACAATGAAAATACATCCTACCAAAATTTTGGGGTTGCAGCGAAAGCAGTTTTAAGAGGGAAATTTATATCATTACAAGCCTATCTCAAGAAACAAGAAAAATATCAAAAACACGACCTCACGTTACACCTTAAAGAACTAGAAAAAGAAGAATAAATAAAACCCAAGGTCAGCAGAAGAAAGGAAATAATAAAAATTAGAGCAGAACTGAATGAAATAGAGAACAGAAAGATAATAGAAAGAATTAATGTCACAAAGAGCTGGTTCTATGAATAGATTAACAAAATTGACAAATCCTTGGCTAGACTCACTAAGATAAAAAGAGAGAAGACACTAATTAACAAAATCAGAAATGAAAAAGGGGAAGTTATCAAGGATGGCACAGAAATACAAAGGATCATCCAAGAATATTATGAAGGATTATATGCCACCAAATTCAATAACCTAGAAGAAATGGACAAGTTCTTAGAAACATATAGCCTTCCTAGGCTGAACTGTAAAGAACTGTAAAATCTAAACAGACCAATCACCAGTAATGAAATTGAATCAGTCATCCAAAACCTTCCCAAAAGCAAAGGTCCGGGACCAGATGGCTTTACTAGTGAATTCAACCAAACCTTCAAAGAGGATCTAATACCAATCCTGCACAAACTCTTCCAAAAATTTGAAGAAGGGACAGTACTCCCCAACGCATTTTATGAGGCCAACATTACCCTGATACCAAAACCTGATAAGAACAGCACAAAAAAAGAAAACCACACACCAATATCTCTGATGAATACAGATATAAAATTCTAGCAAATCGAATACAACAATGCATTAAAAAGATTATTCATCACGACCAAGTGGGGTTCATTCCCGGAACACAAGGATGGTTTAACATCCGCAAATCCATCAATGTGATTCATCACGTAAACAAAATAAAGGACAAAAATCATATGATTATATCAATTGATGCAGAAAAAGCATTTGACAAGACACGACATCCATTTATGATTAAAACACTTAATAAAATAGGCATAGAAGGAAAATACCTTAACATAATAAAGGCCATATGTGACAAACCCTCACCTAATCTCATAATTAATGGTGAAAAACTGAAGCCCTTTGATCCACGTTCAGGAACACGACAGGGCTGTTCCCTATCACCTCTGCTTTTCAACATAGTGTTGGAAGTTCTTGCCAGAGCAATCAGGCAAGAGAAATAAAAAAAGGCATCCAAATTGGGAATGAAGAAGTTAAATTATCACTCTTTGCAGATGACTTGATGCAATATATAGAAAACGCTATAGACTCCACCAAAAAGCTATTAGAAACAACGAATACAGTAAAGTTGCTGGCTGCAAAATCAACGTACAAAAGTCCATTGCATTCCTATATACTATAAATGACATCTCAGAAAAAGAAATAAAAAAGCCAATTCGTTTTGCAATTGCAGCAAAAGGAATAAAATAACTAGGAATAAACTTGACCAAGGATGTGAAAGACCTATGTGCTGAAAACTACAAGACATTTTTTTTTCTTTTTAAATTAAATTTATTGGGGTGACAATTGTTAGTAAAATTACATAGATTTCAGGTGTACAGTTCTGTATTACATCATCTATAAATCCCATTGTGTGTTCATCACCCAGAGTCAGTTCTCCTTCCATCACCATATATTCGATCCCCCTTACCCTCATCTCCAACTCCCACCTCCCGCCCCCCTTACCCTCTGGCAACCACTAAACTATTGTCTGTGTCTATGAGTTTCTGTGTCTCATTTGTTTGTCTTGGTCTTTTGTTGTTTTTGGTTTATATATCACATAAGAAATTGAAGAAGCACAAAGATATGGAAAGACATTCCTTGCTCATGGATTGCAAGAATCAACATAGTTAAAATGGCCATATTACCCAGAGCAATGTACAGATTTAATGCAATCCCCATTGAAATCGCAATGGCAGTTTTTAAAGAAATAGAACAAAAGATCATCAGATTTGTTTGGAACCACAAAAGACTCCGAATAGCCAAAACAATCTTAAGAATAAAGAACAATAATGGAGGTATCCCACTCCCTGACTTTAGCTTGTACTACAGGGCTGCAATAATCAAAACAGCATGGTATTGGAAGAAAAACAGACATGTAGACCAATGGATTAGAATTGAGAACCCAAAAATAAAACCACATAAATATGGACAGATAATTTTTGAGAAAGAAGCAAAAAACATACAATGGGGAAAAGACAGCCTCTTCAATAAATGGTGCTGGCAGAATTGGAAAGACGTGTGCAAAAGAATGAAACTGGACTGCTTTCTGTCACTATGTACAAATATTAATTTGAAATGGATTGAAGATTTAAGCATAGGGCCTAAAACAATAAACTACACTGAAAAAACCATGGGTACTAAACTTATGGACCTTGGGTTCAAAGAGCACTTTATGAATTTGACTCCAAAAGCAAGGGAAGTAAAAGCTAAAATAAATGAATGGGACTATATGAAACCTAAAATCTTCTGCACAGCAAAAGAAACCATAGACAAAATAAAGAGGCAACCAACTGAATGGGAGAAGATTTTTGCAAACAGTGCCTCCGATAAGGGGCTAATATTCAAAATATATAAGGAACTCATGCAACTCAACAACAGAAAAACAAACAACCCAATTGAAAAATGGGCAGACGACCCGAAGACACATTTCTCCAAAGAGGACATACAAATGGCAAATAGACATATGAAAAAATGCTCAACATCACTAATCATCAGAAAAATACAAATAAAAACCATATGAGATATCACCTCACCCCAGTCAGAACGGCTATCATCAACAAGACAAATAGTAACAAGTGTTGGAGAGGCTGTGGAGAAAAAGGAACCCTCATACACTGTTGGTGGGCATGCAGACTGGTGCAGCCGTTATGGAAGGCAGTGTGGAGGTTCCTCAAAAAAATTATGAATAGAATTACTGTATGACCCCACAATCCCTCTCCTGGGTATCTACCAAAAAAATCTGAAAATATTTATACATAAAGACACGTGTGCTCCTATGTTCATTGCAGCTTTATTTATGGTGCCCAAAACATGGAAACAACCAATATTTCCTTCATTCGATGAATGGATAAAGAAGTTGTGACATATATACACAATGGAATACTATTCAGCCATAAGAAAAAGATAAAATAGGATCATTTTTGACAACATGAATGGATCTTGAGATTATAATGATAAGCGAAATAAGTCAGACAGAAAAAGCAGAGAACCATATGATTTCACTGATATGCGGTATATAAACCAAAAACAACAAAAGAACAAGACAAACAAATGAGAAACAAAAACTCATAGACACAGACAATAGTTTAGTGGTCACCAGGGGGTAAGGGTGGAGGGGGGTGGGAGATGAGGGTAAGGGGGATCAAATAAATGGTGATGGAAGGAGAAATGGACTTCCGGAAAAATGGCGGAGTGAGGTGAGCCTCTGTAAAGCTCCCCTGGAATTTACAAAGAATCAAACAACAAAAACTCCACAACGGACTCCCTGCACAGCAGACAGGCAACACGAAGAGGCCCACTACCGACTGAAATCACCTACAGGTGGGAGATTCGCGCGAGTGGAGGGAGGAGGAAAGGGAGAAGTGCGCGGAGACGGAGCCGCGCGGGCGCAGGACACAGACCTAGCTCAGTGCACCGAGCTCGCTGCTTCCTAGAACTACCGCAGATGCGGGAGATCGGACTGCTAGGGCTCCGACAGGGCTCCACAGGGCTGAGGGGACAGCATATAACACGGATGAACCCAACACTCACGGCAGAGACCTCGGAGAAAAGACTGAGGGAAAAAGGCTGAAACGGTGGTTTAAGCCCGCACTGCCGAGCAGAGAACGGAGCCTTAGGCACTGAGACTAGCCGCCCCCTCCCTCCCCTCCCAGAGCTCGCCCCGCCCCACCTGCCCGGTGCTAGAAGCGAAACAGTAGCAGTGTCAGATCAAAACAACAGAAAATTTGCTGTTTTGAGAACTGTGGACCGCAAAAACAAATTCACAGCCCAACTAGTTCCAGCAAAGGGGAGAGAGCTGTGGAAGCAGGACCGGCTGTGGTAGTGGTCGCCGCCATTGCTCTGGGCCACCTCTCACAACTCACCCCGCCCCTGACCCCACCTATCTGGGCGGATCCCTGCAGGAGTAAACAGAACTGCTGAAACACACGGGCTCTGAATCAGTAGCTGGAAGAGCTCTGGAACATCAAAAGCTCTCTGAATACCCACCGGGACACTGCGCCCTGTGATGTAGACGAACTATTAACAGAGGAGAAGCCCGTCTCCCAGGGAATCCCCCCATTGTGTGAGAAGTGGGAATAGTGCAGAGAAAACATAACACTACCGTGTGGGAGAAGAAAAATAAGTTGCAGTTGGAGAAATAATAAAACATTCTACCAACAAGTACTGGAAAACAAAAGAAAAACCGCTTCCTATCAACCTGTTGCAGAAGTCACTCCTGTAGATGTCTAGGAAGAGAAATAGTAAACCAGTAATCGCCATGAATAACGAAGGCAACAAGATAGCTCAGAAAGAAAGTGAAAAATCTCCAGAGAAGGCACTTAAAGATACAGAAATATGTGACTTAAATGACAGAGAATTCAAGATTGCAGTTCTGAAAAAACTCAACGAGATACAAGAAAACACAGATAGGCAGTTAAAAGAACTCAGAAACTCAATCAAAGAACAGCATGAGCATTTTACGAAAGAGACTGAAATCTTAAAAAAGAACCAAATAGAATTTCTGGAGATTAAGAACTCAATAGAAGAAATTAAGAATGAAATAACCAGCTTAGGTAGTAGAGTTGACCAGATGGAGGAAAGAATCAGTGACATCGAAGATAGAAACCTGGAAATGACACAAATAGAAGAAGAAAGAGACTTGAGACTTAAAAGAAATGAAAGAACTCTACAAGAACTTTCTGACTCCATCAGAAAGAGCAATATAAGAATAATGGGCATACCAGAAGGAGAAGAAAGAGAGAAGGGAACAGAGAATATATTCAAACAAATTGTCGATGAGAACTTCCCAAATTTGTGGACAGAACTGGACCCTCGAATCCAAGAAGCAAATAGAACACCTAGTTACCTCAATCCCAACAGACCTTCTCCAAGGAACATTGTATTGAAGTTGTATAAAATCAATGACAAAGAAATAATCCTCAAGGCAGCCAGGGAAGAGAAGACTGTAAATTACAAAGGAAAGCCCATTAGATTATCATCAGATTTTTCAGCAGAAACTCTACAGCCAGGAGGGAGTGGAACCAAACATTCAAACTATTGAAAGAGAGAAATCATGAGCCAAGAATAATATATCCAGCAAAGATATCCTTTAGATATGAAGGAGGAATAAAGACCTTTCCAGACATACAGAAGCTGAGGGAATTTTCTAATACACGACCTGCACTACAAGAAATACTAAAGGAGGCTATTCGACCACCATCAACAGGGACAATTTGTGGCAACCACAACTCAAAAAAGGGGGAGAGTAAAGGCCTGAACCGGAATATGGGAATGGAGAAAGTAAGCGTGCTGAAGAAAATGGAATACTCTAAATATCAAACTTTCTTGTAAATAAACTTAACGGTAACCACTCAAAATAAATCCAGAATTGAAATATATACTGAAATAAAAGAAGAAACAGAGGGAAACATCATAGAATACCACCACACAGAAATAATAGACAACAACAAAAAGGCAAAGAAACAATGGAGACACAGCCTTACCAGAAAACTAAAGATAGAATGACAGGAAATCCTCACATATCAATAATCACCCTAAATGTAAATGGACTGAACTCACCAAAAAAAAGGCACAGAGTAGCAGATTGGATCAAAAACTAAACCCAACCATATGCTGTCTCCAAGAGACACATCTCAGCTACAAGGACAAGCATAGACTCAAAGTGAAAGGGTGGAAATTGACACTCCAAGCAAATGGTACCCAGAGAAAATCAGGTGTAGCCATAATGATATCAGATGAAACAGACTTCAAGGTGAAAAAGATAACAAGAGACAAAGATGGACATTTCATAATGGTGAAGGGGACTGTACAACAAGAAGACATAACAGTCATCAATATTTATGCCCCCAATCAGGGAGCACTGAAATACACCAAGCAACTACTAACAGAACTAAAGGGAGAAATTGACTAAAACACAATTATACTAGGGGACTTAAATACATCATTGACAGCTATGGATAGATCATCCAAACAGAAAATAAATAACGAAATAGTAGCCCTAAATGACACATTAGATGAAATGGACATAATTGACATTTATAGAGCACTTCATCCTAAAACATCAGACTATACATTCTTTTCTAGTGTACATGGAACATTCTCAAGGATAGACCATATATTGGGACATAAAATCAGTCTCAATAAATTTAAGAAGATTGAAATCATACCAAGCATATTCTCTGATCACAAGGCTTTGAAATTGGATATCAACTGTAAAAAGAAAGCGGTAAAAAACACAAATACATGGAGATTAAACAACATACTTTTAAAGAAGGACTGGGTCAAAGAAGAAATTAGAGGAGAGATCAAAAGATACATAGAAACAAATGACAATGAAAATACATCCTACCAAAATTTTTGGGATGCAGCGAAAGCAGTTTTAAGAGGGAAATTTATCTCATTACAGGCCTATCTCAAGAAACAAGAAAACTCCCAAATAAATAACCTCATGTTACACCTTAAAGAACTAGAAAAAGAAGAACAAGTAAAACCCAAGGTCAGCAGAAGAAAGGAAATAACAAAAATTAGAGCAGAACTAAATGAAATAGAGAACAAAAAGACAATAGAAAAAATTAATGTGACAAAGAGCTGGTTCTTTGAAAAGATTAACAAAATTGACAAACCCTTGGCTAGACTTACTAAGATAAAAGAGAAGACACTGATTAACAAAATCAGAAACGTAAAAGGGGAAGTTATCACGGACACCACAGAAATACAAAGGATCATCCAAGAATACTATGAAGGACTATATGCCACCAAATTCAACAACCTAGAAGAAATGGACAAGTTCTTAGAAACATATAGCCTTCCAAGGCTGAACCATGAAGAACTGGAAAATCTAAACAGACCGATCACCAGTAACGAAATTGAATCAGTCATCCAAAACCTTCCCAAAAGCAAAAGTCCAGGACCAGATGGCTTCACTAGTGAATTCTACCAAACCTTCAAAGAGGATCTAATACCAATCCTGCACAAACTCTTCCAAAAAATTGAAGAAGAGACAGTACTCCCTAACTCATTTTATGAGGCCAACATCACCCTGATACCAAAACCTGGTAAGGACAGCACAAAAAAAGAAAACCAGAGACCAATGTCTCTGATGAATACCGATGCAAAAATCCTAAATAAAATTCTAGCAAATCGAATACAACAATGCATTAAAAAGATTATTCATCACGACCAAGTGGGGTTCATCCCCGGGGCACAAGGATGGTTCAACATCCACAAATCCATCAATGTGATACATCACATAAACAAAATAAAGGACAAAAATCATATGATTATATCAATTGATGCAGAAAAAGCATTTGACAAGATACAACATCCATTTATGATTAAAACACTTAATAAAATGGGTATAGAAGGAAAATACCTTAACATAATAAAGGCCATATATGACAAGCCCTCTGCTAATCTCATAATTAATGGAGAAAAACTGAAGCCCTTTGCTCTACGTTCAGGAACACGACAGGGATGTCCCCTATCACCTCTGCTTTTCAACATAGTGTTGGAAGTCCTTGCCAGAGCAATCAGGCAAGAGAAAGAAATAAAAGGCATCCAAATTGGGAATGAAGAAGTTAAATTATCACTCTTTGCAGATGACATGATGCTATATATAGAAAACCCTAAAGACTCCACCAAAAAGCTATTAGAAACAATCAACGAATACAGTAAAGTTGCCGGCTACAAAATCAACGCACAAATGTCCATTGCCTTCCTATATACTAACAATGAAATCTCAGAAAAAGAAATACAAAAAACAATTCCTTTTGCAATTGCAGCAAAAAGAATAAAATACCTAGGAATAAACTTAACCAAGGATGTGAAAGACCTATATGCTGAAAACTATAAGACATTTTTGAAAGAAATTGAAGAAGACACAAAGAAATGGAAAGACATTCCGTGCTCATGGATTGGAAGAATCAACATAGTTAAAATGGCCATATTACCCAAAGCAATATACAGATTCAATGCAATCCCCATCAAAATCCCAATGGCATATTTTAAAGAAATAGAACAAAAAATCATCAGATTTGTTTGGAACCACAAAAGACCCTGAATAGCCAAAGCAATCTTAAGAAAAAAGAACAATAATGGAGGTATCACACTTCCTGACTTTGGCTTGTACTACAGGGCTACAATAATCAAAACAGCATGGTATTGGCAGAAAAACAGACACATAGACCAATGGAATAGAATTGAGAACCCAGAAATAAAACCACATAAATATGGACAGATAATTTTTGACAAACAAGCTAAAAACATACAATGGAGCAAAGACAGCCTCTTCAATAAATGGTGCTGGGAGAATTGGATAGCCACGTGCAAAAGAATGAAACTGGACTGCTATTTGTCACCATGTACCAAAGTTAATTCAAAATGGATCAAAGACTTAAGCATAAGACCTGACACAATAAACTGCATAGAAGAAAACATAGGTACTAAACTTATGGACCTTGGGTTCAAAGAGCATTTTATGAACTTGACTCCAAAGGCAATGGAAGTAAAAGCTAAAATAAACGAATGGGACTATATGAAACTTAAAAGCTTCTGCACAGCAAAAGAAACCATTGACAAAATAAAGAGGCCACCAACTGAATGGGAGAAGATTTTTGCAAACAGTGCCTCAAATAAGGGGCTAGTATCCAGAATATACAAGGAACTCATGCAACTCAACAACAAAAAACAAACAACCCAATTGAAAAATGGGCAGAGGACTTGAAGTGACATTTCTCCAAAGAGGACATACAAATGGCAAATAGACATATGAAAAAATGCTCAACATCACTAATCATCAGAGAAATGCAAATCAAAACCACAATGAGATATCACCTCACCCCAGTCAGAATGGCTATCATCAACAAGACAAATAATAACAAATGTTGGAGAGGCTATGGAGAAAAAGGAACCCTCATACACTGTTGGTGGGAATGCAGACTGGTGCAGCCATTATGGAAGGCAGTGTGGAGGTTCCTCAAAGAATTACGAATAGAATTGCCATATGACCCAGCAATCCCTCTCCTGGGTATCTACCCAAAAAATCTGAAAACATTTAGAGATAAAGACACGTGTGCTCCAATGTTCATTGCAGCTTTGTTTACGGTGGCCAAGACATGGAAACAACCAAAATGTCCTTCGATAGATGAATGGATAAAGAAGTTCTGGTATATATACACGATGGAATACTATTCAGCACTAAGAAAAGATGATATAGGAACATTTGTGACAACATGGATGGATCTTGAGAGAGTAATGCTGAGCAAAACAAGTCAGACAGAAAAAGCAGAGAACCATGTGATTTCACTGATATGTGGTATATAAACCAAAAACAACAAAAGAACAAGACAAACAAATGAGAAACAGAAACTCATAGACACAGACAATAGTTTAGTGGTTGCCAGAGGGTAAGGGGGGTGGGGGGAGGGGGGTGGGAGAATAGGGTATGGGGGATCGAATATAAGGTGATGGAAGGAGAATTGACTCTGGGTGATGAACACACAATGGGATTTATAGATGATGTAATACAGAATTGTACACCTGAAATCTATGTTATTTTACTAACAATTGTCACCCCAATAAATTTAATAAAATAAAATTTAAAAAAAAAAAAAAAAGAAAGATAACAGAAATATCACATTCTTGGGTGATTAGGTCCCTGTTAGCTACATACACATAAAACAAAACAAGAGAGAGGACCTTCTCAGCAGCGTGGGGGTGAAGCCTGGCCTGTTGCCTGAGAGCTGCCAGCCCAGCTTCCGTCACCACACACTCTCCAACTCCTGGAATCTGGAGCCAGAGCCTCCCCATGACTCATCTCCAGCACTTGCAGGATGGGCCTGTCAGAAACCCTGAGGGAGTTGTTTCCTAAGCAAAGGTAGAGAAATCCTTGCCCCAATGAGGAACCTGTTTGAAAAAAAACCAGTAGATTCAAAGTCAAAAGAAAATGCTATCCCCGGAAAGCCAATTCCAACCAATCTCTGAAATGAAAAATAAACCTGCTGTGATTAAATGACATGACCCGGATGGCAAAACACATGCACATCTAACCCAGCTGTAAACTGGTAAGCTAAAGACATGTTCTGTGGGCATTTTAGTATTTAGTAACTACCTGACCGCTGATTAAATCCAGATGTACACTGTAGCCTTCTCTGGTCAGCAAAGAACAAACAGGCCTTCCCAGCTGTACTAGCCACCCCCATCCCCAACCCCAGGGCTGGGTGTCTGAGCTGTCACACTGTGGCTACAGCAGGAGTTTGGGCTTTGCATCACAGTCTCTTACATCCCAGTCAAAGACTGACCATGCTTATCACTCTTTCCATGCAGGTAAAGCCCTGCCCCTGCCACCATTACCACACTTTATACCACAACCTCCATCCAAGAGGCTTAGAACCTAGAAATCTGGGGGTTCACAGTTTTCTGTTGGAGTCCCTCCATTTTTTAAAAAGCTTTTCAGTGAATGCTGCAATATATTTTAACCAAAATTTATTACCTCTGGATTTCTCAAACTGGGGTCTACATGGACCTATTGACATGGAAGCTACAGGCTACCAAAGGTGCATTTCCCAAAGCATGGATTTCACTGGATGGTTCATTTAATACATTTTATACTAAAAACAAAGACAGGTTTGTTGTGGAAGAGACATGCAGGGATGGGGTTGGAATGCTGATGTGAAAGAAGTCTGGGACAAGGCCACCCCAATGTCAGTGAGGCAGATGGCACAGATGGCCCACTCATAGCCATGCTCCTACCCAAGTGCTGTAGCTGAAGTTTTCAGGTACCATTGCAGCCTCCCTTGGAGAGCAAGTACTGGCCTGTGATCCAACCCTGGCCAAAGAGTCCTGAGGAAAAGTCTCCCAGGGGAAGCAAGGGCTGAGGGGTTTTCTGGGAGGGTATTTCCTCCAAAATAAAAAGAGATCCATGGGAGGAAAAGCCCTCTTTTTCAGCCATGTGACATCTGATGCCTAGGCAGCAGCAGCCATTTTCTGAACCCAAAGAGATGGGCTCACCAATGAGCCAATCTCCAAAGATCCCTGAGAATATTGATGGAGGAGACCAGGTCATGGTTAACCCCATCCAGCTCCAAATTAATCAACCCTAGAACTGCCAACTCCAGGAATCTTGTTCTATGAAACACTAAATCTTATTTTTGTAAGCCATTTTTTTGTTAGGTGTTTCTATACTTGTAGCCGATAGAATTATTATTATGGAGGTGGCAATTTTAGATACACTCTCCATGTCTCAGTCAAGGTTCTGGAGTCTTTCCTGGGTCTAGGAGACAGAAGAA
This sequence comes from Rhinolophus sinicus, assembly GCF_036562045.2. Classification (NCBI taxonomy): domain Eukaryota; kingdom Metazoa; phylum Chordata; class Mammalia; order Chiroptera; family Rhinolophidae; genus Rhinolophus; species Rhinolophus sinicus. The sequence goes on along the minus strand of NC_133761.1, from coordinate 37,206,048 downwards.
TAACACACAAGAGTTGTTTTAATGCTGATGGTCACTGGTTTATTGAGCTCTTATTTGTTGAGCTCTTACCATGTGCCAGACCCTGGGCTCACCTTATTTAATTCTCCTAAGAACCCAATGAGTGGCATTATTATCCTCAGGAGTTTACAAATGGGAAAACTGAAGCACAAAGAGTTTAAATAACTTGCCCAAATTCACTAATCCAGTTCATGACAGAGGCAGGCTTTGCACCGTGCCCCAACCAGCATAACACCAGAGTGACATAACACACTTCAATTACTCCTCTACACTGCCACTCAACTGTTCAGAGAATTTCAAGAGCCCTGAAAGGCAAATAAGTTCTCCTACTCAAAAGTAGGAAGGGTTCTGTTAAACATTTGCCAGGGAGTTATTTCCAAGAGGTTCCTATGCACCTATCTCTGCTGAAGGGTTGGTGTTTAAATTCCACAAAGCCAAATTGACTGGCTTTCACTGCCCTTGTGTCAAAGTCACTGGAAATTCACCAGGTATTGCATAATGCTGAGAGAATGCCCTGAAATTATATGCAAAATATTGTGTGACTTAAGGACGTTTTCCTTGGGAGGAACTCAACAGTTTTCAAAGGTATCTGTTACCCAAAAAGGTTAAGAATCAGTTTCCTCTCACCTATGTTCATTGCAGTATTATTCTAAATAGCCAAAATATGGAAACAACCTAAATATCCTTAAATGAATGAATGGATGGATAAAGAGAATGTGATACACAGACACACACACACACACACACACACACACACACACACGTGCAGTCTGACAATTAAGTTCACAAACTCATCTTAGAAAAACTGCTACATAACACATTGCTAAATATCACTATGGTCACCTTCGAAGTAATCCCCTTGGGAAGCTATGCACTGATGCCAGCGCCTAGTCCACCCTTCAAAGCAATTTTGGAACTCTTTTTCTGGAATGGCCATCAGAGCTGTCGTCATATTACACTTGATGTCCTGAATGTCATCAAAATGTCTTCCTTTCAATATTTCCTTTATCTTTGGGTAAAGAAAGAAGTCATTGGTGGCCAGATCAGGTGAGTTGGGAAGGTGTTCCAATACAGTTTTTGTTTACTGGCTAAAAACTCCCTCACAGACAGTGCCATGTGAGCTGGTGCATTGTCATGATGCAAGAGCCATGAATTGTTGGTGAGAAGAAGTTCAGGTCATTTTCATTTAACTTTCTCATGCAGCCTTTTCAGCACTTCCAAATAGTAAACTTGATTAACTGTTTGTCCAGTTGGTACAAATTCATAATGAATAATCCCTCTGATATCAAAAAAGGTTAGCAACCTTGTTTTGACTCTTGATTTGGACTGATGGAAATTTTTTGGTGATGGAGAATTGGCTGACTTCCATTGTGCACTTTGACACTTTGTTTTGAGGTTGGTACACCCATGTTTCATCACCAGTGGTAACATGACCCAAAACATCATCTTGCCTCTCTGAAAGGTCTTGAAAAACTTCAACGTTCCTTTGCTTTTGTTCATCAGTAAGCTCCTTCGGAACCATTTTTACACAAAATTTTCTCATGCCAAAATTTTCAGTTAAGATTTTCCTGTTTCTCTATTGATGGTTACTTGGTCTGCTATGCTTCTCATGGTCAGCTGATGATTTTGATGCACAATTCGACAAATTTTTGCAATGTTTTCATCAGTTCTGCTCGTTACTGGCCACCCTGACCTCTCTTCATCATTGACGTATTCTCTCCCCTCAGAAAAACGTTTAATCCATTTATATACTGACATTTTCTTCATGGCATTATCCCCATAAACTTGGACTAACATGGGGATAAACAGGGACTTCCACTCTTGCCAAGTTTAACAAGAATTTTAATGTTTGTTCATTGCTCTACTTCAAGCTCTAACATTCTCACAATGGCACAGAAAAACACGAACAACAATAATGAACGCCACTCAGCAAGCCACCACCACACATTGACACGAACACAGCTGTGAGACACTGATATACCAAGGGTATGAAACTTTACCAAGCTGTTTGTACAGTGCTGCCAATGTAAGCACACGATCGCAAGTTCGCAAACCTAATTATCAGAACTTGTGAGTGTGTGTGTGTGTGTGTGTGTGTGTGTGTGTATTCCATATTCCATATATACATGATGGAATGTTATTCAGCCATAAAGAGAAAGAACTCCTGCCATTTGCTACAACTTGATGAATGGGTGAACCTGGAGGGCATTATGCTAAGTGAAATAAACCAGAAAGAGAAAGATAAATACTGTGTGGTACCACTTGTATACGGAATCTGGAAAAAAAAAAAAAAAAAGCCAGTTTCAGAGATACACAGAATACAGTGGTGGTAGCCAGGGGTTGGGGGAGGAGGAAATGGGGTGAAGTAGGTCAAAGGATATAAATTTTCAGTTATAAGTTCTAAGAATCTAACGTACAGCAGTGACTGTAATTAATAATATGGTATTGTATACTTGAACATTGCTCAAAATAGATCTTAAGCATTCTCACTGAAAAAAAAAGTTAACTATATGAGATGGTGGATATGTTAATTATCTTTACTTTGGTAATCATTCCACAATGTATATGTATACCAAGTCATCACATTGTGCATTTTAAATATATACAATTATATTGATCAATTATTCCTCAATAAAGTTAAAAAATAAAATTTAACAAGCATCATCCTCCTAAAGAAACATCAGGTGCAGCCAGTTCCTCCCAAATATTTTCGCATTCAAAGGGACCCTAGAGACCATCAAGACCAATGCCCTTATACTGAGAAGGAAAACAAGGTCAAGAAATAAACTGACCTGCTAAAGCCACTCAGCTATTTAGGAACAAGGCTGGGACTGAAACCCAGTGATACCACCATCAAAGTTTTCCCTTATGAATTAGTAAGCCTTAACTCCACCTATATGTGATTAGATGTTCTTGTCATATGCTTTGAGGCACACTGTCTCTGCTCTTTCATGCTGTATTGTTATTGCCTCTTTAATTGTCTGTACTGCCCTCTAAACAGATCTTGGAATTTCCATCAGAGTAAAAAGCAGGTATTACTTGTTTGCCATTGTACCTCAGGATCTATCACATGGTGTGCTCTTAATAAATATTCACTGTTTGAGAAAAAAATAAATGAATCAATGCCCTCCTAAGAAAACAGCCTTTGTAAGGCTACATGAGGCTTGGTATAACCAACTAGTTTCCTCCTAAATGCTAGCTGAGACAAGATTGATGGTTTGATAAGGAGAAGAGGAAACAAATCCACAATTGCATTTTGAGGAAAGCAAGCTGAAGTGATAAGCCAGTGGATGTATAAAAGTCCAGAGCATCTGACTCATATCAAGAGACTCAAGTTCAGTGAGATAAAGGAGCACCACAGACCCCCACAAAAACTCTTCCTGTCCCACAATTCTGTGTAGGACTTGCCCATTCTGCCAAACCAGGGCCCAATCTCCCCGTGGAGCAGCAGGTGTTTTCCAGCCAGGAACTTTGCTGTCATTGCCTGTGTCCTTCTCCTTCACCAAATACAACTTCTGAGCCATTAATTTTCTTTCAGCATGCAGGGAGCATGCCAAGAACTTCCTATAGCTTATGAGTCATGGTGCGTGAGCACAGAACATCTCCCAAGGGAAGCAAGGGCTATGGGACATCTGAGCCCTAAGAGAAGCTATACCCAAGGGCATACTGACCCAGTAGAATCACCCAGGAAGGGCCCTATTTGGAGGTGCTTGGATAAATCATTCAGGGTACCACAGAAACCTCAGTTGGTGGCCAGGGCTGAAAGAACTCCAAGCAGGCAGGAAACCAGGTGCTGACCTGGGCATGGGCAGTATGATGTTTGTTTTCAGGAGCTTGGTCTTGACAGAGGTAATTGAATGAGAAAATGCATGTGAGCTTGTTCTGCAAACTGTAAAGTACTGCTACTACTAGTTGATGTGGTTAAACAAAAATTAGACATTAGACATAGAATACATAACGTACAGTGTGACTCCTTTCTATTCCCTTTGAGTTCCATTTTCCAGGAGAGATTAATAAGGGAACACTCAAAATGTCTTAATTGTTGAATTGCGAATACATTCCCTTTTACTTCTTCCCTTCTGTTTCTTAGTCAGCTAGATAAACACACACCCAGAGCTAAAATACTTAACAATTGCAAGACACTTCACTCTTGAAGATTTCAGTTTCCTCACCTGAAAAATGAAGGTTTGAAAAAGATAGGCTCTAAGGACACCTCTAAGTCTGTCTCTCTGAGATCCTGAGGTTCTAAGTAGGTAGATCTTCATTTTTCAATGAGGGAAGGAAGTTCAAGGAAGGAGAAGTACCCAGGTAATGAGCAAAGTAAAGATCAGAGACACTAAAATTGTTGAGTTGCTAAGTTGCTCTGCTCCACGCCCAGCATGTAATAGTCTGGATTACAAGAGACACAATGCACAGTTCAGCCATGTGCAGAACAAGAAGAAAATTATTAGATTGAGGTGAGGGAATAACAATTACATGATAAAGAGGATCAATGTTCTTTAGGTAGCTGACTTGTCACTAAGTATTTACCAAGAAGTTTGACTCTAACTTGAAACTGGGGATAGGACCCTGGGATGGCAGCAAGCTAAGGAGGTGCAGGCAAGAAGAAAAATGGCTTTTATCCCTCTTTTGACTGGACATCAGCCAGGCAGCTTTGATGCCTGGCCTCTGGAAGCCGCTTCAAGGGTGAGTTGTGATAGCCCAGACCACAACCCACCTCCGACCCTTGTACAACAGGACAAAAACTATTCCAAACCAGTGATAGCCTTCTTTACCCTCACCCATTCTTAGAGTGCCACCCCAAGAAATGGATAAAGATACAAATGGAGAAGGCAGCGTATAGCTGAGAATGACACAGCTGATTTGTATTTAAAGGGCAAGAACTACAAATCAAAGAAAATAACTCCTTCCTGGATGAGGAAGCAGAAGACAAGCAAGCTAGCACAAGCTGGAGTTTAAGGGAGAAGCCTGAGGGAGAGCGAACACAGAGGGATATCTTAGAGGAGGGGACAGCTGCTACATTTGGTGCAATTTGGAGATGTGACACACACAAGAGGATTGTACTCTTTAATTCCAGGGGATTTTAATAAAGACTTAAACCCTTTACAGTAGATCCCATCCCTTATCTGTAGTTTTGCTTTCCACAGTTTAAGTTCTCTGTAGTCAACCATGATCCAAAAATAAAAAATGGGAAATTCCAGAAATAAACAATTTACAAGTTTTAAATTACACACCATTCTGAGTTACATAGTGAAATCTTGAGCCACCCTGCTCTGTTTGGGTCGAAACATGAATCATCCCTTTGTCCACCATCTCCATGCTGTAGACAATCCCCACACGTTAGTCACCTAATAGCTGTCTTTGTTATCAGAGCATCTGGCATGGTATCACAGTGCTTGTGTTCAAGTAACCCTTATTTCACTTAATTATTCCATATTCACTGTCATGCAGGGTGTCAGGCGGGGTCTCTAGTTCCACTCCTTGCATAAGAATGCAGGATATGGTGAGGCAAAAAAGGAACACCCACGGAGCCATAGATAAGGGAGTCACACCACTATATTCCTGCTGTCAGCTGGGTTGGAGACACAGGAAACAGGAGCCACTCGATCCACAACCCTCATTCCGCCGCTTGCTAGCTCAGCCACCATCTTCTTGCTGGCCCCCATTTTTCCTGCTAGCATAGCCACAGCAGTTATATTAGTGGCCAATGGCTCACTGGTTACAGCTGACGGCCAACTGGCCACAGCTGATGGCCATCCAACCACAGCTGATGACCATTTACTACCTGAGCCAGCACCTTTCCACGTGAGGCCGAGAGCCTGGAAACTGCACTTCTGGCTCTGTCCCCACATTCACATAACAGTATATTGTTATAACTGTTCTATTTTATCAGATATTTTTGTTAATATCTTACTGTGCCTAATTTATAAATTAAGCTTTCCCATAGGTATGTATGTACAGGCACACCACATGTAGTTGCTCTTCATTTTATTGTGCTTCACAGGTGTTGTGTTTTTTACAAATTGTAAGCAAGACCTTCCATCAAAAAGACTAAAACTTAAGGGAGTGGCCAAGGAATGGTGGCAGAGAGGTGGTCTTCTTGAGTTCTCCTCAGGAACTCACCACAAATTGAACATCTATAACCCATCAAAGGACTTTCTGCTCATCACACACAACAGCTACGAGAGTCATACAAAGATTACTTGAAGGTGGGCAAACTGGGTGAGCAGGGGAAAATTGAAGGAAGCACAGTGGAGATGTGGCCAGCATCAACTGCTCTTGTGGAGTGGCAGGGGGCCTCAGGACAGAACAGAGATCACAAGAGCCAGAAGGTGGGCTCTCTTCCAGTGTCCCACAGCTGAACTCTCCTACTGAGAGCAGCATTTCCACCATTTGTGCAGTAACCTCAGCTGAGACCTACAGCGGGGACCCTAGGTCAGACAAAGGAAGTAAACACCAGACCTGGGTTCTTCCCACCACTCTCCCAATCCTACCCCCAACCTTTCAGAGACTCAAGCTGGCCCCTGAACTGAGCAGTAGTGTCAGATTACAAAGGTGCCTGTAGCCCTCAGGATCTGGGAAGACCCAGTTTGCAGCGGTGACCCAGGAAAGAGGCTGTGAAGAGTGTGACACTGCTGGGCTGGAAGACAGAAGACTCCTCCATCCCCAGCCGCCACCTTTTCTGGCTGCCTAGGGCAGGGCAGTTGTCTGCAGAGACACACCAAAGGGTCAGCAGGAGATGGCAGAGGCAGCTCTGGCTTTCAGCAGCTCAGAAATCTCCCACCCTACACACACACCCCAACACCCCTGTCCCCGATGGAAGAAGTGCCCTAAGACTCAGGAGACCCGGGCACAGGGCTGGCTGTGGTACTGGCAGTGCGTGTATGTGCAGGCAAAAGCAGAAATAGCACTGACTTTGTAAAAACTACCATCCAGACCCTACAGCCCCTCTCATCTAGAACTGCAGTGCCAGGGTCACTCTGGGCACCAGGTGGCCGACTCTGCCTGCACAAGACGCAGAGGACGCTTTGGTACAACAGAGGACAACCTGGAGATTACTTGGTGGGCTTAAGCCAAGACTACCACTGCCCTTTTTTTTCCCCCGTTTTTTTCTATTTTTGATATGTTTGCCTGTGTTGAGTGTGGGTTATCAGTTGTTTTTACACGTGAGTGTAATTTTTTTTTCTTTGTTGTTGTTGTGCTTGGTGATTTGCTTTGTTCTGAAATTGCCCTACACCAGGACCCAGCTCAAAAGGCTTAAGATTCAACACACCCAGAGGCCAACTCCACACCAAACCAGAGTATTACTGGGTTTGACCTACAAGTGACACACCCAGAGGAGATTCTCTACAGGTACAAGATCCCATAGGGCCCAAGCCTCATTTGAGTGGTCAACCCTCATGCAGCAGATCATCCACTGTGGGCAGAGCCAAGTCTAACAACTAGTCAGCCTAGGAGTCAATCCCACCTACTGACAAGCCAAAAGCAATTAAAGCTAAACATGAACAAGACAATACACACAACACAAGGGTCAAATTTAGAGCACACACACAGGAGAATAGGAAAGTGGTGCAAGTCAAATACAAAGGACACATACTACATAAGACCACCCAGCAAAACCCAAAAACCATAGGGGATCTACCTAATACATTGAAGCAAACACAGAGAGTCAGCCAGAATAGGGAAACAAAGAAACATGTCCCAAATAAAAGAACAGAAGAAACCTCCAGAATTGGAACCAAATGAAATAGAGGTAACCAACCTATCAGAGACAGAGTTCAGAACACTGATGATAAGAATGTTTAAGGAGCTTAGTGACAACATAAAGAAGACTAGAGAAATCATAATGAACAACCAGTTCGAACTAAAGAATACAATAACTTAAATAAAAACACATTTGAAGGAATTACAAGTAGGTTAAATAAGGCAGAGGATGAAATCAGTGACTTAGAAGACAGTTAGATGTAAGCAGAGATCACCCAAGCGGAACAACAAAAAGAAAAAAGAATAAAAACAATGAAGATGGTTTGAGAGACCTCTGGGATAACATCAAGTGCAACAACATGCGCATCATAGGAATACCAGAAGATGGAGAGAGGGAGCAAGTGATCGAGAACACATTTGAAGTAATAATGACCGAAAATTTCCCTAACCTGGTGAAGGAAACTGACATACAAGCCCAGGAATTGCAGACAGTTCCAACCAGGATGAACCCAAACAGGTCCACACCAAGATACATCATAGTTAAAATGGAGAAGATTAAAGACAGAGAATCCTAAAAGAAGACAAAGACACTGGTTTACAAACAAGGGAACTCCTATAAGACTATCAAATGACTTTCCAACAGAAACTCTGTAGGCCAGAAGGGAGTGGCAGGAGGTATTCAAAGTGATGAAAACAGACTAGATTCCTTATCCAGCAAGGCTATCATTTAAAATTGAAGGAGAGATAAAGAGCTTTCCAGAAAGGAATAAGCTAAAGGAATTCATTACCACAAAGCCAGCATTACAGGAAATATTAAACCGGCATCTGTAAACAGAAGAAAGATAAAAACAATCCAACTACAAATTTTAAAACTGGCAATAACTATGTACCTGTCAATAATCACTTTAAATGTAAATGGATTAAATGCTCCAATAAAAGACATAGGGTATCTGGGTGGATTAGAAAACAAGACCCTTGCAGATGCTGTATACAAGAGACTCACCTCAGATCAAAAGACACACACAGGCTGAAAGTGAAGGGTTGGAGTAAGATATTTCATGCAAATGGAAATGAGAAAAAAGCTGGAGTAACAATACTTATAACTGAAAAAATAGACTTTAAAATGAAGAATACATTAAAAGACAAACATGGGCACTACATAAAATAAAGGAATCGATCCAACAAGAGGACATAACCCTAGTAAACATCTATGCACCCAACCTAGGAGCACTTAAATATATAAAACAGATATTGAATGACATATAAACAGAGATCAACAGTAACACTATCATAGCAGGGGACTTCAACACACATCTGACAACAAGGGACAGGTCTTCCAGACGGAAAATCAACATGGAAACGGCGGTCTTAAATGACACATTGGACCACTTGGATTTAATCAATATTTTAAGAGCATTTCACCCCAAAGCTGCAGAATACATGTTCTTCTCAAGCGCACATGGAACATTTTCCAAGATAGACCATATGTTAGGCCACAAAACAAGTCTTGACAAATTTAAGAGAATTGAAATCATACCAATTGTCTTCGCTGACCACAGTTCTCTGAAATGAGAAATGAAGTACAGGGAAAAAACTGGAAGACCCACCAATTCATGGAGGCTGAATAACATGTTACTAAATAATGAATGAGTCAACCAGGACATCAAGGAAGAAATCAAAAGATATCTCGAGACAAATGAAAATGAAAATACGACGACCAAAATCTATGGGATGCCGTGAAAGCAGTCCTAAGAGGGAAATTCAAAGCATTGCAGGCCTACCTAAAGAAACAAGAAACATCACTAATCAACAGTTTATCTTCACACCTAAGGGATCTGGAATAAAGAACAGCAAAATAAGCCCAAAGAGAGTACAAGGAAGGAAATAATAAAGATCAGAGTGGAAATAAATGAAATAGAAACCAGAAAAACAATACAAAAGTTCAATGAATCCAAGAGTTGGTTCTTAGAGACGATAAACAAAATTGACAAACCTTTAGCCAGACTCATTAAAAAAAAGAGACAGAGGACCCAAATTACTAAAATCAGAAAGGAAAGTGGAGAAGTGACAGCAGACACCACAGAAATACAAAAAATTTTAACAAATTACTATGAGCAACCATATGCCAACAAATTTTACAATCTGGAAGAAATGGACAATTTTCTAGAAGCATACAACCTTCCAAGGCTAACTCAAGAAGAAACGGAAAACCTGAATAGACTGATTACCACCAGGGAAATTGAATCAGTAATCAACAATCTCCCAACAAACAAAAGCCCTGGACCAGATGGTTTTACAGGTGAATTTTACAAAACGTTCAAAAAGAATTATCACCTATTCTCCTCAAGCTCTTCCAAAACACCCAGAAGGAGGGAAGACTCCCAAACATTTTTTAAGAAACCACTATCACCCTGATCCCCAAATCAGACAAAGACACTACAAAAAAAGAAAACTACAGGCCGATATCTCTAATGAATATAGATGCAAAAATCCTCAACAAAATATTAGCCAACAGAATTCAGCAATACATTAAAAAGATCATACACCATGATCAAGTGGGATTCATCCCTGGTATGCAGGGTGGTTCAACATCCGCAAATCAATTAATGTGATACACCACATTAACAAAATGAAAAATAAAAATCACATGATCATATCAATAGATGCAGAAAAGGAATTTGATAAAATCCAGCAGCCGTTTATGATAAAAACTCTTAAGAAAGTGGGAATAGAGGGATTATATCTCAACATAATAAAGGCCATATATAATAAACCCACCACTAACATCATACTCAATGGGGAAAAACTAAAACCATTTCCCTTAAGATCAGGAACAAGGCAAGGTTGCCCACTTTCTCCAGTTCTAGTCAACATAGTGCTGGAAGTTCTAGCCACAGCAATCAGACAAGAAAAAGAAATAAAAGGCATCCAAATCGGTAAGGAGGAAGTAAAATTGACATTATATACAGATGACATGATACTATATATAGAGAACCCTAAAGACTCCACCAAGAAGCTATTAGAGCTGATAGATGAATTTAGTAAAGTAGCAGGATACAAAATTAATATTCAGAAATCAGTTGCATTTATATATACCACTAATAAAACATCAGAAGGAGAAATTAAAAAAACAATCCCATTTACAATTGCTCCAAAGACTATAAAATACCTGGGAATAAATTTAACCAAAGAAGTAAAAGATCTGCATTCAGAAAATTATAAGACACTGAAGAAAGAAATGAAAGAAGATACAAATAGATGGAAACACATACCATGTTCATGGATAGGAAGAATTAATATAGTTAAAATGTCCATACTGCCTAAGGCAATATAGGGATTCAACGCAATTCCTATCAAACTACCAAGGACACTTTTCACAGAAATAGAAAATATAATCCTAAAATTTATATGGGACCATAAAAGCCCCAGATAGCCACAGCAATCTTGAGAAATAAGAACTAAGTGGGAGGTATAACAATACCTGACTTCAAATTATACTACAAGGCTACAGTAATCAAAACAGCATGGTACTGGCATAAAAACAGACACATAGATCAATGGAAGAGAATAGGGAGCCCAGAAATAAATCCATGCCTATATGGCCATTTAATCTATGACAATGGAGGCAAGAATGTACGGTGGGGTAAAGACAGTCTATTCAATAAATGGTGCTGGGTTTGGTTTATATACCACATATCAGTGAAATCACATGGTTCTCTGCTTTTTATGTCTGACTTATTTCGCTCAGCATTACACTCTCAAATTGTCACCCCAATAAATTTAATTTAAAAAAAAAAATGGTGCTGGGAAACCTGGATAGACACATGCAAAAAAATGAAGCTGGACCACCTCCTTACACCATATACAAAAATAAATTCAAAATGGCTTAAAGGCTGAAATGTAAGATCTGAAACCATAAAATTCCTAGAAGAAAATATAGGAAGAAAGTTCACAGACATTACCCAGATTAAGATTTTTACTGCTATATCCCCTCGTGCAAGGGAAGTAAGAGAAAAAATAAACATGTGGGATTACATCAAACTAAAAAGTTTTTTCACAGCAAAGGAAACCATCAATAAAAAAAAAGGATCCTACTGAATGGGAAAAGATATTTGCCAATGATATATCTGATAAGGGGTTAATATCACAAATTTATAAAAAACTCACTCAACTCAACTCAAAAAAAAAACAAAAAAACCAATTAAAAAATGGGCAGAGGACATGAAGAGACATTTTTCTAAAAAGGACATACAGATGGCAAACAGACATATGAAGAAATGCTCAATCTCACTAACCATCAGAGAAATGCAGATAAAAACCACAATGAGATAACACCTCACCCCAGTCAAAATAGCTGTCATCCATAAATCAACAAACAACAAATGCTCGCACAGAAGTGGAGAAAAGGGAACGCTTGTGCACTGTTGGTGGGATTGCAGATTGGTGCAGCCTCTATGGAAAATAGTATGGAGGTATCTCAAAAAACTGAAAATGGAACTACCTTATGATCCAGTAATTCCACTCCTAGGTATCTATCTGGAAAAATCCAAAACTCTAATTCAAAAATGTTTATGCACTCCTATGTTTATTGCAGCACCATACACAATAGCCAAGACATGGAAACAACCAAAACGCCCATCGGTAGATGACTGGATTAAGAAACTGTGGTACATTTATACAATGGAGTATTACGCAGCCATAAATAAGAAAGAAATCTCACCATTTGCAACAACACAGATGGACCTAGAGAACATTATGTTAAGTGAAATAAGTCAGACAGAGAAAGACAAATACCATATGATCTCACTTATATGTGGAATCTAAAG